>NC_071335.1:38862500-39487500 GCF_027744825.2 Synchiropus splendidus
CGGTCGCGCACGAACCCCCCGCCCAACAAGTTCTACAAACGCCTTAAAACAGATTTCTAGTTTAAGCTCTTGACTTACCTGACAAAATCATTCTTCAAACGGACAAATTAGCGAGCGAAGACTCCCTGATGTCTTCAAAACAATTCATTCTGAAACGACCTTCACACTGGAGGAGCTCGGTAGATGACGCCCGGCATGGAGTCCTGTGATCAGCTCCCCTCCCTAACACCTGCTCGCTGTCTGACGACCCAAGTGTCTCCTCCTCTCACTGGCGTTCGCCGCACGCCTCCACTGCTCCTGCGGCAAGTCACCGCGGCATCTCGATGGAGTCCTCCTGTGAGTTGTCCGCCTCTCTGTCCAGCGTCTCCTCGTTGCTCACTCGCTGCAGGACCTTTAAGGTGTTGGTAATCGGAGACTCGGCCGTGGGGAAGACGTGCCTGACACACCGACTCTGTGGCGGGGAGTTCCCCTGCAGGGTCGAGGCCACCATCGGCGTGGACTTCCGAGAGAGGCTTCTGGAGATCGATGGAGGGAAAATCAAGGTAGACCCAACTTTCCTGTCAGTGACTTGAAAGAGTCAACTTAAGATAATCTAGTCGCCTATATTTAATTGGTCGCCTCAGTCGAGTTCGCTTCGTGTAAATCAAGTCTGGAAGTTGAGCTCTCTCTGGACATGGAAGTTATGTAGGGCGCGTTTGTCCAGGAGTTCGTGCTTTACCTTGGTTCGACAGTTCGACACCGGTTGAGTACTGGAACTGTGAAGTTGTCTGCTGAGCTCACATGAAAGGTATAAGACATACGTGACCTGTGTAAGAACTTCACGTGTCCATTGGAGGGAGTGAAGTGGAGGGACCCAGCTAGTGTCCTTATCAGAACCCGTTTGAACTTACTCCAAAAACCGTGGAAGAGAAAGGCCCAAGTGCCCAGGGTAGTCTGATGGGGACTGAGCATTCTTTCTGTGTCCCCTCTTATTGCCCCGCCGGCTGATGTGCTGTGTTCTTTCTGACCATATTTCCCTTGTGAATAAACGTCGACTGTATTTGGCACCAGTGTTACAGCCTGATGACCTTTGTTTCATTATTGCTGACCATTTGTTCAGAGAGCTCTACATACATATATACATAACTACAAATAAGTCGCTTATGTATTCATTAAAAACAGGGTTGTTTAGCTGTGAGGGGGCTGTCACACCTCTGATTCTGTCTCAAGACAAAGTCCATTTGGCTCAAAACATGTCAGACTTTGGCCGCCGACTTGAGCCTTCGTGGAGAGTTGTACAGGGCCAGGATGCTCTCAGCAGAGAGGTGTGCACTAGAAGCCGGAAACGACGTAAGCAGCGTGGCTCCACATTCAAAAACAACTTGAGGTTTTCACCCGATACCGCAGGAGTTTGATGACAGAGAACGGGAGCCATTGAACAGCAGAGCAGTCCTGGCCTTGCTGTGTGTGCAAGTGAATTTCGGTTAACCTTTTCGGTGAGGTCAAGCCTGGCCAGAGGCAGAGGAGGATGCGCTCCTCAGAAAGAGAACTGAACACATGACTCCAAATCTCAGCAGGGAATAAGTAGCGTGAGGGTGAAGAAGAAAACGGCAAGCAGTCCTTCATCTGTCGTGTGTCTGTTTTCTGAAGATTGTGTTCATATGTGCAAGTTATTTTGAATTTCTGAAACACTTTTCCATCACATTACCAATAAAATTGGTGTCCTCATCAATATTTTAATCGAGGACCTTCATGTCATGTTTTCCTCATTCATTACTCACACTGCCTTGTATAAGTTTGATCAGACACCACAGGGTGACGTGAGGGACAGCTCTGCCAAGGCGTACCGCCAACAGTGGCAACCTTCGATGCTAACCTTTGACAGTATGCCATCCAATCTTTTCCTTGTATCTCTGACCTCACTGTCATTAAGGGAAAGATCACTGGGATCTCGTTTAATATATGTGAACCCGATAAGTAATTCAGTGAGACAAAAGTGTCCCCACCAAAAGGGAGGCAGGCTTCACTTGGACAGATGTGTGTCCATGTTCTCAGTGGAGGAGGTCATTGTAGAGAGACATTCAGAATCAGAATGACTTGTCATTGTCTAATTCTGATGCTGTCTGTCTGTCTGACTCAGCCTGACACGGGAGATCACACATTTGTTTTTCCCTCTGACTGAGGGCTGCGTGTTGACTCAATCTTGCATTGAAAGAGGAAACCACTTTGCTGAGCTAAGGTGTTCTGTGAGTCTCCATCTAGTCTGTATGAGCTCTGTGCTTTTATAGAGTGCCCTTTAGGTGACCATCACTGCAGATCTGGTCCAGCATCCCGCTGTGGCTTCGAGAAAAATGATCATGAGCCATTCACTTCATCCGTCCACTTTCCAGTGCTGAGCTGAGGCTGTATCATGGGGTCAGGAGCTCGCTCGCACAGAGCCCCTCGGTGCTCCTCAGTCTCGTCTCGGGGATGCGAGCGGGGGTCTGCCCAGGGACCTCCTCCCTGGTGCTACTGCCTGGAATAACTACCTCATCAGATGAGTCGAAGGAAGCCAACATCATCTGCAAGAAAATGGAAAACGCGGTTCCCAATATCCTCCCTGGGAAATGTGTACATGCATAATTAGGGGAGCAGGGGTACAGTGACAAAGATCAACTCTCACAGGTAGTTCATCCGAGTGCCAATATGGACTAGGCCCTCGCAGTTGTCTCACTCACAGGTGGTAATAGTGAAGAGGCACTCGATGTCCCGGTGATGTTGCACGAGACCATCAGCCCTGTTAGCCCTGCAACAGAGCCATGATACCCCAAGCGGACCCCATCCACCACAGGGATACAAGTCACTCCTGGTGGTTTAGAGTGGGTCCAGCAATGTTCTTGCTCTGGATCCCTTTCCTGAGCCATCGAATGCTGCGCTGACTGAAGGCGTCTCTCATCCTCTTTGCATCATGACTCCTGTCCGCTGACTCGGAGTCCCACAAGTCCCTAGTGCTTTGTAATCCTTCTACTTCAGCTGGATCATCACCTCAGGGTTCTGCCACTGAGTTCGAACACTGCTGTTGTGACAGGCACTAACCCAGGCTGGCCTGTCACCAGCGGACGCCCATTCCAGCTCTATGTCCTCAGACTGAAAGCCAGATCCCACTTTGAGGTGCTATTGCCAAATGCTCACAGGATGTTAGCACGTTTCAAACATGAGTATCTGTCAAGTTACCATGTGTCACAGTTGTGTTTGATGAAAGTCATTTTCCTTAAATTCTCCCTCTTCCCTCCCTCTTAGCTGCAGCTGTGGGACACAGCCGGACAGGAGCGATTCCGTAAATCCATGGTGCAGCACTACTACAGGAATGTCCACGCTGTTCTGTTTGTCTATGATGTCACTTGTCTGGCCAGCTTTAACAGCCTTGCAGCCTGGATAGAAGAATGCAGGCAGAATTCACTAGGTCAGGAGATTCCCAGGTGAGGACACACAGCCTTATACCAGCTCTTACCTGAGGTTTGACTTAGGGATGCACCAATCCTTGTATCTGGTATCGACCCGATGCGGCGCCCGAATGATAGCATGGCAGCAGCTCAGTCGGCAACTGCAATGCCAACATGGAACACATGCAAAATGCTGGATAACATTCCATATGAAGTCATTTTTGCCTTTTATCAAGGAGAAGGTACACTTCAACGCTAGTATAAGATCAGTATCAGATATGGAATGACCAGCTCTCAGTATTGGGACCATGAAGGTGAGATCGGTGCATCCCTAGTTTGAGCTCTTGGATAGAGCGACAGTAACAGCCATTAGACCAAAGTGGATGCTGTATGATGTTTCATAAAATGTGGTCAGAATAGAAATGTTCTGGTCATTGACTTGATGCCCGCAGTGACTGACAGGACAGGCTCTGTAAAAACGTCTTTAAAAAATATATATATATAGTGTGTCACCAACATTGTCAGCGGTTCTGTTCCTCAGGTTTTTGGTGGGGAACAAGAGCGATCTGCGTAACCACAGCAACCCCATGGGCCAGGTGAGCCAGGAGCGGGCCATGAGTTTCGCCAAGGTACATAACATGATGTTTTTCGAGACCTCTGCCAAACAAGCAGTGGGACAGTTTCCTCATGTGCACCGGGAGGCATACCATCAGCACAGCGTGGAGGATGTGGTCATGGCCGTGGGTGCTAAATTGAAGGGCCAGAAGACGGTCTCTGCAATGCAGTCTCCACAGCACAACAGCTCTTTTAAAATCATGGACAAGAAAAGTGTGGAGAACACGTGGTCGTGCTGCTGAGAGTCAGTTCTCTTTTGTGAAGGACCGGAATGTGTCCGTCACGCTCGACATCAGGACGACATCAAGACTGTGATATTCATCCATGTCATTCTTTGTATGATTTTTTTTTTAATGACATAATTGAAGGCCACTTAATAAAACAATCTGTTCACTTTTAACTGTCTTGTCCAAGAAGCTTCTGCTGTTGGTGAGTGAGGAGCATACATGACATTTAAAAGACCACAGCAGTCACATGTGCTCCAGTGTCCACACAGTGGACCACGTGCTGTGATTGGGTGACAAATCCATGATTCACACAGTCATATGACAGGGGAAGGTGTGTGTGTGTGTGTGTGTGTGTGTGTGTGTGTGTGTGTGTGTGTGTGTGTGTGTGTGTGTGTGTGTGTGTGTGTGTGTGTGTGTGTGTGTGTGTGTGTGTGTGTGTGTGTGTGTGTGTGTGTGTGTGTGTGTGTGTGTGTGTGTGTGTCACCTAGATTCAACATTTCTCACTTATGTGCAAGACCCTTGGTTCACTGGAAAACAGCCCTTCTGAGCAAAGTAAACAGTTGATTCACGATTTTAGCATTTCTGTGTCAGTTTTTGTGTCAAGCCGGAGCTCACTTTGGAGTTGTCTGCCAGGCTACAGCATACACATACGGAGAGGAACAACTCCTCTTTCACTTGTCTTCTGTGGGACCTTTGAGATGATCGCGATAGTCGGAACAGGTACTAAGGTGACTCCGTGGTCGTGAAGACAGGACGCACAGGGGTCATGGGGTCACACTTCCTCTGGTTCATTGTCCACAACATGTTTCATTGCCTAGCTGGCATGCAATGTGAATACTTCATTCCAAAACACAGTGTCTAAGATTAACAAGTCAATACAGACGTATAACGAGCTGGGCTGAACTTATTTGTCGCTGCGTTTGTTGCTTCACTATAATTCAGTTAATTTTATATGGGAACACCGGCAGAGAGTCTCTTGCAGCACTCCACAATACCACCATGTCGCCCTCTAGTGGCTGTTCCAAACACCGCCACCCCGTCAGTCCTGGCTGCTACAACGTCATAATGGGATGACAATAGTCATGTGACGAACACGTTTCCCACAATACTACAATAGCCATGATGGCTTTGGTGAGTTGATGGTAACGGTCATTTTGGGGTAAAGGAATGTTCATCCTATTTTATATCACTGTGTGATTTAAAAAAGATGTGTTATTTTCCCTCACGATTGAGAAAAGCTGCACCTTAGTTCAGGTTATGAGCTCAGTGTTGAACGTGGAATTCAGGTTTGCATGGTGCTGGTTACCGTGAACGTGTATTTAGCTCCGTTCCTGTTTCGCGACATCACACAGTTGAATTGCTTTAGAAACTATTCAAGTGTCTAATGGTGCCCCAGTTGAGTCTCTCGGCCAGGACCGAATGAGTCCTCCACTCCCAACCCAACGCTGTGATGTAGCGGCTTAGATTCCCACCGGGGAGTGTTCAAGCTCGGGCGGCAGCTCTGAGCGGACAATCTTCGTCATCTTCAACGAAGAATCAACTGTTGGATCCGCAGCATCCAAGCGCCTCCCATGTGAGCTGCCTCCCGAAAGTGAAGGGGGGCGCTGTGACAAGGTTTGTCTGGGCCAGCCCACAGCCGCCTCTGATCCCAGAGCGGAGTGGCGACTGCTGGTCAGAACAACTCACCTGCAGCTACAAACGGGCCAAGATGTTCTGCAGAAGGGTGTGGCAGCGAGTCGGACCGCTGGCCCGGAACCTCCTCGAACCAAAGTTCAGGACTCGTAAGTGCACCTCGGTCCTATTTATTTGTGTCATTAACCTGGTTTGGTATTTCATGTTTCGAATGTCTCGCGTGACATAAGTTTGTCAAGGCCGTGGCCTTACACTCAGTGATCTGATCCGATCGTCTTCGTGAACCATGCGTAAAATCAAGTTCAGTTATGATCTGGGCGCACAAGGAGACGAACTTCTCGATGAGTTCCCACCTGGACAGTAGGCTTGATCTACCTGAGTCCACCTGCTAATGATGACGTCCGATCCCGCTGAAGTGCCCCTTCTCTGCTGTGGTCATTGATAACCAGAATGTCGAAAGAAAGGAAGCCCTTTTGTGGAGCTTTGTTTTAGTGTGGAGCTTACCGTTCCAATGAAGGTTACATGCCCACTTGCATAGCTGCCAGCCGTTCAGATTAATGAGTCTACCTGCAATCCTCTCACCCGATCTGCTTCCTGCTAATCTCTGAGGCCCATAGTGAAATGGGGTTTTCACTTCTTGCACCATCTATCTGTCATGGTCAGGTGGCAGGCTGCAGCTCACTGAGCAGCATGGAAAAGAAGGTGTGCAAGTTAGATCAAGATGCATCCCACTCCGGTCGTGTGTCCTGGAGGGGAAGCCTGCATTATAGCTGGGAAAAATGATGCCAGTTGGAGAAGCAAAAAGTCAGCCGCTTCAGGGTAGTAGAGGAACTGAGTTACACAGACTGAATTCAGATTGTGGTGTACTGCTTTAATTTCCTGTTTGAATTCCACACTTAGAAACAAGCCTGCAGGCAGCAAGCACAGGTTTCAGACAGTCTCCTGAGAACAAGAGCTTTGTGTGTCGAAGGTTCACCTGTAGTAGAGGAGATTCCTCCCTTTGTTTGACCTCCTCAGAACACGCAACCGCACCTTGTCCTTGTCCCGTCATCTTTGAGGCCACCCATGTGCTTTTCCCAGGCCTGTGCATGTCCTGAGGGATTAACCGATTAGCAGTATAAATAACCCGATCACTGCTGTGTCATGACTGTCAGCAGATGGAGGTAACGGTGGGCTTTTGACTTTTTATTGGCTTTCCCAGTGAGGTTGTGATTTGGCAAAGACTTTCTGAGTGGAGACCTTTTCAGGGATTCATCAGTCTCTGTGGAGAGACTCTCGCTCTTTGTTGTTGTTGTTGTGCAAGTGAATGTGCTTTATGCAGCTTCTCATTTATTCAACACATGACAAGACAGACTTCTCTCTGACACTGTAACAGATGAAACTTTCCCTGTTTTCTGGTCAGTTATGATGACTAAAATGATTGGTATCAAGATGACACATCAACATGGTGAGGAAGGATCAGGTTAGATGAGTCATATGTATGTAAACCTCTGAATTGTTTACTCATGAATGCAATGTAATGTGCAAAATAAAATGTGACAATACGGTTTGGTTTAGACACTCTCATTGGTGTCTTGTTGTGTGTGGAAAATGAAAGCTGACAAATAATGCCAGAAGATAAAGAACTGAGCTAAGCTTTTGAGTTTTACGCTGCACCGGCGGTATTCCCACTCCCATCAATATCAAACAGTAAATTCTGTCCTGCACCTTGCATTTCAATGTTTCTATGAGGGGTTGTGTGGAGCAGATTAAAGTGAGTCGCTGTTTGAGCCGCCTCGTGCTCCTCACCCACAATCCTCTGAACCAGCAGGAGCCGCTCACCTGTCCAGCACAACAACAGCACCGTCTCTTTGTTCACCCCTGAGACAATCTGATAACATAATGGGATTGAGCAGGATCCCTGCTTTTCTGAGGCAAGCTCAGATATTGAAAGAGGAAGTGTTTGTGTGGCCTTCTGCCCTTTGATTTAGGGACGAGTTGTGTTTAGTTTGGCTGCAGTTAAATCTTTCCATCACTGTTTCCAATGAACGCGGCCCTATTGTGTAACTGGATTAACGACGAGTGGTGACGTACGGATATTGTGGTGGGTCAGTGCAAAGCTGTGTCTGTGTCATGGAGATGTCTCTTGCCTTTCAGCAGCACCGGTGAGGTGCATGGCCTTCAGTGTACCAGGTGGTTCTACCAACATGACCTACTTTGTTCTGTGTGGTGGAGGACTGACTGCTGCTGTGGTTTACGTGAGTGTCACCACCGTTCCCATGACCTTCATACTGCTTCAGAAAATCTTCACGATTGGTGCTGACTCACTGTGTGATGTGTGCACATCCACCTTGCTGAGCTCCTGCAACTTCAATATTGCTGCAACACACATGCTTTGAGCAAATGCTATTCTTAAAGAGTTCTTTTGGTAGAGAAATCCTGTGGAGAGAAAAGGTAAAGTCAGATTGATTTCGTTGCATGGCCACGTTGCTGACGTGTGCCTATGTCCTCATCCTGCTAGCTACATGGTGTAACACTCATAACGTGGCATTGTCTAAGGCAAAGTTTGAAAGAATGCTCACAGTGTTATCTGTGCTGGAATTTGTAATGTTGACCTCTTCTCTACTTCTTTTAGGCCTACAAGACTGTCAACAATGATAGTGAGCGCTATGAAGAGAGACTCGCGAAAATGGGTTCTGCAACCGGCAAGTCACGCACACACACACACACACACAAACACATGCACAGACTCGCACCCTGTGGGGACATAGTGAGGCTTCTCATTGACATGATGCTTTCCCCAGCCTCTAACCCTCAGCCTAACCATCCAAAAATGGCTAACCATAACCAGGACTCTGACCAAACTGACGCCTCATTATAATGAACACATTTTCTAACTAGGGATACTCCGATCAGGAAGAGTGCTGATCGAAATGATGAGACCTTCTGTGTACATGATGTGAAAACATGAACCATTAAATCATTTTAATTCTGACATATTTTTATATACCTCTTCAAGGAGGCAAAAACATTGCAGCGTGCAGCAACTCTTATGTCAAAAGGACATATGAAAAAGATTTCAAATCATTTTTCAATTAATGTATTTAATTCAATCTCTTGAGACTCTTCTATGTCCGTGAAACATTTACATACTGGCCGCTTGCAGTGGGACTCTGAGACAAAGAGCACTGCATTTATCAAAGCTTCCACTCCGAACGCTTTCAAAACTTTCAGATTCAGGTGGCGGTCGTGGCCGGTCGTTTCTTGTCTTAATGGGAATTAGTCTCCGCATAAATGACACCTGAGAAAGGCTGCTCAATCTTGCTTGGTGAAATTAATAATTATTTCTTATCATTCCAAATGTCAGCTCGGACCGGGTGCTGAGGAACCAGTGCTCTTACTTTCATTAGCCCCTAAAATTCTCTTTGCTCCATCAAGTGCTGACGCTTTAAATGGCGTATTTAATTCTGACGCGCTTCCCTGGACAGCATTGTCTCGTGCATGTGCTGCCGGATGCAAGCGTCCCTAGTTTTAACCCCATTCTTGTCGAGACGTGGTACTCACAAGTAAGGCAAAACATGCCTACACACACACACACACACACACACACACACATCCAGGCATCCAGCTCATGCTACTCCGGTCTGTGATACCTCCCATTCTGAAACACTCAAAACACAAAACAACAGAACATTTCTATATGCAGTTTGACAACAAGCCCCAGAGGCCTTAACAAATGCATTGAGAAGGCTATATTTGGTGCCCGTGTCACACTTTGTTAGAGGTATGGCGTCTTATTATCAGCAGCCTCCTGATCTGAAAGACTGAAGCAGCAGGTGAAATTTCACCTCTGTGACTGGTCTCAGATTTGTGAAGAACCTAACCACTCCTGAGCAGCTTGGAATCCTGAGGTGTGGACATCAGAAACTCCCCCCCAAAAAAACAGCTCAGCTGTTAGCCTCCTTTATTGCTCCCTCCAAATGCCGGTGCTCTGTACACGTCCACTCTCCACATTCTAACTTGATATTAAGCGCAAATTATTATCAAAATATGATTTTTATTATGGTTGCGCATTCATACGGTCTGGTGGTGTTAAGAGGCTTTTTAAAACCCTCTGAATCCTCCAGCAAATGTCAAGCATGCTCCGATGATTACTCTGAATGCCTCTATCAAGCCTGTCTGCTCAGATCCCCATCCACTCTGAGTTTGTCTTTTCAGCTGGTATGAGCTGGTCCTGGACTCAGAGCAGCGGCTCTGTAATGAGGATGAGCCCTGGTGCACAAAAATGTTCTTTGTCTGATGAGGTCATGTGGCTCTGAGCACTGCCTTTATGCAAGCAAGTGAAATGCTCAGGAAACACGTTCGCAGGAACATCCTCATGCAAGTGATGCAGCTGATTCTGCAATAACGTCACCTTCTGATGTGGATGATGGAATGGACCATGTTTCTGTGTAATTAGTTACAGCACCACTGGATTTAAATTGTATCATATTAAAATTGACTTGACTTCTGTTTTGGCAAATACCAAAAAAGACAACTCTTTTCTTATCCTCGATGTTTTAGGATTGTTTTCAAAATGCCTGTTTTTGAAGCATCTGTGATGAAAACGATATTTTCTAAAATAATTTCAGCTGTTTGACATTGAACAAACGAAGCCAATTAGAAAAAATAAATATATATATATATATATATATATATATATATATATAGAGAGAGAGAGAGAGAGAGTCAACAACAAAGAACATGTGAAATATAGAAAATATTCGAAGACAATATGATAAGAACAATCTCCATGATCGAGACCGAACTGCTTGCTTCATGGCTACTGTTTCAAACAGACTGCTCAGCTCAGTCCTGCGACGAGAGAATGAACACGCTATATGACCTCTGGTGATCAGAAAGCAGAAGTGTATCCAAATAGCTGGGGATAATGTATTTTCGGGAAACGGGGTGAACTCACCAGTGGTTATTAATTGTTTATTAATTGAAGCCCTACTTATGTATCACTTTCACCAAAATGAAAATAATGGTTTCTTGTTTTATTTGCGAGAGTGGTGCAGTGTGGCATAATGACTGGGTACTTTCTACCAGATGCTTAAGATTTATATCCGCAAAATACGATGTTTGTTATCGGGTCGTTTGCCAAGTTTATGTCTGTCCTTCTCCGTGGTCTGCGGAACAGTGCGTCGTGATTGGCTGACATGTATTGGTCATTGTTTTCATTTGATACTGCACCAAAACCAAGAATCAACGCATCATCAGACAATGATACGCCTCTGATTGGCTGACATATACGGGGTATTGTTTTTATTGATATCGCACTAAAGTCAGAATGGACTCCTTAACAGACAGTTATGCACATGTGAAGATAATTGTATGCATTTGCCAGGGAAAACAACACCCCATAGCAGATCTGGTGCCTACACCGCCACTCTGATGAAGATCTGTGGGCTGCGAGAAGCCCCTCCCTCCTACTTTCTGCTCACTTGGCAATCTGTCATGTGAAGTGCAGCTCATGCACGGGAATTGAAGCATTTTAATAGGCTTTTACGCCACAAATGAAATACGCCATTTAAAGCACCGGCACTAGACGGAGCATGGAGAGTTTTCGGGGCTCATGAAAGAGAGACCACTGCTTAGTGAGCCACCTGAATCTGAAACAAATGAAGCAAATGTCCAGACTGACTTCAAAGCTCTGTACAGTGACTTCACTTGGTGTGCTCTTCATGCAGAGCTAAAACATTTGACTCTAAACACTGAAAAATCAAGCACTTGTTTCAACTCTAAAGTGACCTGTATAGCAAAGGCAATTCTTCCTCTCCAGCGGCATCCGCTCCTCAGTTCATGGTGTGCGAGATGTTGTAAACTCAAGCACATGATTGGCTAATTCTGCCCTGACTTGACCTCCTTGTTAACTGCTTCTATAGTGTCAGTGCTCGCACACAGGGGATGACATGTCTGCATTAGAGCTTGCCACATTACTCATATTAAGAGGAGCTGCAGGTTGTTTGGGAACTCTTAAGACCTTTAAGACCTAAGCTGCTGATTGTTGACCCAACGTGACCATGAGACAGCAGCTTAGTTTTCAGCTTAAGCTGGAGTGAGAGCATCCATTGCCATGTTCACTTCAGGCCAGAGTTGTCTTCAAACATCAATATGTTATACACACTTTTTTTTCATAAGTTAGCACTACCGTACTTTCCGTACTATAAGCCGCGACTTTTTTCTCACGCTTTGAGCCCTGCAGCTTATTCGACGATGCGGCTTATGTATAGATTTTTACGGCGTGCTTCATACGTGTGCCAATACGTTTTTGCCTGGTCGCAGCCGACCAATGAAATTACCGAACAGGTCACAGTGGACCAATCAAACAAATCAAACTGACGCGCACTAAATTCTTCAGGTCAGTTATTTTGCACATACCCTAATCATGGAGAATCCACACAGACATGCATACGACGCAGCTTTTAAGTTAAAGCAATCGATATAGCTGTCGGAGAAGGAAATAGAGCTGCTTCACGTAAGCTTGGCATAAACGAATCGATGGTGAGACGTTGGAGATGACAGCGCGAAGAACTGACTCAATGCAAAAAGACAACAGCTCTCAGAGGTAATAAATGCAGATGGCCCGAACTTGAAAACATTCTTGAAGACTACTTTTACAGCGAGCAGACGGCCGAAGCGTTTCCACCGTGCAGATCAGAATGAAAGCCAAAACAATCGCCACTGAAAAGAAGATAGTTGGTTTTAAAGGTGGACCATCGTGGTGTTTCAGATTTATGAGGCGAAAAGGCTTGTATATGAGGGCACGGACGAGTTTGGACAAGTGTCAGCAAGTCCCCCCCAACTACGAGGAAAAACTTAGCAACTTCCACAAATTCATTCAAACAAAGATAGCGGAGAATTCCATTGCACCAGATCATAAATATGGACGGAGTACCTTTGACGTTCGACCTGCCTCTCACTCGGACTGTTAGCAAGAAAGGTGAATTGTCCGTCACACTGAAAACAACCGGCCATGAGAGAACGCACTTCACTTGTGTTCTGAGCTGCACGGCATCCAGACAAAAGCTTCCACCCATGGTGATTTTTAAGCAGATGATGATGCCAAAAGAAAAACTCCCAAAAGAAATCGCTGTGAAAGTCAACAAGAAAGAGTGGATTACAGAAAGTCTGATGACGGAATGGCTGACGGAGTGCTACGCCAAGCGGCCGGGAGGATTTTTTTACAGAAAAAAAGCACTGCTCGTTTTGGACAGCATGAGCGCCCATTTGACAGATTCTGTTCAGGCGGCCATCAAAAGGACAAACTCAATTCCTGCTGTGATTCCTGGGGGCACAACGAAGTTTTTGCAGCCGCTGGACATTAGTGTGAATCGTGCATTTAAAGCGGCACTCCGAGTTGAGTGGGAGACGTGGGTGACGAGTGGCGAGAAATCATTCCCTAAAACTGGCCGCATGCGAAGAGCCACTTTTGCCCAAGTCTGCCAGTGGATCCTGACAGCATCAAAAAATCCAGGATTACCAATGGGTTTCGAAAGGCTGGACTGCTGCTTGGTGAAGAGGACAACACGAGCTCAAGTGCAAATTTGCCTCAAGAAGAAAGCGGTGTTGAGAGCGACAGCGAAAGAAAGACTGACAACGAAATTCTGAGACTGTTCAATTCCGACACAGAAAAAGACAACTTCAGCGGATTTAGTGCACAGGAGGAAGATGAAGATGATGATCACTGGCTTTTAATAAGCCACTGACGGCACTGTGAATGCCACGTTACTGCACTATTACTGTTGCGTTACTGCACTGTTTGAAAAGAAAACATTTATTTAATAAAAAGTTTTGAAAAAATCTGTGTAAATGTCTCTTGTTGCAACATGGACACCTGCGGCTTATAGTCGGGTGCGGCTGATATAAGTACAAAACTTTTTTTCTTCTTAAATTTAGTGGGTGCGGCTTATAGTCAGGTGCTATAGTAATAGTATAATAGTAATAATTACGGTATTTGTTTTTGCGAAGAGAACCGGGGGCACTAGAAAATCAAGAAGCAATATGACCATTAGCAGACCTAGCATCAACGCTAATGGCAAAAATGGACAGTTCTACTGGCTTTTGAGAAAATATTACACATTTGTGTAATATGATGCTGGACATTTGATACTGGCATCGTTTTAAGTTTAGTTGGCACTGAACGTCAGGACTGTGTGCTGAAGCTTGCCTTCTGCTGCTATATTTACTGACTAAAAGGCAGTTCAAAATGGATTCTCAGATTCTGCCAGACTTATAAGTTCAGATCCTGGACAAGTCTTACAAAGAGCTCCGTGACAGAGTAGGTGCTGCTTTCTGCTGCATAGGAATTCTGTGGAGCCTGGCTGAAGACTGAAGAACTAAGCAATACCTTACTAACACCTCTGGTACTGGGGGTTGGGTCTTCAGAAAAGGCAGATGCTTCTCTCAGCGTGTGAATTGAGTGGTCTTGGTACGCAAATGTTTGACAGTTAATTAGTGCCTGCAGTGGCATGCTTGAAAATTAAACTAATATGGTATGCAGTAAAACATAAAGGTGAATATCTCAAGAATGGTACATTCTCATAAGTCATACTGCCATACTGAACCCAGTGTTGGTCTGTTCAGCTCAATCCAGGAATGTGCAAACCACAAACTTGACGTCAAGTAAAACCTTTCCGACTGTAGTTCTGTCTAGAGTTGTGTTGAACCGTAGTGTGACGGTCTCGATAATTGTGTGCTATTCCAACTTTAAACAGGCTCGTTGGCACAATGGTGGCTGTTGAAGATGCCATTGTTGTGGGTTTCTAAAAGTGTGAAGAAACAGGGATAACCTTGGTGCTTTTGCTTGTCCTGACCATCCCTTGCATATTTTTGTACACATTTTTGTAGCATGCACTTTGTTCTGCCTGGGTCTACGAAGAACGTACTTACAGCAATGTTGATGTTTTCCCTAGATTGCTTCCTCACATTAACCAAAATATGTATTTACCTTTTCATCGACAGGTTCTTTAACAGATGCCCAAATTCATTCAGCAGAAGCTGCATCAGTGGAGTCGGCCACAACCACAGAGGGCACTGCGGAGTCTGCTCCTGAAGAACCAGTCGCAGAGACCTCTGCAGAAACAAAGGTCGAGGGTTCTGATGAGGCTGCTGTTGAAGTGACTGAGGTTGCGGCCTCTGAAGAGGTGGCTCCACCAGAGAGCAGCGAGGAAACGCTGTCAGTAGTGGAAGTCATAGCCACTGAGGTGTCGCCTGCAACACTGGATGAAGTGCCCCATGCTGAGACAGAGACTGGTACTGTAGCTCCCACAGCAGAAATGGCTGTTTAAATATCTTACTGCCCCATTTTAGCTTCTGCTCCCCAGTTTTCCCTCGACCTATAGAGCAAGAGTGATGGTCCTGGAATTAAAAAAGTACGTGCAACACAAATGTAGCTGGGATCCATCAGTCTTGTTCTCCTTGACCACCCATCTAGATCCATCCAGACCACCATACTTGTTTTAGCTGCTGTTTCTCCCCTCCAAGGAAAATAATGTGTGCAGATAATTCAGATGTCGATGTTGTCTGGGGCAACATTATGGTTTGTCACATCTATTAAAAAGAATGGTGGCAGTAACTGCTGTGCATTAGATCTTTCTATCATTGCCCTGATGAACAATGTTCACTGATGGTGATATTAATATCATTAATATCATATGGTATTAATATTAAAGGACTGTAGGGTGATGATGATGTATAAAAGTAGTTTTTGGTTTTTAGCCAGGAACAGAAGCAAGGAAGACGAGAAAACGCGGCTTGGTCCAAATTCTTTTTCCTCACATATCGATTGTCTGGAAAATGTAGATGCTGTACAACCTATATGATTGTGGATGAGACTCAAGCCGCAAAGTTACCATCAGAATCATCACCATGTGCAGCGATCAAAAAGCAAACCGTGTTTCAACCTGTTCCTCGACCCCCTGTGATGTACCATCGTCCTCTTCATTGACTTCTGATCATTTGAATGTCACTGGCTGCACTTCAGAGGTTCTAAATAAAAATCTCTCTGTGGGGTCCATATTGAGTTTGGTTCTTGTTACATGTTTGACAGGGACTTTTAGTCATAAACATGCCAGACTATAGAACAGACCTAAAAGCAAGAAACACTCAAACCACCAATCATTCCAGTTGTATTGACTTGCGAGTGAATTGTTAAGTACAAAACGAAATACATTTTTTCTATGTTGCCACAGGTGCTTATTCTGGATGGCTCCAATAAGCCTGATATCATTCCAGTTTTCAGAGGAATCATGACTGTTATTTTATGTTGCTGCTGCACATGGGGTTAAATTACTAGCTGGTGAATAAGATTTTTAGTATAGTGTAACCTTCTTCAATCTCCTTGAAGTCTGAAGGATACCTATGTTATATTGGTCCACTCAGGACCTCAAATGTGATCACACAGTGCAACGGTTTCACAACGTTCATTTGAGCACTCTAAAAATCACATTTTCCAACTGCATCGGAGAATCCCAGCTCAGACCTCTTACCACGAGTACTATGGTGACAGCCACATGTATTTTCATTCTTCTGCCATCAGTAAGACCATAGAGTGGTTGGGGGGTGGACCAGGGTGGGGTATCTTTTGGGATAATCGGTTACGATTCACACTAACAAGTGAAACCAATAAGCAGAATTTAGTGATCATTGTCACTTTAAAGCATATAAAAAAACAAAGCGTTTTTTTCTTTGTGACCCATTGAGCAAATTGTGTTCATGCGATGAGACAGTTGGATAATAGGAGCCAATTCTATTGCCCAGCGCCACTGTGGAGTAAAGCTTGTAATATCTTCAAACACTGATATCTGGAGAGGAACCGCGTTGTAAAAGGTCATACACAGCTGGTAGTCTCCTTTAGAGTCCTCAACCCCCCTGTGGTAGACAGGTAAGCAGAGCTTCCAGAGTGCAGAGAGGTTTTAATCTTTGGTCTCATGGTGCATCTCATCCCTCCTGCAGAATCCTCTCCTGATCTTCTCACGGCCATGAAGCTATTGGCAGGCACCTCCGTCGAGATCACCACAGCGTCTGCTGGGACAAGCAGAATGGTGAATGCAGTGCAGCCTATCGAGGCGAATGAAAGCAGTTTGCATGCAAAACCAAGTTTGTTGGAAGGCGACGTTGTTGAGGCCACAATTGAGGTACTGGCTGAAGGTGCAGGTGAAGATGAGGATGAGGTGGTTTCCACGGAAGAGGAGGAGCTCAAGCCTGCAGGCATGACATTTGGAGATGCAGTAGCTCACCTGCACTCTGAGGGGGAATGTGCACATGCTGTGTCACTTCAGGAGAAGGTGAGAGCTGCATCACTTTTGTCCTCCCCTTCTGATGGAGTGTCACATGAAGTCGCTGCACTGGCTGAGGAGTTCATTTCTTCTTCTCAGGAGACCGTTGTAGCTGAAATACTGGCAGAAGAATTCATCACAGAAGCACCTACGGTGTACCAAGGGTCTGCAGTTGAGAAGGCCATGGAGGAGATCCAAGGCGAAGATCCAGCTTTGGCTGCAGTTCGAGTGTCTGAAACACCAGCACAGGAGGATTCAACTCAAACTACAGCATTAACTGCAGAGCAGGTTTGGGCTGAGGAGCCAGCGAATGTAACTACGACAGTAACAGCAACAACAATAGTGGCTGAGGGGCTGAGAGCAGATGAGTCACCAGCAGATGAGACGGTTACAGAAGGAGCGCCAGTTGCCGAAATACCAACAGAAGAAGCACCGGCAGAAGATCAAGCTGTGGCTTCAACTCAGCTGGTTTCCACTGATAACTCAGACATGGAGGGCTCTGTACATGAGCCAAAAGAGGAAGAATATCAAAGAGAGATACCAATATCTTCAGCTGAGAACCTTGAGGTCGAGGCCATAACTGAAGTGCTTTTGGATGATGTGGGTGAGTCGACAGAACTTGAGGCGTTACCAGAGACCGGAGACTCAGACCTGCAGGTAGCTCCACCTACAGACGCATCACCACCACAACATTCAGCTGCAATAGCGCCACCTGCTTTTGAAGAACGGGAGAAGAATGAAGACGCAGATAATGAAGTTGCTCTTGATGCAAAGGTGGCAGTGGTGGCATGACCAAGTAAGAACCACACATAATGTGGATTGATATTGAATGAAGTTATGAAGTTTAGAACCTCATTACACCTTCAACTCCTGAATGTTAATATTGAGTGAATGATGGCATTTAACAAAGGTGAAGTATATCCTCATCATGTGAATTACTACTCATTCAGGGGACTTCAATATTCTATTATAAATATCGCAACAACCGAACTCATGAACTCATACGTAATTTCACCCCACTGTTTGAAAACTTCCTTGCTGTACGCATTCTTTCCAAATCAAATACAACTACTGCGATGTCTAGTAACGCTATTGATCATGTGATTATAGTTTGAAGGTTAATTTTTTTCTACGATAGTTCATTTGCACGCTGGGGTAACTTCCACACACTTCCCTGCAAAGATGCAGTTGCGTAAAGAAATAGTCTTGCATTCATTGGGAGAGATGAATCATCAAGTTTGCACTATATGGACAATCCAGTCTTGCTGAATTGCATAACGCCTACATCCATTCACGCAGACAAAGAAGAGAAGAATTTGAAAAATCAAAAAGTTCAGCTGCTGATTCAGTATGTTGTTAAATAGTGCCGGCTTCCAAACATAAACAAAAATAAATATTAATGTGAATTTTACCAGAAATCGCGTGAATTGGGACAGGAAAGCAACATCAAATGCAGCGCACCACAGTTGCAGAAGGTGCTTCTTGTGGTCTGGTGTAGGAAAAGAGACTCTTCAGCCTCAGTGACTCAGGGTGCTGGAGGACTTGAGGGTCCACAATACAGACACACCTGCTGGAATGCTCAGGCATCGACCTGGGAGGTGCCGTGTCCGATGACCTGCGTTCATACACAAGCTCAAAGTTTTTGAAAGAGATTTTGTAACCTCTTAAGTTTCGATTGAAGAGTAAACTGCTCCATATTTTCTATTATTATGAGACCTGATCTAATATTTGAGCAGATGAGCGGATAATGATCTCAATGTCTCAGGCATGTTCTCTAGCTATATCCTGTATTACCTATATTTCTGGTTTGATTCATTCGAGTCACCTGTAACTTTGGAGATGAAAGAAAGACAAATAAATGTATACGTGGAAAATTTAAATGAGAGTGTACAAATTCTGCCACTAGTGACTGCACCTCACTTCACACACTTCAGGCTTTCAGAGAATTTTTTTATCAGATCAAGGATGAAGTGGTTTGAAGTTTAGCAGCTTAGTTTTCATCACTGCATTGCTTGTCTTGTGTACATCATCTTGCTGACGTTTCTGGTGTCCTCCAAATGTGAAATCGGTGTGGTCTGTCACATTCCTCATCCACGCATGCTTAAAAGAATGCTGGTGCCAAACTAACCAGTCTGACTTTGACAGGCCGGACTTGTACTCCGTTCATGGAGTGTTTAATGACAAAACATGAGCAGCACTGAGCCTTTTAAAAGTGAGCCTTATCAGTGCTACATGTCTCGGGATCGCTCATAATGTACATTGATCAAAGCTTCTTTTAGAGGGGTTGTTTGGTTGTTGCTGATTCAGACAGAACAAAAACGCAGTGAAATTTGAAAGAACCAAAGAAAACAATTTCTATTTAGTTATTAGACAACAAATCAATGCTTAAATTGAATTGTCCAAACATAGATCTTTGTATTAGTGACTGATGACCACACTTTACTTTAGCCTGTGTAGTATACAGTGTATAAACAATTGTATGTGCTTGTTTGTTGCAGTCACAGTGGGGATTTCAGTCCAGTCGCTGTGTGAAGGCAAGTACACAGCACAGAGATGTGAATTTGAAGACCAACCGCTGTCTACTCTTCTCTTGGAGCCAGTGGACATGAATTCCAAGACGACATTCACTATAGAATCTTCCCAGTTAATGACAGTGTTGGAACTGTTGACATCATGAACTGCCCAATAGTGTGTTCACTGTAAGATCAAACTTTTAATCTAGAGACTAGGGCAAACGTTTATGTTTACTTCTCGGTGAATGGATGAATGTAGTTGATGGATAAGGTGAGCCCATTTTAAGCTCAAATATTTTTCTGAAATTGTTGAGTTTAAAGCAAGGTGAATAAGTCTACAAAACAAAATCAATGTACTTTACTTTTCATTCTGTGTTCCAGGATTTGCTAGAGGTTTTAAGGTTGTGCTTTGATTCTATCTTTCATTTTGTTTGATGTCCATTGTCTCCACCTTAGATGGTGAGTTGTTTCTCTCTACAGACTGTAGCTGCAGTAGAATTTCAGCTCATCAAATAGAGATGCCTCATCAGTACAACTTCAATTAACATTATTTCTTTTCAACTAGCAGGAATCACAATGTGAAGTTAATAAAAACAGATCCTCAGATTTGTCACTTGTACAATGCCTGAAAGCAGTTAACATCAAGTTTGAGTACATGACTGGGCCCTGCACTTCTGCACAGCGTTGCTGCTCACGGTCAACTGTGGGTCAATGGCCCACAGCGTCCAAGTCAACTTCCTTAATGAGGATTAACCCAAGCTGGCCCCCGCTGTTTCTGTTCTCCACGGCCTCTGACACTACTGATGAAGGTCGTCCTTTCCTGGTGCAGATCATGCCTTCACTGGGCTGAGGGTTTATAATGAATCAGAGACCCACACTCAAATGTGTGAAGGAAAATTAGGGGGTTCCGAAATGCTGTGTGCCATGTGGATCTCATGCATTCTCTGCAAAAGATGCACAGGCTGCACATCCGCACAGTCAAGGAAGCAAAACATGGACCTTCTCTTAATGACTGAACCAATGTTTCTAAAAATGCATCCAGTATACTTAACCATTAACCATTGCTCAGTCCTCTTCAGGTTTGCGGGGAGTGCTGGAGCCTATTCCTGTGGGCGAGAGGCAACAATCCACCCTGGACAGATCACCAATCCATTCACACACACACCTTTAAGAGTGTCCAATGAACCTACAGAGCATGTCTTTGGGCTGTGGGAGGGAACCCGGAGAAAACCCACAAACACACGGGGAGAACATGCAAACTCCATGCAAACACCGGTCCGACCCAGGAATCAAACCCGCAAGCTCCTTGCTGCTTGCTTGTTGTATCTGAACCCTCTTTTCGACATATTGATGCAGACTGAAAGGATGATGGAACAACATTGTGGTCACAGTCAAACTGTGTCAATCAGCAAGATCGATCAGAAAGACAAGGCTTGAAAAACAACGTGTATATATACGTAACAAAGTCAACAATCACCGTCCAGCAGATCTTGGCCTAGAATAAAAAAAGTGACTTCCTCACCTTAGCAAAAATGTGATTTTCTAAAACATGCAGGAGGACTTGACGGACGTCTGTCTGCTGTGTTCATTGCTGGACCTAAAAATAATTAAGATCTCGCCCTTCTTTATGCGCACCAGATGATAAGCATTATGCAGGTCTAACTTGGTGAAGATTGTAGCCTTGTCCAAAGGCTCAAATGAAGGATTGACAAGTGGAAGGGGATGACGGTTTTTAACTATAATAGCATGAATGAATGACAGAACGTGCTCCATCCAGAGATGGCGAGCTTGGCCCAGTCAAACTGTGGAAGTCCGAGAACAACTGGTGAGGAGGGCGAGGAACTCACTGGAACCCGATGAGCTCACAGTGATAACCAGAAGCTGCGAGACACTGTGTTACACTGGCTAGTGAGCAAATACTTTATGCTGCTGGCACGCCCTGTCATCTGATGACACAAGAGGGCGCTATTTTACCACTGACTCCCCAACACCACATGTTCAGTACAAGTGGAATGTCACACACAGTCTGATACACTAGGGGTGGCTTGGGTGTGACCTACCTGAGTCTCAGTCACCACCTTTGGTCTACTAGGCCATGTTTGGTAGAGATGTCCAGCAAGACCACAGTTAAAGGCAGAGGCCACTACAGAGTCTGAGGCTATGTTCCTCAGGAGTCAGCCGAGTTCTGCTTAGTTGCTTAGTTACTTGGTGTCTTGGTGTAGGTTGTCTGTTCTAATGGCTAAACTATTTTGCTCCACTAGAATAGAAAGCTCATTCCAAGAAGAAAGTTGATCTGTAATATCGCCACGTGATCCTCGAACAAATACTGATTTGAGGGCAGGTTCATTCCAACCACTTTCAGCGACTGAAATCCTGGAGTTAGCTGAATATATCCCAACTGAGCTCAGATGTTGCTGAAGTTCCGTCAATTTCTGTGAAGATTTGGAAGGTTGGTTGGTTGAACAAAAAGGCGAAACCAAATACACAATGTATCACAAGCATCTTAAGAAGCCAGCATTATTTTCTTCAATAGTGTCCGGGATATTTGACTGAAAGAGTCCAACTGTCTTCCTGTCTGGGGATATGAAGCATATGGAGACACTTGCGGTGCATTATTAGATGTGATTTTATTCGAGGTGATCTTTCCAACATTTATTGCCTCGGGAAATGTGTCGAAACTAGGGGCAGCAGCTGACGTTTCATTACAATAGCACTGAATTATTAATATATGTATTAATATAAATAAATGTGAATATTAGTAATACACATATTCTGTCTAATAATAGCATAGTGTCTATCGCCAACTGTGCAGATGTCAGTTTGCAACAGCTTGCTTACCCCATGCTACAAACTGGTACACATTCCAGTACACATTCCATAATTGTGATGTTCGTCCCAACCTTCCTGTCCACCTCCCTCGGACCCAGGTGAGTCAGAATTCGGTGTATCTCTCCTCATACTCACGCAATGGAGCCAAGCCATGACTCTTTCGACTTGAGATTGTAGACCCCTCACAGGCCGCTCGCGGTTATCGCATTGGTGATTTCATTTTGTTCTCTCTGTCTTCTGGGCAAATATTAAATAACCACAATAGTCTTTATTATTATTATTAAATAATTATATTCTTTAATTATAATAATATTCTCCCAATCAGCTGCTGTATTAAATGGAAGCATTCCAAATTCATTTTTGGCGTTTTTCCGCTTGAAAATATATCCTAGGTGAAATTTAAATTATACAATTATTGTAAATACACATCTCACCAAAATAGACTGCCGCTGTAAAATGACGTACAGACCAATCGAGAATTGCAATAATCGCAGACGATTCCACGTGTTGCTCTCCTGGTCCATGGTTCGTGTAACTGACTGCGAGTGCACAGTCATAAGAATGGACACAAGCAGCCCCAGTGACGGAACAAAGGCTGTGTTATTGAAAGACCATGTGACTCAGTGTGTGCGCGCGCGTGCACCCGTTCGATGTCTGTCATGTGACCAGGGCAGGGTTTTGAGCTAAGTGCTGAGTCGTTTTGAAAGGTTCTTTCCACTCAAGAAGCAGAGCTCCAGCCGAAGAATCGATGTCTTGTCGCTAATCTTTGGGGACTCTACATTCGGTCCGATGTATTTGACATTTTCTCTCACATCTTCTTCTGATCGTGAGTCGGTCGGACGGCCGGACAGCGTGACTCTGCGGTTCCTCCGGCCTTTGCGTGTCCCGAAGTGCCTCACTACGCTCCTCTGTGACGAGCTCGACCGCCCTGCTTCAGGTAACAAGGGAAGAGAACGGCATCAACTGCTGTCGTTGACAGTGACACATGGTGCGCGCTGACGTTCCACTTTCGATGTGGAGAATCATTAGGCCTTTTTGTCATGAAACCTTTCAACTGTCCACACTTGTGTCCTGAGAACGTGGTCTCCTGAGCAGTTTAGAAGACAAAAGTGGCCCGGCTGCCAAGTGTCTGTGGTCCTTTAACACTTAGCTGAACCAACACTTGCTGCAGGTCCAGCTTGAAAGACTCGTCTGTGTTTTCTCTGGAGCCTGACGCGTGTGTAACGTCATCGCCTCAAACTCGACTGAGATGACTGTACATTGATCCACCTACACATCGTGTGTCTGCCCAGGGTCTGGAAGACACCGTCAGGAGACTGCGGGCCCTGATCTGTGGAGCACGATACACTGCAAAACGACAACTGAAACTAAGGTGAGAAGTCGCTCCAATTGTGATGTCACTTTCTCCTGCACTGCTGTTCTTCGCGTCCTCATTCACCTGAGATGAAGCCGCTTGCGATGGAAGCGCTTCTCTGCCAAGTTTCGCCGTCACCGTTGTATTTGTCTATTCAGTCTGGCATGGCAGATGTGTGCACGTACATGCCCGTTTACTATCGTTGGTTTTGTTCGGTTATGTTTCCAAAGAACGAACGTCATGATCTAAAATCATGTGTCTGAATAAGACCGCGTGGTGCGCTACACAGCAGGATCCTAATATCCTGTTCAGTCCTATGGCAACGTTTGCTATGTTCCAGAGTTGAGTTTGAACCCGGACATAAGGTTTTTAGCAGAAGTGAATTACTCTCCTCGCCCTTTTGACAATATCTTATGGTCGGCAACACTTATATGAGATATGAATTTCGAGTTCAATCTCCTTTCTTTGGTGGACATTTTGCTTCTGGTACATGCCATATACTTTATTATTACCATTATTATGTCGACTGTTACATCTGCAAAGTATTCTTTTGTACACTCCGCTGTTATTCAGGGTTTTCTGGTCAGGGACGAAGCGTTAGACATTTCATACAGTGTACTGTTTGTCCGTGTCCGATGCCCAACTGAACCGCGCATTTGGAATTACAGTACTGACCTCTGCTGGTCGTTTGACGCTCATCAGTCCCACGGTTGAATGAACGGTACTTCCTCAGAGTGTAACCGGTTTATTTGCAGTCTGGTGTTGCTTGTTTCATCTGAAACTCACTGGTGAAAATGTGTGTGCTGTCTCACCTGGCCCTTTGAGGATGGCCCGCCCTGCTCTAACATGTCAGCAGGAGAGATGGATTGAGCAGACCATTCTTTTCACATGTTGGTTGCGATATTTGAATCTGTTTGGTTGCCCATGTGTCTTACACCGACATTATGTACAAAATAAATTGGAATGGAATGTTCACATTTTATTACACTGAAGTGATTAAGATGTGAATGTTATTTAGTGAATATAAAGAAGCATTTGTGAATGAAACAATGTGCAAATATAGATATATTTTTCATCTAAATTGAGCTTTCTCAAAAACGCTGGCAGACCTGATGGTCAAACCCCAGGCTCGTCTGCGACTGCAGTGGCAGTAACCTGGCAGTCACATATCACGTGGATGAAGGCTCTGCTTTGTCTTTGGCCTCTGCTGTAACAGTAACAACCTCAAACACTCCAACCAAGACACTGTAACTGTCACTAGCTAGATGAAGAAACTGAGGGTGAAGGGCAAGTCAAGCATGGGTCCAGACCTAAAGCCTCTGTGAGCACCCATGGGACATCCTGAAATAGAAGGTAGAGTAGCACAAGGTCTGTAATGTCCACCAGCACTGTCCTCACATATGTCATTGTGGAAGACGATTCCAGTGGCCACCTTGAAGATCTTGAGATCTTCATGGCTCAAGTGAGACCAACCTGTGACCGAAAAAGTGGATCAGATCAGCCCTTGAGCATCAAGTTTTACTTCTGCAACTGGGATCAAGCCACCCAAAGTCCCAACCTTCTGAAAAGTTGCTGCTTGATATCAGACTTCTGTGTTCTCTTGCATTCCTCTGGTGGAAGTGGCAAATTGTTTCTGTCACAATGAGGCCAGAGGGACATGATCTGGTGGGTCTACGACATCTAGCAGGTCCGTCTTTTTAACACCAGCACACACACATGCCAGCAGAGACGCACACACAAAGCACTTCCATTTGCAAACCCTGTGAGAAACATGTGCCTACATATAAACATGCAGACATACATCAGAATCTTTCTCTCACTTTAACAGGCATCTGCACTCTCAGAGGAGCTGTGGTTGACCTGGAGCTGATGGCAGAAGGCAAGTCAATTGAAGAGGAGATGGAGGACGAAACCAGCACCATAGAGGAAATGCCTGATGCCAGACGACCAATGAACAGAGGTGCACAGCCTGATCGCTGGTGTGTGATGGCCCGATGGACATGATGCAAGATTTGGCCGGAGAGCAAGAGTCAGAGACTGAGAGTGACAGGTAAGAGCTCAAGTCTTCCATATGTCAGGTTCTGATTGTCAGAACAACGTGACCAAAAACTCAAAGAAACTGAAAACCTAAGTTGGTTTTCAAAACATAATTTTAAACATAGTTTTAAATCCTATGATCATCTGTGTCACATGCTGCATGCAGAGGGGGCAGGACAAAGAAGGACCGACCGATAGGAAAAAGACTAAAGGACACTCTTAAAACAATTGGTTGTCCAACTTTTAAACACTTTTGATGTCTAAGATAAATGTTGGGTTAGATTTTAAACTCTCACAATCTTAAAACGACTGCAACTTGCGTTCAAGTCACATTCGTCACAGCTGCTTTAATAAATGAGTACAGTTGTGATTATGTACATTTTCTATTTGTGAAAACGTTTTTGATGAGGACAGGCACCACCCTTGTCTAGAATTCAGTTGTGCTTTAATATATGTGTATGTAGGGTTGTTAAATAAATTCAAATATATCATTTCATGTCATCACACTGGCGATGAGTTAACTCCCAATTCATAGCAAGTTAATTGCACATTTTGTGTCTGTTCTAAATGTACCTTTATGGAAGATGTTCTCAACATTAGAGTAGCCAACAATGCTTTCTTCATGCAAGCATTTGTTTACTGCAACAACCCAACATAACAGATGCAAATTCTTTAGAATAACCTCAGACACACTGAGGTTAAAATGGTATTTAATATAATAAAAGTATTAATTGTTACTTTTGTGTTGATTTAAGTTACATGTAGAACAGATGCAAAATGTGTAAATTTGTGATTAATTGAACTCTATTGACAGTCCTTTTTTTATATTTCATTTAAGTTACAGACAAGTCCGTTTTGTGTCGGTTGGGGGCGCTCCAACACTTTGTTTTATTAATTTATTTATACTTGCGCATTACACATTTTTTTTCTAAACATCGCTAACGTTGGACCACAATCATTCTTTCTATAATGTGTTCACTTTCTGCACTATCAGTCATGAATGTTTCCATCTCCGCTGAGGAGAAGCAGGAGGAGTGACGCTATGTTTCACGTGTTGCTATGGTGTACCGTGCGGTCCATTGAGAGCTTTTCATGTCCTTAAGCACGAGCTGTTTGGACAGACTTTGTCTGACGTTTGATTGAAGTAACATCCGTTATGTTGCAGCTCAGCGTTGGACAGTCTGCGCCTACATATATAATTTCACCTGCATTATGTTCTTTGGAAAATGTCATAGAAAAAAGTGTAAACACAAAATGATTGTCATCAAGCAACAAAACAATGAAGATCTGTCTGACAAAATCGACAGAACTTTTATTTTTTAAGGATAGCGTTGATAAGAGAATGGTGTTTTTTTTGTATCCATCATTGCAGCGTATTTGCAACTTTATTTGACGCAGTAATGACGTCAGATGCAGGGAGGGCGGGCGACGGAAGGATTTCCGGTGTTTTCGGCGGATGGATACACTTTGGCAGCAGCTGCGCGTCTTCCTGAATTGACTTTCCTATTAGCGGCGGAGTGATTTTAGCTCACAGCTCCTGGCTGAATTCAGTCCTCCGTCAATGTGATTGTGCAGCAAGGGGAAACATGGCGACTCCACAGCATGCGGGACACCAAAACCAGCTCGACCTCCTCATCAAAGCAGGTAGACTTGGAATGTGTTTGTGAGCGTTGCAACTCGGGGATGCCATGATACTGCACTGCGTTATGGGCCATTAGCGCCGTCTACCCTTCCGCGTTAGGAGCGGAGTGCTGAAGAAATGGAGGGCAATCAGGAAGTGATCATATACACGGGTTGATCACAGCACTGCGTGCGTTATTTCAACTTCAGGGTGTCTGGCTTGACTTAACGTATACCCTTTTGCGTGCATGCGTATTGTCTTGCATGTTCGTTCGTTCATTACAATATCGATGAGACGGAGAATAACGGAATGCTGGTATCTGCTGTGCAACCAGGAAGTGAGAGGATGTTGTCTTTGCCACGCTGTCTGTGGAAGGACATGTGGCTCCGTGTTCAACGTAAACAGATGAAATTAAGAGATGCTAAACGCTGAATACATCCATTCCAGTCTTGTATGTCCCTTACCGTCTACTTGGGTTGTCGCGGTTTTTGCGTTTGTTCATTAGGTGCTGTATATTTAACGTTCATGTATTCCGCCCTTCTGAGTCTCCGGCTTTTCCAGAAATAAAATGTACATTATATTTGGTAAACCTCTGCATCTAGTACTTCTAATTTGGCTTTATTGTGTTTGTTTGAATGAACTCCGTGTAGCAGTTGTGTGGATGCCATTTGTCACCGGGTCTCCTTCAGTGACAGTTTTAGTAGAACTACTTTCTGGTTATTCATTTCACTTGTTGGTTGATTCGAGACTATTCCGCATCAATGTTGCGGACGCATTTCGCGGTGTTTTAAAAGCATTGTTTATGTATCGAGGTGTGTTTTTAATTAGATTGACATTCCGCTACTTCAATCCGATTGGTGTGGCTGCTATATTCGTGTTCGCCATCCAATCAGACGTGTACTGGGGCGGTCTATTGTGGAATGAAGTAGCCAATGGCAGACGCAGCGTGCTTTGAGTGACAGGGAAATTTGTGTCCGTCTTTGAAGAGAAGTGGAGGGAAAGACGAGGTTTGTAAACACGGAAGTCACCGGAGACCGCACTACTTTTTAGTCGGGTTCGCTTTCATTGTTTTTTCAACTACTTCTGTTTACATTTGTCTCCATATCGTTCGTAGATCAATAATAAATGTCAGCTCAATGTCGCCATCTGTATAAAATATCCAATTCTGTCCATTTACTCGACTGTTTTCGCGCTGTTCAGTGCTGTCTGAATCCGTCCGGTCTGGGAGTGGAATGGATTTGTGTCTTGCAGCGTTTGTGCATGGTGTCAAGGGCAGACTAACAGCCTGTAGGGTCGAGGCTGTGATTGGGAGAAACATGTTCCTGTTTGTGAGAAGGGCTGATTGAGTGGGACCTTCTAAAGATAGAGCATTGCCTCAGTTGAATATCCATACATGGCCTCTCCAGTCTGTAACAGGATCCCGTGCTTCCAACCAGTGATTGACAATGCTAACAGGTGGAGTTGGAGCCGTCTCGATGTCTAGGGTCAGAATCAGGAATTTACTCTCTACCTACCTTCTTCACTTGTTTGTGAGGGGAAAAAATATAAGCTGATAGAGTGGAAAAATAAGAACGTCCTCCCTTCCGCACCCTCAAACACACGGGTTGGAAATGACAAGTCCAGTGTCACAGAGCCAAGTTTACCAGCTGTTTGAAACAAATCACTGTGTGCTATTTACCTTCTGGCAGCACAACAATAGGGCATTAAAGATACAGTTGGTTGTCCTATAAGGAAAAAGTATACCACCTTTCATAACAAACAGATAATTCAAGTGAGTTTTAGTGTTCAAGTCCTCGTTGGAAATGTAAGTAAGGGTTACAAGCTGTTTAGCTTATTCCGGGGGCCAGAAACCCTGTGCTCTTCAATCCAAATGTCTAACACCCATAATAGCGTCGCACTTCTCGTGTAAGTGGCGTGTATTGCTAACCATGTTGATGGCTTGTCATTTGTGTTCTAGTGGAGGCTTCAGTGCGAGGCACTGCCCTCCACTGCTCCGATAAGACCATCGAGGCTGCGGAAGCTCTGCTCCACATGGACTCTCCTTCCAGCATCAGAGGGGACAACAGTCCAGGTAAGAGACTTTTCAAACATTGACTTGTGCCAAATGTTCATAGTGCTCGCTGTAAACTAAGTATACACCGTAGTCATCTTGGCTTCTGATCATGGTGATGAATATAGTCATCCTCTTGTAAACTGTTACACCGCTTCAGTCCTGACACCCAAACTCATCTTTGCTTTCTAGACTCTTTCACTCAGACATGCATGGCTGCTCCAGAATTCCTCCATGCTGCCATGAGGCCTGACATGGTCACAGAGACTGAAGTGGAGATCTCCGCAGACTGCTGCGAAGATGAAGATCTTGATAATGATGATTATGAGGAGGAGGAGGAGGAAGATGAGGAGGAAGAAATGGTCGGCATGACAGACAAGCCAGAACCAGAGCCTAGAAGAAAAAAGAGAGGTTTAGCAGACGTTTCTTTTCTACTCTCCTGATAAGACTTAGTAAGTCAGAGAAATGCAACATTTGACTGTAAACCCTTTTTGTTTTATAGCCGGAAGAAAGCCCAAACCCCCTCAGGCAACGTTTTCCAATGCCACAGACCTTGGCATCAAGAAGAAACCAAAAGAAGGGAAAGGTATGTTTCATGTTCTCACACAACCTGCTCATGTAGTAGTGCACTCACAGCAGCTCCTTCTCCAGCAGGCAGCACAACCTACCTGTGGGAGTTCTTACTGGACCTGCTGCAGGACAAGAACACGTGTCCAAAGTACATCAAGTGGACTCAAAGAGAAAAGGGCATTTTCAAACTGGTGGACTCCAAGGCCGTGTCCAAGCTGTGGGGCAAACACAAAAACAAGCCGGATATGAACTACGAGACCATGGGAAGAGCACTACGGTGAGTGTGGAAGAAGGAAGAGACTGGAGGTGCCAGTGCATGCTGGCGTTGAATGAACCCTTTTAAATCTCTTTGTAGGTACTACTACCAGCGGGGCATTCTGGCTAAGGTGGAGGGTCAGCGACTGGTCTATCAGTTCAAAGCCATGCCAAAAAACCTCATCATCATCGATGACGACAATGCAGCGGACGATCTGATTGGCTCAGATATACCAGCGTCCTATGATCGTGTTTCTTCCCCGGACATCCTGTTGCAGGCCAACGACCACTCCTCCAAGAAACCCAACATCCTCCGCAGAGCCAACTCCAATAACATGGCCCAGGTGCCTGTTGTGATGGACAGTAAGTTGCTGTCAGTTGGTGGTGGGGTGACTACAGTAACAGCGGGGGTCCCAAGAGTCGTCACTGTGTCTGCCGCGACAGAAAGAGCTCCGCAGACTCAAGCAACCGTAGTACCCAACAGCACGGCGCCCAGGTGAGGCTGCAACTGAACCTAAGTGAGATTTTGTTGTCTTACAAATGTGCATCTTACTGATCCTGCTCTCTCCAACAGGACGGTGCGGGTCGCTATGCAAGTCCCTGTTGTCATGACGACATCAATGGGTCAAGAGATCTCCACTGTTGCCGTTCAGCAACCGACAACAACAACGGGAGCAGCCAGGCACACGACTTTTGTCACCAGCAGCGCCCCTGATGGTGGAGGCTCCAACAACCAATCCAAGGTGTGTGTGTGAGTTTGTATCCCTCTGGGTTATTCTGTGTTTATTTTCATGAACTTTTTGTGATCAATTCGATTTGGGGGGTTAAAATCACTCACTTCGGTTTGACAAATGATTTACGATGTTGTGATGGTCGATGATTTTGCTCGGACAGTTTGAATCAAGTCGCTCACCAACATGCTGAAATGTGAGTGGACTGTGAAATACATCAAAATCCGCAAACATGAATGTGTGGATATGTCATGTATAGTGATGAATGCTAATATAGTATGATTAATAGCGCGTGTAATTTCAAATAAATGTGTGAATTACTGTGATCACTAAAAAGATGTGACCACAAGCATGTTACAAAAAACAGAAAAAAAGTATTGTTTAATTTGGGTGGCAATTCTAGAGCAGCCGTTTGTTGGCAGAAAGAAATGCCTGACATCCTGATTCACGCCTGGTACCCAGACTACAACTGGATCTCAGGCGCACTGGAGAACATTCGGCGTTGCTCTGTAATGCAATGGGGTGGATCCAACCGTGCTCGTGTACTCTCTTAAACTTCATCACTCGACTCGGTCTGACACTGAAAGGGCACCTTCAGTGATGTGTTTTTATATTTTCAGGTTGTGTTCCAAACCCTCCCCACAGTGGTTCCTGCCACAGCCAAGAATGGGGAGAAGATCACAGTTCAGCTGGCAAAGATTATCTCCATCCCAGCCCATCAGCTAGCTCAGCTTCAGGCCGGTCCACCCAAGACCAGCGGCCTGTCTCAGTCCAGCATCAGTCTCATCGGAGGTCAAATGGCGGTGCGTGCTCTCGCACCTGTCAGCATGTCGCCAGGGTCACAGGTCATGAGGCTGACTGTGCCACCTCAGAACCAACAACAGACTCTGGTCATGGCACAGCCTGGTAGTGTTGGTGGCAAAGCGACTGTTGTCTCCGTGTCGGCCGCTAATCAAACGTTGGTGGCGCCACCACAGGTCATCAGCGGCATCATCAGTGGCTCTGAGGTTGTGTTGGGTCAGGAGAGGAGAGGAGTGGCTGCAGAAAAGCTGAAGACTGCAGGTGGCCAGGTTCAGGCTGTGACTGTCCCCATGTCGATTCCAGCCCAACATGACCAGGGGAACCCCAAAGCCGTGGCAGTTGATACTGAGGTAGTGATAAAACTAGAAACACCTGAAATAATGAAGGGTGAGGACCCAGAATGTTGAGTTTCAGACTCCTGTTGCAAGCTTGGCAGTGTCTTAGCAGCTTTTGCTGCACGGAACTCGAATCTGGTCTGCTGTCCTCAGGCCCACCAGGGTGCGCCGCAAATCACGAACAAAGGCTCACACTACAAGTAAGACCTAGAACTGACTACCAAACCACAGATGGCCCCGGAAACTCTAGTTCCAATAGATTAACACTACGGATGAGGCAAAGAAGTTTAGCAAACTGTTTTCAAAAACCAGCAGATTTTATACTGTATTCACTGTGCAAATCCGTGTGTATGTGTGTTGTATGTATGTGTGGGTGTGTGTGTAATATATATGTATATGAACTATACAGTTTCAGTTCCCCCCCATTAAACTGGTGTGTGCGTCTGTTTTACCAACACAGTATTCTCTATCTGTCATTATTCATTTTTTATGTTTTCTGTATTTTAGGAGCTCTTCCATTTTCAGGTCTCATTTGATGAGTACTGTAAACCAGACCACTGTGTGACCCAGACAGTTTTCGATGGGCCGTCCCATTACATTTCGTTGTTACTATTGTTTTCAAATGAGAAAAGATGGAAGTTTGTGTTCAGACTGAACTGTTTGTACATTCAACATTTGAAGTATATTCTATTTTGCTGTACTCTTGTTTCAAAGTGTATAAAGTAGATTTTACTGGAATATAAAGACTTTTGGATCATTTGCATACACCTGTGGTTCACTCAACCTGCTCCTTAACCATGAACAAATGTTTTCCCCCCCCATATTGCTCCACTTTAATCATCCCCTGAAAAAAAGTTCAAGCAGCATTTCATTTCAGTTTCTAAAACCAGTTTAATTTGTCGCAATGTCACATGCTGAACTGCATCAGTGATTCAGAAGCGGTTGAAATGGAAGGCTGAATACAAAAAAAACTTATCAAGAAGGAATTGCAGCTTTCACTTGTGCAACAGCACCCAGTGCTTTTATAAGCCATTGTGTGCGTCTTGACATTAAGCAAGTGTTCGTGACCCGGTTGCTCCCAAGCTACTGTGAAGGTACATGTCTTCTCTGTCATCAAGATTTGTTCTGATAAGTCATTTCAGCATCCTTGGCTTTTCATTACAAGATATTCAAATATAAACACAAGATGAACATTTACACTGAGCTCATTTCCTCTGCAACAGTTCAAATTATTTCTTTTCCTGCTTGCATCGTAATGCATGGTAATGAAGGGACCTCCGTTATCTCAAAGTGGGTTTTGCACAACCCACGAGCACTTGCGTTACGTTTGTACAACAAACACTGATTCAGAAGGTTTGACTTCCTTGACCGTCTAATTACAGGTGCTTGTTCTCAGAAGCTTTCTGCTGAATCTCCACAGAAGCTGAAGTCACACACCAGAGATAGGTGGTCAGATGGGTAGGAGAAGGAGGGAAGTCGGTTTGGCCCGATCTGGTCTTCAGTCGGCAGGTCCAGCACGGCGTTCACTTGCAGTGTGTTCTGAGTGTACCAGATGTAGTCGAGAGTGTTGCAGCACTCCCCAGTAGGGCGAATCTTCCATGTCGTGTAGCGAGGTTCAGTCAGCCCATCTTTGCTGAGTTTCTTGTAGGCCGAGTCCAGTCCCAGAGGACAGGTGCTGAAGTGGCGGTACACCTCCTCAGAGGGAACTGCATTGAAATCTCCACATATGAGCAGAGGGGTGTCTTTACCATGTTTTTGGAGCACATTTTGGATTTGACGCAGAAGGTCTGCTCCTTGAGAACTGCGGAGCCACTCCCACCCGGCACGGGCCTTCAGGTGAGTCACAGCCACACAGACACACCTGCCTGTTGTCCGACAGCGCAGCACCATCACCACAGCCACCTGTCGGAAGAAGACTCCAGGGTCACAAGAAAAGATTCTCTGTATGATCTCGTTCTCACTCGACCTACCTGATTGGTCGGGATTCTCATGGCACACAGCCGGGTGTTCACACGTTCCACAAACTCAAATCGAGACTCGTCAAAGAAGAGTGCGCAGCCGTCTGGCCCGTTGTTGCCCTCCACATCCAAACATGGGGACCATGGCTTAGGACAGAAAGTGCTGCTATAGCCTAGTTGGGTCAGGACAGGCTGCAAAGTGTCATAGTAGTGGTCTACTTCCTGCAGACAGAGGATGTGAGGTCGGTAGGTGAGTATCTCCTCGAGGATCAGGTACTTCCTCCGAGACCAGCTGAGAGCCTCAAGAGAACAGTGGACGAAGCAGTCCAGACCTTCGCCCAGAGCTGCAGACAGAGGATCACAAGGCTTAGAGGAGAATTCCTTCTTCTGAAAGTGTGAACCTGATGACTAGGGATAGGCGACATGGACAAAAAAATTATCATTCATTCTATTCCATGTGTTGGACACACTACAGTCTCTCTTGAAACCGTTTTATGATGAAACTTTTTAGTGGAGTTTGTCTCTAACATTATCATTTGTTCATGTTTAAATATAATAGCTAACTAAGTGTAGAGATGAGAAATCCAATGTTTCACTTCTCTTATTTTCTGATTTTAGTTTCTGACAGACTGCTCTGACAGTTTTATTTAAGGGTTAAATTGAGCCGTCTGTCTGCTGTATCTCATGTCTCTTAAACAGTTGACTTTAACTATGAACCCGTCTGGACACATTTCCTAGATGGTACTGAAGAAATATTAGAAATAATGTGAATAAATGATCATTCAGTCATGTTCTATTCTTGAAATCATTATACAAACAGTCAGTCCTTTGTGTAGTGTTATGAAAAACCTTTTCAAATGAAATGGTTGTTTTTCATCGCCTTATTGAAGATTGGGGGACGCAGAAGAGGACGCTGCCACCAACACCGGAGTGGATGTCCATCAAATATTTAACTACCTTACTGCAACCTCTTGTATCGGCGCTGATAATCTCACTTGGTTTGGTGAAGAAATGGGCCGCCAAAGCAGGCTTTGCCGCCATTTGCAGTGATAGATCGGTAGGTATGAGGATGTTAATGTTAGCCTGGATGCTAGCCGACTGTTCTTTGTTAAGAAGAAATAAAAACATACTGTTGTAGGATTGTAGTATCATGTTGTCGGACACGACAGACCATTTGGGAAGCTAACGTGTGATACGAGAGAAAGTAAACAAACGGAATAGTAGTCCTTGTTACTAAACTGTCCCTGTTGTTCTATCCAACATTGTTTTTAAATAAAGTTCTTTGGTATCCTGGAAATCTATCCACACTTCTTTTCAAGTCGGCTCCGGAGCTCCCTCGGTTCGAAGGGATCATTTCGAGTGGTGAACAGCAAGTGCCCTCAGTTTTATATTATAGTAGTAGTAGTAGTAGTAGTATAGTATTGGGACACACTACACTTCTGCATGAACGCGGGTGAGAAATGAGACAGTCTAAATCTACGACCGCGAATCAAAGTCCACCAAACTCAAACTGGAAAGCACGGCGCGTCTTCATGGTCTCATTGTATTTGTGTATGGGAGTCCAATGCAACACGATTCTCTGTGTTTATCAAATTGATCATGAGATGCAGAATTCTCATTCCGGACATTGTTTTTGGCAGTATGTCGTGTACGATAAGTTATTGTCCATCCCTACTGTTGACACAAAACTGAACAGTGTCATATTCCAACTTCAGTTCAGAGATAGAACACTAGTATGATGACACCATTCATTTCTAACAGGACGACCTCTGACTGAAGATGCCAATAGAGGGTCACTACCATTTGTACTTTATACCTTGAGCCAGTATGTTCCACTGCAACACCCTTATCGGATTGTCCTCCACCTTAGATGAAAACACAAACTTCCTCTTGATACGGGACGGTTGGTCACCAAGGGCCTCCTCACACTGGCGCAGCACAGTGACCGGATCAAGGGACCTGGAAGGGGCCCCATTGCACTCCTGCAAAGTCACATGTTCAGGTCAGATGGTGGCTGTCAAGAACATGCGGAAGTGGTCACCTTGCAGAGATCTGGATCCAGATTTGTGTTCAGGATTGGCTGGCCTTGAGGAGGAGGGTGGCTGCTGCAGAGTGTGCTGTGCAGTCTGGTGGCGCCTCCTCCCATGAGACACACTGAGATGCAGACAGAGATAACAGGCATCAGTTGGTTCTCCCAACAAGACTTGAAGCCCATCGGATTAGACTGGCTCACATGCATAAGCAGCCACTGTCCTAGCTCAACCCTGTTTGTCGCATCAACATGTAGGGCAGTGACCCACTGGACCAGTTCGCAAACAATGGAGAAGTTATAAATCAATAACCATAAAAATCATTAGGACACACAACCGTAAAAACTGACATGATAGGGGAATTATGAATGTTTCACAACTGGGGAACAGAACTTGTCATTCCACAGCAAGGATGAGAGATCAACAACATTCTCGACACACGTCATGTATAAAAAGGCTAACGGTGGCCTGACATGACAAAGCGTAGGCCATGATACTGACAGCCCTGACGATGAAACCTGTGTGATTGAAATAATGAGGACAACAGCAGCTTAACTTATTCAGAATTACAGTGAGACTGACTGGGATTCTTTTTCTGTAACAACTAGAAAAGACCCGACAATGAGGAAGACACATTTGCAAGTAAATATTTGTTTCACATTATTACTAAATAGTCTATGTACTGGAACAAATACAAAGTACATGCGGAAAGAATCGATTATGTTTTTGAGTTATCACTAAATCATTACATTAAAAGTTTACATTTTTTGCCTTAGAATGACGTCTTGTACAGGTACCAAAGTCAAAAAGGAGGTCAAGTTTGTTGTCGTACACAGATGTACACACACGTTTCTATCCTTGTGGGGACATTGTGAGGTTTCTCATTGACATAACGCTTTCTCCAGCCTCTTTCCCTAAACCTAAACATGACTATGAATTAAACTTAATCCTAATTGTAATGACTCAGCAATTTTGAAATCTTCACTTACCCTCGTGGGGTCCAGCCAAATCATATGGTCCTCACAAGGATAGTATTTTGTCAAGAATTGGTCCCCACAAAGTAGGATAAACAAGCACACACACACACACACGTTTATATTGCTACCCCTGTGGGGACATTGTGAGGTTTCCCATTGCCATAATGCTTCCCCCAGACTCTCACCCTTAACTTAACCCTCCAAAACACATGGATGATCTTAACCAGGACTCTGAACCAAACTGAAACCTATGACCCAGTTATTTTGAAGTCTCCATCCTCAAATTGAGGTTTGGACCTGTGGGGACAGGCAAAAGGTCCCACAAGGATAGTGTTTTATCAAGAACTGGACCCCACGAGGCAGTATAAACAAGCCCACACACGCACACACACCATCTGTTCCACCAGCATGTGACCAATGATAATTTACATGCGGTTTCAAGAACCAACAGGGTCAGACCAAACTAGGTCACTGTCAGTTATCGGACCAATCAAAATTTACAACTATTGCTATTGCTGGATTTTCACTACACTTATTTTACAGGTTAACAATGAATCTGAGAGTTGGAATGCTTAAAAAAACTAAATCACATGTTGCTGAGATGAGCACCACTTGATTCACTCAGAATAGACTCTATGATCCGTACATCACAGAAAATACACAGATATTTCCAGACAGATAAATATTCTGAACGTGAAGCAGCCAGTGGAAACACTTGGGATTTGTTCCACTAACTTGAGTTAACTCCTGTGGTTTATGTAAAAAAAAAAAAAAACAAGAAAAGAAAAGAAACAAGTGAGCACTGCTACATGACCATCCAAGTGAGTCACTGTCATGTTTTCATACATGCATGTTTTCGTAATAGTTAGAACAAACCCATTCAAAACAGAAGCAGCTACAGTGAATGGTAGTCCATTCACTAACATCTTCTCTCATAGTCTAACCTACTAATTCTGCTTCTTACCCATCGTGTCCATCACTGGACTACAGAGAAGTGTCCTAGGGGTCTTCTAGTCTCCCTGTCGTATGAGATCGCTGCGGCAGTAAATGTGAATCTGAGCTGCATGGTCTGCCTCTATTAAGCCTCTGGTTGACGGAAGAGAGAGAGGGGGAGTGGACGTCACTGTGGGCTGGTCACACACACACACACACACACACACACACACACACACACACACACACACACACACACACACACACACACACACACACACACACACACACACACACACACACACACACACACACACACACACACACACACACACACACACACACACACACACACACACACACACACACACTTGCAGTGTGTATGCACAATTGTAATGACTTAAATACCACATTGATTTTCCACCACTGTGACACACACATTCTGCAATGACTTCCTGTTCATGTGTGCTGAAATATCCTATTGCATCAAGGGCCTATGTTAATACGAATGCAAATCAGGCCTTCAGCAATTCATTACAGTATTCTGCCGATAGACCAAGCGATGGCTCAAAAAAAAGAAACAAAAAAAACCTCTATGGATATACATTAGATATAACATTACACAGTGTAAAAACAGTTCATGTAAACTTATATTAAGAAAGAAACAACCACACAGCTCTTCAAACTCGTTTTCATCCCAACACTTCTCAGTCATGCCAAATGGAAATAGGAGAAGTAAAGACCATGAAGAATGACCGTCGAGAGTGGATGCTGGAGGACTGCAACCAAATGAAACTCATTTCCTCCCATGAATTCTCTAATCAAAGAGACCAGACAAGATCACCATCTTGGAAAACAACTTTCCTCACTTCCTCCTAACTACGTGCCGAGCATTTTGTCCATTAAATAGTTATAAATTGGTGTGGAAATCAGTTACACATTAACTTGTGACGATTGGAACTGGAAAGGGGAACTTCCTCATGTTAACTCTAAACAACCCCACATAGACAACGCATAATGAATTAGAGACGTTACTGAGAAGCACTTCAGTACAAAAGGAGGATACACATGAAGACATGGAAGAAGGATTTAACACTGGCTGTTTTCAAGAAGCACAAAACAAAAGACAGAAAGACGCTGTATAGCAATGACAATGTGTCAGCTGCAACACAGAAAAAGGATGAAAAATAAGTGGAGTTAGTTGGAGGCAATATTGGAGGCCGTTTGTGGTAATGTTTTGGTTCCATTTTTACATTCCATATTTGTTCTCTTTGGTGCGCAGAACTCTAGCTGACACAATGAACTTCGAACCAAAGCAGAAGCTCCACCCTGAAACAAGGTGGTCTGACTTATTTTTCAAGGGAAAACCATCGACACCCTCTCTTATTAATATCAATATAACCTCTCATCCACACATTTGTGGATCTTCCCAACGGCTAAGCTCATTTCATCACAGTAACGGTTTGTTAGAGATCCTATACACGTAAACATGCGAACCAGATCCACAAATCCATGGATTTTTTAGTCTTTTAATAGTATGGTTCAATAGCAACTCCGCTTTGTCATTGTTTTAGGAAGTTCAGGTGAAACAGCAGCCCAGATAACCAAACGAATCTGGGAAAAAAAATGTATTGGATTGCAAGGAATAGTGTGATGCAAAAACAATGCGTACACAAAATGTGCCAAATAATATAATAAGACTCAGAAAAGACTAATCAGATCAGAGAACCCAAAGCACATTGGGTCTAACCTAATGTTCTCTCAAACGTTACAATTTTCACAGAAATCCACAAAAGTCTGAAGAGTCCTACCTGCTGGGTTACATCGTACAGTAGAAACATGTCAAAAAAAAAAAAAAAAAAAAGAAAAACCTTTCGTAAAACAAAAACTAGAATTAAAAAGTTAGAGTGGAAATGCCTTTATGCTTTAAAGTTGGACTTATGCACATATCGACAAAACAACTTGGAAATTTTGTACAACTTAATGAAACCTAGTCTTCATTCTCAAAACCCGGACAGATTGAGTTCAGTTATCCAATAATAATAAAATTAATAAATCACAACAAAGCACACATCTCTGAACAATAAATCAATCATCATTCAGAGAAATTAAAAAAGAAAAAAAATGTAGGTAACCACAAACACGTGCACACGCACAAGTTTGTCTTCCTGTCTTAGTGACTACCAATACATTGACATTACCCTTTTCCCAGCATCTCCCCTTAAGCTAACCATCTAAAACAAACTGATTGAGACTGAAACTGAAATTTAACCTTTACTCTGAACCAAACTAAAACCCAATTATAATAACCCAGCTATTTTGTAGTTTTAACCCTCAAACTGAGGCTTGACAAAGTGAGGGTTGTTCTCTGTTGATTAAAAACTCATACAGGTTCTCACAAAGATAGAAGTACAAGTACACACACACACACACAAAACAATCTAAAAACAACATGAAGACAGACAGCTGGACGCACAGATGGGTAGACAGAAAAAATAAAATAAAACAAACGAAATACTTGATATACATAAATGAAGAACATCAACTCTGCCCAGGGTTCATCCAAGTTCTCCCTTGGGAATCAAACACTTGTTGATTGAGGTGGGATGTCAAGTTTCCTGAGAAGGTCTCCACGAGACCTTAAATGGTTCAAAGCATCATCAAAGCATGATCCTTAATCCACACAGCCTGTACTCCCTTCATTACTTCATGCATGTCCTGATGGAATTGCTGCCTCGTTCTCTTGTAAGAGTCCACGCGCTGTTTAGAGTGTCTGACCTCCTCTGTCATCTTCCATATATGCAGACGAGTCAGTTGGTTTCCCTTCCTCGCCTGCTCCAGTTGAACTTCATAATTATAGAGGGTCACCTCCACTTGTTTCAGCTCAGCGGCCTGTTGGTAAAGTCTATGCAAGCGAGTTGCTCTCACATTGTCCAGTTCAACCTTTGCCTTCTTTTGGTGTTTCAACACCAAGCTTGTTTTCTCCTTCAGCCTCTGAGCAGACGCCTCAAGACCATCTTTTCTGCTCTTTAATTCCAAAGAGAACCTCAGTAGATCATTGTGCCAGGATCGCAGCTTAGAGCACTCTGCTTCCATTTCCATCAAAATTTGTTCTTTCTCCTCCAACAGTTTCAGCTTCTCAGAGATATTCCTGGCGATAATTTCTCTCTCTGTTTTACACTTCAAGTTCTCCTGGATGATTGTTTGTTGCAACTGCTTGTACTCCCGCTCACACAATGTCATGTGTCTGAGTAGTTGGTCAGGGTGAGCATACGTGGGGTGCAAGTTCAAGAATTCCGCCTCCTCGTGTTGCAGCACTGTGAATCTGTTCTTCATTCCGCTGGTATCTGAGGAGATCAAGGTCACCTGTCGCTCCTGATCTATCTTTGCCTGGTCCAAGAGTTGTGTGAGCTTCTGCTTTTCCTCCTCAAGACTTCTGATTTTTTGGTTCTCCATGTCCACATGCCCACGCTGCTCTTTCAGATTCTTCTCCAGCGTGACACTGGTGACAGTGTCAGCTTTAAGAAGGTCCCTGATTTTACCATCCAATTCGCTGGCCTCCTTTTTGTGTTTGTTGTTGGATGCCAGGCAGCCATCCAGCTGCAACTGGGACTCCTCCAGTTGTTGCATTATGTGCAATTGCTCCAACGTAACTTTACTCTCTTCCTCATGTTGAAGCTGCAACACCTCTAATGTCTGAGCAGCTGAATCTTGGAATGGCAGTCTCAAACTTTTCTCTCTCACAATCAAGCCCTCTAACTTCTCAAGTTCCTCTCTACCAACCTGGAGAGCAGTTTTGAAACCATGTTCTATACTGGAAAATTCATTCATCAAACCTTCATGTTCCAGCTTCAGCTGATTTTGCTTTTGTATCTCCACTCTCAATTGTTCCTCACACTGGCGGAGGGCCACTGCCTTTTCATGCACATCACTCTTCAGCCGAGCCATGAGAACCATGAACTCACCCAGGCGGTTAGTAGTATCTAGTTTCTTTTGATTAACTCCGTCCAAAATGCCACCCTTGATGAGGAGGACATCTTTCTGTTGCATTACCTTCTCCTTAGTCAAATGGGTAGCTCTGTGCAGTTCGTCTCTATCGACCAAGAGGTTTTCTCTTTCCATTTGAAAATTACTCTGCAGTTTTACTCTGTCTTCAGTTACCACAGCTGTGTAGCACTTCAGTTTCTCAGTCTGCTTCACTGTAAGGTCCAGTTTCATCTGAAAGTTGTGTTTACTTGTGAATCGATCCTGTAAACCAGTTGTTAATTTTCTCTGCTCACCCTTCAAGTCCTCTAGCTGTAGTTGTAGATCATCATTCTGACTCATGATAGTTTCTTGGATCTTCACTAGCTCCTTTCGTCTTTCACAGAGGGAGTCCAAATATTTACCAAGTGTGTCGGTCTCCTGTTGACTCATCTGCTCTTTGACAGTGACGATATGACTTCTCAACTCGTTGTTTTCAGCAATCTGGACCTGCACACGCTGGTTGGCTGCACACCTGATTGCCTCCAGCTCAGTGAGGGCGGCAGATATGCCCTCCAGGTGAACGCTTGCTTCAGGTGAGAAGATAAAGTGTAGGTCTTTCAGCTGCTTTTCCAGCTCCCTCACATGTGCCAGAGCAATGAGAACTGCCGACGACTCAGGAAGGAGACAACAGGTCATGTTGTAGGTCCACAGTTCGACCACAAACTACCGCTGCAGTTGAGTTGGGTCGCCCAGGTAACAAGCTTCCCACCACAGCGGAAGGTAGGAGCACTACGGGTGACCAGCATGGCCACAAAACAGCAACAAGACAAACGAATACAATTCCGTTTATCTGACGTAAGTCATTGCTCGCTTTGGCGTCATTTCACCGAACGTTTAGCGTAACATTGGTACGGAAGTCTGTATTTGGCTTGACCACATGATGTTACTTTGGGGAGTTTGCATTGTTAGCAGCTGCTAGTACAGTGACCACCTACTGTCGCCTGGCGAGCACAATTAGATATTAACAGTTGTTGTAGTAGGCGCTTCCCAATTCAACACGATAAACAACACGTTATCAGAGTATTCAAATGGAATCACATACCTGCTGCACGTGACCACTGCTATATCCGAAAGCCTCGGCGTTAGATATGAATGAGGAGCGTTCAACGAAAAATCCTACAGCGACGGTGGAATTTGGGTTGCCACTTTGTTATCCCCCCAAACAGGTGTTGCCTCAGTTTTGATATCATTTCCGAGAAATTGCACAACGGACTCAAACAATTGTTGAGCGAAATTGTATGTTAAACTTGCCTTCCATGCTCCAGTTAAGCACATACTAAAAATAAAAAATGGCATCAAATCCGGTCGGATAATACGACGATATCGATGGCGTGCTTTGTTAGATTTAAAAGCACGTTGTCTTACGTAGAGCTGCATACTCACATGGGCATATTTAATATATATTGATGAATGATTTCAGAAATGTAGTTAGATTTGCATTTGATCACTATGTATAGCGATTACGTTGGGTTGAGGAAAAAAACGTAAACAACCCAACTTGGCAACCCAATGCTGTCGCAGCACGCTGTCAATGTCGGCTAATGATGACGTAAAGACATAGAAACATATTATCTAGATATCCACTCATACCTATTTTGTAATTATCCCATGCATTCTTCGAAAAAAACCCACTACAAATAAAATTATATGAGAATCCATGTACCAAATAATCCACCGACTGATCCCCATTCTGGATCTGGTGTTAATTTAAATCAAAGCGTAACTGCAGTGTCTATTCTACCCTGCTTAGAGCTAGGCCTTGTGCAGGTCCAGAGCCTGGGGTCCGGAAGGATCATCGATACAAACATGGACCTGGTAAGCAAACCCAGAGGCAAGTCCCTCGTTTGGCTATATTTTGGGTTGAAAGCAGACGAGAGAGGACGCCCATTAAATAGCGGCGAAGCCATATGTCGGTTGTGTAGAAAAATCGTGTTGGCAAAAGGCGGAAATACAACCAACCTGAGAAGTCATCTGAAACGTCGACATCGTGCAGATTTCTTCGAAGGCAGTCTGTCCACGACTCCTGGGGCTCTATTAGATACTCACGGTGAGATGTGTTTGACTATCCTTCCCAACTGCACGTTTCAAGTTGATCCCTGGACTGAGATTCTGTCAGTTTTACCTTCCTTTTCGATCCGACCTGTAAAGTCTTCGCCCAATGCCACTGCTTAGCACGTGATTTACTCTCAGTGGATTTCAAAATTGATGATGATCGTTATTATCATTCACATTGACATTGAATTGCAAATGTAATTCGTGTCATATTAATTGGAAAGACATGATGCAAAGTCGTTGTTTGCGTTATGTATTGAATAATTTTGGGATTACCCTCGATTACAAAATCGGTCAAATTGCAATCTACTTAAGTCTGGCACAAATGAATAAATACAATGCAATAAAAATAACACTAATATATGTGGATTGAGCATAGTTTGCTGCTTGATTGAACAGTACATTTCTTGCAGGTTTGGATTTAAACGGTGAAGACTATTTTGAAGACACTTCTCTACTTCAGCCAGTCTCCAACCAGAACTATGTCCCAGATGCCGTGTTGCCACCTGGTGAGCCTTGGCTGCATGGTGGCCCCTCCAGAGCTGTTTTGTCGCTGCCCTCCTGCCTTGGGCTTTGTGGTGTACAGGGGTCTGGAACCTCAGCTGCTGGACCATCTTGTGTGGAGCAAATGCAAGAAATCAAAGTGTTTGCCAAATGTCATCTCCAGCAAGGAGTGATTTTTGGACCTTACATAGGAGAGGTTTGCCGGACACAGATGCCCTCTTGCCTGAAATATGCCTGGGCGGTGAGTCAACCAAAAGTCCTTCATGTTACGATGGAGCCAACCTTAGAATATATAACTTATAGTGTACCTACCTTGTTGAACAAGCAGGTATTGAAAGTGAGCAGAGCAGTGTCCATGGCACTTGAAGCCATGCAACCTGACTGTGATGTGCCATGATGTCATCACTATCACCTGTTATCTCCACCATATTTTGTGATGCACGAGTCAAACAGTTTCTCTGTATTTGTGGGATAAATCTGGCTGCAAATGTACAAATATGTTTCCCCACCATTTCTTGGCAAATTCCACAGTTATCATTTATTAAAAATAAACAATGCAGTTGCTAGTTATCAATAATATCATACGTGGTACTGGAACTTGAAAGTGTTCCAAATTATTTTTTTTAATCTTTTTTTTTAGTTTAACTAAAGATTTTTTTTAATATCACTCTTGTTTGTGGTCCTTAGTGATCACAATTTGAATCAGATTGATGCATTGTGCTAACTGTGAAATGGCACTCTCTGTTGGTTGCAGGACTGAGCTAATGTACACAAACCTCTGCCACCCATCTGCTAATGGAGCAATACACTGATTTGATGTACTGAGCCATTTCGGAACACTGTGTCAATAATAATACTGTTGTCTGAGTGTATTTGTGCAACAAGCAGTGGTCAGATGACAATCCGATGGAATTTGCAAAATGTCGCCTACTTCCATTGTTACTTCTGTGATCACTCCCACGCATTATCATTTGTAAACTTGCGCACTTCATTTGCTTTCCTGTATATTTAATTGGGAAAATTCATTTGCTACAGTAGTGAAATGTAAAACCAGCAAAATCTGATAAAGAACCGCTTCCTGAATTGACCAGACATCTCAAAAAGATCTTCCCACACTAGGCTACAACAGTGAACTTTCTTCCCATTTTAAGGCTGGCTGTCCACTTTGACAATCTCAATGGATGTCATTGGTTCTGTGTTTTGCCATTTCAGATCAGGGACGACGCCTCGTTTGTTTACGTGGACGCCTCTGATGAAGATAAATCCAACTGGATGAGGTGAAATTTTGATCATGTCTCACCACTGCTGTTGGCGCTAGACTCCAACTTGAGCTGCTTATTTCCATACACCATTCATCAGTATCGTCACCACTCTGCTGGTTATCAGTTTTCTATTGTGGCTTCCATGGTCTAGTTTGAAGGTGGCCTGACTTCATCAGCCTAAACTTAATGGTCACAAGAGGTGGTTGTGTGAAGCCGTGGTCTTGGGCCTTAAATAGACTGCCTCTCACTTTGTCCTAGTACGTCTCTCTTGTTATTTCATAGGGCGTGTTGATATGGCGTGAAAATAAAAGCTCTGATTTATTTTTATCACTTGCTCCTCATCTGTTGCTGTAAACCCAAAACAATTCCAAACTACTCCTTTCCTTGGAACAAACTTGTCACTCGCGTTAGTGGGAGCTACGTTGCTTTGAGAGCCAGAAGAGTTTTTTAGCTTTAAAATTGTCCACAACAAGAAACTGGAATACACTGATCTATCACCCAGGCAATGTGGTTATTGCGTGTGTGCAATTCATCACTACAAGCGACCGTCACAGGGAGGCTTTTATGAAGCTAGTTTTTAAGGTGGAGGTGACTTTTTGTTCTGTTTGCAGTCAACTCGTTGGAATATGTTTTTGGATTCATGTCTTTCCCGCAGGTTTGTCTCATACACCAGCAGTGAGGAGGATCAGAACCTGGTCGTCTTCCAGTTCTACCGTCGTATCTACTACAGAGTGTCGCAGCCTATTGCTGAGGGAACACAGCTTCGGGTCTGGATTGGAAAGGACTATGCCTCCCTCCTGGGCCTGGGGATGGGTGAGACTGGATTCATTTGTCGTCTACTGTCCGACTGTTTTCCATTACAATTCATTTTAGAGTTGAGCAAATCCCTACACAGCATAACACTCATGTGCTGGATCTGTACCCTCTCAGCTCTCTAATGGCCTCACTGGAACAAATCAGACTGTCGGAAGGCATTTTTTACTTTCATTAACCAGCTGCTTTTCATACAAACCAAATTTGATGACTATATACACTGCTCAAAAAAATAAAGGGAACACTTAAGCAACACAATGTAACTCCAATTCAACCACACTTTTGTGAAATCAAACTGTCCACTTAGGAAGCAACAGTGATTGACAATCAATTTCACACGCTGTTGTGCAAATGGAGTAGACAACAGGTGGAAATGAAGACACACCCAATACAGGAGTGGTTCTGCAGGTGGTGAGCACAGACCACTTCTCAGTTCTGATGCTGATGGTTGCTTTTGAATGCTGACGGTACTTTCACTCTAGTGGTAGCATGAGACAGAGTCTACAACCCACAGAAGTGGCTCAGGCAGTGCAGCTCATCCAGGATGGCACATCACTGCCAGACCAAGACAGGCAAATTGGCCATTTGCGCCCTTTGCTCCTCACAGATGAAAGCAGGTTCACATGTGTCGGATATGACAGAGTCATCCTTCAACATGACAGGTTTGGCAGTGGGTCAGTGATGGTGAGGCATTTCTTTGGAGGGCTGCACAGCCCTCCATGTGCTCGCCAGAGGTAGCCTGACTGCCATTAGGTACCGAGATGAGATCCACAAGCCCCTCGTGAGACCATATGCTGGTTGGCCCTGGGTTCCTCCTAATGTAAGACAATGCTAGACCTCACGTAGCTGGAGTGTGTCAGCAGTTCCTGCAACACAAAGGCATTGATGTTATGGACTGGCCCGCCCGTTCCCCAGACTTGCACTTCTGGGACATCATGTCTCGCTCCATCCACCAACAGACCGACCTGCTGATTCCATGATGCAGCTGATACAAAGTTCCAACAGCTAGCACTGGTGTTTCCTTGGCGCAGACCTGGCTGATTCCTTTACACTGTAGCACTCTTGACATTGTAATAAGTAGAGGCTTCTCGTGTCAAATGGTGATGTTCAAGCAGGCAATTGTAGAATGATGGCTGCAGTGATGAAGCGGTTCCTTAGTGTGCTTATCTTTCTTTTGTTGATGCACAGGTGAGAATGTGAAATGCGAACTTGGAGACAAAGAGTCGGTTCTGCGCCTCTTGCAGGACATTCAGCTCATCACCCTCCCAGAGCCCAGCAGCTCCTCTTTGTGGTCTGACTGCAGCCAGTCACAGAGTCCCATGCCAGTTATCAGTGAAGTCTCCACGATGTCCAACTCAGAGACAATTATCGATTCAACTAACATCTCTGCCCTGGTGTCCAGCTCTCACCTGCCGTCTCTGACCTCACACCCATCAGATAAGTATGATTTCATGCCTGGCACTGAGAAACTGGTGAGCACCAACGCCAGAGCGAACAGCTGCTGGTACTTCGTGGGGTTTGAACCGGACCCTGCAGGTCGCCCACTGGACCACAGTTTGGTGGTGTGTAAACTCTGTGGAGATCACTTGAGCTGTACCAAAGGAGCAGACGACATCCAGAACCACTTGATCGCCAAACACCAGATCAGAACCCAGAACAGTGTCAGGGAGCCAAGCCAGGCCAAAGGTGAGGCAAAGAGCAGTCACTCACAAGGTGGTGGCATTTGCTACTCTGTGTCTCTTCTAAGCACTACGTGCTGATCAAAAGTGGGTGTGTCAGATAAAGCCATGTGTTGAAGCTTGTTGAGTGTTTGTGTGAAAGAAATTACCTGATGTGAAAAATGAAGCTTCAGTCTGAGCTCTGGTAATATTGATACTCATTCAGTCACTCAGCATATTTTAGTAAGCAACTTGCCATTTGGTTTTGGGTGGTACAGGTATCAAATTTGAGAGCGTGTGCATGTGCGTGTTTGTGGTGGTTGGTGTGGGCATTGACCTACCATTTTCGTGATATAATGTGAGTACCTATATGTTTGTTTTTGTTAAAAAAAATCGTATTACTCTTATAAGTGAAATCTTGGATTTATGTAGCTGCAATTATGTTTTTGCACACTCGATGTCAGTAGAGAGCGAAGACAGACCATTTGGTGAACGAAAAAATGTAATAGTTGTACTTTCTTGACGGTTTTAGTGTGCGTTACTAGATTTGGTTATATTCTTTGTAACATTTCATCAGGTGTCACATGCCTAAGACTGGTATATAAAGCTCGACGTCTGCGTATAGTAAGTACAGTATAATAAAGTATAATGACGCATAGCGTCAGCTCAGAACGCTGTGAGGCTTCCGAGGAGCTGCCACGCAATGACGGAATGCGAATGTCTCTACAAAATGTACAGAGTATGTCTGTTTGATTTATACCCATGATCAACCTCTAGGCTCACCTGTCACGTGACCAGTGTGGCAACATCCGGTGAATCGAAAGGCGGGGCTTAAATGGCTCGGATTAATCGGCGTTAAAACAATGCGTTATATAGATATTTGAAGCGCGCGCACCTTGGCTGCATACTCTAAATTTGATGGAGTGCAGTTGCTAATGACAAATTAACGCTAAGTGATGGCCTGTTCTACCGTCGGTGAGTCGAGCGGGATTTGCTGCAGCTGTATCCACCGTCTCTAACAGTTGTGGATGATGGAGGTCGACGACAGGCCGTTGATCGGTCCCTTGGACGGCTTGTTCATGTTCAAAATTCGTTCCGATGGAACAGTGGATAGAGCCGCTGTTCTTTGCACCTTCTGCAGTAAACAGTTCTCGTACCACCGGAGTACTTCCAGCCTCAAGTATCACCTGAAGGCCAAGCACTCTGCTTTTTACCCAAGTGCGAGGCCGAGCAACTACCAGGGCCCATCCGAGTGTGTGGCCCGACGTCCCAATAGTAAGTTGAAGGATTGCGCCGAAAATCCTCTGTTATTGATAAGCATAAATAATTACATGTTACTACGTTATACGTTGTGTTAAAGAGCTCTGCTTCTCTGCCACGTGAAAGTTAGTTTGAAGTATCATTATTGAAGTATTTTTTTAAAATAGAATAGTTGTGTGATGTGTGTTTCCAACATCAGAATCACTGCAGGTGCAGGCCTTTATTTTGTGACAGTATTTTGTTCTGAACGATTTAAAGGATACAATCTTAAATTATATAAAGGATTCATCATTTTTAAAGTAAAAAGATTAGCAAGAATATGCAATTTCTTTAGTTATATGCATCCATACATGTGATGTACTGTCATTCATCTCCTGAAATGCATTCACCCACACAATATCTTGGAATTGTGTATGGTTACATTTTTAATGAGCTTGTGTGGGATTTCTCTGGAAAAAAAAAACAGGTTTAAAATATATGACAGTAGAAACAGAGAGGGTTTTCTTCCTTGTTCACAATGAATCATCAGACCTGGTCAGTGGAGTTGTGTGGTGATTTAGTTCTGAAGCTCCATGAATAGTGATGTGGGGGTAGAAGAGATGTATTTGACTCTCACAGTGTATTTGAATTGACACAGGTCAACAACGTATGCTTTCAAACCCTGGTGCCCTGATGACTCAGACCATTCTACTACCAGCAAATGTGACGGACGCCATTGCCAACTTCCTTATTCAGGACCTCCATCCTGTGGGTCTGGTGGAAGGAGAGGGCTTCAAACAGTTGATCAACACGCTTCTACCCTCCTACTACAAGTTGCTGCCCTTGCCGTCCCTCCTGGAGGTCTTGCTCAGAGAGCACCATGTGAAGGGCAAGACGGGCCTGGCTCAGTTGCTGAAGAGGAGATCTGACAGCAGAGAAGTCAACATCATGCTGGACCACACCGCTCCAATCGAGGATGAACCCAGAAGACCTGCCAGTGTGAGAGATGTACCCCACTCTGTCACGCTGAGTGTGGATATTTGGAACCATAACTGGCAAGGCAAAGTTGTAAAGTACCTCTCCCTGTGGGCTCATTTCATCGACCCATGCTTTAGTTGTCAGAATCTCACGCTGTCCACTCAGCAGTTAAATGACTGCACCGTGAGCCTGGAGGCAGTGGAAGCCCAAGTGAAGGTTATGGCTCAGGAGTGGGGCATCTCCCAACCAAGTCTGATAGTAGTGGGAGGGGAAGGACGAAACAAGATGCAATTTAGGTCCATAAAAATGGAGAAGGGCAATGAGGCTGCAGAAAGTATCCCTCACCCAAATTCCACGACCTTTCTTGAGAGAGATGACTCGAGGACTCCTGATGAGCAGAGCTGCCACGAACCCGGCCAATCCAGTGAGGCACTTCCCTCTGTGCCATGTTTCTACAGTGCTACTCAAAATTGCATCGATGAAGTGATGGCTCACCCGGTCATCTCCAGCACCTTGGCTCACTTCCAGGGTCTCCTTTCCACTTTTGTCCAGTTATCCTCTCAATTTATCGGATTTTATCCCCACAACTTCCAGAACCTTCTGCCCATGCTGACCAAACATGAGCACGCGGAGCTGTTCTCCTGGGCTCACAGCCAGCCCACCTGGAATAACCTCTTTCCTGTGCTCAGTACGGTCACCAAACACAGGACCAGCATATGTGATGCTGTGAAAGAGATTGAAGGTTTTGCTAAAGACAACTGGGAGTCAACCTCATCAAATAGTCACTTCTCCTCCAGCATCATGCCGTCGGGGCTGGTACCGCCTCGTTCGGAGTGGAAGATTCTTGAGGACCTTTGTTTGATTCTCAAACCTCTAGATGTGGCTTGTCGAACCCTTGCCAAGGAGGACCACCCCCGTCTGTGTCTACTCAAGCCTATTCTGACTGGCCTCCTCTCCCGCCACCTGGTGTCCAGGTCTGGGGACTCGTCCCCTCTCATGAAGGAGGTGAAGTCAACGATAAGACAGAAATTAACAAGCTGCTATAACCACCCGGAGATCAACAGGGTTTTGTGTGTGGCCTGTGCGCTGGACCCTCAGTTCCATGGGCTCTTGTTCATGGAGGAAAGGGTGAGTTTGAAGGTCGAAGCTCTCACATTTATGAATAAACTTTTTCAATAGTCTTGTGTCATACTGTACTGAAGGGAATCATGGAATGTAAACTTTGTGACTAGAGATTTAAGTGTGTCTTGGTCAACAATTAGAAGAAAATGTGGCAGGACACAGTCACTGGAACTGAAGCTGCTGCTTAACAAGGTTTGAAAGTGGAGCACAGCTAGTTCTAATGCCTCAACCAGAACATTTGTGACTTAGTTCATGGAGTCATAAGAAAAAAATCTTGAATCCAACTCGACCAGCCAAGTCTGACACCAGCACCACCTGGGATCCACATTACCAGTTGGAGATTATAAGATATAATTGATTGTGAAGTAATGATTCATGCCAACTTAAATGTATTTTTCCGTCTTTCAGGAGCAGAAGGAAACGTTTGAGTGGTTAAAAAAAGAAGCTGTGAGGATTGTGAGGGAACAGCATGTCAGGCAGAAAAACAAAATCCAGAGGAAGAGGAGTTCATCACCCGAGTCGGAGTCTGACAGCGACCCACTGAGACGTAGCAAGAGATTAAAACATTGCAGTCCAATTGGTGTCAAAGTGGTGGAAGAATTGTATGACGATAGTGACCCGGGGCAAGCAGATGATTCGGACTATGAATCAACATCACAGACTGGGCTGTCTGGGATGGAGTTCCTGCTGGGAGATTTGTTCTCTTCCACACCCAAGAGACGGGAGAACTCTGTGGAGGAGTCAGTGGACATGGAGATATCTGTCTTTAGGGCAGACAAGGGGGCATCTTTGGGGGTGGAGCCGGTGCAGTGGTGGAGGACAAAAGCAGCTCAGTTCCCAATACTGGCAAAGGTTGCGCGAGTCTTTCTGGCTGCTCCGGCTGTGATCAGTAACACAGCACATTACTTCTTACAGAACGCACCAGGAGCATCGTCCTTCAGGAGAGACAACATTCCTCCAGAGATGCTGGACACAATCTTGTTCCTGCACCACAACCATATGACTGTTGAGGGAGGTCAGCTTGCACTGAAGAATGAAGAAAGACTGTAGTGATGTCCAGAAGTAGCTACTTTCATACATTCCCCTCTGTTTAACCTGTAACCCATTTTCATATGTTCTGCACCATGATTCTTAACTGTTTCACCCATCCTCCATAGCACCTTGTGCCTTCGGTCACTCTGATCAAAGTGCAAAGGTAGAGGTTTGAAACTGTTTGACCAAAATGTATCTTGAAACTGTCATTTATATATTTCTTTACATTTGGTTAAAAAGTTCTTCTTTTTAGGTTTCATACTAGTTTCTTCACTCCCAACTCGTTCGTAGTTTAGTGTGCCGAAGGTCTGGTGGTCTCCTTGGAACTTGCTGATACACTAGATGCTGTAGTTTGCTGTGTACGCATGATTAAAGTTTTTGTATTTTGAATCACTTGTGGAGGACTTGAAGTCAGTATTTGAGAATGAGTCCACTTTACCACCTGGGATTTTTACAATTCGTGTCTGCTGCTAATGACAAGACTGTACAAAAGTACAATTTATTTCAAATATTTATTGAACTCTAATTCCTACTTGTAAATCAGTGGAGACATTGTGGGATGAGTACAACAGCGGGATCTCGTTACAGTGAGAGTAACTGATAAACAGTTGTGAATTACAGGTCGAGTAATAGTCATAGCGACAGCAAGGCTGGTGGTGGATGGAGGGCTGGAGGTGCACATACAGTAGGTAGACCGACAGGCTGAAGAATGGAGGTGTAGACAATGAAGATAGAAATCAAGGCAGCTGGAGGGTGGGAATAAAGTGAGATAAACAGGTGGGCAAATCAGCTATCCCTGAAAGGGCACCTGCAAAAGATGACACTTCCATCTAGCAGGCTTATATGTGTATGATGGAATGTTCAGGCTGTATCTTTGGCCTGGCTGGCATCCCTTTGGCAGTGACCCTGTCTGCAGTGGAAGAAGACGCAGATGGGATGAATGAAGACGACCAGAGTGAGCAGCGTCAGCGTGACATCGACCTGAAACATGCCCATGATCAAAGAAGCCCAGATGTGGTGCAGATGTTTGGAATAAGCATGTTATATACAATAATACCAGACAGAATGACAGAGAACTCACAATAAGGGGGTCTCCGCCCAGTGGCCCTTTGATGAGTGCGAAACAGGGATACTGCAGCAGAGAGAAGACTGCTGACATGGACATCACGAGGCCGTACAGCTTCCCAAAGTGGTTTGCTGGAAAACTGCATCACAGGAATACGTCATCAATCAACACACAGCTTACAAAGTTAGAACACTTGACTGTTGCAAAAAAAACCCCAAAACATTGGTATACATGTTGCTTTCCTTATCTCCGAGCAAAAGAAGTGTAACGTCACAAAACAATGCATATCTTGTATTACGACCGTCAATGACAAGTGCTACCTGGTGAATCAGGACTATGATTTTGGCAGCTTGACTTCCTCTGAACCTGTGTGAGAGTGTGCTTTTAACTCACGCAACACTGATGAAGGCTGCGTTTCCACCATAGAGGAAGGAGCGATTGAGCACCTGCAGGATGAAGGTGATGTACTGGAGTTTCAAAAGGGGGATGGAGGCGCACACCGAGAAGAGCAGGCACTGCACAGCAGTGAGCAGCAGTGAGAGGCTGGAGGAGCGCAGATCGGCCTCCTGCTCTGTGTCTCCTGCTCACCAGTGACATACAGATGAGTTCAGTTGCTTCAGGAATGTTCTCGAAGTAGACAGAAATTATGATTAAGAGACTTAATGATTGATCATCAAAGACTTGAGCACAGATTTCATGCTAAAACATGCTTTATTTGTCCATACCTAGAACTGACCGTAAAGAGTGTGCACTGCTTGAATAGCATGTGATGGAAAGATAGTATAAAAGAGGAAGTTAACCTGGAGCCAAAGGTTTGTCCTTATGTCGGTCCATGATGAGACCATTCCACGGTGCACAGAGAACCCCACACAGTTGCGTGATGGCAAAAGCGTTGGTGTACTGGCTCACTGTGAGAGGCGCAGAGCAGTGCAAGAGATGAGCATTAAAAGAGTAAGTCAGAACATTGCAACGTGTGAGTCACCAAGGTCCGGGTCATTTCCACCGAGGCGGTTTAGCATGGGGTTCAGCGTGCCGATGAAGAGGTAGTGTCTCAGCTGCATGATGGACAGCCACACCAAGTGTCTTGCAAAGAGCCAGGAAAGCACACAACTCCAGAAGCTTCTCACTGAACACACAAACCAACAAGTGGCTCCAATTAAGTATCGAGTAACTGCTTCAACATCCTAGAAACTGGAGTCCCTCCCCAGAGAGTGGCTGTGTATGCAACTGGCAACCGATGCATTACGTCTTCTGCCTGGGATTGGATGCAAACATGCAGCATTAATGTTGCTGAAGAAAATAGAGGAGCGCATCCAAACTGACTGAGAGGTTGCTGCTCTTATCTCACCTGCGTTGGTGTTGTTCAGGCACACTCTGAGCAAGACAGCTAACCCGCGATTCAGCTGGTGCTTCCTGCTCTCTGTGCATAAATGAATGACTTGATGCTTGTGAAGTGTAAAGCACTTGGACAGATATCTATGCTGTCTTGTTCTGAAAGAGTGGAATGCATGCATGTGAGTATGTGGAGAGTGCTTGAGCTGCCGCAACAGATGGCGGTATTAATTTCCAGAAAACAGGGTGCAACAGGTGTTAGAGGGGACAGAAAAATAAGCTCATGCCAGTTTGAGGATGGATTGAAATACCATTTAATGTGTCTTTGATCATCACCTCCTCCTCAGCTTCTGCCTCTCTAGACTGTAGAGCTGTGGTCACTGCATCCTTCTCAGTCCCCAGATGCTCCACATTGTACGAGTCCGATTTGGCACAGGTAACTCTGTGAAGCACAAAAGAGTTCACTTTACCATCCTGCTTACTTCAATACTAAATCCCCCGGACCCAGAACAACCCCCCTTCACCCACCTAGATTATTACACATCCCTCCCAAAAATCTCTCTCCCGCCTCCAACTGGTCCAAAACTCAGCGGCTAGGCTTTTAACTGAGGACAACATCACCCCTGTTTCAGCTTCTGTGTACTGGCTTCCTCTGCTTTTAAGAATTAATTTGAAGATGTTAAAATCTGATTAATAACTTTTAAATAGTGTCTGTGTTTAGCTCCCAGCGACGTCTATGGTATGTTAACATCTGTGAGCCATCTGGCAGTCTCAGATCCTCAGACAGATCCCTTCGAATCGCTCCAAAGTTGAGGCTGAAATCAGAGGGGGACCGAGCCTTTGCCGTCAAAGTGCCTCGACTTTGGAACATGAGGAGATAGGGCTAGCTAAGTCTGTGGCTTCTTTAAAAACTTTTTTTTTTCTTCTGATGTTGTCTCCTAAATGGATTCGTTAATGGGAATTTCATTTTATTCTCTCACTGTCTGCCAGACTGTATTTCAATCTCCTCTTGGTTTTTTTTTTCTTTGTTACCTCTCTGTTGTTGTCAGTGGTCCCTAATGTTGTTCTTGCTGTATGCCATGCATGATTGTTTCATGTTTCATGTTGATGTGAATTCTGTTTCGGTGTAAAGCACTTTGTAACCTTGATGAGTCTGAAATGTATATACAGGCAAAATACAACTGTATTTACAGTACCGGTAATCGGTAATTTCCAAAATGAGCAAATCTTTCAGTAGGTTCGAACAAGAAACCATTCTCTCACCCGTAGCTGTAGCTCTGAGGCAGTGGATAGGGGATTCGGGTTCGGGGCAGCAGCAGGAAGGTGCGAACCAGGTGAACCACAGAACAGACAGACAGAACATGGAAGGAGGAGTAAAGAGGGACTCCATGTTCATGCAGAACCTGAGGAGGAGAGTGAGGGCAGGGTGGGGTGACATCCCTTCATCAAGCATGTGTCCTGGATCACTGTTGCCACACCCGTTAATGCTCGATTCATGTCAGAGAATTGAGTTGCTCTTCATTTTAACTGATTCATTCATGACCATGACTCATTTGCTAAATGTAAATATATGTAATATATAATATATGTAAATATGTAATATATTTCATTAATTTGAACTGCTTTTGAAGCTTTATCAATTTTCCTATTTTCACCAGAAATCTTAATCGGTGTCATAGAATTACATAAAATCAACTTCTTTTTTTCTGAAATTCTGCATTGAACACTGAGTCACGCAAAGATACTCAAGAATTACTGATATCCGGTGATCAAAAAGCATTTGATAGGAGGACTGGAACTGTCAGTTCTTTCTAGATTTAGAACAGGTAATGCTTCTATTTCTTGGCTGTGCTTCTTGTTTACTAATCCATAAGTAGCGTAGTGACTAATGGTCTCTGATCTAGTTCCTTAACCATATCTTGTGGCAGCTAGGCTAGCAAGGTTGTCCACCATTGCTTTTGGCCTTCACAACTGTCAATTTGTCTCAGGTGAAATCCCAACCATCCTGAGGTGTCCTGGCTTGCTGCAGGGTAAATTGTCAGTGTACACACAGATAATTTACTTCTATATATCTCCAATCCAGGTCGTGCCATCCCAGAGATCTTATGAATGTTTCTCAGGGAATAAGGTTAACACCAGCAGGAGTGAAAGTTTCCCAGTTAATGCTAGTCCATTGCAAATGAAACATTCAGTTCAGCTCTTCACATTTGACTAGCTCAGGCTTCAAATATTAAGAAACTAGTGAGACCAGAACTTTAAAGTCTCTTTTTACCAAAAAAGGTGAAGAGATTTTAAAGCACCCCTGCTAGCAAAAAATTAATTGGATATTGACAGATGGAAAATCTGCAAAAATATACCACCCAAATTGATTTCTTTTAATTCCAATCTATAGCACTATTTCTTCCCAACACTTTATATAAATCCATAGATCAGATGATTTCATATTAAACAATTCTTTGACCTGTGATAGTGTGGGACGGCAGCTCTCTTCGTCCTCTACATACTTCAACCATACAATGTAACCCAGCTAGTACAATATACATGACTATTTTGTATCAATAAAAAAACTAATATTAAAAAAAGCAGCATTTAATTTAAAATCCCTTTGTCCTGATGAATAAATAATCCTCATCAATTCCTTCCTTTCATTTCATGTTAGATCACATTTATAAAGCATTAGACAGGGTACAAAAGTACAGTAGTCATCACAGCCCTAGTTTTCAGTGTTCTTCCAAAAGTTGACATGACCTGATCTTATATCCCTAAAAAGGTTTGGTGGTTTCACCTTGAGGATGAGAAAAATAGCAGCTGAGGAATCAAATGCGCCGTTGTAGAGGGTGATGATGGTAGAGCGGTGAGCAGCAAACAGGTTTCCCACCTTCACACAGAGTCAATAGAGATCAGTATACATTTGGCTGCACAAAATCAGGATGGACTGTACCTGCATGTTGCTCAGAAGCAGCAACATTCCTCCCACAGCAATGCAGGAGAGAGCAGGAAATAACACCTCTGAAATGCCTGCATAGCAAAACAGCTGCCAAAATTTAGGTCACAAAGACATCTGTGCATTTGTGTGCATCAACTCCACTGCTCGTGCACATAAATGGTCGCTTTGACAGATGAGTGCAGAGGCTAGTGGACTTACTGGAGAGCTACTGCTTTTTAAGGATTTCCCCAGGGATCAGTGGTAACACAGCGTGACCGTGCAGAGGCTAATATATTGTGGCTGGCGATGTGGTTTCCCAATTCGCCAGTATTGTGAATGACATTTGATTAGGAACGTCACATTTCTAGAGCGTCGAAGATCTACTCTGTACTGTTGTTTTAGCAGCTAATAATATGCAACAAATGAATCAGTCTATTGAAGTACACATTAGATAGGTTTGCAATAACAAATTTCAAAGATGGTAATGACTACTCTATTGACATAATCATTCAAGTGTCAAATATTTGTATGCCATTACAGGGAGGGGTCAATATGGTAATGGTACTTGCATAGTTCAAGTTTCTTCCAGGGTAGAGAGGGACTGTCTCATTCCATTAGACTGACAAAAGCCTGAACCAGCGCAGCAGGAAGCCTTCAGGATAGCAGGTGAAACGTTTTCTTTGACCTGGTCTGTTTCCATGTTCAAACCTTTTGTGGCATGATGACCCGGATAACCGAACTTTCTCGCAAACATTAAGTTTGATCCTTTCTTACTCATGACTAAATGACCCCCATGAATCTGACCACTTTGTGTTTTTTTCGTAAAGTGTGCATTCTGGAGCCACTTTTTCTTCAGCAAGACAATGCAGTCACAGCTGAGCATCACAGGGTGATGACTGGAGACACCTGAGCACACTCGCACTGGCTCTCATGGCTGCCGTTAGGACTGCTGTACATGACTTCATTTGAGGATCAGATGCCAGAGTAGTCTTGCCACAATGCACATCAGCTTCAGTTGTTTGCATCAGCGATTCAGACTCCCTTGCATAGATCACTGCAGACTAGAAAAACATTTCATCACGGTCTCTCAAGTGTCTCTTAAATCATTCCACTTCTCTTGTAGTCACAGGTTTGCGGATGAAATCCTTAATATGTCAGAAGAATATGATGACCAGATTTCAGTATACAATACCTTCTATAATAGCATGACAGTCATGGAATGTTTTTCAAGAGTTCATCCCGTACCTACCTGCAGAGGAGAATGAAATGAGGAGAGTACCAGTGGTGTAGAGAGATCTGCAGATGAAAACATAGTTGTTGTTGCTGTTAAAGCAGACGCCCTGATCATCTCATGGCAATTAAAGACTTACATTCCCAGCAGCCTGGTCACCAAGGTGCCAAAGCGATCGAAAACGTAGCCATTGAACAACGTGAGGAAGTTGTTGAGAAAAGATGCGACAGTAAAAACCAGAGAGAACTTCTCATCCTGCTGGGTGCAGTCTGTTCAGGGTGGAAGTGAGATAAGTGTGTGACTTCAGTGTTTCCCTGACGGGCTGGAAGCAGTGAAATAACTCTCCCATTTGATATACACATGGACATCTAGCAATGTAATTTTCTGCTCTCCATCTGGTGGCCTCATCTGTCAACACTCTGTAGCTCACAAATAGCTTTCATGTTGGATGCTGTGGCAGTCGACACAGCATTATCGGTCAATATAAACTGCAGTTAAACCAATGTTGTTTATCTCTTATTTCCCTAGAACGTTAGCTATTGTGTCAGTCGTCAAACAGCATCACCCTACTTCTCACCTGAAGCATTCACAGCAGTGTCACACTGCTGCCTGAAGTATCCTTCCTCCTTCAAAACAAACACCAGCGATGCGTAACCAAACACGACTCCTGCAAAGCAAAGACACTCCACCATCCCTGACACCAGGGTCAGTCTGTAGCGCAGCTTCAGGTCCATCTCACAGCCAGGCATGTCTGACTGCATGTGTCCTGCAGGTGCCACTCCAGTGGAAGTCTCCCTCTGAGGATGGTGTGAACACTGGTGGGAGTCCCAAGTGTTTGTTTTGTGAAAAAATGAATCCACCTTGGAAGAGGAGAACAATCTCAGCAGCAATTACAGACGGCTACTTTCTAAATAATCCTTTATCTCCAACTGAGACATTTTGGGGTTCTGGTCCCACACAAAGGGGCCTTGGACGTGGTATTGACGGATCATCTCCAAAGACGTTGATGTTGATGTTTAAAGTAACTCTTGATGCGGATGCACAGAGAAGAGGCAAGTTCTGGCAACCATATGCTAGAACCACACTGAGACAAATGTACACTGCAATAGTGGAAGGAAAACATGGAACTCACTGACAAAGAAAACGGACAACCTGCAATACATGAGGGTTTTCAAGGAAACGGTTCTGACACAGGAACTACTAGATTACTCTGGAGAAAAGACGATAAAAACACATGACACAACAAAGGACAGGACTCACACACAAGAGGACATGCCAAAATCAAGGCAACACTGAAACAAAACAAAACAAAACAGAAATCATTGGTCACATGTAACCAGTGTTTGGAAACCAAGGGACTGAGGGAATGATAGACTGAAATGATAAGATCTGTGAAACAGCACTCTCTATCCCCTGAGCACTGTCAGCAGGCCATTCGAGTGGATCGGAGGAGGGGATGAAGGAAGCAAGAGGGGTTAAACCAGTTTCTCAATGAGGGGGGTAAAAGATGCACACTGTGACAAGTCTCTGTACCAGTGAACACACGCACTATAGATCAAATGAAAAGATAACTAACAAAGATTGAGGTATCAAATTCTAAATGAATGTTAATTTACTTTACTCCAATAAATAGTGTAAATAGTTCATACAACCCAATACATTTAATGAGCTAATAAAATCATTTTAATTACACACTTTTTTTTTTTAGACATTTGCTTTTGGAATAAAGTTTTTAAATGGTGAATAGACTAGAAGGACCCTCTTTTTGTAGGGACGTTAACCACATTAGTCTATCTCAACAAGGCGACAGGTTTAGGCTGATTTAGGAGAGAGAACTGGAATCTCTCGTTTGTGGCACATCATTTACACCTAGAGTCTGCGGTTGCTCACAATTTAGAATACTAAAATACATGTCAACATTACTGTAGTGGGGGGAAATCTGTACAAAACAAAGAAGAGATGTTAATTTCAGAGTCAAGCCTTCCTAATGCAAAGCTAGCCAGCTACTGCTGTAATACACTTTTCCCAATTGTTAAAGAGACAATTATTTGTAGACAACTCTCCATTGTCTCTGTATTAGTAAATGGGGAAACAACAGTACTGTTCAGAAACTGATCGAGATCATTTAAATTGCAGAGACAATCAGAGAGACACTTCTGAACAACTGCCAATGAGGAGTGTAATCCAGATTAGAGTAGGTAATCTAGACACGTGGGCACTAACAACTCTTGCTGTTTTCAGTGTCTCTCTGTTGAACACTTAGAACACATATTTTAATAAAACTGTACGACTCGTCAACATCCATACACTACGAAGGTTTAAAATTCAGCTCACCCTCTCACTGTCTGGTCATCCACACCTCCTGCAGCGCCGGATCAGACCTGTGTAGCCTGGATGTTTCTCTTCTCACACTGAGCTGCTCTCTCACGCCTCTCTGCCTGTGGATCAAGTCGGGAAACTGCAGTTAAACCAAGAAAGAGGGTGTAACCAGTGAGACCACACCAAGCCTTAAAAACTGTCTTGTATCATGGCTTTCTAATCATTTTGTTCATGTCTCACTTGGACAGCTTGACATTGGAGATCCAAGAGTCGTCTCGATATGGTTTCATTCTTATTTCCCAACAACTTTTCTTGAAGACCACTGTGCATGAAATAATTGAACTGAAACCATTTTTTAAATTTAATTTAATAATGCAGTTGATCATTTTTGATAGTGTTGTTCACTAATTGTAAAGTGACATAGCAATTCTGGGTATCGTTCTCATTGCCAAGTGTAACTTTATTGATATAAGTAGACATGACATCATTTTCAGTAGTTCTTAGGAAAGACAAAATGAAGTGCACAAAGAACGGCGAGAAAAGAAAATCACAATAGCATGCAAGGCAAGAGGTTCAGATTTACTCGCATCACGTCATACCAGGTCTGCTACTCTTGCACAGTAGGGTTGGTTTGGGTTTCATAATGGCAGGTGCTGAAGGAGACAGGTAAATATCCTGCCCACCGAAACACACTACATTGCATTTTAACACCTCTAATTGGGTAATCCTTGAGCAAAACAACAAACTGGGTAATATGCATGTAGTCCTTCCAAACAGCTTGTTAGTACTGCTTTGCACATTTTGTAGAGTACACTGACAGGTTCGTAATCACACCCTCAGGTGTCATCTGTTACAACTTTCTTAGGTTAAAGTTTCCCGAGAGCTTTGCTAGAACGGAAACGCTCCTATGCTGCTAATTGGCGCTGGTTTGATTCCTTCACATGCAGCATGTATTCTGCTTGCTTGAGCTTTTGTAGACCAAGAATGTGCGCTAGTTCTGACTTCCACACGACTTTAATCCCTTATTCACTCTGATCAGTCGTGAGCGAGTCGGACCACCACGTGCTTGTTTGATTACTCAGAGTCTTAATTATCTATATTGAGCAAGTGTTCTAGACATTCATAATAACCTTGCAGCTACTACTACTGCTGCTGTGCATTTGTCCATTTTGTATCCCTCTCTGTTTTCATATTCTCCCAGTTCAGTAAAAAAGAAAGGGGATACCATCAGTGTTTAAATAAACAACACAAATGTCAACACTTCAAAATGGAAAGAGGATCATAAATGATGAAACTGAAGTGAAAATGTAAACCACAGACAACAGACCTGAGCAATGTAATGAATAGAAACGATCTAAACAAGACAGAAAAATGGGCTGCTGTAAAGAGTTGATTTTTGCTCCAAACTATACACACACAAGATGGTTGCTTCTGAAGCATCAAGACCGACATCTCACAGACGCGTTCATCAGTTTGAGTTTTTTCATTCTGTCGTTTTATGTTTTTAAAGGTGTAATCTCTCGTTTGTGAACAGCACTTAAACCAGGGAATTTACAACAGGAAATCTGTTTGGTAGCAGCTGTTTTTTCTATAAGCATTTATTGCTACCTTACTATTTAGTCATACAGAAAGGGGATAGTTTTGGCACACAACAAACTTGCAATGTGTTACAGGGGTGCTCGACACCTTTAGCTGCCACATATTGATGAGTCTACAGACCTAAAATGTCAATAAAGCTACAAGCAAACATAAGATGTGCAACTTTAAACTCCTGAAATTTCTGTAATGAGGAACAATGAAGATGTACAGGGGTTGGTCAAAATAATGGAAACACCTTAAAGCTTTTTTAGCTTTAAGGTGTTTCCATTATTTTGTACATTCAATTAAAACCAAAATCTAAACATCAGAGACGCTTCTTGAGTCCACCCTATCAGCCATCTGATAAGCCTTGACATACAATAAGGACAACTTTTCGTTTTCCTGAACGTGTCCGCTGATTGAAATGAAAAGTCGAAGTAGCAAGACGTCTCACATGCACGACATGACATGACTTGAATGACCCTTTTTACAGTTATTGTGGCTTCAAAACCTGAATAAAAAGATAGTGAAAAAATGTGGAAGAACAACGAGAAAGTGAAATACAGTACAAATCAAGCAGACAATCGGCTTCACAGTCATGTGAAAAATATACTATTCAAATATAAAAACACTATTTAGAACAGTCGATACCCAGGTAAACAAAATCTTTTTAAAAAAATATGTTTTTCAATGTCTTTAGTGCCAAAACCATGGCTTAGTCTCATTTCAGATTGCTGTGGTATCCCTGCGTTGAATGTTGGATCTTGAGATGTCTCCTGAGGTTGCTGGGATGAGAAAAGCGTCTTCCACACACGGTACAGCTGAATGGTCTCTCACCAGTGTGGACGTTATGGTGCATATCCAGTTGACTCTGACACACAAAGCTCTTGCCGCACACTACACACATGTATGGTTTCTCCCTGGTGTGTCTGGTCATGTGTTTATGAAGGTCGGAGTCCAGGAGGAAGCGCTTCCCGCATGTTGGGCAGCAGTGTGGTTTCTCCCCAACACTGACCTGGGAAAGAGCTGGATGGCAGCCAGTCAAATGTGAATTCTGTTCAGGTTGTGTCACAGGGCAGCGTGACCTACAGCTCTTATGGTTTGCATCTGCAAAGACACGACTACTAGTTGTTGCTAAACGACTGCCTGTTGCTGGTGTAGCCTGATTTCCAGACATATTGCTACCTGGCCGGGCAACAGACCACAGCATAGCTCCTGGAGTTTGATCTTGAGTCTCTCTTCTAGTGCCTGGATTGCTACTGCTTAGGACTGCTGATCTGTTTCCATTAACTGATGATCCATTGTCCTTTGTCCCCTTGTCTGATGAAGCGTCCTCATCAATAACTATCACATCTGACGTGGTTGGATCCACGCCTGAAAAGGCAACATTTTCTTTTCTGATATTATTAATTGCAGTTTCCAAATGCTCAAAAGAACCACTTCCCCATAAGTCATGGTTTGCGCCTCTGCTGCCATCAGTGTCTGGTACCTTGTTGACAACGGTGAGGCCGTCAGATCCACTGACCTCCATTGTAAGCTGAGATGTGGTTGGTTGGACATTGCTGATACTCTGGGAGGGTGGTGTCGAGTGGACAGCTTTCGAAGCATCTGTTGTTCCTTTGGAGCCGATGGAGGAGGCCAGTGGAGACTCTGTGTTGGTGGAGCCACACTGTGTTGCTCCTTCCACTTTCACAATACGAAGCTCCTCTTCTTCCTCAGCATCTGGTGACTAAAAGCGCAAAGACACATAAAAAAAAAATAAATAATAAAATATTCCACTGATCAAACACTCATCAGTGTTCAATCATCAGATTTGTAGTTAGAGTTACCTCCATTTTGGTAGTGGTTACCACCTCCTGGTCAGGGTCCTGGTCCAGTACGATAGGTACGGGTTTTTGAGCAGTTGCACGGGCACGGTTGAGAAACCGTGTTCTGCCATGGAGAAGGGAACCTGGCAGATGATGAATTAAAAAAAATATCATCCACTCAAATCAGGGTACATTTAAGAATGTATATCTGACAAGCAACGCATGTACACATAGTTAAGCGGGAAAAAAGCAAAATATGGATATTTCAGTGTGCCACACCTGTAAGTGGGTCCCGACTTTGCCGGTGTGTAACACGCACACCTGGGAACCGACTGTGGACCGAACCTTCAGCGCCTCTTAATCTTTCCGCCCGGTATCTGGTCACCTGCAGCTCTAGGAGTTTAATTTTCCGCCGAAGACATTCGTTATCTTTCTGGCTCTGTGTCATTTCCATCTGGACCACCGCGTAGCCGTCGTCCACTAGTTTGCAGATTTCTGCAACGGCAGCATTAGCTAGCACCTCCAAGATGGAGGCGACCTGTGAGTGGAAGTCCATGGTTGACATCATCCCTGTCGCGAGTATAAATATACTATATATTAGGAAAGATACGATGATGGCTACGATGCCCAGGCAGCAACGGATGGCAACAAAATCCTTATCATGCAGACACGTTAGAAAGTTCACAGTGTGTTAGTCAAATGCAGCCACTTAAAGGCCGTCAATCCTGTCAAGTCCAACAGCTCTAGAAAAGCTGCGCGGTTGATGCACGCATGCGCGCGCACGCGCAATGCTTCCTTATCGTCAACTTTTTTTTACGGCAAAGCAGTTGGGACAAATGGTAACACAGAGCAATTTGCGCTCTGCTTGCCATGAAAGCCAATTTAAAAAGGGTAAAAAAACAAAAAACAAAAAGTAACCTAAAAAGTTAAAAATGTTGTGTAGAGCTGTGTGTGTGAGTGTATAGACGTTGATCTTGCCTCTATTGGGACCAGAAAGCATAAAGTTTGAGCTTGCCCAGGCGATCACGGATCTCACCCAAATCTCAAGAGAGTCCTGAGAGCAAGGCAGGGGAGCAAGGCAGGGAGAAAGGCACCCACAGTTGCTTCTGATCCTGCACGATGACTTTTCATTTCAGGGATGCTAACCTCCAAGAAGAAAATCATATTTGTTTCAGAGTTCGTATATGTGTTTCAAACGTTTGCAGTAAATGTGTTTCTTAAGTTTGTGATTATGTTTCTTAAGTTTTTATATTTGTTTCTGAGTGTGTATTTGTGTCTTACTTTGGGATTTTGGACTGTTCAAAACTGAAACCTGTCATCTCAGGGAATATGACAATGTATTAATGTCTAAATTGTTGCTTCAGGAGGATGTGGCTTGACACGGCAGCGGTAGAAAGAAGTGTCGCTGTGATCTCGCGATAGTTGTTACTTAAAGCCTGTGAGACACAAGGTCAGTGGTCACAAGCGTGTCCTGTTCGTGCTGTGCGGCAGACACACTTTCTAACACAAATCAAGTTAAAGAAACCCGAGAGTAAACGTGAAGAAGATGGCGAGAGGAAGCCGCAGCCGCTCTTCAGCTCCTGCCAGGTCAGTCAGCTTTTATCTGCGAAGTTCATGAAATTGTGACGCTCTCGCGTTTACCTTGAAATGCGCCTACGCACCAGTGCAAGTGGTCATAAGGTGGTTCAAGTAAATAACTCTATTAATTTAAATCTTAATCATTCCGAAATGTCGTGGTCAACATATCTATTGTCATTCTTCTACTCAAATGTATTGCCTGGAAAAGGTACTCTCTCTAATAAGATAGATTAGCATATGTATGCACATATACACAATTCCATCATATTCCTCAGCCTTTTATCTTCAGTCATGGGAAGTAGTCCGGGTCAGTTCAAATAAACCTCTGTGCACTTACACTTGCATTTGCTTATAAAACAGAAAAAATGACAAAATAATGGGTAAAACAGGTAAACAATACTTCTGAATTGCTAATAATTGGTGCCATAACTATTCAAAATTCATTCATTTAGGGTGGAATGTCATCTGGTGAGGAATCATCTGTGTGTTATTATATCTAAACCACTGGACACTTTGCTTTGCAGCCCAGCTCCATCCCATGCTCCAGTCCCAGCACATCCACCTCCAGCATCCCTGGCGCCGACTCCAGCTCCATCACAGGGGCCTGGCCTCATGGCCCAGATGGCTACCACAGCTGCCGGTGTGGCAGTAGGTTCTGCTGTGGGTCATGTGGTTGGGGGTGCCCTCACTGGAGCTTTTAGTGGAAGCAGCAGCTCCGAACCAGCCAAACCTGTGTACCAGGTAAAACCCACCCTGACAGTGTGTTCTCCAAGCTGCTTCACTGTGGTGAAGTGGATTATTCTGCTCTTTTTCCTCCATATAACAAGTAAAACCTTTAAGTGTCCTGTATATTGTGGTGTACATCACCACTGTATCTTTGGTGCCGTGTCCTTCATCCATCTTGCTGGAGAAGACTTTATGTCTGTCCTTGATTGTAGGAACCTCCACGTCCTGCAGCAGCCCAACCAGGTCCCTGCCACTTCGAGGTCAAACAGTTCCTGGACTGTGCCACCAACCAGAATGACTTGAGTCTATGTGAAGGCTTCAGTGAGGCTCTTAAACAGTGCAAGTATTCCCATGGTGCGACGTTTTATTCATCATTCACTCAAGATTTTAATCCACTCCGCTAACAAGTTGATCCTTCTCCATTAGGGTTGTCATCCCTGGTATGAAAGGTCATCATCTTGACGAGATGCGACACACCACTAGTCAATAAAGCAGCATATTGCTAAATACAGAATGTGAAATTAATTGACATTCTTGTTGATCTGCTAAATATAGCATAATAAAAGATAAAAGTACGACATGTGTGTGATCTCATTTGGTTAAAAGTCTTCACAAAAGCAGATCCATGAAGTTGCCTTATATGTGTGTAGACAGTTTCAATAATTTGATTCACACACAGGGAGAACATGCAAACATGCAGAAAGGTGGTCTGGCTCGGCCATCAATGTAATTTGATTCTCCATTTGTTACATTTTTAAATATTTCAGGTTATTAGCCAATTCCAAGCCAAGCTTGGTACTGGGAAATTACCAGTTTTGCCCTCCATTGTGTCACCCAATGTAGGATTTCCAAGTCAGAAAGTGGTAAAATAATCACTACTCTGAGTACGCTATACAAGATGGCCTCCCCAAACCTAAGGAAGTTGAAGCTTTGAAACAATGAAACACATCATAAGAAACAAACACATTCCACAAAACTGTGTTTCTTCTTCATCCTGCGGGTTGTATCTGGACGAGGCACACGTGAGATTAGTTTCCATGGACATTACCATCTTCATTTCCACAATCTATAATTGGAATGCAATGAACTGAGTTAAGACATCATTCCCAGGTACAACTTCGCACTTCCGATGTGGGGATTGCAGCACTAGTGTTGTGCTACTGCAGTCATGTAGGAACATGGGGAAAAATCATCTCTCCACTTTAACAATAACAAAGGGCAATAACAACAAACGTTTCGCTTGTGCACAAAGGATGCTAAAATACACAACTCGACATGGGCATGCACTTGTGCCGGTGTCGGTTAAAAACAATAACTCATGGACACATTAAATGTATTTCAACTAAGAAGTGAATGGAATTTGTAGGTCTCATTTGGTTTCTCGAACGTCCCATAATTTCCGCACTGATATTCAATACAATGACGGTCACGTAACCAGTCATGATTAAAAGAGCTTTCAGTTTATAACACAACGTACAATCGTTCAATAAATATATTTTCATGTGACAATGGTCATTAAATGTGTATTTGACAACATGTTACAGTTGAAAGCTGTTTCTGTGTGAAGATGAAGTTTCAAAAAACTGCATAACTGCCCAGTTACCTAGGCAAAACCAGTCTGCATACTAACGAATATATTTACATAAAGATATATGACCATAAATAGAGCGTTATAAGTATAATATTAGGGATATGAATATATATTTACTCAATGTCCTCGTGAAATAACCAGTCATGAAATAAACAATTTTAGTAGAAAGGACAATGAAAATTACGCAAAAATGACTGAACGCCGACTGAGGGTAAGTTTGTATTACAATTACAAAATAAATTATGAATAAATTATAATTTATTCGTTATTTTATATCTTTCGTCAATAGCTACGAGGAAATGTGTCCAGATGGGTCAAAAGTTATTATAAACCGTCAGGGAACATGAGGCATATCTGGGTAAGAAGTCCATATTTCTAATGTGTCATTATAATTTATTCATAATTTCGTAATATTTTTCAAGTATTTAATCTGAAGATTCCAGGTCATGGAACAAAGTGAGCCCAAATGTATTGTAAACCTCCACAGGACATGAGACACATCTAGGACAGCAGTTGATATTTTATTAGAATAATGTAATTATTAATATCTTCTAATCATTTTAACATATCTTCAGTAGCCTCCAGGAAATGTGTCCAAAGTGATTGCAAACTGTTAGCGGACACAAGACACGTCGGGAATAGCAGTTGGTATTTCATGAGAATATGTAATATCTGGCTTCCAAGGAGACAGGACGACAAAGGTCTTCTTTGATTCAGTTCTTTAATTGAAGTTAACACATCAGCAGAACATCCATACATCCGGGGGTCTGATCCTCAAACGTCAACACGTATTCAGACATACACATATGTCATTACGTCACATCCTACTCTTTTTGAGAGCAAACATTTTTTTCTTTCTTGAAGGACAAGTTCCATGAAAATATTAAAATATATTTACAACATACCAATTTTTTTCAATGAACTCTACCGACGTAAAGAACTATCGATATGAAATCAATTCTCTATACATATCAGGCAGTCTAAATTGTCTTCCAGATCTGTGTGCTTCAGGGACTGGACAGTTTTCTGCGGTGACTTCAGTGAGCTTGCTACATTGTGACTCATCACTTTTCTGAAACCCTGACTCCAAAATCCCACCAACATCTTGGTCAACCTCTTTAGGAAAAACTTTCTCTAACGTTCTTCTCAGAAACTTCTTGCTTCTCCTGTAGGTACTGCCATCAGGTGTTCGAACAAGAAAAGATCTTGGCTGTTCGTGTTGACGCAGTACTACAGCTGGCTGCCAGGTGTCACCCTTGAGTAGTCGGATCTTCTCACCATCTCCTCGATGCGTTTGTTTGTCTGTCAAAGTAAATTTTCTGCTTTTGTTGTCTTTCCTCCAACTTCTTCCGAACCTCCTCAGTTCCATCTGGTGTGAGAAGCTGTGTTGACACAGGCATCTTTCCTTTCAGCCTTCTTCCCATCAAGAGTTGTGCTGGGGACGGTCCTATTCCTTCCAAAGGTGTTTCGAGACCCCAGCAAAACAATGTATGGGTCACCCTCATCAAACTCTGATTTTTTCCACTATGTTCTTGATGGTCTACACCAAGTGTGTCAAACTGACCTGCCAAAGGGCCGCAGTGGGTGCAGGTTTTTGTTCCAGCCCTAAAAGCACAAACAGGTGAACCAATCAGGTGTCAACTTATAACAGTCTTCAGACACCTGATCGGTGAGGTGTCCTCTTGATCGGTTGGAACTGCACCCACTGCGGCCCTTGGACGTCTGTGGTCTACACCATTCTTTCTGCTTGGCCATTTGACTGAGGATGTCCAGGGCTGCATGTAACACGACTTCCTCTTCCCATGCCTGGCCAAAACAAAACATCTCTGTCCCTTTCTTTGCACTTCACTATTCCCAAGTGTGACTTGTGTACTTTTTTCAGTACTTCTTGTCTCATCAGATTTGGGACAATAAATTTAGCTCCTTTGAACATCAATCCATCTGTGTGAGTGATTTAATCCCTGAATGTCCAATATGCTTGAACTTCTGATGGTGTGGAACTTTTCTTTGCTGGTCAACCACTTTGACTTCCTTCAGAGTTCATGGCCCTCAGCTCAACACGGCCAATTCCCCAACACGGCCCCGATTCCTTTTGCGCTGGCATTCGCAGACAATGTCACCTGTTGGCTCAGATAAAAAAATAAAAAAAAAACTTCAGTGTCGGTGCATTTCAAAAGTCTCATCAAAACTTTTCTGCTGAGCATCTTCCCAGTGCCATTCTACATCTTCCTCTAGCAACAGTCTTAAAGGGACACTGACATCTGACAGTTTGGGAATACAGTTGTATTCTCTTGCTCTGTTTAACAACTTCTTAAGTCTGCTGTCATGTCATCTTTGGTTTCTTGGGATTTGGAAACTTTCTTTTCAGTACGTCGATTCCATACTTCTATCGCTTCGTCGCCTGCAACATGTAAAATAGTCGCTCACTGCACTTGGCTGTGCTGAACACATCGAAGAGTTGAATCCAGCTTCTCCAGTTCTCAGTGAGTTTGCCTTGCAGACACAGATGCGTTGGTGGTTGAATCCTTCTTTACTTTGTCTTCTGACACCATGTAATATCTGGCTTCCAAGGAGACAGGACGACAAAGGTCTTCTTTGATTCAGTTCCTTAATTGAGGTGAACACAACAGCTGAACAGCCATACATCCGGTGGTCTGAGCTTCGAACGTCAACACGTATTCACACATACACATACGTCATTACGTGACAGACTATTGTGATTATTAAATATTCATATTTTCTAACATTTCTTCAATAACCTCCAGGAAATGGGACGAAGTGGGTCCAAATCTATTGTAAACCTTCAGGGGACATGAGACACATCTGGGACAGCAGTTGGCATTTCATTATCCTGTAATTATTCATTATTGTATTATTATTATAACAGCCGGTTGGTAGTAATCTTATCAACCGTGTCACAAGTTAATATCTATGTGCCACTAACTTGAAATTTGCAGAAAATGTTGAATGTTCTGTAAAGCAATCTTAGATTCGCCATCGATCAACTTTATTTTGAAAATCCAGACCGGGAGTTCTGGAAAAGGTTCTGGAAAGGTTCACGTCACTCGCTGCCGCGTTTGCTCGACTTTGCTCCAATCTGCCAGCAAGATGCCTTTCGTCGAGCTGCTCAGCAACCTTCCGTCCAGCAGCTTCTCCGATGAGTTCGTTCGGAAGCTCGGCTCTTGCATCGCCGCTGCTCTGGGGAAGCCGGAGGAAGTGAGTATTGTTGAGGTTCTCCCCAGCAGTTACACGAGTGACCAGTGTACTTCTTTTAATATAACTGCTCCGAACGGTCAAGTGACTGCTTTCAGTCGAAAATCAGTCAAGCTCAGTACATGATCAGAGAGGTGTAGGTTCAAAATCTTCAGCATGACGCCCCGACTTTTCACGTCAGTGCTATGTTAAAAGAAAATCATCTGCACAGTTGGTCTGTCTTTGGCCTACAACCTCATTTTCAAAACATGTTTTCTGATCTGTTATCAAGTAAACGCTCCTTAATATTCTCAGGTTGAATGAACCCAGTATGAATGACAACATCTGGGAGTTAATGATGGGATGAAATGTTAAATATATTTGGTCACCAAATAGTCAGTGCATGTCTTTGGAGGACCTGGTTTCATGGTTTAACTTATCCGCCATTGCACTCGGGTGTTTTCTCCCAAGTGATGCCTCAAAGTGTGTTTGACTGGTCAGAAGAAATTGTCTTTTCTAACTTTCTAACTAACAATACTAATAAAAAAGTATATGTCCTGGTTTTCACTGTGATCCGGGGGCCCAAAAGTATGTTTATATTTCCCAGAGAATGAACGTGGTGGTGAAGCCTGGAGTGCTGATGCTAGTCGCTGGCTCCAGCTCTCCTTGTGTGATTCTTTCCGTGTCAGCCATCGGTGCCACTGACACCGCTGACAAGAACAAAGAACACAGCGCCAAGATCTTCGACTTTCTCACCCGAGAACTGAACTTGAGTGAAGATCGGTGAGTGTGGTTACTCCTGCACTGTCACTGTTTGACTATTGAAGAAGTGTGAGAAAATCATACTTTTGCCTAGTGCAAAACACATAAGACTGTCAGAAGTGTCACCGACATGCCTGAGGATATAGGCATTAATATGCAGCATGCAATGACCGTATATGGTCTACAAAGGTTGTTCTGCTGGCTTACCATACTAAATACTGCAATTGTAAATCTGGCGTGAGTGAATTCAAATGAGAACAGGAAACAAGTCTTTGGTAGAAGAACTTCAGTATCAGAGGAGAAACGGCAAACCTTTGCATGACCGCTGGATGTCCTAGTCGTGGCAGTGCACATGAAAACCTTTTCTTCTTATGCAAAGATGAAGGTATCCTTTCTCCCACAGTGGCCTTAGAAAAGGTTGAAGTTGCAAAATGTTTGGTGACCCCTGTCCTAGATGCTGCCGTTGCATGCTCCAGCAAACATATTCCAGTGACGCAGGAACCAGGTTTTGAAGTTGAAACAAGTTATTTATTAAAGAACAGACAGGCTGCCAACCAAAACGTATGCACCACAGCGCAAAATGATCTCACAAGACCCCTGTCATACTTCTCCCCCTGTTCATGATGTTTTTGCAGACTAGCTGACTACACAACATTTGAAGCTGGTCAAGCTAAAGCTAGTGGAAAACTTGGTGCGCTGATGGCTATAATGAGCAGTGACCAGCGCGAAGCTGCAACCAGGAAACGCATGGAATTTATGGTATTGGACAGTCAGTCTTACTCGATAACTGAGGACAAAGTAGTCCCGTGACGTAACATGCAGTGTCAGAGATTCTTTACTCTGTATGTCAGACACATCAACCAATTGATAGACTCAGGTCACTTAAAGCTATATTGTTTTGTTAGTTTGTTCACTGCATTTTGTTTACTGCATCACTTCTATTGTTTACAAAAGTAAAATACTGCTGTAACGAGTCTAAAAAAATTGAAGGTGTGTAATAAGTATTCAGTCAGTTATCAAAAAAATAAAATCCTTCAGTATCAGCAAGTATGGCCTTTGAAAAATGAGTGATCGGCCGGAAAATTGATCTGTGAGTCCTTATTTTATATAGGTTCATACTTGTTCATTTTCATCTCTGCTCCTTATGTCCATCCACATAGCTGCGAAGATTTTGGACTTTCATTTAACTCTTGGCCGTCTTCTCATGATGTGTGGTTTGATGCAACGTTGTGTTAAGCAACGCGTTTGTTATACTTTCATAAGACAATATTTGTTTAGTTTTAATCCCTAACTCATGACAAGCACTAAATATACACGGGATAAACAACATAAACAGCGTTTGTTCTCAATTTTAATTGCAGCCCAATCAGTATTTTATTTATATAATGTAAAATGGTGGAAAGACACATTCCAGATGTTCAGAAGATCAATGATGTGGTAAAAGAGACAAAAACAAAGGTAGCTGGATCACAGCAGTCCTAAGTGGAATCTTTTCCCGCTACAATGTATGAGAAGTGTCTCTTGTGATAGGACGACACTCAGTTCTAGTAATTGTGCAGTTCTAGTTCCCCAGCAAGAGCATGAACAGCTGTGGTTGTGATAAATTATATCTCACAGTCTTGGCTGAAACCCATAGACAACAAGGTCAGGGAACAGTCAGAGAGAGAGTACACATGGATGACTGAAGAGAGTGTGTGAAAGGAAGAGCAATTGTGTGAATACTGGGGACTTGTCTAAAATTCCCCTAAAACGAACATAGAGCAAAATACATACATACATACACTTTTGCTTAAACGTGTGTACATGTTTCTGCGTGTGTGTTTGTGTGTGGGGGGGTGGGTGCTGATGAAAGTTTGCAGATCTGCAGACTTGGGTCAGATCCAGCAACGAATGCATGAATCAGTCATTTATTTAGTTTTGTCTTTCTTGGTAATCAGCTCTAGAATTAAAGGATTATATTCAAGGTTGTCGTTGTAGTTTTTTGGACAGTTTTGTGCCATTTCCTTCACCAGAGCACAGCTGCGCCTCAACACTGACTTTTAGACTAATATTTAAACCATTGCATCATTTCCATGCAAGCCAAGCTTTTGTTGGGTTGTGAGTAGGAGCCCAAAATATGTGTATGTTGAACAAACGCAGCATGTTATAATGCTCCCTTGTTCTTCCGTGTTTGGTTCAGGAAGATTATTATTTACCAAACATTTTAATGGACAGGTTATATTAGAAGGATTTTGTCTTTGCTATCCATGGTCACACTCCATTATTTTGAGTAAATCAGTGTCAGCCACACTTGTCTTCCAGACATGCTCATGATCATGTCATGACCACTTCTGAGACTGGGGACAATAGAAAGCCGTTGCATCAACATGATGCCGCACTTGTGAGGGAGTGTGCCATTGCCATGCAGGGTGCTGGAATGCCACGTCAGACCGTTGCAATGTGTCAACATCGACATGTCGACATTTAGTCGTTCACAGAACTGTTTCTGTGAGTTGGGAAGAGTTTGGGATATTCTGGAGATGTGAACAACAAGAAGTACCAGTGGCATCAACAGTGCAGGAACTGCATCCAGCTGTTCAGGAAGACTGGGAGAACCCCAGGACATAATAAAGAACTTTATAAACTCTACATTCTGATTTCTATGCCAGAACAAGAATTTCTAAAAACATTTGACTGTCAGAAATGTGATCTGTTGGCGGGGTTTCAGCTCCATTTCACCATTATTTAAACACAAAGACATTCTCTCTTGATTCCAGAGATACAGACAGGAGGAAGTTGGGGAATCTGCGCTTGAGATATGGAATACAATTCAGAACTAGTTCCCTTTACTGCTGAATGTCATTGTAGGTGGTAGAAATGTGATGGTATGTAGAGTTCACTCAAGCTTTACACTAGGACTCATTCTTTAGTGCATCCTGGACCAATTTACTAGATTTTCTTGGACAGGGGCTGTGCTGTTCACGGAGTTAAACAGTGGTTATGTGATTGAGATCTAAAACATAATGTTAAAACATGGTGAAAATGCCACTGAATGAAGGATGTGAGTCATTTTTTTTATGAAGCGATAGACTCCAGCTTGCATTAGCAAGGATTCCTGTTTCCTGTTCATTAAGATGCATCTATGAAAAGTTTCCCATCACACTCTCACTCTATTCTCCTCTCTTTGTAGAATAGTGGTCCAGTTCCATAGCCTGCAGCCCCATCAGGTGGGAAAGAACGGGACGGTGATGAGCTTCATGTGAGCCTGTGGTGTGGTGTCCACTGTGTTCTACAGTTGTTAGAGTAGAACCATGTCACTACCCAGGTGAGACTGCGATGTTCATTTAGCTTCCTGCTGACTGGTCTGCGAGATATCTGTACTTTAACTATTTTGGTGGTTTAAATAGTCACAATATCCTGTTTCTTGTGATGAATGGGATTTTTTTTTACCATGCTATGAAGAGCTGTTTTGTGTCATGCTGTGAAAATCACCCTGAGACATTTACGCTTGGAGTCATGTCCATTTTCTGAACATGGCAGCCTCATCAAACCAATTTCACATCATGTGAATTTCACCTCTATTTCACATTCATCTATATATTCGGAGAATAATCATTAATTCTGGATGACAGTGGTTATTGAATATCCTCAATAAAAATGACTGTTTTCCTGGCATGTGTGTTTTTACTATTTTTACGGTCTGCCATTTCCGTGGTTTAAGGTTTATTCAAGGCTTGTTGTTATCTTCGTTTCATAGTACAGGTGAAGTTGGAGTACTGGTGGGTTCTTTTATAACTTGGATCCTGGCACCATGGTTATCTAAAAGAATTTTAGAATTCTTCTAATTTTAATGCATACTCTTCATGTTTGAAGGAATATGTTGATTGAGTACCGTAACCCTTGGCAGCACATGGCCATCCGCTGACATGGGTCTAAAATGTTCTGGTTGAGGGTAGCAAATAATTACTATGCCGTTTGTCTCATAGTGCCACCATCACCACTACTACAACAACAACTAGGACTGGAAAGGCTCTCGTGGTGTGAGATATCACTTGCTTCAAGCATTGTCTGGTTTAAGCCTTCCAGGTTATCTATTGGACATGTTGCACGCCTGCTGTATTAACCCAAAAACTGACTGACCGATGGGACAGTACCACCACAGCTTTCCAGAGTCAAGTGCCACAGCCATGGTGCTACATGAAATTCTAAGGTCATGCTGAGATACATGTTCTGAAACATTTAAAACGTATTATAATTACTGTCACTTATTATTATTCACACTTTTTTGATCGCACATTAGGTGTCAATAGCAGGATTCAAAAGGAGCAGGATGAAGAAAAGTTCTCTTATTTGTGTCTGCATTATTCCAGAGGATGTGTGGGAGAGTCTTTTGGTTAGTGTCACTAAGAACGAGTTGGTGACTGAATCACTCAGTTAGATTCACATTTTGCTTCGAGCTGCCATATCTCTTGACTTGGTAAAATACAGCCATGATTTATTTCCGCCCTTATTTTGGCGGCTTGAGATTGATGAATAGTTTTTGCTGTTATTTTTAGACGATTAATGAGCACAACTCTCAATCACTCAGTCTCCAATCCTCTCGGTATGTCACTGGTAATGGCGTCATCTGCATCTTCTTAGTAGACCTGGACTGTATCAGCGTAAACTGAACCATGAGCTTTGCTGGGGAGAATGTCCATCTAGCTTGAGCTCTCGAACTGGACGTTGGACTTCACACATGCGCACATGCTGGGTTCCTCGCGGGATGGGCTCCGCGAGGGCGTGAACTTTCTGCCGTGATAAAGCAGACTCCGCGGCAGAGCGAACGCTTCCACAGAGGAAAAGGCGCTGTTGTGTTTGCGGAGTCATGGAACTGTACCTGGACCTCCTCTCTCAGCCTTGTCGCTCCGTGTATATCTTCGCCAAGGCGAACAACATTCCTTTCGAGTTCAAGAACGTGTCTCTATTCACTGGTGAGTGATTTAGTTGCTACTTTTTAACATCTTCGACCCAGTAAATAGGTAGAAGGGATTCGGTATTCACCACATTCGGCCAAATTAGTTATCGCATTGATCAGTGAAGTAGCTAAAGTACTAAGTAAAGTACTTTTCCTTCAGCTGTTTAGTGGGTACCGATGGATAAATGTGATAACATGCTTGTTATACGTTATGCATGGTTTTGTGTCTCTGTATTTTATCTGGTTGAAAGACTCCTGTGAAGCATCTTCTCACGTTTTTACCATTTTCTTATCACGACAATCTTTTTTTCACTCAGTTCACCCTCATGTTTTCCTGTGGCCCCACGGGATAGTGAATTGTGCACCACTTTTCTATGGAGACATTGTGCACCATTTGTTTCCCACCCAGATCAGGTTTTTGTTTTGCAGCTCTGGGCGGAACGCTATCTTCAGGTGTTTTTTTTTTTTTTTTATACAAATCCTGAAAAGCAAAGGAAATAAAGTTTTTAAAGTTGCAAGATAACTATCTGAATCTTGGTATAAAATCCTTTGAAACATAGGAAATAGTACTCCACGTCTGATCCTCGGAAATGGTCAGCTGATAACCAGCAACTTGCTATATCATTAACTGTGATCTGTTGCATAACATCACACTGTGATTCTTTGTTATGGTACAAGTGACCTTTCTTCGGATTATTATGTGTCCTGCATAAGGGGAACTGAGAAGTAACAAACTAACCCAGTGATGTTTGTTAAATTCGTTGTTGATTTCATGAAAAAACTTGGTCACTGCACAACAGAGTAACCAATGATTTAACCATTAACAGAGGTAACAAACTGATCGAAGTAAACCCAAGAATCAAAGATCACACATAACAGAGGGCAAACTGTTTTTAAAGAGGCCCAAACCTGAGTCAATGTTCAACTTATGCTCTAAATGGTGTTTCAACACCACATTATGTGGCCTCCGCCTGTATGATGAAATTTAATAAAGGCTCTATGAAACCACGCCCCTGAGACCACTTCATGAGATATCTAATTTCATTCCCGTGTCACGTCTTATTGCGTTAAAGTATACTTTTACAGGCATGTCTCCTCAAATACCCAACTATCTGCAAGAAGCCATAAATGCGGCCTTGTCTGCTCAGACAACTCTGGAGCCCCACCTTAAGTGTTCCAGGAAATCCTTATTGGTCAGAAGAAGCAAGAATGGCACTTTTAAAACTCTTGGCTTCTGTAAAACTACTATTTCCTGTTCATAGCAGCAACATAGATGTTTAAGAACAGTTATCATTGAAACAATGTGATGCCATTAATTCTTGCTTCTCTTGGATGTCAGGTGAGCAGCACGGTGAAGAATTTGGAAAGGTCAACCCAATTAGGAAAGTACCAACACTTAAAGATGGCGACTTCTGTCTGGCTGAAAGGTGACCTACAGCTCAGCAGTTCAACTCTGACATGTGTCTCGATGGTCCCTCCATTTTGTATTTTGTTTTGTCTTGTCAGCATTGCTATCATGCAGTATCTGGCTGAGAAGTGCAAGACTCCCGACCACTGGTACCCAGCTGACCTCCAGAAACGGGCACGAGTGAACGAGTACTTGTCTTGGCAGCACATGGCCATCCGCTGGCATGGGTCAAAAATGTTCTGGTTGAGGGTAACTAGTAATTACTATGTCTTTTATCGTAATACCGCCACCACCACCACTACTACTACCATCACCACAACTAGGATTAGAACCACTGTGACTACTTATTATGGGCGTGACAGGCTTTCATGGTGTGAGATATCAGTTGGCTAAATCATCGTCTGGTTTAAGCCTACCAAGTTATCGATTGGACATGATCCATAACCCAAAAACTGAGTGACTGATGTGACATTCAGACACAAGTGCCACAGCCATGGTGATCACTTGAGGGGTCTGCATTTTCTATTTTATTTTTTTTCTTCTGGTATGAAGGAGATCTGCAGTTCAAAGGTCATGCTGAGATGCAAGTTATGAAACTTTTAAAACTATTATTGTAATTACTGTTAATTATCATTATTATTAACATTTCTTGACTAGACATTACATGTTTTAACGGCAGGATTCAAAAGAATCAGATTGAAGAAAAGTTCTCTCATTTGTGTCTGCATTATTCCAGGGGAGAATGTGCGCATCTTGCCTTTCCAGCAACGTGTTTCTTTCTATCTTGATATAGTTACAATATTCATTTCGCAAGTACTGCTACTGCTGCTTCTAATGATTTATAGCCATGCCTTGAAATATCCATTTACTAAAAAATGAAATGTCTGCAAATGCATCTTCCTGTAACAGCTGACATTCGCTGCCCATCATTTGACATAGTTTTGAGTTTATTTCTGATCTCTCTTCTCAAGTACTGGATCTACAACTAGCTCATTTGTTTTAATGCAGCTTTTGATTCCCAAAGTGCTGGGAACGAATGTCTCCCAAGACAAGATGGACGGTGCTTTAGAGGACCTGAACCATTCCCTCTCACTCATCGAGAATAAGTTCTTGCAGGACCGACCCTTCATTGCTGGAGACCAAATTTCTTTGGCTGACCTGGTCGCTATTGTGGAGGTGATGCAGGTGAGAGACACGTTTGTGATTGCTTCTTTGTTGCAAAATAGAAAGGTATAAATGTATACTTGAACAGTGTGCCCTCTGAGCCAGTGTTTTTCAACCTTTTTTTAGCCAAGGCGCACTTTGTTCATTGAAAAAATCCAGAGGCACACCACCAAAGGAACCTAGGTTAAAGCGCACTTGTGCTTTAAGTCCTATATAAAATCCATATTAATTTGTGACACAATATAGCTACTGACACTCAGTTGTTATTTTGCCGTACTATTTTCAGAAACAAATTGCAGTAAATGCATTTGTTTTCAATGTCTTCAGAAAGAGCGATGTGGCAAATTGTATCATGATTTATTTGTTTATTTACTTCAAATAACTTTTTCAATTTTATCACTTCTCTTTTACATGATTTTATTGTAGTTTTGAGTTGCCAAATCCATAACATTCTTTGCCTCAACTTGCTTCATAAAAGCAATGAGTCTTTCTCTCTTCACATTTTGGAGTGCATTTATTTTGTTATGCATCTAGGTTTTCGCCAACTTTTAAACCATGAAGCAAACTTTGACATTCTACGAGTGTCAGTAAAGTTTTGAAGCGAGACGTCACGTTAGGTGTTAGCTCTGCGGGCAGACAGTCATCATTCTTTGGTGAAGGTCTGTGGTCAAATTAGACACGCATCAGGTTTAAGAACAGTATGGAAGTTGCGCATTTGACAGGCTGCTTTGCTGTGAGTGTGTGGGAAGAGGAGCGCCATGCACCACGGCAGCGCTGCTTTGACTGATGAACTAATCAGAGCATCAACATAGCTCTACAGTATATTGTATAGAAAGAATGTGACCGAATCCATGTAATCTCCTCACGCTGGTAGCTTGTCGACATGTTGTAATAGTCCATAATTTTACATCATCACATCCCCCACCTCTATCGCCAAACAGATGAGGTGAAACTGGACCATTTCCCACGGCACACCTCTGACTTCTCTGCACACACTTGTTTTTCCTTTTTTATTTTATCTGCCCATCTGCTCTCTTAACATTGATTATTAATAGCATTTCAGTTAAATGTTTTATTAGCATTCGTTCACACATACACACATATTGTCTGCCATTTGTTCTCAGTAGCCCTTAACTTTGTGAGTTTTTTGTTCGGCAGCCTGTCGGTTCTGGTTTGGACGTGTTTGAAGATAGGCCCAAGCTGTGCGCCTGGAGGGACAGAGTTCAGGCTGCTATCGGAAAGGAACTCTTCGATGAAGCCCATCAGGCCATTATGGGGGCCCAGGAGAGGGTGGGCCAGATGGATGGCAGCAAGATGCAGAGCCTCAAGCCCAAAATCCTCAGACATTTCATGTGAAAAGCAGCAGGCTGGCACACCAGATAATGTGTTTCCAAAGTAAATATCAAAGCTGTTTTAGTTGCCGTGTGAACTAATGTACGACTGAGTTTCAAGCTCAGGTTATCTGTTGTGTAACCCTGAGTAAAGGCCACATTCTTTATTACATGCAGACTTGCATTCTTTGCGTATACACAGATGTCAAGAGGTAATAAAACAGTCATATAGCTGCACAGATGCCCCTTTGTCGCATTTGTCAATTCCTCAGCTCTTCATTTGTGCTTTGTCATGATTGCCTCAATCCCAGGGACTGATTCACAACCGGCAAAAATGAATGTAGTAAGTAAAATCCTGGTGTGTCCTTTAAAATGATTTTTGGTCCCCTGTGAAACACAGTATGATGGTTTCTGGTTGCAATAAACTTTTCAAATCTTTCCATTATCAATGCCTCCTTGCTGATAACCTCTCTTTAACATTTGGAACATGCTCACAATAAGTCAAACAAAGTGGGATCCCTAGGATTGGGCCTGTTTTAATTATGTTGTATTATGTTGATTTACCCAAATTTTGATTCTTTATAGGAAAGGCTCACATCAGAGAAGTCAAACAGCAGTTCATGATATCAAGTAACGCAGCTGATACTGTGAGACTCTTATTGTTAAGATATTTTATGAAGCATGGCTCGAAGCCTTTGATTTCTTTTCATTCCCTGGCCTCCCTGGGAGGTGCACTTGGTTCAGTCATCTCTGCCTGTAAGAACGTCCATGCAGTTATTAAACAGAGAGCGCCATCTGTTGAATATAGGAGACATTGCAAAATGTTTTTCTTGCAAAAAACATCTCTCTCTCTCTCTCTCTCTCTCTCTCTCTATATATATATATATATATATATACACACACACAAAAACAAAGCCTGCTTTGATTGGTTCTTCTCGGAGGGACTCCTCCTCAGCAGGGCGGGACCTCAAGGATGATTTCTTTTCCTTTTTCTCTCAGAGGTCAGACTTCCATTCTCCTCTTCTCTGGGGTAAGGCTTCTCTTTTCCAGGGTAGGACTCCTCGAGACCTCTTCTCTGGTGTGGAACCTCAGGGTGGGCTTCCCATAAAAGCCCCAATCTAGCAAACAATCTGTAACCTGTAAAGTAGCTTTGCATACAATATTTGCCATAACCTTACAAACTGTATCTCAAAAATCTTGAAATACAAAAGCAACTGCATTATGATTATGATTATTGCTACGTCACAGACCACTATTCCATCTGGACCACCTCGTCCAAAGCTGGTCTTCAAGTGCACTAAAAATTCTACATCAATATATTAAGTATATATCACTAAACTGAAATAATCAAGTAACCATCCTCTGTAAGGAAGGTCTTGGTGAGACATCTCCTCCTGCAAATAGCTCACTTGCAGCTGGATGGTGATGGAGACACTGCAAAGATCTCCATTCATATTTTTTACACCACTCAGTTTCAGCACAAATTTTGCCACTTGCACAAATACCCTGATGAATGAGTTTGTGGCATGTACCGAGGTAAGTTGTCTGTACCTGAATGTCAAGAGGACACATGTACAGCTAATAGTCAAAGAGAAAATGTGGGGGTCATTCAAACTGGAAATGAAAAGCCTAAACAACATAACCCTTACCTCAACATCTCACCCTAAACCTAACCATCCCAAAGAATTGGCTAACCTTAACTAGAACTCTGAGCATACATACATCATCCATACAAACATGCATTCGAATATAATAGACTTTTGGCCAAGATGTCCTCACAAAGCTAAATGTCTTCACAAGAGTGCTGGCTTATCAAGATGTGGTACTCAATGTATGGCAAAACATGCACACACACGATTGCATTGCCATTCAAAACAAAGGGCTAAACTTAACCAGGACTGGCCAAATGGTCCCCACAAAGGCCTAAGATCCCCACAAGGATAGGATAAACAAGTACATACACACACACACAAGCAGCGCTCACAGCCACTGAACCACTGATCAGGAAAGTTAGGATTGGTAGGGGAAAAGAAGCAGAAATTCTAAGATCTGTCTTTCACTCTGCTGCTTTTGAATTTCTCTAAAATGTGAGATGAAATGTTGTCTACAATCTATGTAGTGATTCGGACTCAATGTTATATAATGCAAAGAAAGTAAATATAATGCAAGGAATGCGAATGAAAGTAAATGTCAACTGTAACTCATGTCAGTGGATTAGAGGAGATTAAAAACGTTTATCCATTGAGTTATAGCCTCTGAGGCAAAAGACGAAAGTCACTTGATTGTGTCTATGCTTAAGAATGATGACTATCAACAACCCACCAATATCACTATATAAATGAATGGAGCAGTAAATCATCATAATCTATGGCACTAAACTGCTCAAATGCTATACTTATCTTTGTTTCCTGGTACAACTTGCCTGCTTCCAGACATGACCTCCACACCCCCATGATGTCCTCTTTGTTATGTTGTGTGCTATGCTCAGTTACTCCTATTTGGTCTCTTCTCTGCAGTAGTTCTGAAATTTCTTTGGCAGATGCATGTATACACATAATACCCTCCTGGTGGTTTTCCTTGTCAGTGAGTTCCGCATTTTCCCTCGCATTGTTGCAGTGTACATTTGTCTGTGGTTTGAGCAGATCCTGATCCTGATCCTGATGTGGTTTTCTTCTCTGCTCCCCCTCATCAGCAGCTAGTGTAAACAGTGTTTGTAGATGACCTGGTTGCAGCTCATTTCTGCCACCACAAGCTCAGGAAACTTCAGCCATCTAGCTTTAGCAAACAATTCATTGGTATGTGCTCTCTAATCTGCTTAATACATTATTCTAACAGCATTCTTCCATAGCAGAAGCAGTGGTTTTGTGTTACTGTGGTGAGTGTTCCCCCACACCTCAACTGCGTAGAGTTGTTGCGGGTTTACAGTACAGTGTTCTCAGTGCTCTCTCATTCAAGTAGTGTTGGCATTTGTTCATTTGATAAAGTTATCTTAGATCTAAATTTTAATGTTAAGAAACATGCCAAGGATTTTATCTGCAACCCTTGGTCACTGGGTGACTTCTCCTGAATTTATTGAACGATTAAAACATGAATGAATGTCTGAAGGGTTGATGCTGTTTATCAGCATTTGCATCTGCTCTCACGTGTGCTCTACTGCCCTGCTATTTACTTCCTCTTCAGATTACACTGCAGGAGAATTGACCATAAAATGTTGTTGTCCCAATGAAAATATGTGACAGTTTCTGTCACGTGAACACTGCAAGACACTATTCATGTCATCTGTTGACTTAGTGCTTCAAACCAAGGTTCGCCATTAGCGAAGTAACTTAACCCAACAGCATTTTTATTCATTTTTGTTCTACAAAAAGAGAGTTTTCGAGGAATCATTTTGATTCAGGGTGAGGGCCGCATGAAACCTGATCAACTGCATCAGAAGGTCCCAAAGCCAGTGTTGACAGACATGAGCACAAATAAGTAGACGCACAGGGTAGAAGGTGAGTGTCAAGCCTCGAAATCTAGATGACGGCAGCCACAGCAGATCTATGTCATTCACCAGTGAAGAGACTTTCTGTTCAACCCGACCAGGCTTTACCAAGGAACTCCTAGCTTTACCCATTGTGAAGGAATCGATCAAACCATAACCAGAGGCAGCAGAAGACAATATAACTAGATGGGAATCAAGATTCATTCACAGTGCCAAAAATGCACCTGAAAAAACAGCTAATAAAAGAATCCACACAAAAGCTACTGAAAACAGTCTAGAGCACATGGTGAGCCTGTTTGTGGCATTGGAATAGATGAAGTCAAGTCATCATCGTAAATCTGAGTCAGAGTTGTTTTTGGATCTGAGTAGAGTGATTGATGCTATTAATGTGCCAACACGTGCCACACCATTAATAAGGTCACCAAACAGACACCCCAATCTGATCAGAGCTTATCAGTGGTGTGTTTTGATAATGAAAGTAAGAGGCTATTGCAGTCTGATAAATGTGAGTAGTAAAAGTGTGTGGTGGAGAATATAAGGAGCCACTCAGCCTTCCATCACACCAACACTGGTCTGATTTCGCCTCAGACATCGGTACTCAGAGTCCTGCTGAACTCATCTGCTGCTCGTGAGTGTGCTACCTCACATCCTTCATCATGGTGAAGAGTCTTCTTCTGGTCTTAGTCCTCCTCTGTGGTGCTCCTGCCATCACGGCTGCAGCTGGTGAGTGAGTGATTTGTTGCAGATTAGACTAAATTATTTTCTTTCGTAGTTCATTCCTATTTCAATGTCAATATGATGTCCTCTGCAGTAAACATAGTCAGATATTGAAAGCTTCTCTGACCCTCATATATGATGCTAATAATGATCGTCCTGTGTGTTTTACATTTTCCCCAATTAAGCTTTTTTTTTTTCAATTTTAATATTTCCCTTACCTTCTGGCTTCACTGACTTTTCTTTTTTATGATTCCCAGAGGCAGCTGACATTGAAAATATGGCAGCACCTAAACTGGCTGAAGGCAAGCTGAACTTTGTCTGATCTTTCAGCATCAATAAGCCCACAAACTTGTGAGGACTTAATTGTTTCCAATGGGATTTTGAGAAATTCTGAAAGCTCAATGTTGAAGGACCAATAATTCATATGATTAACAGTCAGAATCTGGAACAATCACATCTCTTGCTTCTTTCAGCTGAGGCTGTTGAACCTGTTCAGGACATGCCACCAGAAGGACAGCAGGAAGAAAATGAGCGTGCGTTCACAGTTGATTTTTTTTTTTGTTCTAACAAACAAAGTAGTTGACATGTTCTCTGTGTAGCTCCACTTCGAATGGCTGATGATGTTCCAGCGCTTGCTTCTGTGAGAGGTATATAAAAATAATTCCACATCCTCTGATTCCAACATGTTACTGTACTTGTGTCACCAGATATTCAGGTTTTACAGAACCAGGAATTGGATTTGTCATCATGAAAATTAACAATTAGCAGGTAGCACTAAATATTTTTTGCCTTGTCCATTTGAAGGTATATTTCAAGGCTGCAAATCTCATAAAATTTTAACTCGTTTGGTACTTGCTAGCACAAGTTCTGATCATCAGTCAACAGAGATTGACTATCATAGAAACACATTGAAAAGTATCAAAGAATTGTTATTCTTTATTGAATATGATGATGAAACATGAACATTTATAAACAAAAATGTAAAAAGTTATTTGACCCTAACCAGGTCATGTCCAAGCCACAAATAGGCATAAATAACCTGGGGCCAAAAGCAAAAACTGCTCATGAGTGGAGTGTTTGTGAGGCTACCTGGCCAACTGATCAGACTTGTGTCTCCCTGCAGGACATTTTTATGGGTGTCCCTCTGGTTGGGCCAGATACAAAGATGGCTGCTATCGCTTTGAGGCCATTCGAAGGACCTGGGCCAATGCTCAAGTAATGTCAAGTGGATTTGTTGAGAAACTTGAGTGATTGACAGCTTCGCAGCTGCTCTCAGAACAGCAGGATAAAATACTTACTATTTCTTTGTGTCTCAATTCTACCAGGCACGTTGTAACAGCTTCAGGGCTGACCTGACCTCAGTCCATAGTCAGGAAGACCTTTTTTTCCTGCAGCGGATGACCCGACAGGCAGGACAGTCTGCGGTCTGGGTTGGAGGATTCTACTTTCTAGTGAGTCTCGCTTAGCGTAGTTTGAAACTCAAGAACAAGTCAGCGAGCATTCATCATTTTCCTTCTCACTTACCTGACTCATGTACACACCAGTTCATGTTCACACGATTGAATGCGCGTTGTGTTACAGTGTGTGTCTGTGTGTCCAGGGATGGAGGTGGATTGACAACACTCCCTTCAACTATGTAACAAGCCATTGGATCGCTGGACGAAATCTATACAACCAGTGTCTTCGCCTTAATGCTGTTGGTGAGAGTTGACTTTGACTGCTTATTTAGACAAACTGGCTGGATTTGATATTCACATACATTTTTAAATACCGATTATGCATACATTGACTAGGTGCTAAACATCCCTTGATCTTTACCACAATGGCGCCGCTCTGTTATTAGAGCATTATCCTCGGGGTCACAGTCTCAATACATCCTCACCTGAGGACAGCCCACTGCAGGCTGAACCTGGGAACCTGGGGGTGTGTTGCTCTGATGGCTCCTGCCACAGCCTGTATGTTGACCTTCTGTTTGTGCCACAGCAATTGGTTGCTTCTCGCTGTGGTATCTGCAAGTTCCTTGACAATCTTGCACTCAGCCCGACCTCTGATTCCTACCTCTTTCAGTAGTCGTATTGTAGAATGAACTACAAAACGTCCACCACCCTTCTCGACTGAATGCACAAATGCTCTCCTGTCCTGGTCCTCTGCCAGGCCAGCTTATCTTAACCTTTAACTTTCAAATGCTTCATGGATAACTTCTACCCAATGAAAAGACATTCACAGGACTTAGACCAAATCTACTGATCATTTGTTTTGTTGTCCTGAAAGTGCATTTGTGATCTAACCCCTCCTCGCTCTGCATTACAGGCAGCTGGTCCTACCAGAGCTGTGGCAACACCTTGCCATATATCTGTGTGAGACGCATTGACAACTGCTGAGAGTCCAGATTTACCTGACACCAAAAGCCTTACACATTTTTTTCATTTGTTTTTGCTGTGATTTAATTTTTTACATGAAAATTCATGTATTTTCTTTACATTTTCTATGACATGTATACTTTCCTATTATGAAAATAATCTGAATGGAACTTGTGTCAAATAAATAAATGTACAGGGTTAAATGGTTTTTATTTATTTATTTATCTGTATTTTTTTTCAATATTTGATATTAACCTGGCATTGCAACTTTTAGAATCAGTGAATTCACACTTCTTTGAGCACTTTCAAATTCAAGAACTCAATATAACATAGGGATATAACACAAGTCAGTAAGACGCATGTGCTGCATAAAGTCAATTAACCCTTTGAGTTTTTTCACTGAAATATTCCACTTTGATAACAGTACTTTGAGCTGTTGCTTGAATACTGTTAGTTTGAAAACTGCTCTCTATTTTGCTCCTACTGCGTGACTAAAACAGCCTGTGTCTACACGACTGGGATCTGTTTTCTTCTCTCAAAAACCACTCACTCAAAATGCCGCTCATTATGAAGTTACAGGTGCAATTTTGTGACTTTTGTGCCCGAAGGGTTAAACGTTATTTAAAGCTATCACTCTTCTTAATTAATCCCCTTTGTCCGCAAGCAATTGAAAACTGTTGAAGAATGCCAAGAACAAAGTACACAAAACAACTTAGTTCTGATGATCTGTAATTTACGATTGACAACAATCATAACAATTATCACAAGTGTATCACATTAATTTTCATCATTAAAACAAGGAGCAGATGACCATTTTGACGGATAATTAATACACCTCATTGGTCAGTAGTATAGTCAAGTCTTGCCACTGCGCTAGCTCAGCGATTTCAATGGGGTTCATGGATGGGTAAAGGAAACATGAAGGTGTGAATAGAGTCTTGTAATGTAGCACAAGGAATACAAATAATGCATGTGTGAAAGCATAATAAATCATAGAAACTACACAATGTACAGCATGGTATACAAATATATTTATGTACTTTGAGCATGCTCCTCTATATGCCTTCATAACTGAATTGACTGAAAGTCTGTCTGAATTCCAACCTAGTTTCCCAATTCTTATTGCGGTGCTTTTCTGAAAAGCACCTGTCATACTTTATAAGCACATATAGATATAGCAGCCCGGTGCTCAGTGGCAGCTTTCCATATAATGACAACGCTGCATCACGAACTTTGGACAAGGCTGTAGAAATGGAAGATTATCAGTCGCGTGTTTGAATGACCGTCTGAGTACGCAAGATCAGGTGACAGGGTGGTGACTTCAAGGTAGCTCACAGGCAGAGACATAAATGATAATGGGCGCTTTCAATTGGAAGTTTAGCTTTAAAATGATGCCTGACATTGTCCGTTTACTCTGCACCTCAACTCGTCCCAGCTAGTAACCAAGGTACAGTGTCTCCCTCCAGGCCCACTCACATTTGGATGGATCAAGTGTCAAGCCAGCCTCCTGAATCTTCTTTAGTACAGCTGCCAGTGGATTGTTGCCGTAATCCACCAAGCTAGATGGAACCAGCTCCCGTCTCACCAGTGACATGTCTAATAGTGCAGCCACTTCATGGTCCATTATGGTCATAGTTTTAAAGCATCGCAGTCTGTTCTTCCCAGGCCCCTCTTCAGGCCGGGGAACATAACACGACCCAGAAAACTTAGTCTTTCGTACTGGGCAAACTGACACCTTGTGACCTGGCACTAGTAACATACAAGTTCCTTCCCGGGTCAGAGTTGGTTTTAGGCTGAGCTGGCGATACCTGAGGTCTCCTGGGTTGCTTCCCTCTGTGCTTGTCGGTGTTGTGTTGGTTAGGCTGTCGGCCTGTAGATGCTGGTGAGATGCAGGAGGTCCTCCTCAGCGAGCGCTGAGGTATTGAATGAGCCAGCTTGGTGGCGGTGATCGCCTCGGTTGGTTCATGCTCCTTCACCCAGGTCCTCATCTCTGCCAGAAGCACACAAAGAAGCTGCTCCAGGATGATGGCCTCGCCTACTTTGGATTCAGCGCCGATAGAGCCCTTTCAAACGGTGGTAAGTCTCGGTAGGGTTCTCGCCTGGTGGAACAGTTGAGGACCTGAACTGCTGCCTGTAGGTCTCTGGTGAGATGTCAAATTTCATCAGCAGTGCTGCTTTCAGGGTAGCAGTGGGCTCATTGTCTGGCCAATTCCAGGTTTTGGCCACACGCTCAAAACGCAGCAAATAGATCTCAATGTCCTCCCCTGCTGGGTATTGGAGAATTTTTGGCTCTGAATAAAGTCTGTAGACAGACCTGGGCTGATGTGGTCTGTTGCCCATCACTCTGGTTTCTGGTAGACTTGCCATGTGTGGTGGGGTGGTGTGGTGCTGTCGAGGTGCTGGTGTGGGTAGATCCAGCCGGTGCTGGAGGCTCCCTCTGTTGCATAGAGGACCTCAATCTTCGCAGCTCAGCCAGCGTGCCCTCTTCTCTACTCTGCTATCCCACCAAAAATTCTCTCATGATGGTCAACAGCTCATCCCCGGATCCTCCTTTTGACCCACGGGCGGTAGAAGAAGCTTGGGGTGCCTGGAACCTGCCGTCCCGCTCCTCGTCCTAAGATGAATTTGAGTCACCTTCTTCCGACTAGCCATCCAACTTCTGACACCAAATGTTGCAAGGTTCTTGTCCACACTCAAAAAAATGATGGCGTAGTAAAGAAAATCATAAAAAGGTGCAATTTATTGTGGTATTCTCCAAACGTGCATCTCCGTGGCTATTTACAAAAACGGAAAAAAATGCAGCAAAGAGGCTATTTACGAAATGTAGTGGGGAAACTGGACGGAATTCCCCGAAAACAACCGAGTCAGCTTCCCAAAAACAGAAAAAACAAACAGCTCACAATTATTTCATCTCACACACCCTAATGAATGGATGACTTCCATTTTGTTAAAGTCTCAGACTATGATGATGATGATGTCTGTGTGCATCAATTCCGCATGTGCAATGTGTTGCCATCTGCTGTACAGCTGCACCCTCATTGGTTTGTGGTGCAATATGAATGAACTCCTGCGTTGAATAAAAAGGCTCACTGTTGGAACAATATGCTTTAGATCGAGAACATCCCTTTGTTTTTTGTTTTTTTTTTAGTTTGTAGCCATTCTTGTTTTTTTTTGTTGTGAGTGTTATGAGTGTTAGTGAAAGTGGCACATGGGTACTAGTTAACTGTTCACCTGACAGTTAACAGTTATATTGATGAGCCCAAGGCACTGGATTTAATCGTGAATGTCTTTTTTGTCGACTGCACATGCAATATTGTGCTCAAAACACACATCACTGCTGATTATTATCATGTAATCAAACCTGTCTAAAAATCACTGACGCATGTTCATGTCTGTGCGCTTGCACATTTTATTTCAAAAACACACTTTGACTCCAAAAATCAAGTGTCATATTTTACCTAATATCATCATAATTTCCGGAGATCACAGTTCTGGACAGAGTTTTCTCTGTTCAGCATGCTGCTAAAGTTTGATCGATTGCTCGGAGAAGAAATTAGAAGACATTCATTGAAATTCACTTGTGATGAAAATTGTGGTGAAAATAACACAGTTTTACATTTGGATTTACATCACATGAAAAAAAGACAGATGCCAAAATACTTCCAAATCAAGGCGCATGAGTCTATCCCAGACAAATCTTTGTTTTGAGATTTAAATGTGATATGTTTCATGTGTTTTTCTTGAGTCCGTTTGTTTGCAGAATTATTTGCGGAATAAAACAATTATTATTATCAACAATGATCACAATTGCTTTACAATGAATGATACGCAATGGTGAATAATGAAAATGGGATGTTTTACTTGTTTGTTCATGCAGTAATACAACAATACAGTTCTTCACTAATGAGTCAATGCGCCATTCCAAGATACTGATTCTATCCTTCAAGAATATCGAATTAAAAGACCAGCAGTGTGGAAGCTTAGCACCCATCGCTGGAGATCACACAGATAGATGGCCTGGTAGAGACACAGTTTGAGTTGGACCATCCTCCTGTAAGACAAATGGATGTTAAATCATGTATGTCTTGTCTCCAAAAACACTGATGCAATTAATTTACTTGTGTTGTTGTTGTTTAATTTGATTAAAATCCATGCTGCACTGTACCAAGTAAGTTAATAATCTACACAGAATAAAACCTTACCCACGGTGCTGATGTAGATACATGCATAGGAAGTGCTGCTCTGAGAATGCCAGCCATTGTAGGTGAAGCGTGTATTGTCCAGCCACTTCCATCCCTGGATACACAAACACACATATACACCACTGTGGAGTGTTGGTTTCTAAGTGACTTACAGAAAAGTAGAATCCTCCGATCCAGGCTTGAGTGTTTCCTGATCGCCTTGTAAGTTCCTGCAGGAAGTTCTTGTCAGCCACACTGTGAGCAGAAGGAAGGGTGGCCCCATAAGAGTCGCAGAGAGCCTGCAAGAAGGGAGACACAACCAAATCTCTCAGTGCTTTTGCCCTTTCTCTTGTGAGGGCTACCGTTGTCATCACACAAATATCTTGACAATTGGGTTATGTTACTTGAGCACTGGCCCAGGATCTGCCGGTGGTCACCAGTAGGTAGCAGTTGCGCTTGTATCCGACCCAACCAGGGGGACATGCAAGGAAGCGTTCTAAAGGGATGCAAGAGTCTGATTAGTCCATGAGCAACAAGAACACTAAGAACACTGTTGCATTTTGATAAAGAGAACAAAAGGCATCATCATTGCTGGGCTTGCTGGATGGTACCCAGATTCCTCTTCACAAATGTGAGTCCCAAATGCCTAAAAGCTGGGTGATTTCGTTCACACATGGCAACATGGTGTAGCTGCTGATTCAATTCCACCATTGAGGCAACATATGTCTGAGGGTGGTATGGTCTACATGCAGTCCCAGAGGTCACTTATTGGTTACAAATGGGCCTGTGGCGTGGGTGTATGCATGTGACTTGTCTTTATGTGTGTCCTGTGAAGAACTGCTGGGCTGTTCAGGCACCAGTCGCTTGCACATCTATCAAAAAAGAAGCTATTCAATGAACGATCAATTCCAAGCCAGAGTTCTAAAGGAGTTACAGTGCTCATTAGACGGTACACGCAACATTCGCCAACTAGAAAGTTCCTCCATTTGTTTAAGTGGACAATGTTGCTGTCATGTGACCACTTGTGTGACATAAACCACGTCTTGCTCTCAACAACTGAGTCCAAATCTTCTACAGTCTGAATTTACCTCCAGATCGCAGCTGAGGGGCGTCTTCACTCACAGAGACGGGAGCTGCCCAGAGAAGTTCTTACTGTCAGAAAGAAAATGCTGAAAATGATTTTGTTGTGTACTCACGCTGGCTTTCATTGTGCACCTCTGCTGGTAGGTCTGATTCAGGAGCATCTGGAACTAGAAGCACAGACATTAAGAAAAACAAACGCAAGGATCATAAACCCTATTTTTTCTTTGAATCCTTCAATTGTACATTAGCGCCATAGTGACATGGAGATAGATTTACGTCAATGATACAAATGGCACTCCATGACTCGCAGAGATGATAGAAGGCCTAGATTCCTGCTGAAAGTTACACTCACCAGCTGCAGCATGGGTGGCAGGAACACCACAGATGACCAGGACCAGAAGAAGACTCTTCATAATGGAGATGATGACGAAGAAGATGAGACTTGGTAGCAAATGAGTTCAGCACGACAAAGAGACTGGGCAGTAGATGTGAACAGAAATCAGACCAGTTTTGGTGAGATGGAAGGTTGAGCAGCTCTTTATATTCTCCACCACACACTTTTACAACTCTCCGACTGTACTAGTTCCATACTTTCAGTGGCCTTTTCTGAACGAAACACACACAGCAGATAATGACTGATAAGATTGCAGTGTATGTATGGTGACCTAGTAAATATAAAGCATGTGACATGTGTTTGGACACATTCATTATGTCAAAGTCTGAAACCATTCATTCCACTATCATTGTCCTGCTGCGGGAATGATTTATGACCAACCTATAATCCAATATTTTTGTCCTATGTTCATTGTTGATTGTGGTGGTTATCAACAAGGTTGTCCGTTCAGGTTCAGGGCCAACTACCTTACCTGCTCTGAGGAGTCGAGGGACGGGGGGGACACCTGCCAAAGTAATACAAGACCTCACCTTCAGCTACAGAAGAAGGCTATTAGAACAATGTGTCAGGCAGGTAACAGAGCGCAGACCAAAAACTGTTTGCTAAAGCAAGAGCACAATGTAAATCAAAATTAAGCCTACATTATATTAATGTATCAGAAGCTGTGCATTATAATACAACAGCCAATAACTGTAAGTAAAATAAATGTCATGTGAATAATAACAAGATTGAAATAAACATTCAACCTGCTGGCAGCAAACATGTTCCTAACGGCACAAAGCTCACTTTGGCTCACTTCTTCTGGAGCAGAAGGAGAGGTCTCGTCTTACTTTGGCAGGTGTCCTCCCACACCTCGACTCCTTAGAGCAGGTGTGGTAGTTCTCGCTGAACATAGTCTTCAAATACAACAATCCAGACAAACTCACAAAGCACATTTATGGTCATTATTCATACTGTTGCCGTCATACATGCAGAGTGGAGTAAATCGATTTATTGATTGCTGTTGCTTCCATGCTGCTGGGTGGCGCTGTGACCTCTTGATTCCGCTTTGTCCATCCTGTCTACCACACTGCACAGAGAAGTAATTACAGAATTCTTTTAACAGACTCCAGGAATGATGCAGATGTAGTTGCTAATTGTCTCATTTCCCCATAGTGGGCCTAATAAAGGAAATCAAATCTATTTTGGGGGAATTATTAATATCTGCAGAATTTTCAAATATTTGTTCAATAATGTCCAAGAAATGTCTCCAGTAGAATCTAAACTTATTTTGAACATTTGAGGGACAAGAGACACATAAGACATTCACATTTTTGTTACAATATTATACTTAATTAATATATTGTTATTAATATTTCATGTTTTCCAAATACTTCTTCAGTAGCATCCAGGTCATGTGACCAAGTGAATCCAAAGTCAAATACACATCAGTTATTATTATACATTCTTCAATATTTTGTGGCTGTTTTAGTAATGAGAGTAAAAAGGTGATATTTCACTGAAAACGTGTGTGTTGTAGATGCTTTAATAGTAGCCCAAGCTCACTTGAAGTAAGTAAACCAATGATATTTCTCAAAAATCACTTCTCAAAACAAACTGACGCTGTCGCTCAAAATGATTTATTGATGAGGGATTTGGCTGATTTGTTAAACTTATCAATGCAGTTTAGTGTCTGGTTTTTATGGAACAGATGGTCAACTATTACCACCATATACAAATGACAGACCTCATTAAAACATTTATCTAAAGAGGAAGCATTCCTTGGCTGATAGGAAAAACTCAGTTATGACACCAATAAGGTTCTTGTCCAGATAGTAAACATTAACAGACACAGATTGATAATTAAATTATTTATTCTTACATTCATCTGCTCTTTGAGCTCCACAGGTTTGTGATCAGACCTCAAAACAGGAGACTCTCCATTGACTCCATTTAAGTAGTCCAGAGACAAAACAGCACAATATTAAGCGGAATAGAACAAACAAAATTGTCAACACATTTTTTGGATATCAATTTGGTGAAGGAGAGATAGGTATTTCTGTTTTTGACTGGTTCAGCTGATGGAAATTTTGTGCCATACTATCAGTGATCATCGAGACATGCTAGAACAGCAGCTATGCCTTGAGAATTCTTTATGGGTATGTAAATGTCGTCCACATATAGTGGAAGTACACATGGTGACTCAGGATGATTTGTCCAAGAGGCAGCATGCAGACTGAAAATAGAATGAGACCTAAAACGGAACCTTGTGGCACACCATGGCCTGTCAGAGAGATGTGCCTGGAAGCAGCTCAGTGCAGTGTCTTTGATACTCACGCAGGAGTGGAGTGAAATTGTGTCCATGACTATAATATAATACCTGTTGATACCTGAGTACATAACAAAATTGAGTTCTTGTATTGTCTGTCTGGACTCTATTGAGGATTTTCTCAAACATTGGAGTGAAAAGTGACGAGTGAGTCAAGGATTTTATAAACTCTATAAACTCAAGGCTAAGTTTTGGTGGTCTGTAAATGGCTATTACCAGCCTTGGCACTTTTGAGTTCATTATAAAGTAGAGGTGACTGTTATGAGGTACCTGAGACGAGTACATTTGAAACATTTCAGCCGAGGAATTGTTTGTTTTACATGTGCCATACATACACATCATAACTGCAATGTGTTTTTGCTGCTTTATTTCACTCACTGGGATAAAGTACTGACCTACATATTTCGGATGCATGTCGATGATGCATGTTCAGGAGCCTCTGTACGACTGAAAATAACTGGGTTATGATGCCACATGTCCACTGGTATCTTGTGAAGGCACTTGGACATGATGCCACCCGAACAGTTGAGGGAGGCAATGCTGTAGTGCTGACGGATCTGACCAGAGTGTGGATTTGTGAAATCCAGTCTTCCTCTGCTGTGGAACCTGCAGAACTTTAAATGACAGCGAGTCAAAGATCAGACGCATGAGACACCGCAGTTTTTTATGCGTTTTCTTTTCACCAGAAGAATCCTGAAAGGCACAACTGGGAACACGTTCACTGCTGGACACCCGAAGGAATGGAGCAGGTGAGGACAGATTGGAGGGAGATTTACTTCTTCTGAATGGATGAGTTTCATTCTGTTAAAGTCTCAGACTAAGATGAGTCTGTGTGTTTCAATTCTACATGTGTGATGTGTTGCCATCTGCTGTACAGCTGCACCCCCATTGGTTTGAGGTGCAATATGAATGAACTCCTGCAGTGAATAAAAAGGCTCACTGTTGGAACAATATGTTTTAGATCAAGAACATCCCCTTGTTTGTTTTTTTTTTAGTTTGTAGGCATTCTTGTTTTTTTTTGTTATGGGTGTTAGTGAAAGTGGCACATGGGTACTAGTTAACTGTTCACCTGACAGTTAACAGTTATATTGATGAGCCCAAGGCACTGGATTTAACACGTGAATGTCTTTTTTGTCGACTGCACATGCAATATTGTGCTCAAAACACACATCACTGCTGATTATTATCATGTAATCAAACCTGTCTAAAAATCACTGATGCATGTTCATATCTGTGCGCTTGCACATTTTATTTCAAAAACACACTTTGACTCCAAAAATCAAGTGTCATATTTTACCTAATATCATCATAATTGCTGTCATCTTCTTAACCTCTTCACTCCATCCTTTCTAATTCTGACTCAAATGATGATCACAGTTCTTGACAGAGTTTTCTCTGTTCAGCATGCTGCTAAAGTTTGATGCACTGCTTAGAGAAGAAATTAGAAGACATTTATTGAAATTAACTTGTGATGGAAGTTGAAGCGATTGAGGTGAAAACAACACAGTTTTACGTTTAGATTTACATCTCATGAAAAAAAGACAGACACCAAAATACTTCCCAGACAAATCTTTGTTTTGAGATTTAAACATGATATGTTTAATGTGTTTTTCTTGAGTCCGTTTTTTCAAGCAAAATGAAACAATTATTATTATCAACAATGATCACAATTGCTTTACAATGAATGATATGCAATGGTGAATAATGAAAATGGGATGTTTTACTTGTTTGTTCATGCAGTAATACAACAATACAGTTCTTCACTAATGAGTCAATGCGCCATTCCAAGATACTGATTCTATCCTTCAAGAATATCGAATTAAAAGACCAGCAGTGTGGAAGCTTAGCACCCATCGCTGGAGATCACACAGATAGATGGCCTGGTTGTGACACAGTTTGAGTTGGACCATCCTCCTGTAAGACAAAGGGATGTTAAATCATGTATGTCTTGTCTCCAAAAACACTGATGCAATTGATTTACTTGTGTTGTTGTCGTTTAATTTGATTAAAATCCATGCTGCACTGTACCAAGTAAGTTAATAATCTGCACAGAATAAAACCTTACCCACGGTGCTGATGTAGATACATGCATTGGAAATGCTGCTCTGAGAATGCCAGCCATTGTAGGTGAAGCGTGTATTGTCCAGCCACTTCCATCCCTGGATACACAAACACACATATACACCGCTGTGGAGTGTTGGTTTCTAAGTGACTTACAGAAAAGTAGAATCCTCCGATCCAGGCGTGAGTGTTTCCTGATCGCCCTGCAAGTTCCTGCAGGAAGTTCTTGTCAGCCACACTGTGAGCAGAAGGAAGGGTGGCCCCATAAGAGTCGCAGAGAGCCTGCAAGAAGGGAGACACAACCAAATCTCTCAGTGCTTTTGCCCTTTCTCTTGTGAGGGCTACCGTTGTCATCACACAAATATCTTGACAATTGGGTTATGTTACTTGAGCACTGGCCCAGGATCTGCCGGTGGTCACCAGTAGGTAGCAGTTGCGCTTGTATCCGACCCAACCAGGGGGACATGCAAGGAAGCGTTCTAAAGGGATGCAAGAGTCTGATTAGTCCATGAGCAACAAGAACACTAAGAACACTGTTGCATTTTGATAAAGAGAACAAAAGGCATCATCATTGCTGGGCTTGCTGGATGGTACCCAGATTCCTCTTCTGACATCACAAATGTGAGTCCCAAATGCCTAAAAGCTGGGTGATTTCGTTCACACATGGCAACATGGTGTAGCTGCTGATTCAATTCCACCATTGAGGCAACATATGTCTGAGGGTGGTATGGTCTACATGCACTCCCAGAGGTCACTTATTGGTTACAAATGGGCCTGTGGCGTGGGTGTATGCATGTGACTTGTCTTTATGTGTGTCCTGTGAAGAACTGCTGGGCTGTTCAGGCACCAGTCGCTTGCACATCTATCAAAAAAGAAGCTATTCAATGAACGATCAATTCCAAGCCAGAGTTCTAAAGGAGTTACAGTGCTCATTAGATGGTACACACAATGTTCGCCAACCAAAAGTTCCTCTATTTGTTTAAGTAGACAATGTTGCTGTCATGTGATCACTTGTGTGACATAAACCACGTCTTGCTCTCAGCAACTGTGTCCAAATCTTCTACAGTCTGAATTTACCTCCAGATCGCAGCTGAGGGGCGTCTTCACTCACAGAGACGGGAGCTGCCCAGAGAAGTTCTTACTGTCAGAAAGAAAATGCTGAAAATGATTTTGTTGTGTACTCACGCTGGCTTTCATTGTGCACCTCTGCTGGTAGGTCTGATTCAGGAGCATCTGGAACTAGAAGCACAGACATTAAGAAAAACAAACGCAAGGATCATAAACCCTATTTTTTCTTTGAATCCTTCAATTGTACATTGGCACCATAGTGGAGATTGATTTATGTCAGTGATTCAAATGTATGGAACTTCATGACCCACAGAGATGACAGAAGGCCTAGATTCCTGCTGAAGGTTAGTGGACCTCACTCACCAGCTGCAGCATGGGTGGCAGGAACACCACAGATGACCAGGACCAGAAGAAGACTCTTCATAATGGAGATGATGACGAAGAAGATGAGACTTGGTAGCAAATGAGTTCAGCACGACAAAGAGACTGGGCTGTAGATGTGAACAGAAATCAGACCAGTGTTAGTGAGATGGAAGGTTGAGCAGCTCTTTATATTCTCCACCACACACTTTTACAACTCTCAGACTGTACTAGTTCCATACTTTCAGTGGCCTTTTCTGAACAAATCACACACAGCAGATAATGCCTGATAAGATTGCAGTGTATGTATGGTGACCTAGTAAATATAAAGCATGTGACATGTGTTTGGACACATTCATTATGTCAAAGTCTGAAACCATTCATTCCACTATCATTGTCCTGCTGCGGCACTGATTTATGACCAACCTATAATCCGATGTTTTTGTCCTATGTTCATTGTTGATCGTGGTTGTTATCAACAAGGTTGTCCGCTCAGGTTCAGGGCCAACTACCTTACCTGCTCTGAGGAGTCGAGGGATGGGGGGGACACCTGCCTCAGTAATACAAGACCTCTCCTTCTGTCTGCCTGAGGTTGAAGGACACTACTGGCTCCAACAAGTCAGTAGCCATGAATTGGCTACGGCAACAGACATGAACATGTCACCTAAGATGAGCAATTTTGAGGTATTTTCTCAAACTTTGGAGTGAAAAGTGACGAGTGACTGAAGAGTTCTGTCGGCTCAATAAATTCAGGGCTGCATTTTGGTGGTCTGTAAATGGCTATAACCAGTCTTGGCACTTTTGAGTTCAGGTGCGTGAGATGAGTACATTTGAGACATTTCTTGTGGATTGCTGCAACCCCTCTGCAAAGTCAGGGAGTGTTGCTTCTGTGAGTGGGAAACAGCTGTGTGGAGTTAACCAGGTTACAGTGACAATAAAGAAGTCTGACTTGTCTAGGGTTATGAAATTAAGGAAGTACATCATAACTTGCCATTCATCCCTACCAATGTTCTTAATGTTCACACTGAAATGAATATACATTGTCATGTCAAACAAATGCATATGCCACCTGGACATGTTTGGGTGTTGTGTTAGAGAAAAATAAAGATAAAAAGACGCATGTTATATATTTACTTTTAAACGACTAGGAGAAGGTCAAAGATTACTAAAATCTATATGTGTGCGAGGCTAGCTTGGCGACCCCTGTTGGGAATGAAGTGCCGGAAGACAAAGAATATCTTCTGACTTCCCTCCGTTTACGTAAGTGCGTCACGTGTACGTGCTCGTTCGCGTTGGTCTGTCACGCGCGGTCAAGTGATCCGTCTCGGATACTGCGTCACTCGCGCACGGACTCGCTCTCGATGCGTTTCTTTTCTGCCGAAAAGCTGAGGATAGATGTTTCGATTTCAGGTGAGAAACAGTGCTTTGAATCTGATATGTTGGCTGTTTTTGATGGATTTACATATCTCAATACCAAAGCGGTGAATTCCTCTTCTAGTACTAATTCTAATTGCACCCTTTTGTTTATGTAACTGCCAATTTCTTGGAGGCCTGAAGAAGCCGCGCGCTTGCCTGACATGCGTAGCCGGTTGCGGTGGCACCTTCTACCAGTGGTTAATTCTGGCGTTCCTATCAATAATGGGATGGAGTTTTAAATGGTTTCGGTATTTAGAGCCTCTATATTATAATTGTGTTCGAATGACAACGAGCATGACGAAATCAAATGACTACTTTAGCATCGTGGCTAACACTGTTCACACTGTGGTTCATTAGACAGAATGTGGGCACGCGTTCATATAGATCTTTTTAGGAGGGAAAACCCTGATACAAGAATATGTTTATCATGTAATTAACGCGACAACGGCCTTAGTTGTCAAATTAATTGTTGCTAACCTATCTTGTTCAAGTACAACAGCCGTTTTGAACTATTTTTACCAACTGGGTCACGTTGGTTTTCTCACTCTTCCAGACTGACCATGAGTTGCGGAAATCATCAAAATAATAAACAGAGGCACCTCATTAAAAGGTGGCGTTCGTTGCAATCTATTAGTCCAGTGAGAAGTCTTGATTCATCGGTTTCTTTCATCCATACACTAATTGTGTCAGGGTTACTGATGGACATCATTTTGAGAGAATCCTGCTTAAATGTACAACGTGTATAATGGCAGCACTACTTTTCAATTAGTATATTTAAAATTTACGATACATCCTATTTAACTTGACAGCATTCTACTGATACATTTTTAGTCGAGGAAACTCAACTGTAAAACTTTCTGTAATTGCATTGATTCTATTCTTTGTGTACTGCATTGCCTCACCTTAGTCCCCGGATGAAGACTGTACATTGGAAGATGAAGAGGAAGGAGTAGTCGAGGAGGAGGATGAAATTGATCAGCTTAATGATGACACATTTGGAGCGGGAGCTATTGGTAAGCATTGTTTACTGTTTTGGTGGTGAACAACACTAATTCTTTTTTGTCTTTCTTGAACACAGGGTATTTCATTATCATTCACAATTTTTGATTGACATTAATACAATAGTCACTTTATTTAAAAAAAATGAACACACAATATTTACATATTTTTTTGGTTTACCAGTCTGTTCTTTCAAAGCTTGACTGGCTTCATAGAACCACTGTGAAATTAGTTGTACAATGTACATTCAATCCACCAACAGCGTCGTCTTCATCAGCATCATCAAATGTGGAAATTCCTAAATGTGGTTATTGAGAAACTGAAATTTGCGACAATCCCGCCTTTTGTTTTGTTTATGTTCTTTGTACATTTGCAACTTTTTTTCTTTGAGAACTGTATTACAAAAAACATGCACTGTATACGCTTGTACTGAGCAGACACTTGCAAATTCGTCCCAAATACACATGACAGTGGCGAAATTGAAACCGTGATTTTCATAGGACAAAAAGCATCATATATTTTTGCCATGTTGCCTGCTACTATTAGATGGGTTTCTTTTTCATACTAAATTAGTAATGTATAAGCATTGTTTGACTACCAGTGTCACAGAGTTTTTCTTCTCCACAGAATCCTGCTTGTAAATGAGAATACTGAATATTATTTGGGAACTTGTCTGTCATCTTTTTTTATTTTTTACCTGCAGATGATGACTGGCAAGAAGAGCACAAACGTCTCGCTGGACTCGAAGAGCATGATGTATTGGGATCTCTGGGATTGGAGGATATGGGTTTGGGAGAAGAGTCAGCAGTTAAAGGTGCAAGGGGATCTGCATCCGCCTACATAACTCCTGCAGCTGGCCAGGCCTCTCTCCCGCCGTCACTCACTTCATTGAACTCGTCTTTATCAGGATTGTCTCGACCAGGTGGGTGGTTATTTCACAGGAAATGTGAATAATAGTTTCAATATTATGTTATGAAAAAGTCGTAATGAAGTCATTTTTTTTTTGATAATTCAATGTTATTTCAATATTATTCTTCAATTTTGCCAAAAACCAAACCAAACCAAATTACTCCAGAGGCCCTTCGCCGCACAACAGAGCTGGAAAGCTCGATGCGCTGTCGTGGACTGGTCACAAATCGATTTGTGAATTGCAAAACAGTGTCAGCAGTGTAGTGTCGTTAAATCAGACACAGTGAGTCCACAGAGCAGTATCTTCTTTGCTGGAAACATTGCTTAAACTACACCTATTCAATTGGTGAAATGACGATAGGAACGATCGAAGAGAAATGACACGATAGACATTTTTCTAATGTACATACGATTTATATCAAATGTATACCAAAATCAACAGAGTGACTGAAATCTGCTGCTCGTGGAACTCAGCAGTAGCTGTTTTATCTGTTTTTTGTTTCTTTGGTTTCTATGGTTTTTGGTTGGGCATGTGGGCCAGGGACTGAAAGGCAGACAAATGGACAGTGTGGCATCAGTTCTGTGTGGAAAAAGTTAACCTAGTTAAATACATAGTGGTTGCTGGATAAGCATGGAATGCACTGTGTAAGTTTTGCCATTTAATAAAAAAAATTAACATCCATTTTCACAGGTGTTTCGTGGCTGCAACATTTTCTTTTTAAATGAAGTCTCAACCTGTGTAATGGGCATTCATTTACTTACAGATGTTGAAGATCAAAGAAGGGAAGGCGACTTGGCTGAATCTTTGGCCAGACTGGTCCTGGAGGCAGATCCAGCGATTGCTGGCGTTGGGGCTGCAGAGAGACCAGGGCTTTCACCCAATTTCAGACCTACAGTGCTAACACAGCCCTCCCCTGTTCCTCAGCATCGTTCTCTGCAGCAATTGCCCCCTGGGCCTTCCTCTTCAAGTGAGTTGTGATTCTTTATGTCTTGGACTTAATTCTTTCTTGATTCATTATTAAGTGTTATTGTCTCATATAAAGCTGTTGGGCCTTGTCATTAAAAACAAAATCTATAACGCATCAGAATGCTGAAATGCTATGTATTCAGATAAATGCAACCTATGAGACCAAAAGACTGTTTCATTTCTATGTTCTTACACACTTTTTTTACTCCGACAGATCCTCTAATATCCATTTAAATGTTTTTATGGTATTATATGACACTGATTAATTGTTGAGACATTGAGTTTACCCCAGATGACTGCATTTCTCTAAAACATAATGATACTTGCTACACTGTAGCTAAAATACATTGTTTAAAATAAACAAATATGAACCACTTGGGTCTTTTTCATAAAGATTTTAAGGGACACCGGTTTAGGTTGAGCTTCTTGGCTCCCCGAACCTGCAAAGTAACCTTTTTCCCAGGTGGTGACGCTTTAGGTGTAGCTCGTAGGTATTTCCACAGTATTTGACATTTGCGTGGGACAGTTTACAAATGTCTAGACTGGATACAGTGTTAATTTGAGTTTATTTCAGGCAGGGAATCAGTCAAAAGCGAAGTAGATTTGGTAAATTGTCAATGTTCAACGCTGTATACAGACTGTATCCTTAAGATGATTGAATATTTTTGACTTACAAAAAACCCCACTATTTTCCATTATATAATAGGCTAATAATGTAAACAGAATGCTCTAGGTAGTTCGATTGAACGCTTATTGCCAACTACATTTTTTTCCAATTTATTTTTTATTGAAAAAGCATGCCATACAAGTCATGATTCACATTGTCATACTCTTGATCTGCTTTTTCCTTTTTATACTAACTTGAACTTGGGACTTGAACGTTCAGGAATATTTCAGTAGCATTTTACATGCACTGTTGACCTAAATGAAGTCCAGTTTAATTGGTTTATCATATTCTGTCCACTTTGTTGATAGTTCGTGAAATGAGTCTTAATTGCACTGTTTTTTCCATCACATATATCTTGTGCACAATATTGACCCAATCCCCGTTTGTTGGTCTCTCTGGTTTAAGCCACCACCTTGTAATGGCCTTTTTACTTTGAGCCAGGATGGTATACAGCAGTCTTTTGTCGTTCTTATTGAGGCTGTTGAGGGCCATCTTACCCAAGTACAAGGCTTAATATGAAACTGAAATATAACTGAAAAGGTAATATCTAAGTGTAAATGAATCTCTGACCAGTACTTATTATTAACATTACAATTCCACATAACATTAAGGTGATTGGCACCCTCCTTTCCACACCTCCCAACGTGTCTCCTAGTCCTCTATATTTTTTCTGCCAGACATTTTGTCCTGTTGATCTCCACTGTACTTGACAACTGTGTTACCAGTTCTCTTCTGTGATCATAAGCCCGCCTTCTCTCTCCCACTTTTCTTTCACATTTCTTTCACACATTCTTTCATGTATTTGTTCCCCCCTTCACTACTCAAAATAGTGTACCTAAGAAATGTCATTGCCAAAATCATGTTTCTGCTTCAGTCTCTCAAATGTTGGGAATGCCTCCTTGTGGACCAATGAATTACAATTAGTATTTGGATACATGAATCTGTCATCGGATTTATTGGTGTGAACCCTGAGTCGAATGCACCCCATTTGAGAATTTTTGAGGATTCCTCTAAACCAGGGGTTCTTAACCTTTTTGATCTTGGGGCCCATCTTTCCCAGGACAAATGGACCTGGGGGCCATTCAAGTAATGGAACTGATTCATTACTCTTACTCTACTCATTACTCTTCATTTGTGATCAATAAACATATTTAATCTACTTACTGGTAAACAAATTAAAACCTTGTGAAATGACATGAAACCATGTGATCATTTCAGATATATTTGTCATTGAAAAGTCTAGCCAGCAGCAGAACCAGGTGCAAGACATAATCATCAAATGTTCTAAAGGAAAAAAATACACTTGATGCAAACTCTTGGGAAAATTGGATAAAATTCAGAATAAAATAAATATTATAAGACATCTAAATATCTTAAAATAAAATTATTTTATTTAAACTCCAAAGAAGATGTGTAAATGAAATTATCGCCATGAAGTATTCTAATTAATTTTCAAAACTGCTTCAACAGGTGCTTTCATGAACAGTTTCAAGAACTTCTCCTTAGTTGTTAACTATCACAGATTTACAGCTGTCGAGTAAATTCAGTGAAACATTACTGCCACCATACTGAGCATCTTGCGGCCCACGCAGCCCATAGGTATAAAACAAGAAAACTTTTGGCGGCCCTCAAGGAGGCGCTCGCGGCCCAACCATGGGCCCCGGCCCTATGTTTTAGAATGACTGTTGAAACCACAGGATTTGTTTATCTTGTTCCAGGATTTTAAGGTAATGCTGGATATATTTTATTGGTAAAATGTATTTTGCTTTGTTATTTTGGATCTGCAATTACAGCATTAAACCGTACTGTTATCATGATTCCCTCCAACTCTTTCCAACCCACTGTGTAAGTTGGGGAGCATATACACACCAAGGGCCGTGACTGTGCAGTATGATAAACTGTGCAGTATGATAGTAGTCTCTCAAACATAAAAGGTCTCTACCCCCTTTATTTTTTCAAATGCAGTGTTCAGTATTTCACTCTGCGTTTTTTTTTTCCTTTCCATATATATCCTGATACCATTTTGTCCCACGCTGCAAACTGATTTTAGGGCATAATATTGATATAACACACGAGGAAGTGCATCCTTCTTTTGGAATGATGAAGATTACTGCCTCATGCCATGAATGAGGAATGATATTGTTTTCCATTACCCAATTACAGGTTTGAAGATGTTGCAGTTGGTCTCCTGAAGGCTCAGAGCTTTTCATTGTAGCGTTGCTCCCGTCCAGTATTGTGGGGCTTTTCACACTGCGGCTTCTGTCTTGGGTGGCCTGAGTCTGATTCGCCCCATGCTGATCGCCTCAGACGTTGTCCTTTTTTTTTATCTCTCCTCTATTGGCGGCGCTCTGCTCAAAATGGCTGGTTTGTGGCCCAGGAAGCAGATCTAAAAAAAGTTGTCAGCTAGGCGAAATGAGCACAAACCTATTCTTCAGTAACTTCAGATAAACCTGCATCTTCTTCATTGCTGCTTTCCTCATGCAGACAGCTGCAAGATCACAGCAGCTGCAACAGCACTGCAATAGTTGCATCCCCATTATTTATTTATTCAGTTATCAATCGCCTGCACACATGGCGAGTTCCAGACCGCTGTACTCCCGTTCCACAGCACCTGTTCCCCGTAGCTACGTTAGCACACATCAGTGTTGTGGGAGTTTGCAGAGTTGTTTTTGAATGATGTTGTCCGCAGAGACAGCGATCAGATCCTTTACTGCTCTGCATTTATCATGTTTGTGTGGAGTTGCACTGTGCCGCAGTTTCCGGCATCTACAAGGCTCTTCAGGTGGCGTCAAGGCCCAAACCCGCTTGTGTTCACACGTTGGACTTTTGTGCCTAATGTACTTTTTCTTGAGACAGAGTGCGCAGTGTAAAAAGCTGGTTAGTATCTCCGTTGTTGGGCCTTTTGGTCACCTTGCTCCAAGTTGCCCCAAGATGTTTCAGGGAACTGGATAATCTTCACTGCGTAGCCACTTACAGACATGTCCTCTGTCACATCTGCCACCGTGTTGTAAATTTTTATTCCAGTTGTGGTTTTCACTCTGTCTGTCGGGGAAGAGAGTCTGGAACTGAATCTTGTCTTTCAGTATCCTCCGCATTTCTGCATAGTCCTGACGTTTCTTGAGGATAGATGGGGAGATAGTCATGATCCATTGTTATTTGTTTTCCATTCCATGTAAATCCTCTCTTCTCCCACGCCATGGAAAGTAGTCTCTCTTTAGTTTTATAGCCTGAAAACTTGTGATTATTGAGCGTGGTGGAGCCTCACTCAGTGCACTGGGTCCGAGGGCTGTAGCCCCTGACGATGTGTCTCAACAACGGATGTAGTTGTTTTCACCGTCGTTTCGCGAAATGCAATTTTAGTCACACTCTCCAACACTTTAAAAGAACCGAAAACCTCAACACTGTATGCAGGCTTTGGATCAGACATAGCACTGAAGCATCGCTATGATCACGGTCAGAATCGACTGCACTTAATTTCTTTGTTGACCATGGTGTTAAAGCATTATCAAATGAAGAGGAAACGTGTGAGACATGGGTCGAATGGTCAAATTCATTTCCACTTGAACTGCTTCTGTTTGGTCACCTGCCAACCTGCTGCCACTGAAAATGAAATATTGTGTTGCCAGATTTTACTCTGCGCTTCGAGAATGGGGGAGTGGGTTGCCAGGATTTTGTCAGCGGACCAGTAGACTTCATTTCACCTCTGTCTAGCGTGTTTGTATTTTGTGTTTGCGTTGCGTGGTGCATCCCTACTGTATACAGAGTGTTTACGCTGTTCACGCTTCTGGTACATGTAAACGATCATAGTGCACCACTACAGCTTGAATGACAACTGCCATGCCATCAGAAAAATGATCTCTTAAAGATGAACTCACTCTATCAAAAATATTAAAAAGGTGTGGATACGTAGAAACATATGAAAAACATCACATATCATTGAAATGGACATAATTGTGGTGGTTTTCTGCATGTTTTCAATGGAAAAAGTTCTGAAAGAACTGGATGACAAAAATCCAGGGTTGTTATTGTCACCAATTCAATTAATCTCAAAACTCCCCCTGTAACCCCTCTTTGTAATCTAGAACATCTAAAAAGACATTTATATGGCCTGACAGTAATATAATAATCCATAATACAAGTTCATTGGCCTGGTAGAGGCAGAGTAAGTTCGTTCTTCACTCGAGAGATGCTGAGCTGACTGCATTGACTCCTTACAAAGTACCATACCAACTCCTTACAGTACCATTCTAAATATCTGGTGGCAGACCACACAAACACCATACCAAGTGCTATTCTAGTTTGATGCTCTTGCTCAGCATATTATGTCTCAAAAGTATAAGTGCAACACTGCATCCATGACCTTGATCACGAGTTAGTCACAAATAATTCATTTGAAAATGTTACTGTAAATGCCCATGCCTTTATTTCTGTCTGTTCTGATTTGTTGTTTCTCTTGTTGTGCTACAGGCCTTGCTCATGGCCCACCACCCTCCTCTTCACTGCTCACGTTCCAGCAGCAGCAGCAGCAGCAGCAGCAGCAGCAGCAGCACTTATTGCGCCGAGGTCCTGCCGGTGTTGCCCAGGTAAGTTGTCACTGTGCTGTGGTGAATGGGCAGGTGAGCTAGCTATACTGAAATCTCAGTAACTACTGTGCACTGTTATAACTCAGTGATTACTTCATAAACGATTTCATCTTAAGTTCATTGCTAGATAGGAAATTACTGTCGTAATTAATTAATCAGTCTGTAATTGCAGTGTATGTGTGTCTTATTGTGTGGCATGTGTCTGTCTTCATCTTTCAGATGAACTCACACAGCATATGGGAGAACAGTATGGGCTTTGGACCTGTTAGTGTAACCCCGGGCTTAGCTCCAACCATTGAGGTGAGGAGTCACTTTGAAGACTGTATGGTAACCACCTTGATGAGTTTATTTGAAGTTGAGTGAGAGTTCGACCTGCTATTAAACCTGCTGTTAGAGGAAACTGCCAACTCTACTGGTGCTTTCTGAAAGACAGACTGTGATGATCAAGTACCTACAACTGATATTTAGGTTATTTGTCTTGCAGTTTATTTTCACCAAATGAAAACTTGATTCTCTTGTTTATTAATATTTATTTGATATGCACTTCTGTCTTTCTAATAAATAAATCTTTTTTATTATCCCTGTAATATTGAATATTGAAATGGTATTGAGAATTTTCCTCAGTATCAATAGCGAGTTTGCAGTTTTTGTATGATGGCAGCCCCAGAGCATGGGCCAAGTTGCTGCTCTACAGTATGTAAGTACAGAACTGTACAGTTAATATTGATACATGAGGCCCCTGAAATTTGATCTGTTGGACTGAGACTGTCTGACTGAGATTTTTAACATAAATTTGCTTACAACTGACATTTTTTCCCTTTCATACGTTTAAACCCTGGAAATAATAACAGAAAATGCTTGACAATTCCCTTTTAATTAAAGACACTATGATATCAGAATCAGTTCTATATGATACTGTATATTGACACATTTGCCATTTATTGTTGAACTATTCATTGTGTATTGTAATGTAATTGCAGGATAGTCCATTAATGTCAATAATAAAAGAAGTGGGTCTTCCTAAACGGCCTCAACATGGTAGGGGTGATGAGTCCCTGGATCTCTCTGAGAGGGTACCCCCTCCACGCTCAACATCCCCTGTGATTGGCTCTCCTCCTGTTAGGGCAATGCCCATAGGGACGCCTCCAAAACAACCATTGACTCACAACCAAAATCATCAGGTGAGCTTTTTGTTTGTTATATGAAAATTCCTGTTGCTATGCCCACAAACAAATGACTGGCTTGTTGCTGTCTTTTACCGTTGTCTTATTCCATGTGAACCTTACCAACCTTTAAATTAAGTGGATTTTTTTCCCCATTTCCTAGATTCATCATCCAACAGCGATACATGTGCGAGCTCCAGCCCAGCACAGATATCCTCCTCCTTTTTCCGAACGTCTGTCACCGAACGCAATCCTCAATATGGCTGTAAGTGTTTCACACTTTCCTCTGTACTTCAATAAATAACAAAACAGAACATTAGGAATCAGCGTATTTCAGTGTTGTAGTGTAGTTTCCCTTTAATTTAATTGATGTTGCATAACAGTTTATTTATCTTATATGCTCTGTATTCGCCTATATACTAATTAACAAGTTGTCTCTGTGACTTTAAGGATGGAAACATGCATCCCTCCTGGCGCAGTGCAGATATGCATTTTGGAGGGGTTGGGGTCTCATTTGCAATGATACATTTAACACAGCGATTTCTGCTTTCCTCTGCTATGACAATATCAAGTTATTTTTACAATATAAATGTTTTTTTTTTTTTTTTTAGAACACACCACGATGCAGAGGTCTCTTCCCTCCTGTTGGTCCAGTTCTGTCACAACTTCACCGCACTCAGCTCCTCAGTTCTCAGGTTAGCCAATTCTTTGAGACTTAAATATAATATTTTAAAAGTTCTCCAACATCATGTCAACAAAGACATAAAACCTAAAAACCAGAACTAAACAATTGTGAAATTAAACAGAAAGTCAAAGAATATTTAAGTCTTTTTTTTACAGAGACTTTTACAAGTCTCATTTTTACATTTACTTTTAGGATAACTGCACCTATGGCATGGCTAAATCTCAGTGGAACGACTGTTGACAGACTGCTTGTCACTCTTTTTACTGCGTGGCCCGCTGCAATTCAATGTGTCTGCTGAAGCCGCATTAGTGTTCGGGTTGCGTCTGGTCTCTGTAGTTAGTGGAGATGCACAGAACATTGCCTGAATATATTCAGCCGCATAGTGGATAAAAAGGCAACATTCAGCTTCGGTCTGCATACAGTGTTGAAGTTTGGTTCTTTAAAAGTGTTGCAGAGCAAGAATGGAATTGCAGTTGAGTGCGCAACCAAACGATCTAGAGGCTTCAGTTTGTTACGATCAGTCTGTTCTATAATGGGAATAATTTTCTCATATTGCATATTTATGGATTGTTACAGAGCCTTGTCATTGACTCTTGAATAAATCGTATTCACTCAGGGAGAAAGCAATGTCTTTGAATAATAATCAATCTTTTCAGGTGGCGGGTTTTCCCCGGGGTGGTCCAGTGCCTCAGTTGCTATCTGGTGGTGGTGGTTTCAGACAGTTTTTCCCAGGCCCACATGGTCCACAGGGTCACCGGATGGGTCCGCCACTTCCTCATGGGCCCCTTAACCCTCCGCTCCCTATCCGTCATAACACCACCCACCTCCACCCTCAACACCGGCGCATGCTCACGCAACGCATGCAAAGCAGAGGAGGGTGAGTGCAGTGTCATTCCCAGAAGCACCATATTCAACCTTGAGAATCAAATAGTTGGATTTAACCATGACAACTGGATTGTTGGTGACAGCTTTTCAATTACTTATTTGTTTAAGAATAGTGTTGCGTTTTCTTCTGAGAGTTTGCTGGTTTTCCAGGCCAGAGGTTAGGTTTTAAATGGCCTACTAGCAGGGCCTACTATCATTAGTCTCCAGCTTTTTAAGCAGGCGATCAAGCGAAGGCTAGAGGTAGCAGCCCGCTGTTAGCTCTTTTGAACATTGAAGGCCAGCGCCTGTCATACTTGGCATACTTGGTTATGACTCATCGCTTGCTTCCTTGATTTCTAAATTTAAAAAAAATGCTGTGTAGAAGGATATTATTTTTCAATGTGACAAGATTCAGACATCAAAGTTGCATACTGTTTGTAAAAAAAAATAAGAACAAGAACTACCAATATACCAATATGTCAGTTTTCAAAAATCAGTCAAAACTACATTGCAATTGTTATTTCATTAATTTACACCTGACTAATTATTCACGCACTACAGTGACCATCACATATTGTTGTCTGTCATATGCCTAACCATTTTAAAGGGACCGCAACAGGCTTGGAGGTGACAGGCGCAATAGAGATCCATACTGTAACCTGATGACTCAGAAAGAGAAGGAATGGGTGACCAAGATCCAGATGATGCAGCTACAGAGCACTGATCCGTATCTGGATGACTACTACTATCAGGTGAGTTCTTTTATTTACCCCTTCTTGTTTTGGGGTAAATATAGATGTCATGCCAAATACTGGGAACTAAACTATTCCCAGAATCATCAATGAAGAGTTTTGTTATTCTCTAAAAGTAATTTAATCAGTTTTAGTGCTACTTTGCATCCTATGTTGAACTTTGAAGTTACTCCAGATTCACTCTGCTTTCCATCGACTGACTCGGAGTGATCCAGTGCCACTCCATATTAACACTGAACCTAGTTTTGACATGGAAAGAAGTGTTTATTTTAGTTGTTGATTGTATCAGAAAAAGAAAGGAGCAAAAGTTTGGCAGTTTGACGATGCCTCGTTTTCATCAAACACTATGGTAATACCGCCAACCTACCCTACCACCCGGAGAAGATATCGTATAGAATCAAATTTGAATATCTTGAGATAATTGTATCGCTACAGCACTAGTCTTGACACAACTGATGAACAGTCTGTGTTCAAATTTCATCACCATATTGATGCACATGGAAATTGCTCAACTAACTGAATACTGAACTCCATGTATCTTGCTGTTTTTTTGTCCTAGTTATTAATTACTTATTTGTTGTTTAGAATTATTATGAAAAGATGGAGAAACGTCCGGAGCGAGAGAGAGACAGCAGCAAGAAGGAGTACGCCACCAAACTTATAACTCCGCAGGTTGCTAAGATGGAGCACACTTATCGACCAGGTAACAAGTGATCAAAAAAAAAACCTCTGTGGCAGATTTTTGTTCCTTGAACCTCTGGCTGTGGGGGAGGTGTGCATCTGTCTGTATTGTTTATTGTATATATGTTAAACAGTTCTGTTAAGTAATTGATTTAAATTACTGAACACACATACATACTACGTTTGTATTGCTTTCCCTATAGAGACATTGTGAAGTTTCTCATTACTTTCTCATACTTTCCCCACCCTCTCACCCTTACCTTAACCCTCCAGAATCCAGGCTAATCTTAACCAGGACTCTCAACCAAATCTAGTCACCTTGTTATTTTGAAGTATTCATCCTCAAATTGATGTTTGGACCTGTGGGGGCCGGCAAAAGGTGCCCAGGTGGATGGATATTCCTGTCAAGTAATGATGCTTCTTTTGGGATTTTTCTGTTGTAACATGTTGAAACCCATAATAATCATGTTCACTTCCTTCATGCTTAATGCGTTTTCTGCTGTTTCCGCTTCCTTTAAATATGCTTGTTTATCTGAGATTTCATCTTTAACAAAGAGAATTCTGAGAATTCTCAGGCATGGTGGCGCTAAATTAAGCTGTGGCAGTTTGCCACAATCATTTACATGTAGAGGAATCCCTGCATCAAAGAACAAAAACAGAAGTAGTCTCCTTGCACACCATGGTAGTTTGTGTCTGTGCACTCCCTCTTCCCTTGTCAAAAACAGGACACCTTTTAAGGGTGGCTGTGGTGAGAGCAGTCCTAAGGACAAAAAGCTTCTTGTATCTGAAATACAAACTCATTTCTGCCCTGTTCCTGCTTTTCTAACCCAACAGTTCAATTTGCCGGCTCTCTGGGGAAGCTAACAGTCTCCAGTGTGAACAATCCACGCAAGATGATCGACGCTGTGGTGACTAGTCGCACCGACGATGAGGTGTGTGTATTTGGTGTTGTGTAGCCTTGTAAGCATCGTGCTTACAACTTTTGTGTGTTCAACAGTATCCTGTAATCTCAAAAAAGAAATAAGGAAAAGGACCTCTTCAAAGAATGTAGTATAATCAGACCATTTTTTAAAAACTTTTTTTGCATTACTTCTTTACTCAGATTGGTTTAAACATGAAAATTAGCTATAAGGATTTTCAGAAAAAAGAAACTATAACGTTGAAGTTATAGAAACTATAACTTTTGTTTTGCTCTTTTGCCATCTTGTTCTCTTGACGACTTCGTCATCTCCAGGAGAAAAGAGAGAAGCAGGTTTGGAATAAACGGCGGCAGATACTCCACACAGTAGAAAAGGTGAAAAGCGGCACACATGGCTCTGAAGTCTCTGACTTCCTGGAACAAACTTTAATACTTTGTTGCAACCCACCAGATGTACAGTTTGCTGCTGGAGGTTCAGGACTTCGAGAAACGCTTTGTTCATGCAGCTGAGGAGGACAGAGAGGCACTTCTGGAGCAGCACAAAACCAACACCATGCAGCTGATCACTTCCCTTCAGGAAAAGGAGTGGGATGACAGGTAACCACAGGGACGGGGCCTACATTACCCCCAGTCTTGTTTAAAATGATGAAATGTTGTCTTTGCTTTTTATCAGGGTGAATGATGAACAGTGTGTGATGATCATGTCTGTGAGGAAGGGAAAGCGTCTCATTTCGAGACTCCTCCCCTTCCTGCCTGCCCCCCAGGCTGCCGCCGTTGTCATGGCGATTGCCCGCAATCTCCCTGCCTTAGCTAAGAAGGACAAGCAAGATCAGGTAATCTTCGTATTGCTTCCTCAGCACTGAAGGGTGCTTCAATCTTAAATTATGTCTGTATTTTGGTTATTTGGGATCAAACCTGTCACTGTTCATATTCAGCATTTTGTTCAGTAATTAAATCTCATAGTGGTCTTTTGTCACGACGTCAATAAACATAGGCAAAACAAATCATTGAAACCATAGATTTTGTGTCATTTGTCAGAAATGGATCACCATCATTCATTCACACTTCAGTAAATGTTTAGGTGCCTAGGTAATATAGGAAAGCATCATTTCTGGCTCATTGTGAAAAACATGATGGCTGTGCCTGCAGGTCCTGTGCTGGTTAGTGGAGCCTGTGTCCACGGTGATCCATTCTTTGTCTAGTTCGGCTCTCACCGATCTCCTACAGGTGCTTCAGGGGAGTGAGGGTCAACTCTGTGCAGTCCTTCATAACAAGGTGGGTACAAGTACCAACATCGCCCCTTCTGGCCACAGCATTCCACTACATTAATATGTTTGCATATCCATGATGATCTGCTTATATGATGACGCTGTTGGTTCTCTGTCGCGTCAAGATGTTTTAGGTATGAGCATAATCTATGGGATGAGGGTTCAAGGACAATAGGCATCTGGCATCTGAAAGCAGAATTACCACTAAGCCAGTTCAGTCTACACTGACAACTGGCAACCCAGTGGCATTCACAAAAGGGCAATAAAAACAACTCCCTGCAACTATTTTTCTCCCATATTGGGCCAGATTTGTCAGGAGGATTCCATTTTCCTCAGATCTGGTCACCCTAATTTATCTTGACAGTCAATCTGCCAGAATCTGGAAACGCAAGAAAAATCTCAAACTGTAGTTTTCTTGAGATTTTTTTCTGGCCCGCTAGTGCACATAAAGAAACCTGAAACTGACGTGAGTGGGACTGTGTGTGTCTATGCAGTGAATACAGACAATTACGTAGTTCCAGTGGAAAGACAATCAACAGTCTCCTCTCTTCACTCTGTCAAGTAAAAAACACTAGAAAAAAGTAGAATGTACACACTGGAATGATTTCTGAAGTGGTAAATGACTCTTTTTGCTCTCGTTACAATGCAGAAGACGCAAACTCGGCTGATAACTCATGTATAATATTAGCGAAGGTTCAATATGTATCAAATAATGCAGTAGTGTAAAAAGTCAACTAGTCAGCAGCGTCTTCTGTTTTTCAAGCTCATAAATGTCTGGTCTTGTTAGTACTAGTACATTTCGTCACAGCTCACATAACTGTGTTCGTACTAATCAGTTTTATGAGTATGGCAGCTCAGAATTCCAACACCTCAAGAGTTCAGGTTTTAAGTTAGCAGAGCAGCTGCCTGAATGCATTGTCAGTAGGAGGATGAAACATAGTTGGAGAATATTTCATTGGAAAATGCTGCTGGGTGCTCAAGAAATGTTGTATTTCAACACCACAGAGGGGAGGGCATGGGCTGCCTTCATACTTTCAATTGTGGGGGTCAGGATCCTTTTGGGTCTGTTAATCGTGGGTGGTTTGTGTGTCCAGTTTGGCGTGACACTGCTCTATCTGATCCTGAGTGAAGGGGAGAGAATGCAAAGTTCGGACCCAAACTGTCAGCTTATGGATGACAATCGATGGTGAGCGTCTGCTTCCTTCTTACATCGGTGGCACACTGGTCACCTGCCCGTCTTCATTGTTGTTCCTTTTGTCCAGGACTGAGCTGGTGTTTTCTGTGACCAGAGAGCTACTCAGTGTTCCCTCCTCATCTCTGTCAGACCCCCTCTTCGCACCTCCCAACCTTCTCTCCCTCTTCTCCCGATATGTTGATCGACAGAGGTTGGAGTTGTTACAGGCCAAATTACAGTGAGTACCAGCCTGAGTGCACGACTGCTATCACACTCGCACACATCGTGTGTGTAGTTAAAAGAAACAAAACAAAACAGAATCTTTGGTTTTACTATGCTCATTGCTTTCAGACATAATGACAACATATTGTGCACGTATAAAATGATGACAATAAAAACAATACAAAAAATTTATTACAAACTTTCAGACCAATAACAATGTAAAAAATGTCTAGAGACAATTTTGAATAACTAAGGACTAATTGAGCTGGGATACACAAAATAGAAAACATGTTTTAAGATAAGTTTTTAAAAGAAATCACGCAATCTCTTCAGCTAACCACGCGGAGTACTTGATCAGCTGACCTAGGGGACAACGGTGTAGTGGCTCTGCTGTATGGGGAGGAACAAGACCGTTGAGTGGCTTAAAATGAGTGTTTATTTTAATGAATTCTAAAATGCAAGAGAGAAGCCAACGATGAACTGAGTTGAGACCAATACTGGATTTCGTTTTATGTTTTCAGGATCTCGTCTCTGTCCAGGTAGAAGTTACTTCAGATGTCAACTCAAGCTCCACCTGCTGGATACTGACCTTTCTGAGTGTAGTTGTCTGTGTTTGTGTGCGCGCGAGTGTGTGTGTACACGTTCATGAGGATTAAAAACATAAGATCTTCATTTTTAAGTATCTTGTTTACAATTATACCTGTGAACTTTCAAATTAAAAATTATTTCTATTAAATAATGTTGCATCTGCTTGGATGTATGGTTCACCGACACAATACATTTGCATCTTCAATGATGGAATGAATGAACAAATTCATCCCATCAATTCTATTGGACCTGAGCACTGAGGAACAGAACACTCTGTTTGGCATTGTGGACTTCCTCATTCACAGGATTCTACTTTCCAACTTCGGGAATTTGCTGGTCACTTGCTGATCCTGTTGGAACACATGCACATCAGAGAAATTATGAGCAGAAGGAAAACACATATAAAATACAGTATGTATAAACTGTATATATAAATGTTATGTATAGTCTGTATTCACTGCAAGAAATTGCTTATGTGCTGATACACCACTATTCAAGATTTTTTTTGGCTGGTTTTCCACATACCATATTGAGATTGTTTTCCTTCTGTAACAAACTTTCATCGTGGCCCTACTGAAAGCATGTTAAAGTCCTATTCAAAAGAACAGTGCTTCTATATTTGTGTAAAAAAAAAAAAAAAAAGCAAAAAAAAAAACCATGTAACTGCCTATGTTGTATAGAAGTGCCTCACCGGTGCAGACCACTTCGACTCCAGTGGAAGACACCCAGGATTTGACTGACCCACAGTCCAGAAGTGCCGACTCAGATCCCCCACAGTCTGAGAAAAAACGCCATATGCTCTCCTCCTTCTGAAGTTGGACCTCTCTGGTGGAGATGACAGATCCGCAGCGGAGCTGTCGACACACCACAGACGCGTGGGGCTTGTCCCACACAGCGGGTGCTGCGCTCAGAAACCTGGTCTTGTTGTCGTACAGCACCTGCACCAGCCCAGCGCAAGAAGAGTTCCTGTCCTCTCTTGGTGCGCCATTGTCCAGGAATACCTCGGGTACCTCTGGGTTGAGACAAAGGGATAGGGTTCAAGTTCAATGACTGGAGTCTGAATGCCGCTGCTATTAATAACCCCATGATTCTGATCCCACACGACAGACCTTTGACAGTGACGGTGAGTGTCTGGCTTTCAGATGTAAAGTTTTGGTTGTACACAAAGTTGTTATACTGGCAGCTATAGTTGCCGGTATGAGTGAAGTCAGCTGAAGGGAAGTAAAAGGTAGCTGAGTGATTGACAGTTGTCTTCATGTGACTGTGCGACTGGCCAAGGCCACTGAAGACCAGGACAAAGTGACCGCCGGGGAATTGAGTCTTTACTAAGCAGTCGATGCGGAAGCTGTAGCCCCATGTGATCACTGTGTTCTTGGATGCTTTGCTCCACCACACTGTGATGTTGGGCTTGGGCAGGACATCTGTGAACAAAGACAGGGGTCACTATTTAGATAAATACAGCTTGTAGAGGCTGGTTACCTCACAATTACAGAGATTATGAAGATCACAACTTCTTTGGTACCTCACACAACATACTGTATATGAAGACAGAATCTTTTGTTTTGATAAATGGAAGAAATGGTGTCAAAAAATCAGACTATAAAATGTTACAATAGACTGAGCTAGACATAAGGATACACACCATCTGCATGGCGCTGTCTTTCCTTGAGTATGTTGGCGAAAGCTGCTGTGAAGAAGTATGGAGACCTATCTAATTGATTTCATCCCACAGTTTTATATTTAGAATGTACACTCTGACAGTTACTACTACAGTACATCATGCTGCAATTTGGCAGCCTTAAAAATTCTGCGTCAGTCCAAGCCACAGTTAAGAGACTGGACGCATGGTTGTCTGCAGTAGACAAATCTGGCCTACTGGCAGGTTCAGGAGCTGGCCTTCTGCTATGCATCCTCCACCATCCACCATCCATGGTGAGCATGTGGCAACAAGAGTCTTCAGGGGGAAGTGTACAAGAGGAAACTGACCTGAAATAACATCTGGACAGACGTTCATCGTCCAAGCTATCTATAACGTGCTACATTGCATTTCTGTGGGAAGTGTGGCCACCCTAAATGTCCTCTCTGTTCAAGAAATGGCACACTGGATCACATGCTGAGCAGCTGCACAGTGACCCTCAGTAAAGCTTGACTCGCTTGGCGCCATGACTGTGGAGGACAGAGGCCAAGACCATCTCCATTGCAGTAACAAACAAAAACGTGCAGCAGGGTTGTAATCATTTGTGAGTGCTTCAGAGAAGCCGTCAACACTGTCAACATCTGGGAGATCTGAGTTGACTTGGGTTCCCAGAGCAACTATCATCAGTCATTTTGAGATTAGATATGGTTCTAACTTCTTCCATTTCCAAACAAGTTCTCTAACTGGCTTCCTCCAAGAAGGCCAATGAGTAAGTAGTCGGAAAGTAAGGCCAAAGAAAAATGTGTATATTGGGAGAGAGTAGTTGAAGGCAGACCAGGAAGAGAAATCACATATTATGACTTGTAAGCTGCGTCAGAGTGAGTATGTGAAGATTGGGTTGGACATGTATGAGGACATTGAGACAGTGGTGAGTTGTGTTGTAGGAGTGACGGAAGGATTCAAGGTGAGAGTACTACATCAAGGATCAGCTCCCAGCCCCTTCTTGTTTGCTATGATGGACAGACGGACAGACGAGGTTAGGCAGGAGTGACCATGAGCTATGTTTGCAGATGCTATAGTGATCTGTAGTGAGAGTTGGAGGAGACACTGGAGAGGCAGAGGTACAAGCTGGAAAGAAAAATAAGCAGAGCATCATCAAGACAGAACAGATGAGTGAGCGAAAGAGATAGGCAGCAGTGTTAGTGAAGATGAGGGAGTTCAAGTATTCAGAATAAGCCACTCATACAGCTTGATGGATGGGGTTCGAGGAAGATGAAGAGGAGAGTATACACTGAGTCGAAGGGGTGGAGAACACTGAAGTCACTTAACCTGTACAGATGACTTCTACAGTAGAAGATGAGGTCCACTTTGTAGCAGTCCCACAGTCCATGAGCGCATGCTCTGATCCGTCACAGTCGGAATAGAAACGCCACGTAGACAACAACTCCTGCTTGTCTACTCTTCTGGTCGACACAGCATCGCCACACTCCAGTTGCCTGCACACAACTGCCGCTTCTTTCTGACTCCACGAGTGCTGATAGGAGACTGGCATCCAGTCCCCCTCTTGTGTCAGCTCCAACTGTCCAGCGCACCGGCTGTTTCCATCCACCAGCCTCAGGTCGCTGGACTCTGAGCAGGAAAAGACCTTTTAATCTATAATGAACTGGCATTGAAACCAGCGATGCCATGGGCACAACACAGATGCTTTACCTTGGACAGAGAGAGAAAAGGAATTGGCCTCTGAGAAGACGCCCTGCCGAAAGGCAAAAGTATAGTAGCAGGTGAAATACCCCTGGTGGGTTTCATTTGCTCTAGCAAAAAAGAAGGTGGCAGTGTTGTCCACAGCAAGCTCGCTCCACTCTGGCCCTTGATCTTGGACAGCAGCAAGTCTGAGGTGGAAGGAGTGGATGGTGTACCCCGTATTCTGGCTGCAGGACACCAAGAAACGACTCCCTCTCTTCAGAGATGTATACTTCCTTTCTTCCACTGATTCATGTGTGGTTTGAATGGTGACACGAGGTCTGGCAGGTCGCTCTGCAAAGAGGAGGAGAGACATGAAAGTACGTGTGTGCCTGGTTTATCCAATTCTTGAAGAAACACCTTGTGAGGACCTTATGCCTTTGTGGGGACCATTTGGCCCCACAAATCCAAGCCTCAAATTGATGATGAAGACGTCAAAATAACTGGGCTATTATTATTATTGAATTTAAGTTTGTTTCAGAGTCCTGGTTAAGGACTAGCCATTTGTTTTGGATGGTTAGGTTTAGGGTGAGAGGTTGGGGAAAGCATTATGTCCTCACAACTAGGTGTGCACCTCAACATAAGTGGTTCATTCCCACAGTTCAAGCACAGTGGGCATCCCATGAGCCACATCAATGACACTGTACGAGGAAGCAGCGGCACAGTTGAACTGTCTAAGTCTCGGAATGAGGTGAGGTAAATGAGCTCTAAGCTCAAAGCTTATTCAGTCCTCATCCTTCCATGCCATCAAATCTGATTTTTTATCGACTCTGGTTCTATTGTCACCACAAATACAACGTGGCTCATGGAAAAAGAAAATACAACTTCATTTACAACTGGATGGATTTCTCTGTGTTGACTGATGAAATGCATTTAACTTATAGTATATTATCTACTGCCCTGGATGAGTCAAAATTATAATTAAACATACACCCCTTCTTTTCTTTGGGCTGATATCCCAGAAGAAAGAATGCTTGTTCTACTGTTTACCTTGGCATGTACTCAAACTCATAAATGTCACAGACAAAAAACAATCTGATTTGAAAATACACAGTACTGTTTATCACGTCTTCTTCAGTTGTGACTTAGAGGTGACGGACGTCAGACAGACCTTTGCATGTGATGAAGGTGGCCTGACATTCCTGTTGCATGGATTCCATTGGGCTGGAGCGACATTCATCCAAAGTGTTTTCTGTCCCATTACATGTGAAGTCTGGACTCCAGTCTTGATTATCGATCACACCACTGGCCACTTTTGATGTTTCAGCAAACCCACAACCAAGCTCCCAGCAGATGACACTGGCTTCCTCTTTGCTGAACACAGAGTGGCAAACAGGAGACCAGGAAAGGCCACTCCGCACCTCCAGGTTCCCGGCGCACGCTTCTCGCCAACTGGACAGCCTCACATTGTCTGGTAGACACAGATTGAGACTAACAGCTTGGCTTCAAAAAGTCTGGATGTTGGTACTTGTTGGCTTTCATGCAAACAATGTTGGGAACTAACAACTAACTGCTCCCTCCTCAACTCTGTAAATTTACTGTATATCTTAATTGTACTTCCCAAAACAAGACACCACCAGGTAAACAAGTCTGAGTAGGTTTCATGCATCCAGTCTTTTCATTTTAACAACAGAAGAACATAAGCACTGATGGTTAACCAACTCCAGAAGAGTTATAAGAACAAACACTTGTTACGTACCTGAACATGAGACATTCAACAGTGTGTGGGAAAAACCGTTTTCCCAGGTCCAACAAAATGAGTGTCTGCTGTGTGAACATTCTCTGTCCAGTGACCATGAAGGGAGAGAATGTTGAAGATAATGAGCAGATGTGGAGATGTGGGATCCACACTCTAGTTTACGGCAGATTTTTTCAGAATCTTTGGCTGTCAATTTCCTCCAGGGGTCGTCCACGACTCTCCATTCTCCATCCTGCTTTAACTGAATTATACCTTTACATGGGTTGATGCCATCCACCACCCTGAACTTGGTTGATTCTGTAGAAGAAAACCAGAGTTCATACAAGATTTTGGTTTATCTCAACAACAGATAGCAAAGGTTTCACTGGCGATCTGTTCTTTCCTTCCCAGAATTGCAACTTTACCGCAGTGGAGTGGTTTAAATGACCCAAGTACCTTACAAGCTTCTTGTGTTGCATGTAACTTATCTTGGACCAGCTCTTCACCTTTGGCATGAAGGGCATCACACTTTGACTTCAAAAGGATCATGTTCCAATGTGGCAAGTGGACTTGGAGAATGCATGATACCCTGCTGTCCTCTGAGTATCCTGTGGGAGGAGCTCAGGATGTATGGGCTACTGAACTGTTCTGTTGCTGCTTTCGTCAGACCAAGACCTTCATTTCTTGGTGGGACAATTTGCAGCCCAACTTGAGGCAGCCTGGATGAAAGGGTATCACATAGTGACTATGGTCAAGTGGACTTGTATGTCCGACCTCATCGCTGCCATGCGCTTCACTGGCTGTGCTAATAAATCACATGAAATTGTAACCTGCAATGCCATTTAGGGTCGTTGTGCCAAAGACTGAAACTTTTATTGACAGTGTGCAGCCTTCAGTCAGCAAAGTGTCCAGGTTACCACCAAGATGTTGTAGGTGCGTTTCACAATGGGCCGGAGAACACTCCAGTATTCCCTCAAACGAACAGAAGGAAGTTTCTGCGATTGTTGTTCTTTTGAAGCTGTTCCGATTAAGGAAAGAAGCGAATTACATGTGTCTTTTAGTGATGGACCTGATAAGAATATCAAATCGAATTCCTCACCACAATGTAGGTAAGCAGGCGAGGTGCAGCTGGTGTTGACCATGATCTTGCAGTCCTGGTGAAGGCTTTCATTGCCGAAACACTGGAACTGCTGGAACGGTTGAAGGACCTCTGGCTTTTCTATTGATTTAAAAGACTGCGATTGATAAACAGGAGGCCCACAGTCCAGCTCCCGACAGAGTACATCCATTGCACCAGAGTCAAAGCCATAATTGCAGACTGGGGCCCATCCCAGTTCTGTTTTCACATTCAGGTAACCTGAGCAGACTCCTCTTCCATCAGTGAGGCGTAGAGACTCTAGAAACAACAGAAGACCATTACTGCTGATAAATATGTACAAATAACTTGAGCTCAATGTCACTTAATTCCAAAGGTCTTGTACCTGAGCAGATGACATCCATTGCAAACACTGTAGTATTTTTATAATGAACACTTTTGCGTGTGTTTTTTCGGCACTCGGAGAAATTCCTCTCGTTCCCCTGACAGTAAAAACTAATTTGCCATGCCGGTTCTTCATTCCTGTCCATTTTCCTGGCGAAGACTGTATTCACTGAGCCGCAGCCCATCTGTTGGCAGACCACCTTTGCATACTGAACCTTGTAGCCGCTAAAAGCCAAGTTTCTTAAATCCATGTTTCTCCACTTGCCCTGATGCTTCATCTGGATCCAGCCGGAGCAGCGGCCTCCCCCTACCAGTCGACCATCTTGTGGGACTGGACAATGATGGAAGCAAAATAAGCATTGTTAGCAATCCAACCATGGAAGTCGGTCTCAGATAATAACTGATGGCTGCAGGTCTGTCATCATAGGTTAAGGAGGAATACCTTCAATACCTTCAACCGTTCTGTAACGTCCAGTGAGATCCAAGCTGACATTAAATGTTTATACATGACTCATTAAACACTGAACTCAAGTGAAATATGGTGCTCAAATCAATCTATTTTAAGATTGAATAATAATGCGGGAAATACAAAGGACCATGATGCTCAGAAAAGAATGGCTTACTTGAAAACATTGTTGAAGTCATCACATTTAAAACAGCAACATTCATGCAGATGACATAAAGAACTCAAACCCCTCTCCAAAAATCTGCTATCGGGCATAAAAAGTTGGTGTGCCACTCAAACAGTTTGGAAAAATAGAGTGGCACTAGTGTGAGCCTAGAAGCACCTCAGGTTCCTGTCCATATACTCATAAGTGTGTGTCAAACTAGGTGGGGCTCTCAGCTGCTCTCTCTTAAAAAATAATTATTAGAAAGCATGTATGCAAGTATGAAGATGGAGATGTACAAGAGCCTCTGGAGTCAGAGATGAAGACTCAAGGCAACTACAATGGTTAGAATGGATGAAATTAACTGCATTATCTTGGCTTTCAGAGAACGTTTTTGGTCAAACTGATCTGAACATTGTTCTTGATATGATGATGGACATCATTGTTGTTGCCAGGGCAGGCAGTACCGTGAGTAGAGTGGTCGGCCTGTGACTGAGAGGTAGCAGGTTCGAGCCTCGCTCCCAACGTGTCTCATGAGAGCAAGACACTTGCTCCTGGCAGTTCAGGTGGCCAAGTGCTGCTAGTGTATAACTGTATAGGTGACTACCAACTTGATTGCTTTATATGTTATAAATAAGCCTCATTGCAATACTGTATTCTAATAGTTTCAGATGCAACACATTCATTGATTCTTTTGTCACCAAAGTTTCTAGATTCCTGTTGGGTGCGCCAGACCCAACCCCCACCCACAAGCATCTACAGAAGATAACTGCCACTGTAGAAATGAATCCCATAACTGGTCTATATGCTGGTCTCAGCATGTAGAAGAACACTCTGAATCAACTTGCCCATGTCAACAACATGGTAGGAAAATACTTGTGCATGCAAGCCACCAGTGAGGAATTTTCAGTCCCTCGGGCAACATTGTTAGTTGTGAGAGGTTGTGTCTGAAGCTAAAGAAGGTTATCAAGCTACTATTCAGAATTGGGAGAACACATAGAAGAAAAAGTGAAACTGCTATATTATCTATTGAAGACTATAAAATATTGCATTGTTGTTTGGTAGGGGTGGTTATGGGTATCGGCCGAGATTGGTGTCCAGGCTGAAATGGACATCAGAATTTTATTTCCAAGAGCCAGTTAGCTCCGATCCAGTAGCCCAAATATCTCATTGACTTTACAATGGTTCGTCAAACTGGGTTTTAATTGTTTCAATATTTTTGGCACGTTGGACACTTATTTATAGTTTACAGTTAAAGGCTTTAGGTTTTAATACAGTCAAAACAGTTGCTCACAACGTCAGTGGTGAGGTGTCAGGACTAAGCAGTTCACATCCATAAAGTGTGTTAACGTAATGAGTGGCAAGTAGTTTCAGATGTGAAAGCGTGGTGCGGATTGTTTGATTTCTACTTTATTTATTTATGACGCCATGCCAGTGTTTACTTCAGTGAGAGTGACAGTGAGTTCTTCTAATCACAAAGCTGCCGTTTATATATTCCTTTATATTTTACTTTTATTTTTCTGATTTTTTTGTTTTTTAATATGACCTAACCATTCACATAATTGATTCTCATATTAAAAAAAGTGCAAACTTAGCGATTCTATCAACTCAATTACAATTCCAATGTTCAGATGAAGACAACTGTCTGCACATGACACAACTATCACGATTATGATGATGATTGTGATTATCATTGTTGAGAAAATCATTGATTTATTTTCATCCCATTCTGACTAACTTGTAACTTTCCCAGTGACATGGGCCAAGAGTCGCATAAGTCTAGGGACATGCTGTCTCCTAGTTGCTGGAAAAACAGCATGGGGTACCTACCTACCTACCACGTGATGGCACAGCTTCCTGGCGGGGATTCAAGCACCTCCACAAATGCTGGAGGGTCAGATACTCACCATCAAACTGACTTGGAGGTTGTTGAGCTGTGTCCACCCCAGATGTTCCTGTCACCAGGAGACCAACAAACCCGAATACAAAAGAGAGCATCATTAGTGCCGGCTGTTGTTTGCGTCCGTGAATCTGCGAGTAGACGAGGACACTCGACCGCGCCTCTGAGGGCGCTGTTAGAACAGACCGTCACAGCGACGCATAGATACTGAATCTGAAACTGCAGATGCGGCGCCCACGTTTTGGGGCGGAGCCTAACATCTGAAATTAATCTGAAAAATCCTCAGTGATAAATAATATAACCGTTCGTGCGGCGCGGCTTCATGTTAGTTTATTGTTAGTTTAGTTAGTGTTAGTTTATCTTTAAATTCATACATAACGCGCACTACATCCAAAACAAAATGGCTGTTGGCCTCCCCGGGCCACATGTCTTCTGATCCACATCGTCTACATTACGCTTCAAATCCACGTCTTTACGTGATAAAAGCCCTGACCTCTGACCACATCAACAGGTGGCTCCGTGGCGCAATGGATAGCGCGTTGGACTTCTAGTCAAGCACTTGAGCAGTGATTCAAAGGTTGTGGGTTCGAGTCCCACCGGAGTCGGTCTTTTGTAGCGGACAATCTACTTTTACTAACCCTGACCATCGTGACTCTCAGGACAAGTACATGTAAACGATGATTTGTACGATATATGTTTGATACCAGCATCCCATTTCAGGTTGCATAACAGAAAACAATGTCACGTGATTATTGTACGAGCAATCCGGGTAAAAGACTATGAGCCGGATGATTTTGAACTGAAGTTAGGAATATGAAGGTTGTGACTTTCAGACACTCGGATTGTCCGACTACAGTGACACGACGCGTCTCCTTTAAAGTCAGTCTCCACTAGAGGGCGTGTCTAACAACACAGCTGTTAAGTAAAGATGCGAGTTCGTCGGCTCAGCCTGTAGTCCCGCTGAGCCGTGCCCGTCACATCATCCATCCCGATCATGATGTGGTGGCTTCTGCTTTTTCACCTGGCTGTTTCTATAGCGGTGAGTTATCCCCACACGCTTTCATTTAACTCATTTAGTTCAGTGGTTCTTTGCTGAATTCGAATTTGTGTCATAAATTGTTGATTCCAATGCATGGTGATATTAAAATGCTACTGTGTATCAGCCTGTATGAACGATGTAAATATGAGATTACAACGTCTAATGAATACATCAGTGTGTCTTCCAAGCATGAATCCACACCTGGTTCATTTAGTTGCTTCTGTGCCTTCATGATTCTGCCTCTCTTTCAAGGCTCCACTGCCATGTGAGGAGGAGGTGGTCCGCCTGGAAGCGCAGATCCAAGGCTTGAAGAATGTGATTGATGAGCAACATCGATACATCCTGGAGCTCCACAACAGCCAGTCCCAGCTGCTACAGCAGATACCCAACACTCACCTGGGCCCAGACAACCAGTACAGAGGTAACACAGTCAACACACTTAAGTGATTCCACCCGGACTCCAGGGCATGAAGCGATAGTCTCATGTGTCCTCAGACTGCTCTGAGGTGTTCGCAGGTGGGAATGTAGCCAGTGGGCTCTACGTGATTCGACCAGATAAATCTCCAACAGCCTTCAGTGTAAACTGTGATATGAACAACGGGGGAGGGTGGACTGTGTTCCAGCGCAGGAGAGACGGCAAGGAGAGCTTTGACAGGTGTGTGTACAGCTGCCTACCAAGCCATGTCATCATGGGAGTTTCTAACACATCTGTATGTAGAGCGTGGGTGGAGTACAAGCATGGTTTTGGAGACATCTTCTCTCCCGATGGAGAGTTCTGGCTCGGCAATGATGCACTTCATCATCTCACCTCTCAAGGTGTGTACCCACCACAGATTGTGTGTGTGTGTGTGTGTAACAGTTGTTTTCAACAGGAAACTACGACCTGCGGATTGACATGGAAGACTTTGAGGGAAACCAGCGCTTTGCTGAGTACAAAAACTTTAGGGTGGATGATGAAAAGGTAAACACCAACCGCTGACTGCTGTGTTTTCATCACTCTGTCTTCTTTTCCCAAAACACAAGAATATATTTAGACTAGCGGTGCATTGGTGTCCCAGGTATCAGTGTACACCCTGCCTCACCGCAGGTCCCTTTAAATCGTATCGTCTACAAACCGTTTATTTCCCACACCTCCTGTGACAGGACCAGTACCAGTTACATTTGGGAAAATATGCCGGGAATGCAGGGGACGCAATGGCCTCCACTCCCAGAGACCCAACAATTCCGGGGTTGGATGGAATCAACTTCAGCACCTACGATCATGTGAGCGAGGATGGCACCGATAAGGATGCTCAGTGTATCCGACACAGCAAGTCTGGATGGTGGTTCAGCAGGTAGATTTATTCTCATGGATGTGCTGTAAGTAAACAAATTACCGTCTTGACCCTGTGCTTCTTCCTGGCAGGTGTGACTCTGGTAACCTGAATGGTCACTACTACAAGGGACCTTACCAAGCGATGACTGACGATGGGGTGGTTTGGTACACTTGGCACGGCTGGTGGTACTCAATCAAGTCTGTGGTCATGATGGTGCGAGCAGCTGACATGGAATATCCTCTGCTTGTCAATGCTCCAGCACCGGAAGACTTACATCACAGCAAAACACCAGGTGGCGCCAGCGATCACCCCACTGGCCACTGACATCACAACAGCTTTTCTGTCAGCAATTGCGACACTGATGAATAAAAAGAGTCAAGCTAGGTTGCACATCTTTATTCTCGAGATGAGGTCTGAATGATCTGATCTAAAAAAAACTGGAATTGTGTCCTTGAACAGTCTGTGCAATGTCAGGGACCAAATTAAACAAAGAACGTCATGACGTGCACATTTAGCAGGATCAAGCACACATGAATTTTCAACATCGCAATGTGTGTGTTTTGGGGTAAGAAACTGTTGTCACTGGCAAATATGTTGAACAAAGACTGCCAGTGACAGAGGGTCTTGTCTGTGTTTCACATCGGGAGACTAAAGCTGCACTTTGAAATTGGTAATTCAGATTGACCTTGGCAACAGAAAAAAGAGATATAGAAATAAACAACAAAACAAAAGACATTTACTCATGAACAGACCTACACACACTCACAGACACACATGTTTGTATTCCTATATTTGTGGGGACATTGTGAGGTTTCTCATTGCCATATTGCTTTCTGAAGGATTAGTCCTCATAAAGGTTCAAACAAAGAAGAATTAGTACCGAATGTCTAGCCTTCTGTAAGCCAAACAACAGTGTGCGTGCATGTGCATGTGCATGTGTGTGTGAGAAGTCCTTGTATAGCTGTACTTGTGGGGACCGATTCTTGGACACACACCGACTTGTGGTGACCTTATCTATTTTTTAGCGACATTTTCCCATCGCCAGATGTCAAGTCTCAGTTTGAGGATTAATCAGTTTGAGGATTAAAACTTAAAAAATAATGGAGACGTTCTAATTGAATATAGGTTTGGTACAGAGTCCTGGTTAAGGTTTGCCATTTGTTTTGGAGGTTTAGGTTGAGAGACTAGGGGGAACGTTATGGCAATGAGAGGTCCACACAAAACACAAAAACACGATGTGTGTGCACGTGTGTATTGACATCCAGGGATGATACATTCCACCAAGTAGAGAGGGGGCTCACACCTTGTGAACTCAGGAGCAAAGGTTCAAAGTGTCAGTATTTCACTCCATGTGAGAATCCATCCATCACTGACCTGATTGAGCTTCGCTCTTTGGGACAAAAAGAAATCCACAGATGAGACCAGTGAAGTAAGCTGTGATTCAGTCTCCTGCTCTCTTTGGAGTTGTTCAAGTGGACACTAAGACTGTACATCATCGCAAACACAGATGAGGGACGAACTGTTATTCGTAGACCCTGAGGTGTTCCTCCATCCAGCTGAGGAATGTGATTATCCTGGGACAATGCCATGCAGAGGATCTCAGCTTAATCTCCAGGCTCTCACTACGCTCCTTGTCAGTGGGCAAGAGATGAAGGCTGGTTGTCTGGAGTCTGACAGAGGTTATCTGGGGGACACAGGGGCTGTGGTGTGGAAGGAGGCAGAGTTCCGTGGGGAGGCAAAAGGTGATGTGGGAGAGAGTCGACGGGGACTTGCTAACAAGTCGCCATTGTGCAGTTTCCAAAGTAGCTCTTCATTCTCCATGGACAGACGCTTGTTGACCTTTGACTCCATCTGCAGTGTCTGCTGAAGTTTGGCTTGCTCACTTGACAGCTGCCTGTAGAGGGAGACAGACTCCACATCAGGCACAGGCATGAGCTGCCAAGCACACATGTTGTGGATTGCACTTACTACCCCTCAGTAAATGTCTGTGCGAGTTAAAACATGACTATGCAGTGACGTTGGATCCCAGCATTGGAAACTTCTCTATTAAACTGGATGCATTTGCATATTCCTTTCATAAGAGCTAAAATTTTGAAATAATTAGTCTGAAAAATACGTTTTAGCTCCATAGTCTAAGATGTTCTGCCTACATGTCCATGATGATCACTGAGAAGTGGCCTTCTTTCGAGGAGAGCGAGATTTAACACAAGTCAGTGTTTGCAGGCAGACTGAGCTGGGTCACCTACTTTGACAAAGCAGCATGTTTGTCCATCCGGGCCTTGTAGTCCTCATTCTCCTGTTGCACCTTCTTTAAACACTCCTCCAGTTTGACATTAGTCTCCACCTATAACACACACACACATTTGTGTGTTTGTGTCCCTATCTTGGCACTCATTCAGCTGTAAACCAACCAGTCTGTCCATCTCCTGCAGCCTCTTCTCCTTCTGGTGCAGCTGATTGTTCTTCATATCCAGCACGACCTTCAGACTCTCCAGCTCTTGCTCCAAGTACATGGTGTGGGAATCCTTCTGGATGCAAGCAATGTGACACAAAGAGAAGCAGTCAGCTCTCCACACAAAGCCATCAGGTGAATGTGAGCACTGACCAGATTCCTGTCAGCAAGTATCCTCTTCTGCTCCTCCTCTTCCCGAAGCCTGTCCAACAACGACTTCTTCTCTGCTGACAGCTCAGCAAGCTGCTCCTGGTGAGGGTCGTACATTTTTAGCAAAACAAAAACTAGTATGTGCATAAATGCACAACTCACAGAAAGTGACGCTTCTGTTTCCATGAGAGACTTCTGCAGGTTCTCCAGCTCCTTCTGGTGAATCACATTCAGCTCTGAAGTTCAGAGATGAGCATGAACAGAGAGCGATGAACAATCTATTGCCCATGGACTTGACCAGTAGACTCACCCTGCAGTGATGTCTTGTGCTGCTGCTGCAGACCCTCCATCCTCTGGCTGTGAGCCTCCATCTGACTCTGGATCTCAGCTATATGCTGGCTCCTCAGTACATCCACCTGGAGGACATAAAAGAACTACCATTGGTTCACTCTCATCAATGACAAACTCTGGATTCAAAACTTGTGTGATATGTGGCAGACACAGCCTGCTATCATGTCCAGAGAATGCTGTACTTCCTCTCAAAGTCACTGGACTAAGATCATCTCTCATAGAAGGATATCTCCTGAGGCTGAGGCATTCTGTGTGACCTTGAATGAATCCTAAGTTGACACGTATGCAATCATGAAAGCTACCAAATAGCTTTGGAGACACATTAGAACAGCAGCCATGACCTCAAAACATTGGACAGTCCTGTGTGACAACGCTGTGATATGTGTCAGTAGGAGTTATCGCTTTCATGTTGTTTTGGTCATCACATGTAATTCACTTCACAAGTTGAGGTGAACAGAGAAAGGTGAACATTTCTTTGCAGTTCATGTATGCAAGACCTCTGACCTGTTTTTCCATGATTGCACGACACTTGTCAGCTTCCTCCTGATATGTCTCATGGACCTTGTCCCATTCTGCCTGGTAGAAGTCCCTCAACCTGAAAAACCAAATGTGTAGTGAGACCCTTAGTAGCCCTTAAATCAGAGCTAGACGTACCTGTTCTCCAACTGCACCAGCTCCTCCTTGTGCTGCTCCTGCAGTCTCCTCAGCGTCTCCTCCAAACTGACCTGCACCTCCTCCTTCTCCTTGTGCAGCCGCTCACAGCACCGGGACGAGGCCACTGCAAGGAACAAGTGTGGATAGTGAATAGCTCTTATCTTCTCCATGCATCATGAAAAACGTCTATAGGATTGACATGATTGAATCTTCAACAGTATATTTTAGTTTGTTTGAGGGGTTTTTTCAGGGCACAGTTGTTAACAATACAAAGCCAACAAAAATATAGAAAACTAAACCTAAACTAAATGGACAAACAAGTTCTTGTTTGTTCAAAGTTGCCAATTATACTCTGAGCCAACATAATTTTTGCGACTCAGTGCTTAATTCCAAAGCAGGTATGAAATGGCAACATAGTTGAACAAGCAGAGAGATGTTGGCATTTCAGCATGCAAAGTGCAACACGTTTAACCCGTCAAGGTTCCCATGAGGACCACATTCCTGCTTAATTTCTTTAATTACAGTCAGGCAGTGAAGCAGCTGGACTCATTGTTATCATGAAGAATTCAGGTCTCATTGGCAGTCACCACAACACGTTAAATCGCCACTGGTGCTGGCGACTCCTCAGATTACCACTGAAGTGTAAAAACTGTTGGGAAACAACAGAACTGCAGAGGGACAGTTGCTGGTTCTCTTCAGCACAAGTGTGAGCAGCTGTCACTGTGTTGATGGGGACACAAAGCCTACGACAGCTGAGGCATGCTCCCCATAATATCACCCACAACAGGAAAGGTGTGCCCCACCCTTAGCTACAGCTGTAAAACTGACTTTCAGGGTTCATCAATCTTCGGGCTACACTCTGGTGGACTACAAGGCAAACCTCCAGCAGGAAGGGAAAGTTGGATCATCACTCAGAGGTGAATGACATGGAGGCAGTGGTTGGAGGAATGTTGCTAGAACCAGTTCCCAATTTTCTGAGTGTATTTGTTACAATCCCAAACGGAACAGTTTGCAAGAAAGTAAGTGAAACTGGAACAGGTTGTTCCTGTTGACTTGCACTGCATAAGGTGTTATTGAGATCAGCCTGATCAGTGTGTCTTGTATAGCTATACTTGTGAGGACCAATTTTTGGAAACACGCCTACGTGTGGGGACATTTGGAAGCTTATGTTGTGGTTATGCTTAGCCATTTGGATTTTGGATAATTAGGTTTAGAGGTTTAGCTGGGGAAAGCATTATGTCAATGAGAGGTCCTCACAAAACACTACAAAAAAGAACACTTAGGTGTGTGTGACCGTGCAAGCCAGCTATGTGCGATACCAGCGCTCTACACACATTCTACAGCCCAGTGCATAAAGACATGAGCCAAAGGTCAAATAAGCAGTAAAAGAAAAGATCATAATGTGAAATGTGTGTGTTTTGTTCTGCTTTGCTTTGGAGTGTGTATGTGCGTGTGTATTGGGCATGTGACCCATCTTCTCTCTCAGAATTCACGCGGTGAGCAGATTTAATTTGGAAAGTCTAAATTATGGACCATAGAGTTTGTTTCCACAGACAGACAAATGAATTTGGGTGCAATGTGTTTCAGTGTCGATGAGCAGCTGTAGCAACAATAGTTGCGTTGTACATGGCACCAATTTGCTGGTTTCCTCAATGAAACATCAAAGCTCTCTGTAGTTAGTGATAAGCTATTGAACACGTTGAAGTAGGTTTCTTTCATTAAATTAAGTTAACAACAGGGCCCATACAGATTGAGATTTATTTCAGTCTCTGTAACCCCAAAGCTGCACTGGTGACCACTGGAGTCACAAAAATGAAGCTGTGACATGAGCAGGTGTGACCCCAGTGTTTCGTTGCTGGTGGCATTGGCCTGATGTGCAGGTCACCAACAGCTGTGGTGATGAGGTGAGGCAGATAACTTACCCAGCTCATCCCGGAGGTTGATCAGCTGCAGAGACAACTCCTTCTTCTGCTTAAGCGCCTCCTCATGCTAGAACAAGAAATACACAACCCAGTTTTGGTCTCACTTGACTGTTATTGTGTAACACTGCACCATAATAATACATATGAATAGTATAAATATCGATTGTTTACACCAACAATTCAATGAATAATCCTGTCACACTGAGTAACATCATTTAAGGTTTGATGATTACACATTCCATTCAAAAGGGAACAAGACTTTAAAACCTCTCAGGGTACACCATTGTTTTTTTTGTTTAAATTCCAAGAAAATGCACAACACATTTACAGCTTGTAAAGCAGTTCCACAAGTCACAGTTGTCACAGTTAACCTCAATTTGAATGCAGTCGGCCCTATAGACTTTTCACTCAACAGCCTCGTGACAGGAAGCATGACTTCCAATTATTGTCCTGCCCTCACAAGATAGAAACACAAACACTTGGAAGTGATAGCAGAATACACACAACAGTACATAGTTCATTTATAACAAGGCAACTCTGACTTTTCTGCAGCTAAAACACATTGAGGTATGGACAGACGTTTTTACAATACAAGAAACCTGGACAAAATATTCAAGCTTGATCATGCCAAACTCTGTTATATAACAGACTGTAATTCCCTATGTTAAGGTTCACATACAGCTGCAAAACAGTGCACAGTGCAGTCTGATAGTTCAGCATTCAAAATGATGTAAGACATGAAGTAGTAGAAGTATGCATGCTCACGCTCCTGCCTGCTCTTTTTCAATCACACTCACCGACCTTAACCAGGACTCTTAGCAGAACTTCAACCCAATTATAATGACCTATTATTTTTTAACTTTTCCTCAAATTGAGGTTTAAAAGATGTCCCCGCAGGTGGTCCCCACATGGATAGCTATACAAGTACACACACACAAAGCCATAAAGCCCATCTGTTGTCTGAGGGTCAGTTCAGTGAAGGAGCAGAGGCTGGCCTAGACAGCGTGAGAACCAAACAATTGTCCCCCCAACTTTCTCTTCTAGCACTACCCAATGTGGCCTGGTGTTTGTATTTTAAAATGGTGTTTCAGCGAAAATACAATGAACTGAATTCCAAATAGATCATCAGCGCAATGAAATCGTCTAAGAAAGCGTCAAAAGGTTAATTTCAGAAACAAAGAGAAAAACAGCTCACACACCTTATGCTTCTTCTTGTGGTGATACGGGCTCTTGTGGTGGGTTTTGCTGGCAGTGGAACCCATGTCACAGTAGACATACACTGATCGATAGCTAGCTTAGGTCCAGTGAGAACCATGAAAAAAACACCTCTCTCACACACACGTCTCTCTGGTGCTGCGAAAACACATTCCCTCTCTGTATGTGAGCATGTGAGTATGTGTTTGCCTCACACTCCTCCCACTGCTACCTGTTGGCCACCCTGATCCGCCTACGGGTCCTCCCCCGCTTGCCCAGAAACCAGATGATGAGGAATGTGAGGGATTCCTGAACAGCCATCAAATCTTTCTACCAAGGGGGTGCAAAACTGGTGCGTCTAGATTCAACTCACCAGGATTCACAGAGCTCCCAGTATAAGGCGAAATATTCTCATTAATGAATGTATAAAAGCAAATCAGTGAAGACAAACTCAGGTAAGTCAGAACGGCAACATGATATCAGGCTCACATACACCAATAACCTATACGAATAAGTCCCCTGTGACTCGTGTTGTGACAGTTTCCCACCCCAGCATGTATAGATATTATATTTTATATTGTTGATCATGAAACAGCTCATCCTTCCACTTTCTTTTAAATGGATCTCACTGTAGTGTTACAGAGCAAGTTTTTTTTAAACATATGGAACGACTCATGGCACAAAATAACTGAATATATGTATTCACCTTTACAATTCCGAAGCTTGAACATCTTCTCATTTTTTATTGTAACATGTGGACCACCATCGCACCTCTTGATCCAGAATTCCACCCCCCATCATCCGTTTATATTCAGTTCACAATCAGGAGAAGCAGATAAGATACAAGAGGAATTCCTCCTGCCAAATATACACAACTACTGTGGCTGCATTCCTGTACCCTCCCCCTCTTTTCCGTCACCTAGCCATGCTACCTTTTGACCAACTGACCACGCTCTTCTGACCACCGGCTACTACAGTGCAAAGGAACCGCATGTTTGCAGCAATCTCTAAAGACTTGCACCAAACTGAACAGGTGGTGAAGGTTATGCAACTTTTACACAAGCACAGATAATAAGTTAACCCACGAGTTAATGAGCGACTTTCTCTGAAAGAGTCAGCTGTTATATGAGGCAACACACTGCAAGGATCAGAGAGTGTGAAGGACTGGTGCCCCACACACGTTGGTCACCTGGACAGAAGAGTGACCATAATCCCTGTGCTACAGTGATGGCAGGGCATGGACACGGTCATGTTCCTGCAAAAACACTGATCACCCTTCTCTTTCCTTACCTGCAGCTAGACTTTAAACACAACATCTCCACCAACTGCTCACTGATTCTTTAATTATAGGATGTTGCTGTGATTCTCCTCAGGGCAAGGATGGTGTGTACAAACTCATGCTTTTCCTCATCTACCCTTTTAACGCTGTGCCGAGTGCCAAAAATGCTTTGACGAGTGCATACATGTCAACATCATCTGTCATCCATGTGGCACGGTGAACCCACTCTAACAACCAAACATGGGTGACTACAGGAATTTCTAATCAATGTGTGTTCCAAAAAAAACGTATTTATCCAGCAAAAATCTGCATTTTTTCCCAATCATAGACGCATCTTCAGACAGTATTTTGAGGACTAGGGTGAGGGTTAGGTTTAGAACCAATCCAATTGAATGCTCACATGGTGTCAAAACTTGTGTGCTGATCATGGGCTATTACTTTTCACTGTCATTACTGTTACCATGGTGACACCAGTGAAATATTCCCAAAATGGACAGATGGGTACATTTCGGTGTGTCTGCCTGAGCTTGCCTGACTTTGAGCCCTCATCCCGTCACTATACTGCCATGGAGAGTAGGGGTCAGCAATCCATGGCTCCAGAGCTGCTTCCAACCAGCTGGGTAGGAACCTCTCACCATTCAATTCCTATTTTTCTTTGTTTCCTTGGTTAACTGTGGGTACTGTAGTGCAGATGCTCTCCATTCTGGAATTCACACTGGTCCTTTTCCTCTTGTCTAGGCTCACATTTATTTCAAAGCTGGCCTGCACATTCACACAGCACTTCTGTTGGCTCCATTGGTTGTTGTACCGTTTACATTTTGGATATCTATTATCTAAAGCGGAGCAAAATGGCTCTCCTCAGTAAAGGCTGTCAACCCCAGATCTAGAGGTATCATTCACAAACCAAAACTTTGACATCGCCAATAGAGAGTACAGATTGTAGATGTCACCACAGTGGGGGAGTTTGTTTTCTCTTCCTTCATAAAACCCATAGCTACAGTTGTACTTGAGACAAACACAAACTTTACAAGTAAGCAGCAAAGGCAGGAATTTGAAAATACATACTAAATATTTCGACCAAAGGTCACATGTCCTGAGAAACAAGTTCTTTTTCACATGAATCTGGCCTGAATTAACATTCTTTGAATGTGATTCTGTTCTTAGTACCATTGAATGGCAATTCATTTGTTCCAGGGCTGAAATTACTTGCTGTCCTGTCTAAATTGTAAGGCGTATTTGCTGCCTTGCTTTCCTGTTCATATGCAAGCGGCAGATGGACACAGGGGGTTCGATGCTGTCACCATGGGGATTCAGCAGGCCTTTAGCTGACGTACTGTACACTGAACAGGCATTGCTACTGTCATGTGAGAAACAAGCAGACTGTCCTACATCGAAAATTGATGATGAACATGGTCGGTTTTAATATTCAGCGACCATTAGGTACCTCAGTAAAAAGATGCTGTATCACTGTAGCAAGGGCCTCCACTCTCTTGTTGCCCTGGACCAGCAGCCGCTTCAGCTGGCTGACAGCTTGATTCTTTTTCTCCGCCTCGGCCTTGCTCCAGGTCGGTTTAGCCATTATGTTCTGGTCTGTAAGAGTAGGTGTGCCCAGATTGGATATATTCTGCAGGCATAATCCTCTTTCTGGACTGGTTCGCAAGGAGGTTTTCGCCTTTTGCCTGAGACAACGAGCTCTGTTGTCAGAATTGGTAGCAGGTGTGGCCACATCTGTTACGACCTGTGAAAATAAACAAAAATAAATAGAATGTTGTAGCAGTCATACAATGTGTGTGACCTCAACAGTGTATGCTACAATCTAGGCACCACAAACAGCTGAGTCGCCCACCTGATCTAACACAGGACTGTGATGGTTTCCTCCAGCAGCAGGTGGTACCAGAGCATTGCTTGTTGTTGACCTTCCCTTAATGTCCCGGGACTTGTTTTTGTCCACTGAAAGAAAAAGGTCCAGTGTGTGAGCAACACCAGCAACAAGTCAACAGGCACGTGCATATTTAAAAACATTATAAAACATTATTGTTGTTGTGGATCTGCAGTCCGTCGCAGAAATAGAAGCATAGTGGTGAGGGCATACCTGTTTGAGTCTGGCTTAAGTCTACTTAAATATAATGAATACTACTGTGCGCTAGATTGAAATATCAAACGTAATACTACTCTGGCTGAGGCTGCTGCTCAAACACAGTGTTTACCGGTCTGACGGCAAAAATACATCATGATTTATTTATTTACTTTAAATAACTCAATTTTATCCCAAAGTCTTTTGCATGATTTTATTCTAATTTGGTGAATTTCCAGACACATTTTTTGCCTCAGCTTGCTTCATAACAACAATAATTCTTTTTCTCTTCATTCACATTTTGAAGCACATTTATTTCCTTTTGCATTTAGTTTTTGCTGTCTTTTAAACTATGAAGCAGAATTTGATGGTCTACGAGTGTAAAGGTTTTGAAGGGAGACGTCACGTTTGCTGCTCTGTTAGCTATGCAGCTCAGACTGACTTTGGTGTCGGGGTCCACCAATGAATCATTCTGTCATGAAGGTGTGTGGTCACATTAGAGGCGCATCAGGTTTAGAAACAACTCGAAGTTGCACATTTGACCGGCTTTTTCGCTTTGAGTGTGTGGGAAGATGAGCATTGTGCGCAATACTGTGCGCAGCGATAGACGAGGGATGAAAGCTAAAGTATAAATGAGACCGAATCCATGTAATCTCCTCGCATTGGTAGATCGTCAACAGGTTCTAATTGTTCATGATTTAATGTCATCATATAGCCCACCTCTATCTCAGAACAAATGAGGTGAAATAGGATCATTTCCCACGGTACACCTGACAGTCTCTCACGGAGTGTGCCGCGGCACACCGGTTGAAAAACGCTGGTCTAGCTTACTTTTTTCATCAGCTTTTGCTAATGCTGATACACAATGGTAATGCTTTCGTGGTTATAATGAGATGCAACTTTATTTACTTTATTCTGTCCAACAGATGATCTCTGGCAATTCTACACATTTCCCTTCTCTCCAGCAGTCAGGTTGCCTCGGAAACAAGTACGCAGTTGCTATCCACAAGTAGGTGTTGAGCATATCACCCATTTGAGAGCAAACTAGACTATGTGGTAACCTAGCAACAACCTGATGACTCACTCAAGACTCTGAAGGATGATCATTATTGATAAGACTAATGAAACAGTACTACCTAAAGGTTTGGTTGTGACCTTCTGTATGAGGAAGGTTGTCTTTTATTATCAATGAATAGAAGTCGATAAGTAATCCTTAGACCCGTAAGACATATTTTAAATGTAGTCTTTTTTATTTATTGCGTGTGGGTCTTCTCTGGGTTCTCTGGTGTGTGAATGGTGTGTGCTTGCGATGGACTGCCGACCTGTCCAGGGTGTATTCCTGCTGGGATCGGCTCCAGCACTCACTGCCATCCTGAACACTGCCATCCTGGTGGTTAACTGATGATGTATGTATGTTTTACACAATGTTCTGCAGCATAACACTTCATCACCTGCTTCTTCTTTAATCTCTTCGAATTATGTCCATGTGCTTTTCATGAGACCTGGACCATACGTTTATTTCTGTGCTCCATGCCCTCTTCATTTATCTGTATGTCCCAAAATATCTAATAAGTAGGTCAGACCTCTAGATGCTACTCTTCAAGCTTGTGAGCAACACACAGAGAAGTTTCCAAAACCAAAAGAGGCGCAAACGTTAAAAAACCACAGAGACTTCATTATCTTCCCACTTGGCTGCACACAGAGAACTGAAACGCCAAATTGGCAGCAGATGTAGAAGAAGCTGTACCGAGGACGTCGCCAGTTGAGCAGATACAGTATATCCTCATCTGACTCCACAGATTGAAAAATAGCAACATCACACTAAATCCTGCATGGTTCGCTGGTGTAGTGACTAAAGCCGGCTCTAACCTACATTTTAGGCTCAAGGCAGTAGTGGGGAAGTGGGTCTGCGGAGCTCAGACTGTGGAGGCACGTGGCTCACAAACACGTGCAGCAAGGCTCAGATTCCTGCCAGAGGCACAAGCATGATGTCACCAGTATGACAGCACAGTGAAAGACTCTCGTTTAATAGGACAAATGGAATAGCATCAGGAAGGATGCTCAATTATCATTGAGCTCAAAATCGCGAAAGCCAGGCAACAGTGGGTTATCCTGCCCCATGGTCTTAATATTGAGAGAGAACACTGTTTCACCCCACATAGCTTCAGGTTTTATGTTTAGCATGCATGGGCCACTGGCCCTAGCTTCTACCTCCACAGAGCAAAGCCATTAACTGTTTCTTCTTATGCAGCAAAGACAAAAGCTATCAAACAAATGACCACTAAGTGCCCTTTCCAGGTCCTCAGACATTAATACTGTAGATGTGAAATCAGTGATTTCAGCATCAGCAACAATCAGCATCGTATATTTGCATAGATATGTGCTCTCGCTGTCAGAGGAGTCCTCAGGGTGGAGAAGTCTGCAGCATCTAGTTTGTGTGAGCAAGCCATACCCAGGCCTGGGCAACATGGCAGTGGCTTTTCCTCAGGCCGGTGCTCAGACACTTTGTAAACCCTGCTTCACCATCACTGCTGCATGATACTTGAGGAGGCCATAGCAACGTGAGGTTAATAGAAAGGCTGAATTGGGCGTGGGATGAGGTGGAAGTGGGGGGGAAGGGAGTCGCAGCAGGAGCTGAGGTTCCCGAGCTAAACTGACGGAAGAGGTGAACGATGACAGGTCTGAAGATGAGGAACGAAGAAAATGTGAAATCAATGAAAGCACTGTTCGACTAGCCTGGACAAAGTGACATAGAGGAGATCGTGAGGGGAGATGAGAGTTGCATCAGCAGACCTGCGTGGAAGATCACAGTGTTCTTCCGGCATCCTGACAGAAGCTGGAGGTTTCTGAAAAGTCCTTTGGCTGTCAGCTTCACATGGAAGTTGGACAGAGACCGTCTGGGGGACCATAACATTGTCGTCTTCCCGGCACTGAGTCCTCCTCAGTGATGTCACTGTTGCTCCGTTGTTTCAGTCTTTCCCAAGGGAAATGTCTTTCAAGGCTTTCAAAAACTGCCTTTGGAAACAGAGTCATTGACCGGTATTATCCACTGCTGCATCACCAAACACATCGAACAGCTACTAACTGAGAAGGGTGCCTCTGCATCTTGTCCTTCACAGTCTTTCCATTAAAGGTCAAACTGGAAATGCTAAATAATATAAAAGCCAACTGCGAGAGAGCAAGAAATGGCGCCAAAACAAATGCAGAAGAGCTAGGTGGATCCCGTGACTGTACAAGAAGAAGCGATGATGTTGAGGTAGAAGGAGGGAAAATCCTGATCATCGCAGTTGTCATTCGTCAAATGAACACAAATCCTCTCATGCATCCCACACACAGAGTCCACGTGTGTCCAGGCGCAGAAACAGTGAAATATGGCTGTTTGGATGCTCTCTCTCTCTTTTTCTGTGTTTAGTGCGTAGCCTGGAGAAGCCACTCAGACGCACACACACGCGCGTTTTTACACACAGGGAGGGATGCCTCAGTGAAGGAGGGGGAGGGGATGGATTTGAATAATCTCTCCCTCACTCACAGCCTCTTACTGGCTCCATTGTCTCTTGCTGCAGACCTCAAAGAGAGGTGCGCTTTAATTGCTGCTTGATGAAGTTCGGTTAGTTTTACTTCATATTTTGAGTGTATGTGTTGTTTTGTATTTAGTTAGACGCTGGGTACTACAATTTTAATTTGGTTAATTTGGTAACGTAATTGCTTGAATTTAAATGATGAAACACACACAAATTCACAAGTATTACCTGTCAATTCTTATCTTCCTCTTGTTTTTGATGTCACTCCAGTGCCAACGTGCAGTAAATGAAAGCAGCGTAACGACATTTGCAGTGCCTGTTTCCGCTTTCTACCACTAGATGGCAAACATGGTCAGAAATATGAAACTACTGACCGACGATCCTCCTTATTGATTCGTTTGCCTTGATAAACAGAATCTTATCCAATTTTTCAAATGATATTTCAATTCATCTGACTCTGTACATTTTCTGTCAACCAAAATATCAACAATAATTAATATTAGTCCATTTAACGTATTCGCTGAAACATGGTTGTGACCTGTCTTGATGTCTGTGACTTGATGTCTGTGACTTGACGTCTGTGACTTGATGTCTGTGACTTGATGTCTGTGACTTGACGTCTGTGACTTGATGTCTGTGACTTGATGTCTGTGACTTGACGTCTGTGACTGTCTTCCCACATGTCTCTCAGAGACCTCCGGGAGAAAAGCAGGAGGTCAACAGCCCAAGATCAAAGCGAACATCTTGGGTGCGAGTTTCACAAAGGAGAAGTTAGGAGGAGAACTGAAATCATTACCACACGAGGAGGAATCATTCCTCAGTGACGTACCTGTGTTGTTCAGTCGACTGAGTCGTGCTGAACCACTTCTCTGCAGTGGCAAGCTTTTGGGTGTTGTAGAAGAAGAGACCTTTGCAGGATGAACAGATGACTGCTTAATCACATTGTGATTATTGACGGAAGGACTCTTCAATCCTGGGGACACAACCAGAAAGAATTTTTTATGCTACCATCTCTTTCGGCTCAGAAGTCCGAGATGTGAACACAAGCGAGTCGGGTTTTGGAAGCGGACTTGATCCTGGCTCGAGACCTGCACTTTGTCTCAGGAAACTCTCAGCGGGTGGTAAGATTCTCGCCTCAGGCGACTAGATGCCGGAAACTATGTGTACAACGCGACGCCACGCAAACAAGAGAAATACCGGGCAGTAAAGGGTCTGATCGCTGTCTGGGCGGACAACATCGTTCAAAAACGACTTCTCAAACTCCCAGAACACTGAGGTGTGCAGCCGGGAGCTGCAGGAAAATTGTGCTCGGGAGCGAAGCGCAGGGCAGCGGTCCGGGACTCGCGATGTGTGCAGATTTTTGATAACTCATGTGTTTTTGCCTTCAATAGGCTGCTAAACACCTGATTTTATTGACAGATTTGCTTAAATGAATAATGCTGCGCTCTACAGTAACTATTTTCGGTCCTGGGACGTGGCTGTAGCGTAGCTGTCTGCATGATGAGGAGAACAACTAGGTAAGATGCAGCTTGATTTTCCCCAAGTTACTGAAGATCACCAGACTATTCATTGATCATTTCCAACGTCTGGATCTGTACTTCAATGATTAAAATCTTCTCGATCGTCAGTAATCTCTCTCACTTTGTTCAAGGTGTTGTGAGAGCAGCGTGGATCAATCAAGACGCTCCGTATTATGCAGCTTGTTTCCGCTATTTCCTTGTAAAATAAACATGACAACACTCTTTCATGTTTAGTTTTGGCTGTGAAACACCATATTTTGTTGCAGCCGTGGCGTAGGTCTGTCATCAGTTCGTATCTGAGGTGAGGACGACTCGTAGTACTAACAATTGACAACCCGATGGCGGTAGGTTGTCGTTGTCATTATCACTTCCTTTAGATGTGCTTCACTGTGGGTCACAAACCAGCTATTTTGCGCAGAGCACTACTAGGTGAGGAGGAACAAAGGGACATCACCTGAGGGCGCAGAGGTGCGAGACTGCACAGCAGGGGGCAAATCGGACTCAGGCCACCCGAGACAGAACCCATAGTGTGAAAAGCCTCCCCCCCTCTCTTGACATCATGGAGCAGGTCATGCTCACTCAGTTCAGGAAGCTGAACCTTCGGAAGGATGTGGGTCTGGACAGAGTTTCCCCTGCCATCCTGAAGCATTGTGCTACTGAGCTGGCTCCAGTGTTCACAGACATCTTCAAGACATCCTTGGTGTCCTGTCATGTTCCAGCCTGCTTTAAATCCTCCACTATTATTCCTGTTCCCAAGAAAGCCAGGATCACAGAACTGAATGACTACAGACCAGTGGCACTGACATCTGTGGTCAAGTCCTTTGAGCGTTGGGTTTTTTCCCACCTGAAATCCATCACTGCTCCCCTCCTGGACTCATTGCAGTTTGCCAACAGAGCCAACACATCTGTGGGCGATGCAGTAAACCAGCCCTTCATTTCATTCTGGAGCATCTGGACTGCTGAAAAGGTGAGTGGTTGCAGACTGCCACCTCTTTATGACCTGCATGTCTCCAGGACCCAGAGACGTGCAGGTCGGATCAGAGCTGACCCTTTTCACCCTGGTTATATGTTTGTCCATCTTCCCTCTGGCAGGAGGTTACGGTCAATCCAGACCAGAACTCCAGCCAGACTGATGAATTCGTGAACAGCCCTTGTTGGTTGTGGTTTATTTTATTTTAGCACATTTGTGCATCTCATGATAATTAGATGTTTTTTTTTTTGTTTTCTTGAAAAAGAGAAGCTCAAGAATGTGCAGGAAGAACTCCCCTCAACACCTATGAAACACTTTTGTTATGTGATGCAAATTTGGTGCTACTAACAAACTACAGAACTAGGGCCACATGACTGGACTTTTCCATTTACTACTGAATCTGCTATGTTGCATAGAAAATTATAACTGTGTAGTGTTACATTGCTTAGTAAAAGCATCATATTCAACAATAAAAAGAATTTTACCATTAACTTCAGATAATTAAAATCCTGATTAATGTTTGACAAGTGATAGACAATTTTTAGAAATATGTTTTGAATGCAATGTTGAAATTAGTTTATGAAACAAATAAGAATGATGTCAATTAAGTCACACATCTCCTTGACACACCCATAGATACACACCTGAAGTCATGGTTCGGGCTTGCAGCGACTGTGTTCTGTTTCTCATAGCAGGAGGTTTTGCAGTGTCACTGCGAACACTGGTGCTGGTGGAGGACGAGGCAGGCGTGTTCCCACTCTGACTGCTCCCAGGGAGGCTGCTTTTACTCCCACGTTCATTGATCTTTAATCCTGTTGGTGCTCCACCACTACCTGGATTAAGATCAGAGAATTCAAGTCAGTTTAATTTCAACATCTCCTCTTCCCCTATCTCTGTACTACATCTCAAACTCAAGGCCTAGAGTCGGAATCCATGCAGCTAAATCCTTACATGTGACTGCCAATAGCTTTTGATCGCTATTGTTGACTCAGAATGTAGTTCATTTAAATACCAAACCTAAATAATTTCCAATGCATGTTGTCATTGTGAACAAATATGTGGAGCGTAGTTGTGCCTCCAACAATGAAGACAGACAGACTGACATCTCATTGTGTTTAAGCTTTTATTTCCTATTTCAAATTTCTTCAGAACAATTCTGGCCCCCAGCTTGATTGAACATAACAACCCTCAGCTTTAGATATAAAAATCTGTTTGCAGTCTAAGCTCCTAAATGTTGGCATAAGCTCCCTATCAAGATCAACACATCAAAAACCTCAGATTTTCACATGTATCATAGAAGCAGGAGTGTCGCCAAAGTATTTTACCTACTACAATGGAAGGTGTCTTTAAAAAAAATTCCAAATGGTAATTTCTCTGGCTGTATACAGTTTTAACAGACAGAGTCATGCAAAATCATCTCCAATGCGAGTGTTTGTACGAAGTCCACTGCCCCTGTGCCCCACACCATGGCATGCCAAAGAAGCACCATGGCACAGCGCAAATTCTAAGGAGAACCTTTGTTGCTGATTCCAGATTCCATGTACCAGAATATTGTTGAATCTATCTGACAGTAATTTTGCTTTTCACCAGGCGCAACATCGCGGCTGAGTCCCGCTGCGCTTGGGCAGCTTCCAGGGACATTTGGTCATCAACCCTGTCATTCCGTCATGTCCATCCCATGCTCCACATCTCTATTCAGAAGCCAGTTGCCGGCAGTTTCCTCGGGTCCTAGGATGTGAGAATACAACTCTCTGCATGACAGCCAAAAATGTGAGTAGAGGCTATGCAAATTTATCTGACTTGTGCATGAAATATGAAATTCTTCCAACCTTTCAAATCTCACTTAAGAGTATCAGGGACCCTTAAGATTAACAATGATTTGCTTCATATTTTGCTAATTATTAATATAAAACAAAAGGAATGGTGATGTTTCAGCCATATTTATCCCGGCCCGAGTCGAAAGCAAATATATTTACACCACCACACCACTCCTTGAAAGTGTGGACAGTTCATCACACAGAGACATGCTGTGTAGAACCTGACCAGACGCGCTCATTTAACCTCTAAAGAGGAAGCCGGTGTGTTGCTGTGAAAACACCCTGAGTGAAGTCAGGATGGGTGGTGTCAATGGCAAGATCACATCCCATGCAAAGTTTGTGTTTGTACAATGCACAGTATCAGCGATTGAGCGTGAGAGCTGTCCACCCACCTGTCAGGATAAGTCACACAAAAACACAAGATCAAGTGTCCTGCGTCACCAAAGTAGATGTGCAACAGTCTATGTTTTTATGTTTTGTGAGGACCGCTCATTGCCATAATACTTTCCCCAGCCTCTCACCTTAAACCTAACCATGGCTAACCTTAACCAGGACACTGAACCAAAGTTAAACTATAATGACCCAGTTATTTTGAAGCAAGCATCCTCAAATTGAGGGTCAACCTTGTGTGGTCAGGAAAAAAAAACCCACAAACACCCACAAACTCCCCATAAGGGAGTGTTTTCCCCAATACTGGACCTCACTAGGAATCCTAGTGCACTTTAGCATATCTATCCTAGTCTAGGATAGATATGCTAAAGTGGACTCACACAGAAATGGTGAGAACCCTAACCCTAATCCAAAATCTGTCCCCAAAGTCTTAAAGACACAGGAAATGATGTGACCAACGTTACGTCATGTATATGGGAAATTGGTAAATTGGCTCCCACTGTATCTGCAGGTCCTCCTACTAAACATCAGTATTTCAAATGTGGCATCTCTTTCATTTGGTTTATCAGACAATGTTTCACAGATGTCAATGAGCAACACTCACAGCAAAGGTGTGATGTTGTCAGCCATCCATGCTGCAGGCTGGATGCTGCATGCATTATAAGCATTTCAAGTGAAAAGTGTGGTAATGCCTGATGGATGAGGTTAGGATCAGGATGGGGGACGATAACAGGTAATGGATGAATGGACAAAATGGACGCACACATTGCAGTGGAACGTTCTCCGGCTGTTACTGTGACTGGAGGTTGGTTCGGCTATTAATTTTCACGGTAGGAATACAATCTTCGGATCAAGCAGGCAGAAACAGGACATTTTGACTTACATAAACACAACACACAATCAATTAACTGAAATAAATCAAATTTTATGTGACACTAAAAACAAAATGTATTGTCCATGTTCATTCAACATCGCTTGAAGACAATAGTTAGATATATAAAACTGCAGTCTTAAGAATATAAGGCGTCAGTGTAGCGCAGTCGATAGAACATGGAGTCAGGGAGATATGTATGGGTATGTAATGGCTATGTATCTAAGAATTTTCTACGAGGCAAATAAATTCTCATTCTCTTTTGATCATATCCCGTTATTCTGTGTTTTTGTTAAGACATATGAAAGTGTACGCTGTCTCAGTGGTTTCCACAATAGCAAAAGAGGTAAAAAGTATCCAAAGTCAGCTGCATTCAACAACTTTGTTGCTGCTCAGGAAGTAGTCGGCACAGGAAGTCGATGGAGGAAAGACAAAAGAACCATTCATCAAGATTTCAGAACATGTTTTCTCGATTGAAAGTGAAAATGTGTACAGAACCAGAGACATGCCTCTCTATTATTATTATGATTATTATTATTGTTATGATGATGATGATTATAATTATTTTTTAAAAGTGTGATCAAAATGTTTTTACAAATGAGAAAATTTCCTGATCTTCTGGAGAAGTTGATGGAATTCATAGATGCACTTTTTATCTGTATGAAATGTATAATAAAAAATGCAACATTTTTGGATGTGATATGTGAGTGCCTTCTGTGAGAGACAAATCCAGAGTTCCCTGTTCGTAAAAACGATTGCATTGAGACTGCACATTGCAAATACTGAAATTGCAAAAGGTCTATTAATAAGAAATACATACATTTTATGAAATTATTATTCAATAGACAATTCATTCCTACACTGATGAATCCAGAAAAAAGAAAAAAGAATTAAAAACTGCTGGGTAGAATAATGATTCTTCAAGCTAGTGGACAGCATTCTCCGCTTTTTTTTAAATCTCCCCACCATCGTTGCGAGCATGTGTATTTGTGTGTGTGCCTCACCTTTGACTGTGACACTGGTGAGCTCACTTCCACTGGCAAGCCCCTTGACAGGAAGTTTAGATAAAAGGGTGTGAGGAAGTTGTGAATCACTTCGTAAGGCTGCTGTGTGTTGGTTGGCTGAAGGTTTGGCGGCGGTGAGATCAAGGACAGCCAAAGAAGATGGTGAAGCTTTAGGAACTCCTGAAAGACAGAGATGGTATAACTTAGCAAGAACCATGCATGTGTGTTTAAGCTTGTCTATCTAAGGACAATCTATTATCCACTTATATTTCAATTTAAATGCACATTAAACAAAACATTTAACAAAGTTAACCTTACAACTGATGTCCAGACAATTCATTTAAACGAGCAGAAGGAAAGAATCCAAACATTTTTTTCTGGTCAAAACAGCAATATATTCCAACAGCATTTCGATTGAAAATCCTTGAGACCAAAAGAGAATCACCCTGAGGTGGATGACAGTTAGCACTATGACATTATTTCTTCAGTGACACATAATATTAAACCTAACCTCTTGAAAAGCTAAACATCAGCGGCATTTCTCTGTTTACTCCAGCCACCCTCCGCCTCGCCACAAAAAAATCTGCTGTGTAATGTCTTCTAATAGACTAGTAATAATCTCCACTTCATCTCCACTATTGTTCAGGGAGCCATGACACACAGAACTCTGGTGAAGGACAGCTCTTCATTCACCAGAGAGAAGTTGCTGATAAATATTGTCTCATGTTTCTTGTTCCCCTGGATCAGCAAAGAGAACAGATGATCCATTGTTCATCAAAATGTGACAATGATGAAGCTGATCATATACACACGTTCGTGATCATGAACACACATAAAAATGCACTTACTGCACTGACTGATAGGATTCAACATTGAAGCTCACTTTTTCACGGAAAATAACTGTCAAAACACCCACATCAGTTGGATCCCATATCACAGGTGGGAAGACGTCCCGTAGTTAATATCACACACCATTTCAACTTGAGCACATGTGCATTCACATCGTATGGTCGACACAGAAATGACATGAAGGAAAAACAAAACAGGGTACACACAGACTTCATCAAAACAAACATGTTGACACACGAACACACAAGTTACGTTTTAACTCAGCCAATCAAGAGAGAAGTTCCGTGGCAGAAAACATGTTCATGTGTTACACAATTTCCAAAAGCATTGTGTAACAGACCAGTTGACAGACCTCAAACCTGCAGTGTCTTTTTGTAAGTGCAGGGTAAGTGCTGCAGTGGCATGTGGAAGGCATTTTAAAGTGAGCCTGAGTCGATCTCAGGCTAACATTCTTCTGCGCTAGCACACTCAGCCACACATCTAACAACAAAACTTAGTTGTTAAAAGTTGTTCAGTTGCTGCATGTTGTCAAATTTGTCAGAGCTAATAATCTGATTTAAAGGTCTCTGGTGTGGACTTACCCAGACTTGCACTGGGCTTCCTTGCAGGAGTAGATGCATTTTCCTCCTTCACAGATGTGCACACATCTGGACGGTTCTGCTTGGGCCCAGCGCTACCTTGTCCTGCACTTGGAAACAGAGATGATTCTCTCTCCGCCTTGAGACTTCTCCCATAGTTCCTTGAACCAGGCCCCAGTTTGGATGAGACTTTCTGTAAGAAGAGTTGCCGCTTAGTTACAGAGTTCCAGGCAAGAGGCCCCAGCTCGGAGCTGCACACAGAGACCATGGTGTTAGCCATTGCCCACTCGCACTCTGAAATTTGAGGGTGGAGAAGAAGGGAATGTAGGAGAAGAGGGGAGGAGTGTGTAAGTGTGCTAGCACAGGGAAGAAAGAGGAAAAGAGAGAAGAAAAAAGGGGAGGGAAATTGTGCTTCCACCACAAGCGTGTCTAAAAAAAGTTGCTTTTGTGTTGTCCATTCCCTCGAGGACCCAGAATCTGAAGAGGCCAATTTTCTCTCTCGGTCAAAACCCCAGCTCAACCCTCCCTCCGACTCCATGAACACCGGACACATGGAGTAAGTTCATCCATTGACATCTGTTTTCTCTCATCAACTTTGGAATAGAAACTGTTGTTCTATTCCTCAGATTCCTTAGAGTGTATCCGAGCCACTGATATTGAAAGGTCCGTTCACAGTAACAGCATGGTATGGTTCCACTAGTTAACAGCTGGGTCTTGAGTCATTAAACATACCGCAGAGGACACAGTCTTGTTCAAACCTGCAACTCTCGGCCCAACTGACCAACATGGAGCAAAGAAAGGAAATTGTGTGGTTGTGATGTGGAGTGAAACAAATCTCACCTTTTCTAAAAAACATTGGAGCTAATTTAAAGGCAGTTGTTCTTTCAATGTGACTCATGACACAGTGAGTAAAGCATATGCTTGTTCAACAGGCTTCCCTGTCCAAAATAGGGGAGTAAACACCAAGATTACGTAATGAAGAACAGTATCTGCTTGGAATGCTGACAACCAGCCTAACAATAGCATACCAAATACGGGAAGCAGGTTGTCTTCACACGCTCTCAACAAAGTATTTGAGATCACACACTTTGCCAGACATTGAAATACTTCACATTTTCATAAAATGCCAGCAAAGCAAAAAAAAGAGGGGTTAAGAAAAGAAGTTATGTGATCAAGTTTCCTGGGAGAGGCAAATTCTGCTACGATTGCTGCTGCGTCCACAAGTGGTGAGGAAGCAGCAATGAGGACCATTGTGAGGTGTTGAAGGAGAAAGCGCAGACTGTTGGAGCGGTATCAGTCATGATGATCGTCTCCAACTTCAAACTACCTGTAGCTCATTTTGGATTCAGTCACACTGCAGGTATCTAAAGGTGCTGCATGTGAGATGAAAACCTGAGTGGCCTGCTAACTTAACTGTGTTAATACAATGCAATCAAGCTATGTAATGTCAATCCAGTTCCATGTGGAACAAACACATATATAAAGCCTGTTGGAAATGCTTGAGGAAGTTAACATGACGCATCAATAATGGATTCATACACCATGGCGTCATTTATTTATTTAATTTCATGTGTGATGGCAAGCTGCACCACAAAACGGATGTCGATTGGCGCAGTGTGTTGTATCTGCACTTTCTCCTCAGACAATCCACATATTAATGTTTCTTCAGGAATCACAATATTTGCATTGCCTGAAAATATCACACCTCAAGTCTCGGTTCGGAGGGCTGTCAGCCTTGATTTGGGATCGCCCACAAAGCAAGGACACCCCCCAATACAATTTCAGTGCGATCAATTTTGAACTTGTAAGAAAAGAGATTTGTAGATACTTAAAGGTTTTTTTCCATATCTCACCTCATTCTGACGTTGAAGGTGAGGAGGACTGAACGGACAAGAACGTATGCGCCTACAATTCGGCTTGAATCAAACCAATCTAATAATAAAAGTATGAATGGCAGGCAGTCACATAATATTTTGGCATGTTGGAAAAGCAAAAACCAAACCAAGGGCATTTTTTGTCAGAGTTCAGCCCTGTATTGGTCACAGCTTGGTCTGGCGAAGAACTTTTTTTCAAGAACCAGTGTAATTCTTTAGTGCATACAATTGTTGTAGTCCTTTCTCCATTGCTATGTATATTGTGTGAACAAGTTTTGGAACGTTAAAGCCACCTGCTGTCCCACTGAGATCATTTGAAAGTGGTTGTAAAATTGTACGTAATTGCATAGAAAAACAGTATTGGATGAAAATCACAATATGGCAATCAGCAGCTTGATGGTAGTCATCGCTCCCAGCGCTTCACTGGTTTAATAAATTTGGAATTTCAGGCTGACGTCCACTCGCAGCCACATTGAACCATGACACAGAAGCTTCAGAAAATAGGTTAGGAACCTTATGCCCAAATAATAATATTTATTTGTATGTGCTAGCTGAAAAATATTTGTAAGAAAAACTGCTGGGACATAGTTTTTACAACCAACCTGTGGGTTCTCTCTGGATTCCCCAACAGTAGCTCCTTCAGGATGTTTTAATTCTTCATTAGCCCCGTGATTTTCTGTCAGCCCTGTTTGTGTGGCTGGATCTAAGCAGAATTCCTGGCCTGTCACAACTGCCAATTTACCACTGACTGTGTCACTCCTTTGCTTTGGTCGGGCAAAAGCGTCCACTGGTGTTGTGCGGCTGTTCTTGACCTTCGAGTTCTTTCCACCAATGGGTTGACTCAAGTGTGTTTTTGTCTGGTCTGACGTCATCATTCTGTCCTTCCTGGACCTGGCTCTCATCCCAATAGGAGTGGTGCATTTTTTCTGAAATGAAATTGGAAAAATAATGTTTGAGACAGAACTAGACTTTAGACTTCCATTTTCACAATACCGGGCTGATGACTTTCTCTCGCTCAAATACAGTGCTTTTGGTAGCATTGGGAGATGTGGTCCTCCCCCGCGAAGTTGAGGCTCTAACTGGCTGGCTGAATTCAAAGTATGCAAAGTTGTTGAATTTCAGGTACATTGTGTTTGATGGTGCTTGGATTCTTTCACGTTGGTCCTCTGAAATGCACAGCTCTGTTGGTTCTTCAGATCTGAGGTCAGACACTGCCTCGTCAACGGACGACCAACCCTCAGTGCTACCGAGAGCCAGTTGATTCATAAGGTCCATTCCAGTCCCAAGTACAACATCAGAGCTGATGGACAGAAACAAAGCCTCCTCATCATCCTCATCACCAGCAGCAGGAATTTCTGTAGCATCTGCGCCTGGAGTGGAGCTCTTTGTTGTGCTTGCAAAATCATGGATGTCAGTTCGATTGCTGCTGTCAAAGCTGTTCCAGCTTTCTGTACAGTATTGATTTGCCTCCAGGTAGATGGACACAGAGTTCTCTAGGCTCTCAGAAAACTCATCAAATTGTATTTTCCCAGTCATGGTCTCATCTTGTTTCACCCATTCTGAAATCATATCACCAGTCATTTGGTTGTTTTCTCTCATAGCTGTGGTCAGTGTGAGCTCCACGATCTCACAGTCATCTGGGCTTTCAATCTGACCGATTGTTAGGCAGCTTTGACTACGTGGTGACTCAGGGGATGACAAGTCTGCACAGGAGGATGAGGACGAGGAAATTGGGAAAGCATTTCCATTGGAGCCTCCTGCACAGTGAAATAGGAGCTTCATCCTGGAAGATTCCGCCTCCCGTCTAGGTGGCACAGTGGCACTCATCCCTGTGTGTGGATGGCCTTACTCGTCCATCGCATGAGAGAATGTTTCCATGTATTCTGAACAGAATTTCAACATCGATGATACAATGCAGTTTTTTGAGTCCAGTCCATCCTCTAAAGCTGCCAAAACACTTTGTTTTGATGTTTGAAAATCTCTCCAAAGTAAAGGACGTGTTTCCATCGAAGCAAACTCTTATAAATCCAATGAATATCTGAAACATAGAAGAAAATGTAAAAGTTTATACTTAATTTGACTATGTCCGCACAAAGCAAAGACCAGTCAGATGTGTACACACTCAAATACAAATGACGACCATTTTGTTGGACAGCTATGTTAATCTGCGTCACTGCAAGTGTGAATATCAACCTGAGCCAGCGGTTTAGATACACCCTCTTTTTTTATTTTCATAAACCGCTTTCTAAATTGTGGATCAAACACATTTGTCAATTTCATCTTTGTCACAGCAGTCTGACACACACCCCTTGAAAGCACACTCGTGAAAGACAGACGTCTCCCACATGTGTGTAGATCAGGGTCGATTTTGTTTCATGTGATATTTAACAGGCTAGATATTATGCAATACATTCTGTTTTGTGGAATAATAAATAATAAAAGTTTTACTGAATTAATTAAAAATAGTCTTTTGGCCAAAATCTCCAGATTGTCTCATCTACAACATTACCATTTTTTGCATCACCGGGAATGGTTCGAATAGGCTTGAACCATTATATATTCTTATTCACAACATCCACTGAAGCATTATTCCGCTTCATACGTTGGTTGTCAACTATTTTACAAAGACAACATAATAGACTAAATGCTTTAATGAACTAATATTATAAATCAAATAAGAAACAGAACTACTGAGAGCAATAGTCTGATCTTCAACATGACACCTAGACCAAAAAGAAAAACAAACAAAAACAAAGGCACAATAAGATCTTCCCATCCATAATTTTATTTTAATTTAAATTTCTTCAAGAATTTCCCATAAAGATTTATACCTGTACGCTGTAATAGAAAACGACGCCTTCAAACAACTTCTTCAGGTGCTGTAAACAAGCGACACTATGTAATTCAGCAATGTTAACATTTGACTGAAACTGCTACTACCAAGAAGTATGAAAGATGTTTTAATAAAAATGCAGTCAGAAGAGAGAGTCACTATAACCGGTGACGCCTGGCCATCCAATCTGGTCTCAAAGCTATTGGTTCATGTGGTCACGAATATTTAATCTATGGAATCATGCATGGGGTCATGAAAAACTGAAACTTCCGAGAACCACGAAAAAAAATTAATGGGCTCTAATTGCGGCTCAACTTATTTGAGCTTCTCTGACCCCTGTTACAGCCACACTACGTCACTAATTTCACCAGTTTGACTTTGATTTTGGATCCCCCCCCGACACATAAATGTTCTGGAAATGATGGCAGAGGAGAAGATCCTTCTTCACATTTCACATCTGTTGACAGGACAGCACGTCATGATCAGGTCGGACAATTCGACGACAGTACCTTATCTAAAACGCCAGTGGGGCATGAAGTCTCTGGCTTACATCGAGCGGCAGTCAACATCCTGACGTGGGTGGACAGTCGACTGATGTCATTTAGGACTCGACATGTTCCGGGACTTCTGAACGTGGGAGCAGACAGAACGTCAGGGGTGGAGCTCTCATGGACGAGTGGGGGCTCTCACAGGTTGTTGTAGAGATAATCTGGGACTGCTTTGGAGTTCCAGTTGCAGATCTCTTTGCTACTTGAGCGAATGGAAAGTGTCCCCCCGACACTGGGTGTAGATGCATTGGCGCATTCAACCTGGCCGAAGGGTCTTCTGTATACTTTTCCTCCTCTGCACCTGATGTTACCACTGTTGCACCGTGTAAGGACACAGGGACTTTCAGTGCTGGTGCTGGCACCGGAGAGTCCGGGCACCAGATGGTTCCCGGATTTGGTGAGCTTGACAGCGGGGACTCCGTCCAGATTTTCCCTTGTCGCTGACTCAAGCGGAGGGAACAATTTGTTCCCATCCCATATTAGGTCGCCCTCTGAAGGTTCGGAATTTTAAAGGGTAAGACTGGGCTCACTTGGATTTTCTGAATCGGTAGTGACTATGGTTCAGAGTGCCAGGGCGGCCAACAATAAGGCGTACACTTCACGGTGGAATCTTTTTCAGAAATGGTGTGAGGAAAGAAACATGTCATCATGTGACGTCATCATGCCCACTTTCAGGAGTTGTGGGTTTTCTGCTCTTTGATACGGGTCGAGCAGCTGCGACGCTTAACGTGTTCGCTGCTGCTATCGCTGTGAGCCACCAGGCATATGGCCGTTTCTCAGTGAGCAGCCATCCAGTGGTGAAACGATTTCTTCTGGGTGCTCGGAGTATTATTCCTCCAGTCAGGAGCATCTTTTCACATGGAGTCTTCAGATAGTTCCGGATGGTTTGTGCGGATCACATTTTGAACTGCTGGAATCTGCCTCTGTGGAGCATTTGAGCCTTAAGACGGTGCTGATTTTGGCTCTGACTTCAGCAAAGAGGGTGAGTGACAGGGCTGCATTCTCAGTTAATTCAACCTGCATGTCTTTTTCGGAGTGACAGAGCTTCTGTAACCTTGCGTCCCAACCCTGCATTCAGGCTAATGGTCACACACACACACACGTTTATTGTTCTGCATCTACGGAGCTTCATTCCTCTCCTTTCCAGCTCATACTTCCAGGACTTCCCCTCTCACCACATCATTCCCGGTGTAATCTTAGCATCCACTTGAAACCTTCCCTAACTGCTTCCTGCATACCTCACCACTTTCTGTCTTCATAGTGGCCGTCGCATGCTTCTTCTCTAAGGAACTCTGGGAAGCTTCCTCTTGAACAACAAAGAGCAGTACAACTCCTGACCTTCTCTGTACCTTGATATAAACAACCACAGTGCAAACACCACAGGCCAATGTTCTAGGCATGTCCTAAGGTGGTCTTGGAAGACCTGTCCCTCTCCACACAAAGTTTGCATCAGTTATAGAAAGGTGCTTGAACTAGACCAGGGCCCATGGTCGGTCTGCGAGTGCCTCGTAGAGGGACGCTGAAAGTTTTTACATGCCACCCCCTCCAACAGTAAAAATTGTTCATGTAAGAACATGTTGAAGCACTTTTGAAAAATAATTACAACATTTTATAGTGATACTTTCATTTACACCTTACTTATTTCTTCTTTGGAGTTTCAATAAAATATATTATTTTAATTTTTTTTTCTCAACAGTTTGATTCTAGGTTTTTTTTTTCTATAGTAAATTTGATAAACATGACTTGCACCTGGTTCTGCTGCTTGTTGGACTTTTCTATGACAAATATATTTGCAATGATCAAATGATTCCATGTCATTTCACAAGTTTTTGGTTTCTTTACTTGTAAGTACATTACATACCATACCATTCATTAACCCCATGCACGATTCAATAGACTAAATATTTGTGACCAGATGAACAAATTGCCTCGAGACCTGGTTGGGCCATCACTTTGAGCAAAAACTAACTATAAGGCTGTGTCCCATTTCTCACCCTAACACTTGTTTTTGACCCTAACACTGGGTTTTGCATGTTCACGTGTAAGTGTAGTGTGTCCCAATACTATAGCTGTGGTCTGTGGAAGCTCAAGATGTCACAGTCATCTGGGCTTTCAATCTGACCGATTGTTAGGCAGCTTTGACTACGAGGTGACTCAGGGGATGACAAGTCCCCACGCAGGAAATTTGGCTCCAGAGCTGACTTGAAACAAAGTGGATTTTCAGGATACCAAAGTACTTTATTTAAAAACAATGTTGGACAGAACAACAGGGACACGTTGGCGTCCCAAATGGTCTCCTGTGTCCGACAACATGAACAATACAACATGGGTGTACAGCAGTATGTTTTTATTTCTTCTTAACAAACAACAGTCGGCTAGCATCCAGGCCAACGTTAACATTCTCGGCCCGTCTAGGGTGTATTCCTGCCTCTCGCCCAATGACCGCTTGGATAGGCTCCTGCACTCCTCACTGAACAGGACTTAGCGGTGGTTAACTGATGATGAATGTGTGACGCACTTCATCAACACGGAGGGATGTTTCATGCTCCAACAAGGTTCTGACAAGCCACACCACTATTAGCATAGCTGAAATGCTGGAGGGAGCTATAAAGTAGGTATCAACAAGAATCTTACAAAAAAAGTCACAGTCTCGACTAAAGTTTATGTGAATGTTATATTGTTACAATAATATTGCTGCTGCACTTCAGAGCACATTCAGAATGTAAATGAATCAATTCTGAATCTTATGAATCAATGTAGCAAACTGGCCATGATACCTTGTCTTGATATTCATGTGTATGCTTGTATGTGGGTCAAGATGAAGCGAATAGGGAGGAGATGCTATTAAAAGATGATCTGAAACAGGACAGTGTTCTGTCTCTAAATACCACAAGACAATATTGAGGTCACTACAATACTGCAGTAACTGCACCTCCAGGACAGCACAAAAAAGCAAAAGCAGAGATGACTTTACCATGAACTTGCTACATTTCCAAACTTTGCAGTTAAAATCCACTGACCACGTTGACATGCACAGAATATTCAGACTAAGGTAGCATCATTAAGTCATGCAGCTGCATTACCCATTACTCTGACCCAGCAATGACTAACCATTATCTTAAAAGATGATGGTGAGTCTCTGTATCTGTGAAGAACATGTATTTGCTGTTCCTAAACACTGTAGCTTGGAGGACATTGAATTAAAACAGTAACTGGTGATATGTTAGACTACATGGGGACGTGTGTCAGGAAGTGAGATGGATCTTGCAGTCTGGCATGTTTTTGTTAACATCCATAGTGTAGAGTAGCAGTGCACTGCACTAGTCAGTTCAACTTTTTTGTTGCGTCTACTATACATTTAAATAATCAAAATTTGGACATTTATGAATCAATTCAGAATCGTTCATGTCACTGAGGAAAAGACAGGAGGGGGAGCTGGAGGTAGCAGAGATGAAGATGCTGAGGTTCTCTCTGAGAGTGAGCAGAATGATTTGAATTGTCGGGACCCGCGATGTCTGTCTACACTGCAGTGCTCACAGAGCCCAAGGCTATTGTGACGCCTCCCTTCAAAACATTATTGACACTCGACTGCTAACAAAGATCTGTTGTATAAAAGTTGGCCAAAAACTAAATGTAGATCCAAACAAATACACTCCAAAATGTGAAGACAGAACAAATCATTGTTAGTGTATTATGAAGCTTGTGCAACAAATCCTTGTGTGGAAATTGCCTCAAACCAGAATAAAATCATCCAAAAGAGATTGTGATAAATCGAAAGTTAATTATAACAAATACATAAATAAGTCATGATATATTTTTGCCATGTTGTCCACCCTTTTCTGGAGACATTTTTAAACAAATACATTTTCTGCAATATATTCCACCAAATCGATAGATGGACCTTGTTCTTTCGGTCATGAACATAGATTGAGTGGTAACTTGACAGCCTATCCTTTCAGCACAGCTACTTCTCCACCAGCGATCGCATCACTCCAGCCGCTGCGCAAATCCATCTGTCAATGTCACGCTCCCCTCATCCCTCTCTTGTGAGCAAGATCCTGAGATACCTAAACTCCTCCATTTGCGGCAGGTACACTTCACTGACCTCAAGAAGTAAACGCACCTGAAGGTCCTTGCTTGATGAAGCCAACAACAACACAACTCAGTCAAAGTAATGCTTTCGGCCAGAGGTCAACTGATGACAATTTGGAGGGTACTCCCTCTCACCTAGTGACTTCAAACTACTTTGATAACGCAGTATATTGAATCATAATGCAAATGGGTAGCAAATAACAGGTGGAGTGAAGTGACAGTAACAGACATTTTTATTTGTCATTCATTCTTCTGAATGAATTCTGTCACCATGACCATCTTCTCACATAGAACTGACTGTTGGCTGACAGGATTTCATGGGTCAGACAATGAAAGGCGGAGGGGGGACGTCCCAGATTACACCGAGGAAGCACATCCTTGATATGAGACCGTGAAAGCTGAAGGGACTTGCTCCGGTCCGGAACCCAGGACATCCCTCATCGACCCTGGCTGGCCAGCATCAGCCTCGGGGTGTGTGGCAAGGTAGCACCCTCGCTGAGTGGTTGTAGTGAGCACCACATTAGGGCATGCTTGTTAAACAAATTACCCTTGGGCATGCATGTGTCGACCGCAGAAAAGAAATGAATGGCACTTATTGGCATGAGACTAAAAGACCATTCATCAACCGGTTGTATGCCTGGTGCTGGTTTAACACTACTTTTCATTTAGGATGTGAGCAGCCATGTAATCAAGTGATCAAAAATTTGTGTGATTGTGTGATGAACTTGTGGAATAGGAGGAATATAATAGCAGTGCATATATATATATATATATATATATATATATATATATATATATATATATATATATATATATATATATATATGTATATATAGCTGTGGCATTGGCTCAAATATACTGAGCCCTCTTCACATCTCTACTTAGTTATGAAGGGTAGTGTTCTTGTGTACTTGTTATTAAGATAGTTGTCACACCTTGGCCATGCCCACTCCACCTCCAGCTGGTTTTCCACTCCCGTTCATCAGTTGCACACCTCTGTCTTGTTCAGAGATTTTCTCTCTTTATTAGACATCCAGTCTAATGTTCCATCATACCTTCTCTGCCTGCCTGCCTGCCTGCCTGAATCTTGTTTGTGAACTTTGGATCCCGTCTTCTGCCTCATTCCCTTCTGAAAACCTCTGTCTGGTTTGGACTGGACCTCTGGTGTTGTTAACCCTTCTTGCTTTAGACCTTGATTCAGATTCTGCCTTTTCCCTGAACCTTGTTTGTTTGGATGACTGATTATCTGATTATCTGTCAAACTCTGAGTCGTTGAATCATGAGGTTTTTTTTTTTTCTTTTTTTCTGTGAACTTCATTAAAAGCAAATAAAAGTAAATGAAAGCTTTTAATAAGAATATGATATTCGCTGTAATCACAGAACCCAAATAACCAGTGTCTTCAAGCGCTGTTGAATGGACAAAATGATACATTTCATCATCATAATCATTTTCTTTACAGATATTCAATTGTATGTTGTTTTTTTAATAATATAAGTAACACCAATTGTAGTTACAGTTGGAGTGTTGGTTTTGTTTATTGTGATAGGTGTAGTAGTACAAGTATTTGTAGTAGTTAGTGGGCATTCCTCCAACTGAAAACACTGTACACAGACTTATACTAATACAGTGGTACCTCGGTTCTCGACCACAATCTGTTCCAGAAGGCTGTTCGAGAAGCGATTTGTTCGAAATCTGAATCGATTTTTCCCATTACAATTAATGGAAAAAGAAATAATGCGTTCCAAGTCTTAAAATAGGCTTTTGTAGGCGTGAATGTAGAGTGTCTGCTGCAGGTGTGCTGTTTGTCTATGTGTGTGGCCGAGAAGGTTGAGAAGTGAAGAGGTGCCCGGTGCGTGACCAGCTCTGAATGTGCAGTTTGGCTGTGACAAAGAAATAAACCAAGTAACACTCTGTCCGAAACTCGCCTCATCCCTGTCCCAGCTCCAGCCCACAACAGGACATCAAACCCTGGCGTGCGCGCTCCAGCCGCGGAGGTGTGGAGAGCGAGCACCTCCCCTGTGACACTCTACCACGGTCCAGTGCGGAGACAGGAAAGGTTTTACACCTGAATATGAAGAAAAAACAGTCAGTAAATGTAGCTAACAGGACACGTCTGCATACAGAGGCTGCGTTATACACAATAACAAAGCGCGTCGTGGGTCAGCTGATCGGTCCGCGCACGCTTTTTGCAGGGGGCGTTCGAGTTCTGGATTTTGTTTGAAATCAGAAGAAAAAAAATCTTGAAATTTTTGTTTGAACTTGATTTGTTCGAAGTCTGGGACATTCGAGAACTGAGGTACAGTGGTACCTCAATACTGAATAACAAACTAATACCAATATCGGCACTCACATCGGTAGTGGCTCATGGCTCAGACATTATGACATGCACTGCAGCTTTGCGCTGCATGAAACCTGTCAACAAAGCCAAGCGTGCTAGAGTTCATGATCGTTCAGTAATTGAACTCAATAACTCAACACTTCACACTGTAGATTTGCGTAGGTCCTCTGCCTCGATGAGACTGCTTGATGAGCTGATTCATGACCCGCTCCATGTGTGCTGCGAGAGAAAGGACTCTGGAGACTACTGGAGAATTTATTTTCTTGAGTGTACTTTTAAACATGCTTAATTCAAGAAACTGCTGAATAACGACATAAGTAGTGACCGAGACTCTGATTTGAGCTGATCATCTACGCTACCCCGGGGAAACATTATGGTTCTGCTGCTGCTGTGGAGTTCCAACTCTAATGTATGTTCCCCGAACATGATGAGGGAACACTGTATATGTAAGCCAGCAGGCGGTACCAGGATCTCATATATTCTATATCAGGGACTGGATCGATACAGGTGTCTCTATAGTACTTTGATGCTTTCCTTATTTTCTTGCCCATCTGTCAGTTCCATAATTTCATATTTAGTCATTTTATTCACATTCGGCAGTTGTCTACAATAAAGCTCTGAATTAATCAACCACATCTGACCAGTTTCCCTTGTTTAATGTAATATTGTTTAAATGCATTTTCACTCTAATTGTTACACTGTTATTCTTGACAAAATATTGAGGAAGGAAGTGGTCTCATGCACACTCTATTATCAACTGTGAGCCACATCTGGTCATTATGGTGATATATGATCATGTAGAACAATCAATAAGTGTAACGCGTCCCTATAGTAAAATCTTCCTTCATGATGGTTGTTCTGCACAAATAGGGCATAACTAAATTCACTGTTTTACCCTTTTGGTGCCAAAGTTACAGAGTTGCAAAACTGCGCAGGGCAGCATCGTGACATTTAAACAGACCAAGCTTTAAATACGCAGCCTGTTGTAGTTACTACTTGGCGGACTTGTGTAACTTCAACCAGATCAACTTTTTTGGGCATGTTTCTATCAAAGTCTTGGTGTATATATAGTGAGAAATCTGTAGGTATGTAGTAGGCAGACAGCAAGAGAGCAAATTTTGACTGACTGTGATGAGGTATATTCATCCAGCCATTCAGATTTTCATCTTTCACACTCTCTGTTAGAGCACGGCAGAGAGTGACGGCCATCAGTCCACAGGCAGCGCACTGAAGCTGAAGCTTTACTCTGAATGTGAAGAGAAAAAAAATGTAGAAAATAAAGCCAGACATCCCAAGTCCCAGAGAAAAAGTGTTTTCAAAATATTTTAGCTCATTTCGACAGCAGTGAGGATCAGGCCATAAAGCACGCACACACCAGCAGTCTTGACTTACCTTTTACATACTGCAGTGCGGAAAGAAACACATCCTGAAGAGAAAGAAAAAAAAATTGGAGTAATCACCAGCGATCCTTACGTGGTAGGCAGTCTGACACTCAATCCACTGACAGCATCACACACTATTCATTGCTCCTTACAGCGTGTTCATGTGTCTGGGCCAGTGTCAGTGTGCAGCTGAGGAGAGACTACGCAGTTCGTGACGGTGGCAAGGCAGGAGGGTGGAGGGAGGGAGCACGAGATACACCTCCCTTTTTGTTTCTCACAGGCACTGGCTGGAGAAAAGCCAGTGTTTATGTGTGCTGTAGACTGAGTTCAAGAATGTTTTCTCTCTTGTCGTAAGCAGCAAGCAGGGTCATTATTAGACACTACAATGGAAACAACTACGACATCATCCAAATAGGCCCCGATTAAGGCTGTTCTACAACCGCTGAAAGACACTGCAATGTCAAGTTGTTGTTGCCACAACGCAGTGTGAACTTTCTATCAAGTGCACAGAAAAATAAATATATAAAAACATTGAGATGACAGTGGATTATGAAGTTGTAATGTGTAACTATGTGTGTGTGTGTGTGTGTGTATATATATATATATATATATATATATATATATATATATATATATATATATAGAGAGAGAGAGAGAGAGAGAGATAGATAGATAGATAGATAGATAGATAGATAGATAGACAGATACTCATTGAGAATTCTGACTATAAAGCAGTGCTCTGACTTGCAACCAACTTCAGAAAAAGACTGCCAACTGCTTCAGAAATTTCTCTGGTTTCACACTGGCACCATTCTTGTGGAAGTTCATTTATAAGAAGGCCTACCGTGTTATGTTAGCAATGCATGGTTGTTTCAGCAGCAACATTATTTAGGTATAAGTTGCTACCAAGTTGCTACTATGAAGAGTGACAGTTTTTTCTGGCATTCAATAAACTCGCAACTTTGTAGTTCTGTCTTCATCATTTATTAAATGTGTAAATATGTCGAGGGTTGCATAACATTTTTCATATGTTATCAATAATAGTAATTTGAAAAAGATACAAAAATGTATGTGTTTCACAACAGGTAATACTTCATAAATATTTATGGGACTGATCAAAATAGCTATGGTGCTGATATTTGGTAAGTACACACAAATTAGGCTTCTTTTAATAATTTCAGATTAGATTGGAACATTAATGAATAATTGTATTTTGATGTTTTTTTAATTCACCTCAGTTTGCACATTAATCGCGTGTTATCCTTTGTTAGTGAGAGTTGGTTTTGTTCTTCCGTTAGTTCTAACGTTGTTTTATTTTGGTGAGGTTAGTCTTGTATTCCTGTGTGCACCTGTCTGTCCTGTGTTCCTTTGTAGGTGCTTTCTGGACTGCTGTCAGTTTGTGTGTCTCGTCTCGTCATTCTTGTCAGGACTCCACGCCAGTAAATCACATCACATCGAGAGCAACTCTGTTTGATTTGACACTCTTCAGACCCATTTATTTCAACGTGTGACATTATTACATTGCAACATTAAAAGAAGTCAAAATTGCGTCATCTGCACTTTAAAATGTAAGTAGTAGGACGACTTCTTTAACGGAAGGCAACACAGAAAACCCAAAGGTATCAGGCAGCATGGGTTACTTGCCTGCAAAAATAGTTCGCACTTATGAACCGGCTCTTCTTATGGAATATGATGAAATGGAGTCACTATAGTGAGGCAGAAGATGAACATTAAAAACAAACTCAACAGAGTCATCTAGTGGTGCTTGTACACTTTAGACAAGCGTTTTCAACCCCCACACCACAGCACACTTCAGCTTTGGCCAAAGCACAGTTGTGTTTGTTTGAAGGTCCTCTAGAAAATGCCTTTGAATTTGTGAAAAATTGGAGCGACTGACTCTTGGCCATTTGGACATGCTACATTTAGGAACAAATAGCAGAAAATGCATTTGTTTAAAAATGTCCCCTGAAAGGTGTGGACAATATGGCAAAAAATATATCATGATTTATTCATTTATGTTAAACAACTTTTGATTTTATCACAATCTTATTAACTACAAGTTTCCAGTCGATGTTATTTCTAATGGAAAAACAAATCTGAGAGAACAGATTATAGCCAATATATTCATGGAATTCTGTAACTACATGGTGAAGACATGAACGTTAGCTTTCTTTCTCACAGTAATTAAAAAAAAATACTTTTATTGAAAAATAAATAAACAAAAATACAGACAATGTACAAGTACTCTGACATTGGGCCGAAACATACAATATAAAATATGTGGTTTAAATAGAAAAAAGAAGAAAAGGAAAAGACTGTCGGGGCTCCAATACAATCTCCATAAGACTGAATACTGGTCCCTGTCTTCTCTCAAAGATTGGAGCCTTCAACTGTTAACTGTTCCATTAAACAAACTAAAATAATTTTCTGTAAGCAGTGTTCAACTGTAGGAGGTTCTGGCTTTGAGCAAAACATTGTTATCTTTCTTGCAGTCATCAGAAGAAAATGGAATAAATTCCTGGTCATGGGACACACCTTCAGGAAAAATGTCCAGAAGATATGAAGATATGTCCAGAATGATAATAGATCCATAGTAAGGTTCACGTTAAGTAAGTTATCCAATATTCCTTTTACATACTGTAAGTGCTAAAGTGTTTCACAACAGGACAATCCCAAATTATGGGAGTCTCATCAGCAACAAGACTGCAGATGAAAAAGATTTTGATGTGAGTACTGAAAAAACTTATTTTAACTTTCCAGTCGGATTCCTTCTGGAGTTGACTCCCCACTCACTAGTGACAATCCGAACACTTTCCTAGGTATCACATTACAATATCACATTAAATTCCAGTTCCTGTTGTTGTTTTATACGTTTTGTATTGTTTCGTGAATTCACCAACAACTTCTGATATGTTAAGGACGCTTGTTTTTTCCTCACACCACAATTTTCAATAAAATCGCTGAAATGTCTTTCTATGTTTTTTGGTTCTCTTTTGATCTGAACCCAGTCAGCGTGTTGTTTTGTATAATTTCTTATTTGTAAGTACCTATGGTGGTCGCCTGATGATTGGATAAATTTGCTTTTTAGTTGGTCAAAAAAAAAAAAAAAACTTCCCTCAAAAAGCTAGTGGATGGTGATAAGTTTCCTATCGCCGCACTGATCAATGCCCCTGTCCACCAAAGATGGGACAAACTCGTGTGTTCCCACTGATGGACATAGCTCAACAGAGGGACACCTTTTGTTGACACCAGTTATTTAACCTGGTCTCTGATAACCAGTCCAAACAGGTGACATTGCTGATTCTTGCTGATTCTCTTCTTCGTTTCCTTTGGATGTGCTCTTGCCTCCAGTTTACTGGATCGCTGTCGTCTTGCTACCGTTCTTTCACAGTCTGTAAGATGCACAAACAATTATTATGAAATAATTATTGATTATGTGCAGTATGTTGATGCAATAAGTACTGAATTATATTCTCATTAATACTAAGAAACGGGAGGCATGAGAGGCAGACCCTAGTAATGACTCCTCCTCCAAAGAAACCCAGTGTGATTCTGGATCACAAATGATGCAGGCTACCATTGCTTTTAATTGGGCTGCCCAACCATACACTCTGAAGTTAGGCTATCCCCGTTTCCCTTACTAGACAATCAAAATTTTAAGACATATTCTTGCTCTTTTGATTTGCCAAATTAATTTTGATATTCATTTGTCCAATGATCTTAAAGCAGACTATGGTATAAAAACTAGGACTTTGAAGCAAAAATAATAATCTCGGAAGCACATCCATTGTCATTTGCAGTCAATTCTCCCCAAGAGAGTGAGTGAAAGTCGGACTAATGGGACGATAGGACGTACAGTGAGTTGGATCTTTACAGTCTTTGAGTAAGACCCCAATAATGGCTTCAGACCATGACTGGGAGCGGACTGTAATTATAAACTTTATGCAAAACTGGTGTCAACTCCTCTTCAAGCATGTTATTGTCCAGGACAGTCATCCACTCCTGGTGATTTATTGTTAAGTTTCCCAGTGCTTTTTTGTCTGTTCAGTGGTAACCAGTCGTGTTATTTGATCCGCCTCTTCTTCAGTCAGTTTTCCCTGTTTGATTGAATTAAGAAGATTTACAGTCTTATTTAAGTCCAACTTATTTGGACAGTTTTCTTCCTTATACAACTCGTGCTAATCTGAGGCAAATGCTCCTGCAATCTCCTTGGGTTGGTGCATTATGTCAGCAGTTTCTGGACTTTTGATTCTATGTACTACTATGTTTGACTGTGATATACACATCTTTTGATTAGTGAATCTATGTTGTCCCTCTGCTTTATAGGCTAATTGGCTGTTATGTTTGTCAGTACTCCTATGACATGGTCATTACACTGTCACTGCGTGTTGTCTGATATTCTCTCCCTAATTCCCGCAATTTGTTTTCCAAACCTGATGGTTCTTCCGGTCTCTCTTTTTTTAACCAAGAATAAATTGCAGTAATATTCCCCCTTAAGAAATATTTAGCTCCCTCTCACAAAACTGATGGAGATACTTGCTCATTATCGTTAAATGTAAGATACTCAGATAAGTATTTTTAAATTCTTGATTAACTCTATCTTTGTTTAGAATAGATACATTAGCTCTCCAGTATTTAAATATAATATTTTGGCTCATCTGCAATTTAAGACAGACTGAGGCATGACCAGAGATAGTGATCACGTCTATATTACACTGAACAGCTCTAAAAGAATCCGCCCCAGACATGAAAAATCTTTACACTTGTAAAATAGTGTGTTGCCAATAAAATCCATGCATTTTATTTATTAAATGAACACATTTTGAACTGTTACAAAAAATGAAAATCACAGAGTTCAAGGTCTCTTTCAAAGCTGAACTTAAATTATCCATCTCGCAAACAAAAATGCCATGAGCCGTCATCCTTTGGGCTTTTGGAACGTGTAGCAGAGCCTTGACCTAAATTTAAAAATACAATGGAAGAAAGAGCACTATTTCAATGAACAATGAAAATAAATATTTGCAAAATAACTGCCTGAATATTTATTTACACAACGTCTGCAAACCAGGGATGTAGGAAGTCACTTTCATCTTTACGCAGGACTATAAGTGCCCGTCCGTGAGGTGTGAGCGGCGCAACAAAAATTAGATCCCAAAATTATTTATTTTAGTATATCTGTCTATTAATTAAGGCAGATGTTTATCATTCTAATAAAACAAACAAGCATGTCTTTGATAACTCACGAAAACAAGCAAGTTATCAAACACACACACATAGGGATTGTTGCACTGCGCTCCCATTCCCCAGCACCAGTCTCCTGCAGCTCCCGGTTGCACACCTCAGTGTTCTGGGGGTTCCCATAACTGTTAATATATATTTCAAAGTTCACTCCAGTGGTCCAACCCGCCAATTTATTGATGGGTGGCAAAGCCAGTGAAATAGGTGGGTGGTCCCCATATGACAAAGAAAGAATCTGTTGTCAGAGTCAACTGGGCTTTCAGGCTCGTCCAGTGATACTGTAGCAAGACATATACACATCACTGCCCTTTGGTGAGACAATCCAAAACAAAACTCATGTTATAGGGTACATTGAGTATTGTGAAAATTGTTGAGTTGTAGAGAGATGCTGAAGAGCATGGTGTCATGGGGGGAGGAATGACTCTCTCAGTTAGTCTGTCTGGGACATGGACTCAGGTGCACGCAGCCATGTCTGTTTAATATAATTGTTAAATGAAGGTAGAGATATGTAAATTAATGTTTCACTTGTAGAACCCTGTTGTGTTCGTAGCCTCACAGACGGTGTTCTACAAGTTTTATGTGATGATTATTATTATGATTATGATTCAATTATTACTGTTTAGACGGCAAGTGCATCAACGTTTCTATAGCTCTGTGGCGACTGACTAGAGAGAGAGGTGGAGGAGATGTTGTGGATCTACATCTGTTGCCGATGATTTCTTTTGCCAGAATGTAGTTAAGGCCGGAAGAAGTGTGCCGCAAGTGTTGATTCCTGATATAATGGACCGCTCCATCTCACAGAACCATTCCTGAGTCAGAGTCTCAGTATCTACTAGGACTATTATTGAGAGTTTCCTGTATAAAAGAACTATTTAAAAACGCAGACTTGAACCGAAGTACTCCAAACACCCCTTGTCTTGTAGGCTGTCACACGTGGCGGAGCTGGAGGGCTTGGCAAGCCATCGTGGAATGATTATAGTTTGGTTTGTGAATGTGTGTGCGTGTGGGACCAATTCTTGGAAACAAACCTCCTTGTGGGGACCTTCAGCTATATGTGGGGAACTTTTGCTGGTCCCCATGAGGTTAAACCTCAATTTGAGGGTTAAAACTTCAAAATAACTGGGTTATTTTACCTCTCATGTCCTCATATGAATAGAAATACAAGTGCGTGTATGTGTTTGCATGAGTGTGTGTGTATATATGTATTAATATTCTTGTGTGGACCAATCTTTGACAAGACTGATCTTGTGAGAATGTTTTGGCAGGCCATCGTAAACTTAAAAAATAATCACGTTTGGTTTACAGTCCTGGTTAAGGTTAGCCATTTGTTTTGGATGGTCAGGTTTAGGGTGAGAGGCTAGGGAAAGCATTGAGACAATGACTGTTAAACTAAAATAGAGACGAAGATTGGCCTGAATTCTAAAAAGACATTTCGTGGGCAGTGATCTCAGAATCCATGTTGTATTCGAGATACAGTTTAGAAACCGAATGACTTTTAAATCTCAAACGTTTCTATTTAAGGAAAGAAAGGCAATAATAAGTAATTATTGCCTTGTAATAGCAGCAAAATAAACACTTTATTAACATTCGACTGAACGAAATTTAATTGCAGTCGGAGTTGCAGATTATTTTGAAAAGCCTGACAGGAAAAAGAACAGTGAACCGTTGTTAACTTGACGGTAGATTGGCTTGAGCGTGGATGTCCGTCTGGTACAGTTAAAATTTCAATCCTTCCTTCCGTCAAGCCGCTCTTCTCCTATTTCATGGGGCTGGCAATAACCGTTGGACACCATTGGACCCACCCAGAACAGACATAAAGGCTGTTGTGTCTGTAAATGTAACGGCAGACGCCGCATCCATCGCTGACTCCGTTATTGTCGCCACCATTTTGGCCGTCAGTGATGGAGCATATCCGGACGCCCAAGGTAACATTTTGCCTTGACACATTTGTTGTGAGCGTGCTAGTTCTACGTATTAAATTCATTGTCTTGATTGTACAATCTGTTCGATCATCCTTTACGATCGTCAGTGCTGTACACACCCGTGTGTTGTGTTTGATGGCAGCATCCTTCATCTGCCCTCCATCCATCTACGTGTGATCACTTCCATCCTGTCGCTGCTTGCCGTCGTGTCAACAGCCGTTTCTCCCAAGTCAAACCAGCCTGTCCGATAATGGATATAGTAGTAAATCGTAGTCGTCAAGTCCCACCATTGAAAGCCTTGTCAGTGCTCCTCGTCTGTCTGAGAGTGAACGTTAGCCTGTGTCATCCTGTCTCAGGTGGAAAATGTGCACCTACTGGAGCGTTCCGCTTGTCAGAGGAAGGCCAGTGTGGGGACCCTCTACCTTTCTGCCACTCACACCATCTTTGTTGAGAACAACCCTGAGACTCGCAAGGAGACCTGGGTAAGAATGTGCCCGCTTGTATTAATAGTTGATTTTATTAATGCAGACGTTTGTCATGGATCAGTCATGAAATGAAATAATTATGGGCTGTAAACTTAGATAATAATAAATTCGGTTGCCTCACATTGATGCAAGCCATTTGGAAAAGTATCTCCCTAATCAAAAGTACTTTCTGATTGTCAGAAGGATTAGACCATTTGGGGAAGTTTCCAAAAAAAGGGGATGTAGGCATTCAGTCATAAGACAGATTATGCAGCAATATGATGTGGTCAGTCAGTACCACACATACACACACTGCTGACTGATTTCACAGTACATTTTATAGTGTCCAAATGTCACTAGTCCAAGTCTATGTGGTCTTCATCAGTTAGTGTTACCTGTTAACTGTAAATTGTCCTGTGTCCATTGCTTTAACAACAGTTAGATTCAGGTGCCACCATCTGAGTTGGGGCTATGTTATCATTGATTCTGACAAGGACCGTATAGACCTGGGTCCCGTTTCAGAAGGGTGTTTTAAGTGAAGAGACTGAGTTGGTTTCCCTGGACGTGAGCAGAAACTTCAGGTAAACCTCTGTGTCTATTGCTGGGGCCTCGTATGTGGTGAATCAAACCTGTTTGCCAGCAGGAAACTATTACTGTGTGTCTTTCTGGCCAGCAGCAAAGACAGTTTGTTGTTTTTAGGTGCTGCACAGCATGGTAAGCAGTGTGGAGAGACCACCAGCCAGTCCTGCAGGGAGCCAGCTGATCATGTGCTGTAAAGACTTTCGTATATTCCATCTTTACATACAGTCGGAGCGAGACTGTTTGGATGTCCACACTTCATTAGCCCGGTTGTCTCGACCAGGTGCGTCTGCATTTTTCATACTTGTGTTTCCTACATGTAATGCAGGGTGTCAGTTCAATGAAAAAAATGAGGCAATACTGCATATCTGTGGGCATGTGCTTCATTTTTATTCAGTATTTCACCCCTTAACTGCAGCCTAATGTCTGTTGTTAACATCAGTTGAAACCATTTGAATTCCCCGGTGTTAAGAATGACAATATCAACAAAGACCCATTTTTTCTGTTTTATATATAGACCACATATTGATACAAATTTCATTACAGAGAAGTACAGCGAGCTCTACTGCTTGTCCTTCAATCCTAATGTCAATAAGGAAAAAAGAGAGGCATCATGGAAGTTTATTGACCTCACAGAAGATTTCAAGAGGTTAGGCGTTCCCAACAATTTATGGGTGGCGACCACTGCCAACACTGAATACAGGGTGAGTTGAGATTTTTGTGATAGTCACCGTGTGTCAGACAATATCACTTACGTGTTGTGTTGTTTAAGTCACTTTCGCACTGCAGGAGCCTTTTCAGTTGCAGGAACCATTTTGCGGATGAAATGCTTCCAGCTTTGCGCAGCAGGAACCAAATTGAATGGTTCTTAGAACTCTTTTATTCCCCCTTCCAGAGCGCGGTCTTTTCTAAGGGGCTTTTCACACGGCAGGCTCTGTCTCGAGACAAAGTGCGTTTGGCTCAAAAGTCCAACATGTGGAGACAGGCAAACCAGGTTTTGGCCACAGACTTAATCCCGTCTGAAGAGCTGCACCTTGCCCCAGGAAGCTCTCCTCATGGGGTGAGCTTCTCGCCTTGGGCTCCTCGATGGCAGAAACTACATGTACAGCTCGACTTCATGCGAAAATGATAAATGTGGACTACTAAATTTCCTACGGAGCCATCCACAGACCTCTGTGACGTGTGAAAGTCGACACACGTACAGAGGCTGCAAGTCTGGTGGACTTTCATTCACATTTAAATGAAACTCAATAAATGCATTGGCAATGACAGATTCTGTTGGAGTCTTCAGTCACAGTGGTAAGACTAACTGTATATCATCAGATCCATGGTGAACACGCTTAAATTAGTTCAGTGTTTCATGTTGTCATTTATCTTCACCTAGGTGCATAATTGATATTTGCCATGCCATGTGTTGTTGGGAAATGAACCATTAAAAAAAAAATGTTATCTATAATGAGCCTATCAGTCCAGACTACAGGCTAAAGTGTACACTGGACTGTGAGGTTCAGAATCAGAATCAGAATAAAATTTATTGCCATGGTCAGTGGGGAGCCCACTAACTAGGAAAGTGCTTCGGAATAAAGTGCTGACAAAAAATAAATAAAATAAAATAAACAACAAGGCTGTTCACGAATTCAACAGTCTGACGGCTGAGGGGAAGAAGCTTAAACTTAAACTTATACTAGAATCTTTTGTAAAGGGTTTTAGTTTGTGGGAGAGTGTCACACTTTTCGCCACAAAAGTGAGTCCCTTGGAAGAATGAAGGAATTATGTGATTCAGAGCCACAAATTGTAGTTTTCATTCCACTGGCAACATTTGTTTCTCCCTCGGAAACCATGTCACAGTGTGCGCAGACTTCTTCTTGTCATACTTCTTGTCATACTAATGAGGCATGTTCTCTCTTAGGTATGTGACACCTATCCATCAGAGTTGTTCGTTCCAAAATCAGCGACACCAGCCGTCATCGTTGGTAGTTCCAGGTTCAGAAGTCGTGGACGTTTTCCTGTTCTGTGCTACTTTCACCAGGACACTCTGGTCAGTGCCAAGTTTGTGTGTAACCTCATCTTGGGGAAGTAAGGGGTTAGCTAAAGGATCACAAATAATGTTTTCACCCAAGTGCGTAACGCCTGCAAAGTCTCGAGCATCTCCACAACTCTTCCTCCACAGCCTGTGATGGCAACAAAATCAAGAAAAAAATTCATTGGTTTGATGTGTCATCTCCAAAATGCCCTTGGAGTTCGTTGAAAGCCCCGTAGCTTCAAAGAACGGTCCAACAGCGACATCCAGTGGTGTTGCCATTTTTTTGCGCGCTTTGTTTTCTCAATTAGTTCACAACAGGTTTGTTTTACTCCATTCACATTCTCCATCAAGTTTGTTGTAGTTGAATAATCATTTATAAGGAATATTAATGGAATATAAGTAAGACAAATAATCGTCCTGTATTTATGACATCAATAGGTTTGAACAGTTTGAGCTTAGATGAAACATTAATCTATTAATCCTGTTGCCTCTTTTTAATTTTTTGTGAATTAGCTCAGCAAAACAAATCACGCTAATAACAATAATGACCCGGCTCTGACCTCCGTCGTGGCGATACAAGTGTTGGAAAGATTCTCATTTTCATTTGTAGTTAATTTTCCAGTCCTACTGTCAGCGTCAGTGCATGACATTCGCGCGTTGCACCTGTATAACGTGGCACCCGTACCCCTGGTGCGATTTTATTTATTTATTTATTTATTTTTAAGTGGCTCATGCCAGCCCCCCAAAAATGCTGCCTGGTTCACCCGTACCTAAATACACCACTGATTGTAGCTACTGACACTTGGCGATTTTGGCATGCTATTTGCAGGAACAAATTGCAGAAAATATATTTGTCTGAAGATGTCTCCATGGCAAAATGCATCATGATTAATTCATTTATTTTAAATATTTTATCACGTCTGCATGATTTTATTGTAGTTTGGGGAATTTCCAAGTGTGATTCTGTCTCCCTTCACATTTTAGAGTGCATTTATTTGGTTCTGCATTTAGTTTTTAGGTAACTTATAAACAACAAAGCAAACTTTGACAGTCTACAAGTGTCAATAAAGTTTTGAAGGGAGACTTCACGTTAGCCATTAGTTCTGTGGCGCAGACAGTCTTTGGCGTCGCAGGTCGGCCAATGAACAATCCATCTGTCGTGAAGGTGTGGGCATGTTAGAGGCGCATCAGGTTTAAAAACAATTTGGAAGTTGCGCATTTGACTGGTCTCTTCGCTCTAAGTGTGTGGGAAGAGGAGAAACAGCATACATCTACAGTTTATTGAAGGAATCTTACCAATTCCATGTAATGTCATCACATTGGTAGATTGTCAACAGGTTTTAATTGTTTATTTTTTAATGTCACCATATCGTCCACCTCCATCTCCGGACAAAATGGATGAAACTGGACCGCGGCACATCGGTTGAAAAACACTGGTCTAGAGATTCCTTACACTGAGAGCTAGACAGACAGTTGGGGACATCTGTTCTTCTGTTCAATATGAAACCTGTCTCTCACAGAAAGTGAAAATAATATATTTTAGTATAGATGTTACCTATTGTTGCTTTAAGTAATGCATTCTTAAATCAATATAAACATTTGAAGTTTGAGTTGTGTATTTGTGGACCCAGGAACAGATACATCAAGTCAATTGCGTTTGTGATCCTCTGCTGCAATAATAACCCCATAGTGAAGAGTCTTAATGGAGAAATGCTGTTTCCATTGGCCTCCAGGCTGCGGTGTGCAGATCCAGTCAGCCACTGTCAGGCTTCAGTGGGCGCTCGCTGGAAGATGAGATGATGCTTCAGTCCTTGATGAAGTCCAACCCTGGAAGTGACTACATTTACGTTGTGGACACAAGACCCAAGGTAACCTCCATTACCATAGAGGAGCACTGCTACATTCAGTAATGTTCAGTAAATTAGGGAATTTGTTTGTGTGTGCAGCTAAATGCCATGGCCAACCGTGCGGCTGGAAAAGGCTATGAAAATGAAGACCACTATAACAACATAAAGCTGCAATTCATAGGCATCGAGAACATTCATGTGATGAGGAACAGCCAGCAAAAGCTCACTGATGGTAATAGAGCATGTGGGTTTGTAGCAAACTTTGACTAATCCAGTTCTCAACAGTGACAGTGGATTTCTCTTGCTAGTTGGTGAACTGCGCTCACCGTCTGTGACAGATTTTTTGTGGGGACTAGAGAATTCCGGCTGGCTCAAACACATCAAAGCCATTCTTGATGCAGGAGTCTTCATTGCGCGGGTATGTTTTCGCTCCTCCCAGACTCACCAATGGCCCTTTGTTTTGGTTACGTTTACATGCACGTACTCCATGCTTTGAGAGTCAAGTTTGGTCTTTTAGAATTGCCATGAAAATAAGGCAGACAAAAACATGGCTGGCCAGTTTGTATGATGTTACGCTCTCTCCCTCTTTTTTTCTCTTTTCTCAAGAGATGTGAACATATATTAACTTACAACACAACATTACAAAAGTCTTGTCAAGTTATGAAACTATACAATATGGACTACAGTATAAACGAGATTAAGAAATACAAAAAGAAAACAAAATGAAAGAAAGCGGAACAAAACGCTATAGGATGTAGTAGGTTAAGTGAAAATCTTAAATTGAGAGGTATTATATGCCTTCTGTTAGCTGCAATGTTTTATTGAATTGAAGTATTGCCAACTTTCAATGAAAATTCCAATTCAGGAGGTTTTTTCAATTACTTTAAAATTGATGGATGTGGAATGTGCCTACAATGTTTAAAAGGAAAGGTTCATACTCAAATTAGCTGGAATTAAGTTTCCAAAAAAATAAATTCATTAGTCATTAATTAAATCGCGAAAAAACCTTTGCAGGAGGGCACAGCCAGAATGATGATTGACAAAAATTGCAGGTGGTACTGATAGCTTTCTGAAAACAGAAAGATGAAGCCTCAGCCAGACCTTCTTCCAATGCTCCAAATAAGAAATGAAGATTGGAGTCTCTCTGACATAAACTACAAACTGATTGATTACTGATTTGTCTGCTTGACTGTTTAATACAGTAATAATAAAGATAACTATTTGAAAAAAAAGAAAATACTTATTTTAAACCAGTGCTCTAGGAAGGCAATTTTTTGTTTCATTCAAATATCCTTGTTATTCCCAATAAAATGGCTATGAGAAGAGAAGTTGTGCTTGAAGATGAGAGGCCATGACAACAAGTTCAAACCATGAAGACATGTAAACCACCTGAACTTGAAACTAACTGATAACTGATAATGAAAATAACTGACAACAGATAATGATATTCCAGATTGACTTTAGGTTATCAAGACATTGCTCCAGCCAATTAATTTCAAATGTATGATTTCAAGTAGCAAAGCAAGGCCACTATTCCCTACTCCCTGCTCAGAGAGGGCAGGTTGTCAACACGTGACGTCATGGACCTAGAGGGGCCGCAGCTTTATGGCGGCTGTCCCAAAATAGATTTTAAGTCATCTCAAAATGCTTCTGTAGATGATCAAATAATCAAAGATGAAAATGAAAGACATTGGGGCAACAGTGGTTCAGGTGCTTCTGTGGGCCATTCTGTAACCAGGGATTTAGCAGGGAGTTATTCCTGTTCCATCCCAGCTACTGTCGTGGTGTCCTTAACTTAACCCACTCCTGTGAATGTGGATGAATTGTGATCGTCAGAGGAGCTGTTTGCACATTGGCAGCCATGCATCTGTCAGTCTACTTCAGGGCATATTTCAGTGTCTCTGTGATGCTGTGACTTGTCTTGGACCATACAACAAAGCTTTTCTGGTTCTGATTCTGAAAGACCCTCTGAACTAATCTGACATGACAGTGAAGCATCTGTGTCTGTCCAGGCAGTGGCCGATGAGGGTGTGAGTGTTCTGGTACACTGTTCAGATGGCTGGGATCGGACAGCCCAGGCCTGCTCCTTAGCCAGTATACTCATGGACCCGTACTACAGAACTATCAAGGGATTCATGGTAATACATCAACCCACGCCCACAAAAACACCATGATTGTTAATATTTACAGTAACTCCTGATGCTTTTCTTATCAGGTGCTGATCGAAAAGGACTGGGTTTCCTTTGGACATAAGTTCTCTCACAGGTCTGGACATGGGGTTGTGGAATCCTGGGTTCTGCATATATACACACAAATACAAATGCTTCAGGAACCACTAGGAGCTCCTTGTAATGCGCAATGAGAATTTTGTGCACAATGAATTGGATCAATGCACGGCATACTCACTGCATTGGACTTGCACACATGAATATGTTGAGACCATGATGACGCGGCCTCTTCTCCAGCTGTATGTTGTTTCACAACACCGGCGTATGATAGTATTGGACAGTTTGTTGGACTTAGGTTCACAATCATAGGTTTACATTTCTTTGAGTACAGGAAACTTTTGATATTGACAGTGGTCGAGTCTGAGTCGCTGGATTGGTGTTTGTTATTAGATCGAGTAGCTTAAAGCTTTTATGACGCGGTTGTCTGCCTTGGTTCACATCAACATATGTCTCCCGCTGCACTGGTGCCTCAGCGAAACACTGTGTTGAAAATAATTGGATATTCAACGTATATAGGCGGCAGTGTCCTCTTCCGTGTCCCGGGTTAGGCTTCACTGATAGTTTGTATAATGATTTAAAGAATAGAATATGAGTAATTGATAATTTATTCACATTATTTCTAATATTTCTTCATTGGCATCTAGGAAATGTGTCCAGACAGGGCTATAGTTAAAGCAGACTCTTAAGAGACGTGAGATACATTGAAGACAGCAGACAGATGGCTCAATTTAACCCCTAAATCAAACTGGCAGAGCTATCTATCTGACACAACCTGGTTCTACGAGAGATGTGAAACTTTGAATTTCTCATTTCTGCACTTCAGCTATTATATTTAAACATGAATAAATGATGATGTTGGAGACAAACTCCACTAATAGATTTCGTCATAAAACAGTTTCAAGAGAGGCTGCAAAACAACTCAGTAGTTCTCTCCCAAGGTAAAATAATTGTTCATTGCTCCTAACCTCTCTTTCATGAGATTTCAGCCAAAGGTAAATCATGCAATAACGTGCATAATACGATGCTTCTGGTTTTGGTGAACTGAACCTGGATGTTAATGCAGGCTTAATCTGTGTTGCTTACAATAATAGATTCATGATTCATTGTTTTTGTCTGTTAATCTAAGTGAAACAGTTCGAGTCCCCTCACTACCTTAATGCCTGTTTTATGAATTGTAGTTGATATCAAATTCTTCTTAACAAATATATGTACTTCTTGTTTTTATGGTGTTAAATAAAAATATGTTTTTTGACTTCATGTTGTCTCTTTCTGTAGGTATGGCCACCTCAACACTGATCCCAAAGAGGTGTCCCCTGTCATTGACCAGTTCTTGGAGTGTGTGTGGCAGCTGTCCGAACAGTTCCCGTGTGCCTTTGAATTTAACGAGTGCTTCCTGGTGGCCATACACACACATGTTTACTCCTGCCAGTTTGGAAACTTCTTGGGCAACAGCCAGAAAGAGAAGAGGGATATGAGGTAAATCTCTACACACAAATCTCAACACAAATGAATGTATTTATCAAAATGATTGAGATCAGCGTCACAACACGAGCACAACTAACAGTCCAGGATTTCAGGCACTCTGCCCACTTGAACAAGACATACATGACCTCACACTCTGGATTTGCGTAATCCTTTGTGTTGTGTTCAAATAATGGAAGTTTCAGTTTCAGAGCAAAGTTTTCTCCTAGACACAATAATCAAGTTTGATTGTTTGAGTCATTGGAATTCTATTCTAAAATGTGTGTGCACAGACATCAATAGAATTTGAATGTCGTTCTATCTCTTGACGCTCACTGTGGTGCCTGTTACTACACTACTTAGGAATACGCTACTTTATCCTTTTTTGTTTTCACAAACAACACATTTTTTCATAAAGAAAAGTCAACAGGTTGTAACTGAGTATTACGTCTTTGTCAGACTACATGAGCGTAGTCACTCTGTGTGGCCTCAGCTGTGGTCGGAAAGGGCAGAATTCTTCAACCCCCTGTACAAGGCTGAGCTCAGCCAGTGTCAGGGCGTCCTCAGACCTAATACGAGCCCCTTCTGCTTCAAGTAAGTTACTGCAGCACCCATTGTGTGTGATTTATGCCATTTATTTTCATACTCCTTCATCTTTTCACCTGTCTTGCCTCAGGATTTGGAAAGGTCTCTACAAACACATGGACAAGTCTTCCCCTCCTTCTCAATCCCCTGCTGACCTTATGTCTGTTGTCCGGGAGGAGCCCCAGCAGCTGGAAGAGAAGCAGGTCATACATCAGGAGCTATCACCAGGTGGACCCTTCTACCATGACATTGGTTACACACAAGGAACCACTCTCATCCATCCAGCCATCCATCACCCATCCATCCATCCATGCACCCATCCATCCATCCAGTGGTAGCTTGAGCAATCCAAACTAGTTAAGCAGGAGAACAATGCAATCCAATGAAGGAGTAGTATATTTGTGTGCTATATTTGCCATTCGTCGTTGTGGGGCAATGATTGTGATGTATTGCAATGGAGGAGTAGGACCTTCTCTGGACATCTGATGCAAACATCGTCTTGACAGCCACAGTTCAAATGTTTACATTTCTACCAATACATTTTATGTGACATTGCTGGTTGGTAGCTGCACGCACTGGCTCGCGAAAATAATCTTTTATGTGAGGTCATGCTGACAATATCCAGATGTAATGCAAATTGTAATTCTGAATATTTTTATCATTACACGTGATGCAAACCTGTCTCATTTACTTTCGCAATGGCCCATTTCTCCCCAGCACTGCCTGCTAGCAGCTTACTCACTTCCTCCATTTGAGAACTGTCTGTCCACACAGAAGTGATTGTAATTCTTCTGATAACTCTATAACACTGTCCCAGTTCCATAAAGTAATTTACGGTGGCCTTGAAGTGCAGCACTTCTCTGTAGACAGCAAACACAACGAATGTTCCTAAGATTGGAAATGGTCTGTGGTTACAAATGTTGTCGCCGATTGGTAAGGTGTAATAGTTTATTTTTCCTTTTGGCACAATGGCCAATGCAACGGACCGAGAAGCTTCAGCAATTGCTTTGATATTTGGACATTGGTACCAGGTAATACTCAATATGCTGTACTTTGCACACTTTGAAGACAACATTAGAGATGCTTTTCTGAGATGAATTTGCCAACTCAGGCTCCTTGACCCTCAGCCTTCTCATACAGCTCAAACTGCCTGGAAAGGTCCTCTATACAGTTGCCTCAAGACGTTGTTTGTCAGGGCATTACTGTTCCTTTTTCAAAATGCTACACACTGTCTTCTTCCTTGTTCGTCTTCACTCTATTACCTGCCTTTATGGGTTAATATGCAAGTGACCAATCAGCAAAAGATTTAACTATCTATGATGACCTTTGTCACCAGAACATAAGTCTGTTTTCCGGAAACTTTGGTTGTCTCAGTGAAGTGTTTTAGTGTGTTGCAGTTCAAGGCCATGTGGCAATTTCATTGAAATCTGAACATAATGTGAGGCTTAAAATTATTGTTCATGTGTCTCTCACTTTTCTCCCAGTATCAGAGGATCGCAGCAGTGACAGGATGGATAATCACTTGAGAGAAGAAACATGTTCCACAGAGGGGGAATAACCACCTGCCACAGACACTGGGGGCTGAACCCACACCAAACCACTGGCATGGGGCACAGCAGCCTCTCGTTCGTCCTCTCCAGAGCGCTGGTGAGCTGTCCCATCTGCTGGAAATCAGTTCAGCCTTTCGTCTCAGTTTACCATGGGCTTACAGGAAACCTGTTCTTTGGACCACCCTACATATAAGAACACATTGGCTGAGGAGTTATTATTAACTGCACTTTTGCATTGTACAAACAATATCCATCCAATATCCATGTATTTCAAGAAAAGAAAAGAATACTATCCTCCACAGATGCTGTCTCATCATCTTGGGACATTCATTTCTAGAGAGCACATTTGGTTGTGAAAACCTTAGCACAGAGACAAGACTGGAGTCAGTGTGTTCAGGGAAACTAAGAGTCAATGTGTTCTGAAGTGTGACATTATAACATGCTGGCCACAACACTGATAGATAAGTCAACAACAGATTAATTTGGATCTTTGGGATATACAAGCTCAGAGAGCAATATGGAAATGGAATAAGATGCTGTTGGGGGGGGAAAGACATCATGTATGTGAGGACTGATCCAATCGTGCTAGTGGGCCTTGTGTCGCATGTGAAAATGATATTACAATTATAATTCCGAGACACTGCAGTAAAGTTTCTGGACTGTGCACCTTAAGGGCAGTCAGTGATAGCTTGCCTCAGTGTGACAGGTCACTGTCAGGTCGACACCAAATGGAACCATTAGATTGACTCTGAAGTCACTTATTGCATTTACCTCTCACAAGTTGCTCACAGGTTTGGGTCAACTTTTAATTCACATTTTGTTGTCTAGTTCAAGACCTACCAAGCTGGGTGTTCGGGTCATTGAGGCGTGAAGAAGAACAGAAGTTCAGTTCAATCCCACCATCTCATGATAAATCTCAGAACACATTTGCTGAATAACAACATTTAAATAGGTTCCGTGGCATCAAGACAGTCAGTATTAACATATCTCTTCTCTCTAACCCTTCCTGGTTAGTGGACAGGTGTGGATGAGCCACGGGATATTTATGTGATGGTGTTGCATCCTTGGGTTGGTTCTGATGAGGTGGAACTCGTATGCTGCAGATTACCTAGATTCAAAGTTATAACACTAAATACGTGTTGAAGGATGAAAAGGGTAAAGTCCACCTTATTGTTGATTAAATGTGAAAGCATTTAAGAAAAATGTCACTGTGTCACACAATCAAACCAGAAGATTTCAAACCATTGTTTGCCCCTCTGTGTTTTACTACACATTTTTTCCTGCTAGGAATCTTTTTATTTATTTCTTTATTTATTTTTATTTGATATTTGTGTGATCAGTCATAGATATGTACATTTTGTAGCATGTGGAGTGCATTTATTCATATGTGCAATCAATCTCCTGTCTCAATAAATGAATGTTTTGAGTAATATCTTCAGTATTCCTCCTGAACTCCTGACTTCGAGGACCGACTGAAGAGGTCTCCAAACTTCCTTGAACCGCGATACTCGAAGCTACTGCTTTAATGGATACTTTTGAAAGGCCACGGTTTGGCTTTAATGAGAAATCATTACAAATCATTAAAATATTGATACTCATCTACGTGAAGCCATTGATCAGGTTGATTAATCTTAAATTTATTAATAATAATGAACAATTAATGTTTTTTTCGTGACTCATAGGGAAGGTCATTTTTTAAAATACACAAAAAAACAAGTTGATAGTCATATGTATGTAGATATGCACACCAATGTGAAATTATCAGTAAAATAAAAATCACCAAAAAAAAGCTCTTTCAATTTTTTATTTTTAAAACTATCATCACATTTAGAAAGGCTTGCTATATCTGCAGATTCAAATGCTACTCTTGATGATCCATAATATATAGTTACTATTTTGCTGTTATGGAAAAAAATAATATTGAAAGATGAGCCTTCTCTAGTCTGCACCAGGTAGCTGGATATTACAGATCCACGGTTAAAGGGGAAATGGCGTATCACAATTTCCCATCAGAAATAATCCTACAAAGGAAGATGTAACAAGATGGAACATGCACAGGGAGCCTAAGCCTCCCCTTCTTGTCGGTCCATTGGCCCTAAAATCGAAGAAAATGAATGGGAGATCAGTTATTTTCGGGTTCAATTCGTCTCATGCCCTGGATCACGCATATGCTGTACCTCAATTTAAATTATTAATAATGATGTGACTTTCGACTACGTTTGTCCTGTCATTTTTGATTTATTTTCTTGTGAAAATACGTAATTATTTTGACCCAAAAAAATTTAAACATCGCACATATGACATCACAGCAGAATCTGACTGCTGCAGCGCTAAGGCACCAAGAAATACAGAAGATTAGCTGACATACTATGTCTGTGTAGAGCTTGTGCCGCATGCCGGCTCTCACTCGACTGACTAGAGAGTGAGAGCACGAGCATTGTAATTAGGTATCACACAAGACCTGAAGTAACCTTTGATGTTGGTGGAAAAGCAGTGGTCTCATTGCATTAGAATGCGTCTTTCAAATTCACCGACATCATATGTGAGATCTCTTGCATATTTCGAGCTAGATCAGAAAATAACTTGTGTCTCTCCATTGACTCCTATTCATATTTTTTGTTCGCTTAGGTCCCATGAGGCAGAAGTAGATGGGCGGTACTAAGGTTCCCCATTGACACGTACAGCTGGCATATGAGTGTGACTGTCTGGGACACAAATAGTAGACTTTGGTGATTTGTATTTTCACATTTAAAAAAGCAAGCTCAACCGACACTTCTAAAAGAGTCTAGAAAAAATACTCATCTCCAAGGAGCAGAGCCTTGTTTGGACAATCTGGTAACATGGAACAGGCACTCAAATACATGAAGAAAAAAAAAACTTCCTTGAAATTGATCTATTGATTTATTAAAAGCTACGTTTGCTTTGAGCGTTCATTTCTCTTACGCACATCTGTTGAACCTTGGTTACATTGGAATGAGCTGGAGACATGATGTATACATATAGCTAGACAGTGATAGAAAATCCACTTGATTTATTTCTCAGAAGAACAGTTGCTGGCACTTCTGCAAGGTCTCTTCTGGACAAGACACTTCATGCCCGATGGTTCGAGGGTCGCTGTAGATCTCATAGTCATTTCCCCCCTTAACACAGAAACACAAAACACACTAATAACTCATAAAAACACAAACAGATGAGCACATCTGAGGGACTGGACCTGTCACGAAGAAGCAGCATATCTGCAGGACTCATAAGCATTCGTTGTAATATCAATCTTTTATAGAACTTTCTCTGTATTCTATAACTTAGCACCCTTGTAATGGATATTATAAAGGATATTATTTAATGCTAATGCTAATGCAGCAAACATCAGTAAAAATGGAATATATTAAATCAACATCCAAAATGTCTATCTTTTTTTACTTGAATTTCGATGGCTCTGGTTATTGTCACCAAATGTGATGACCTTAATATTATTATTATTATTATACACATTTTGCATGGATATGCAAGACAGAAAGTATCCAGGTAGTATAATGAAATTCATTTACACAGATTAATGAAAGTCGTATCACCACTTAAGTGTGCACAGTGAAGGGCCGGCAATGGTCAAGATCATGTCAGAGGAGCCTGAATGTGGTGGATGCCAGGAATGATACTTTATACAAGTGAGATAAGGCACACAGGGCTCAATACGCATAGTATTTACAATCCCAGCCAGACTCAGCCATCATCCTACTCACAGGTTTGGTTTTGTCTCCAAAGAAGTGAATGGTGGAGAAGTTGTCCTTCTCGAGAATTCCCAGGCAATACCTTTTATCCCAGCCATCTGGAAAGACATCAAAGCTGATCTGACCTCCTGCAGAGCCACACAGATGAGTAGAGATGAGCATTGACCTACATGACACTCACTGAGCATTAATTCAGCATTCGTGCGGCTCACCAATGGAGAAGGACAAGCCTTTTCCTTTGAACTCCTCCCTCAACACAGATACAAACTTCTCCCGAATCTTCTCCTTCTGTTGAAAGGAAAACAGAGCTTACAGGCTACCACTGACTCAACTGTCCTGTCCTTCACATCCTGAACTGGACCATTGTATTGGTCATTTGCCATCTATAAATGGAGAAATTAAATTGTAGGTACTCAGGTGTTTGCTGATTGACATGAAGGAACCCCTAGAAGTGAAAGCACTTGGGGGAAGCCTGATCATGTCAAGCTTGAAAACAGGTGCATCGCTTGTTTTACACAAACATAAAGTTCACTAGTAATTCTACTTCTGACAGCCATGAAAGCCTGAAGCATGACTGGAAAGTACTCTATTACACACAGTATATGAACACCACAAGTAAACCCATCATGCCTTGGCCTGCTAAATCACCTGGGTAGACCACAACAGTGAAAAGATATCCCTGAAAAAGCCCTTGATAGGCAATACCTGGTCGAGTTCATAGAACTCCTTCCTCTCCTCTGGTGTGCAGCTGCGCCCAATCGGAGACACGTTCAGCATCCCATTGCGAAATTCAATAAAGGTGCCCCTGGAAAAACACCGGTGGTCAGCTGATGGGATATATTCTGTCTGTGTGCAAACAGATCTCTGTACCTCTTCCTTGGAAGTTTAATGGTGGCCATGTAGTTCAGACAAAAGTTGATGAAGTCTTGCAATAATTCCTCTCCCATGTGGGCTTGAATGGACTAAGCAAACACAGTCATGGAAGAACCTTTACAAACGTGACCAAAGTGCAGATGGGAGCCAAACCTCCTACTGCAACATCCACCATTTAATAATAGGCACTGCTCTCACTGTCTACCACTTCCTGGCCACTAGCCTCATTCTACAGATGACAATGCCGCCAGGTAACACTTTCCCTTGGTACTTCACTATTCAGGGGAATGCTCTTAACAAGATCATCTAGTTTGTTCTAGAACTCCCACTGCTGACGTCCCACTGCTGACCACCACCTGACCATCGTTGGGTACTCTCAGTGCATCTTACCTGAATGGAGTGCAGTTGACCATGCCTGTAGGCCACAAGTCCATTCTCAGCAAAAACATAGTCCACTCTCTGAATTACTGCAGAAAAAAACAGAGCCTGGATAACTAAGTTTCAAACTCAACTGGATTCTCATTTGTTATAGTCATACCATCAGTTCCGAGTTGCTCTTTGATCTTGTCCAGGTCAGACCCACCGACCACTCCTACACGAACTTCACTTCTTAGCTTCTGAAGGAACTCTGCCACATCTGCAGTAACTGGCTGAAATCACAATTTGTCAGGGTTCAACTTGATCATTCAAACAAATGTGCTTTTCTTCAGAAAGATAGACTTGATATGGCATATACATAAACACAAAAAATATACAGAAAGCATCTATGCTTTCAGGAGGGACAATTCATTTGAGAAGTTTGACAACGTTAGTTGGGTCAGACTCAGGAGGCTTGGGCTCTACACCGGGAAAATGCGGATCGGCAGGACAACGATCATTACAGATGGGGATACCACGAAAACGGAGAAAAGGAAGTCAAACAGTGACGAGTGATGAGTGTACCGATCAGTCCCGAGTGTGCCGAATGGTACGTCTTGACGTGGACGCTGATGAAATGATGATACATAAAAACAACGCTGTGATCGAACTATTAAAATCGCATATATGGTCTTAAAAAGGACCGTTTCAAAATGACCAAGCGTTATTTATTACCCCAGCAACACAGGCGTGATCAAAGTTATTGAACTGACAGTCACTATCTCTACCTGTCGGGCAGGCGTCAGCGTACCGTCCACATCAAAGAGACAGAGGGTGCTTGAGTCAACAGGACCGTCACTCATGTTGGCGCAAGCACAGGACACTCAAATGTACTCGGATGACTGAATGAAGGCAACGTTCTGCAACCCTTCGTTTAAGCACGAAGACTTCCTCATGACCTCACCGCACACTGCTGTCCGTCCAGTCAGTGGAATCCAAGTGGCTTCCTGTTTACATACGTCAACGCGAAGCCTTCTTCTACGTGCATTTGAACAGAAGTAAGCGCCACCGTGTGGTGGAGACGTGAACTACATACTGTATATGGCAGGGGTGGGATTCGATTAAAAAAAATAATCTAGTTAATTAGAGAATTTGTGGTTAATTACTCTCAATAAAGAATATTTGCCACATTTTCCATTTGGTATAATACTGAATCAAATGATGGACCCATACATACATTTAAACAACAAAATATAGTTTATATGGCATCAGTTTGACAATAGCACAATAAATCGCGATGGTGGCTATATTCAAGTTTTTATATCACCTTATTTCAACTAAAGCTCTATTAATGTCTTGATATAAGAATTTCAGTTTTATAACAATTTCAAATACATTTATTGTAGTGGAAACCCTGGTCATTGTGTAGCGAAAACACCCCTGAAGCAAACAGATTGTTTTAGTTTGCTTTTGTTCAGGGAATCCTCCATGTTTGTTGTTATATTATATTCTTCTCCCTTTCGGTTTCTCCCTTCAGGGGTCGCCACAGTGGATCATCTTCCTCCATCTCACCCTGTCCTCTGCTTCTCTGTCTCTATCTATCTATCTATCTATCTATCTATCTATCTATCTATCTATATATATATATATATATATATATATATATATATATATATATATATATATATATATATATATATATATATATATATATATATATATATAAATACAACGCAAGTGAACATTTGAGAATACTGTGCATACTGTGATACAAATGTGAACAAAACCATCTCAGATACATTGGGGCATACATGTAGAACTATAAAAAGACAGCCACAACGGCTCTTCCTGTTTCGACCAGTCTGATCTGGAAAGAAAATGCCCTCTAGCATACTTCGCACAGACAAAGAACTTTTCGCGCCTCGAATTTAAAACCCCGAATTGACCAATAGGCGACAACTAGAGCGCACACAAACTTGTTGACTTCAGGCTGCCCCTTTGACCAATCACAGCGCAGCGTCAGGTTTATGACCATACTTTTAAACTGACAGGCTTGGGCCCGACCAATCCGCTCGTGAGTCACAGCGTTTTTAGGGCTCGTTTTTACTTGAGTTTGTTCAGCTTCACAAGGGTGACAAAACACTTGCGTCGCCTGTTGGGAACGGTTGTGAACAGCTTGTCCTTTTGGTAAAACGTGAGTATTCTCTTATTATTTCTATGTATAAATACGTTTTTTTACTGCTGGGATACGACTTTCAATGTAGAATCCAACCCTTGCTGCGATTGCCTTAATTTAGTTAGTTGCTCTTATTCAGTATTTTTTTTCCTCTCGAAGTTGGTTATTACTTAACTACGCGATGGACCTTTATGTGTTTTGTAAAGGCGTGAACCTAAAACGCCATTTGGTTCCATGCTACGGGCCGCTTCACAAAGGAAACGATTTAAGTAGTCGGCGGGAGGTTGTTAAGACGGTGTTAATATTGCTACAGGTCGTTTACAAGACACTCGGGCACCTTGCTACCGAACGACTGTTGTAACGAGGTCCATAGTCCATTCTTTGTCAAGTTTGAGCGCAGTTGGTTTTAGGCGGGAAGATACAAAATGGAGTCGTGTCCTTCATTCTTCGTAATGCAGAAATCCGATTAGTCCGAACACCATCTTCTCGGCGTTGTGATTAGTTGACTGCTTTTTGTCGCTACGTCTTTTAGTAGTTCTCCGTTTCGTATTTTAGTTTCATGGGTGGACGACTGTAGTTGGTTGCACAACCGACGCTTTCCCTCTCTTTATTTCAGTCAAGTCGCTGTCATGGCGAAGGATAAAGATCCAAACAAGCCTCGGGGCAAAACTTCTGCCTATGCATTCTTCGTTGCAACATGCCGAGAAGAACACAAGAAGAAGCACCCTGGTACCTCTGTTGGCTTTGCAGAGTTCTCAAGAAAGTGCTCTGAGCGGTGGAAGGTGAGTTTTATGCTACCCTTACGTTGCACTTCGACCTCTACCTTCAATACAAAAACTAGTGCGGGTGTGGAGTGCGTACAAAATACTTTGATGAGGAAATGATCAACAAAAGCAGATTGGCAAATTCATAAACCTCACCTAGGAAGTTGTTTTTGTTTAGCTGTCTGTTTGAAAAATAGTGGATGAATTGATTTGTGTTTAATGGATGTGAAATGGTTCTTTAAAGTTTGATGTTCCATATTTCCATCCGATCCCAAATGAAATGCTTCCAAAAAAGTTGTCTTAATATCAAATTGTCTTAATTCGTGGCTTGACTGAGGTCTGCACTTAAGTACTTTGCTGTTTTACTAATTTCTTAGAGATAACATGATGGCAGAACCTGGTGGAAGAGCTTGTCTATCTCATCTATATTGTTGCTACTTGTAAGCTGTCTGACCATTACTATGCCTCTTGCAGACCATGTCCAGCAAGGAAAAGTCCAAATTTGATGAGATGGCAAAGAATGACAAGGTTCGTTATGACAGAGAGATGAAGGATTATGTCCCCCCGAAGGGTGTCAAGAAGGGCAAGGCCAAGAAAGACCCCAATGCCCCAAAAAGGCCCCCGTAAGTGAAATGCATTTAAGTTTGTTTTCTGCAAAATTCATTATATGAGAGTTCCCCCCTTCCTCTGCAGTTCTGCCTTTTTTGTGTTCTGCTCTGAACACCGTCCCAAGATCAAAGAAGATAACCCTGGAATCTCCATTGGTGACATAGCTAAAAAGCTTGGTGAGCTCTGGTCAACACAGGGTCCCAAAGAAAAGGCTCCCTATGAAGCTAAGGCTGCCAAACTGAAGGAAAAGTATGAAAAGGTAGGGCTGCTGCTTCTGCCGCCAGTACCGCCACCACCACCACCTCACCTTGATGTTTTGGTCTGATCCTGATGTTTTTATTCAAGGATGTTGCTGCATACAAAGCCAAGGGTGGCTCTGGCAAGAGTGATGCTGGCAAGAAAAGTGGCCCGGGCAGGCCCTCTGCAAAGAAGCCTGAACCTGAAGATGATGACGACGATGATGAAGATGAGGATGACGAAGAAGAGGAGGATGAAGAGGAGGATGAAGATGATGATTGAGCAGTTTACAATACATTGTTCAGTGAAACTAGATATGCAACTGTATGTATGCTTGCTGTTCCCAGTTTGTCTGTCAGGCAGTTTCTGATTGTCATTTAGTTTTCCATATCTAGCTCTCATGTTAGTGCCAGCTGAACATGACTGGTCTACCAATGTTGCAAACACTGGACAGCAGCTCGGCAGTTAAGTTTTTTAAGAGTTTAATTGCTTCTTCAGGTACTGCACATGTTTGTTTAGTGGTGCCTGTCTTCACTGTTTTACTACCATTTTTTTTTCTTTAGTGTTATCTACAGCCATTTTATTGTGGAGGTTTGATGTAGAACAGATTTTCTTTTGTAATAAAATTTTGTATATTAATTTTTGGCTGTGTTGGGCGGGGCTTGTCTTGAACGATGGGGTAGTTTACTTGATTTTTATGTTTGACAATTGTTAGTCTCCTGAGACTGAAAGCTCAATAGAAATCTTGGTGTAGTACTGGCCATCAGTCAGGGCTCAGATGTAAAATGCTAATTGGTAGCTTAAAATACACGTCGATTCTATTTCACTGGACTGTTTAAATTGAAAGTAAACCTTTTAAAGTTGTGGTAAGGACTTTGTGCGTTTAGCTCTCTTCTGCATCCTGTTTAAATAAGTGCTTGTATCTGTTCACCTTATTCCAAAAGGGTAGTTTAAGGACTGTGTGGGAAAAATGTAATCTGCTGATCATGCATTGACAATCGCAGGCACCAGAGTTACAGTTGTTTTCCCATAGAGCTCTGAAGCACATGATTCAATGTAATATATGCAAATCTGAAGAACGGAACATTTAACTTCTACTCCCTGATTTCCCTTCTTTTTCCACTTATGTTTCAAAGTTAGCTGGTGAGAAGATTCTGAATGCGAATCTACCCCCCTGAGACGCTGGCTTTGAAAGACACTACTGTAGCTATGCCCCAGAGAAACAGGAAAGGTTTACTAAAGCCAGCCATTTGAAAGGAACGAGCCTGAGGTCAAACTAGGTTGGGGGCAACTGTGGGTGCTGGATGATCTTCTTTTTCAGCGATGCAAGTGTTGGGAAATAGAAAAAAAATCAGATTTTCATTTGTAGTTAATTTTCCAGTAATAGTGTCAGAGCGTGACAGTTGCACCTGTGTAACGTGGCTCATGCCGCCCCGGGCAGATCCCCGGTGACACTGGCTGATCGGGTCCGCCTGCTCGATGTGGTCCGGAAATTCGTGTGCCGGAACCTGAAGTTGCTAACGCGCGAGTTCAACCAACTGCCCTTTGTCACTGCCCTACTTACTTCTAGGGCGTCATTTCCTGCCCGCATGCGCACATGGGTGTTCTAAAACGTCATTTCTTGCCCACTTGCGCACATTGTTGTGTCGTTTGTCACTGCCTGATGTGTGACGGCTCCCAATTGTGCAGTTTTCTGAAATCGTAGTAATGGGTAAGAAAGACAGAGGTGATCGAGGTGAGTTTCTGATCATTTTGTCAGTAAGCCTCTGTATGAAAGTGCCTTACTGTTTAGACGCACTACTTTGGCAGTCTGCGTGCTCAGAACAACATATTCATATCATCCATATTTGTTTCTTTTAGTTGTCGCTGGGCTGGTTTTGGATCGATCACTCATGTAAATGTTTTTCTAATTTCTAATACTTCGCCTACGATGGTCCAAATGGATGTTACACTTAAATTGTTACACTTCAATTCCTGATGCGTGTTTTCTCCATCGTGAAATACCGTTGTGTTTACTTAAAATATCCGCTACGTAAGTCAGGCGGATGATACAGTTTGATAAGAGCACCATTTGAGAAACAACGCTTCAAGATGAATTGTGGTATTGTCCTCAGTGGACCCAAATGCTATCGGTGTGTACTTTTTTTATTGTCATTAATTGCACTATTGCCACAGTTAACTGCCGATTAATTGCGAATAATCTAGTTTTTCTTTTCTAAATGAAACGCATCATATGATTAACACGAATGTTATCAACACAAGAGTGCCCAATGACGACGTCCGAATGCATTCGTTTATTGCCACAGTGCAACGTAACAGGAAGTGAGATTTGGGTAGAGATGTAGTGTAGAGTTACTGTGTATGCGTTAACTTTTCACACTCCTGCTACTTCAATGTGCGGATATTTCACCCTGCTGTGATAGGTATCTCTAAGATTGAATGGCATTTAGATCAATGAGCATGTGCCCACAAAACTGTACAGTAATTCCCTTTTTCCATTTCATATTCTCATTTTTTACAGAAAGAAAGTCTAAAAAACGTTTGTATGAAGAGGAAGATGATGATGATGAAGTTGTGGGCAGTGAATCCCAAGAGGCCATACCTGCTGCGGCAGGGAAACAAGTTGATGAAAGTAGTAACAAACTTGATGAGTATGGCGCTAAAGACTACAGGGATCAAATGCTCCTGAAGACTGATCACTTCTCCAGGCCACTATGGGTGGTAAGAATCTTTTACTGGTCAATATTTATACAGAATACAGTCTTTTCAAGAGTTGTCTTTTTAATTTGCAGGCTCCGGATGGCCACATCTTTCTAGAGGCATATTCTCCAGTATACAAATATGCCCAGGATTTCTTGGTGGCTATTGCAGAGCCAGTTTGTCGGCCTAGCTACGTTCATGAGTACAAACTAACAGCCTATTCGCTCTATGCTGCTGTGAGTGTTGGGTTGCAGACCTCGGATATTGTGGAGTACCTCCAGAAACTCAGTAAAACGTCTGTACCCGATGGAATTGTTCAATTCATAAAGGTTTGGATCAACTTTTGTCTGACATAATGGGCGAGTAACTGCTTGTTAGTTCATTGTTTTGATTTTTTATTTTAATCTGTTTTAGCTTTGCACCGTCAGCTATGGCAAAGTGAAACTGGTGCTTAAGCACAATCGGTAAGAATCCATTTAATTACTTAGATGGTTTATTATTTTACACATACGCTTGTTGAGATCTTTTTTTTTTTTTTTTTAGTTATTTTGTTGAAAGTACATTCCCGGATGTGATTCAGAAGCTCCTGCAGGACCCTTTGGTCCGAGATTGTCGTCTTCGTGCAGTAGATGGAACCGACACGGAACTCATCACTGAAGTCCTGCACAGCAAGTCAGCTGTGAGTTGTCTGTTGTCTTCTGTTAGAATTTTACATTGCTGTGTGATGCTGTGAAGTCCCTTTGCGCATTGTAGTGCCGCAGATGTGACAGGCTTAGCGGCAAACCACAAATAAGTACATGTTTTATATTATCTGTTTTCCTCCTGCGACATATGAAATGAAAAAGTACCTTGCAGGCCCATCAGCCATTTAAAGAACAAACAAGAGTATAGTAAGTTTTGGCTCATTCCAGAAAATAAAAACAAGACCAATGGTTCTGCAACAATTAGGCAGCAGCGAGTGCCACCCTCACTCATAGGAGTTTGACGGCCAAAAGGCAGAGCAAATCATACTTTCCACATTCAGAGTCCCTACTCTCAATCCTATTCCCTTGTCTTTCCTCTTCTCCCACTGTCTATTGGCACGCCTTCCCCCTCTCCTTTTCTCTCTTCGACCGACAGTAGTCCAAATTCCATCAGGTCGTTGTTAACCCAGGCCTCGACCGATCTGGTATGAGATTCATTTGTCTGATCCGCATCTTTTAGTTTGACATGTTTTTACATCGGATGCCCTTCCTGACACAACCCTTTGCATTTATCTGGGCTTGAGACCTGCGTAAGAAGAAGGCTCGCCCCCCCCCTTCATGGCTGAGCAAATAATGTAAAAAATATAGCGACTTGTCAGGGTGTGTGATGAACTGCTTCATTCCACACTAACATCTTGGAATTCTCAATATTAAACCTTTTCTTGTGTGATGCCCTGGATAACTGAGTACTCCTGCAAGCTTTTGACTGAACTGTCAGCCTGCAGAGAATTTTTTTTCTCTTGAAAAGTAAATAAAATGCCAATCCATGTGATGCCATTGATGGTTGATCGGTATTGGCACATATTATTTGTTATATATATATTTATAATATTTCTTTTTCATTTTATTTTATTGTGATATGTTGTGTATAGAGCATGTTACGAACATAATTTCCCTTGGGATTTATAAATTAATTCTGATTTCTGATTTCTGAAAGCTGATTGTAGCATCCCGAATATCAATTGTTGTCTGTCTCAGATTTCAAAGACTGTAGCTGAAAAAGAAGCTCCTTCCACCTCAGATCAGGTAAACAATGGACAGTCTTCGTCGGAGCAAGTCCCTGAAGACATCTTTAGCTACTATGAGCGCATGGATAAGGAGGAAGAGGATGAAGAAGAAACACAGACTGTGTCTTTTGAGATTCAACAGGTGCTACTTCTCACATTAATTTTAGATCCTGTGTTGCATTTGGTTAATTTTCTGCAGGTTTAATGTGTTGTGCCCACTGTTTTTTTGTTTGAAATAGGAGAAGATTGAACAACTGCAGAAGCAATGCATTGAAATGGAGTATCCTCTGCTTGCGGAGTATGACTTTCGCAATGATACAGTGAATCCAGATATAAACATTGACCTGAAGCCCACAGCTGTGTTGCGCCCCTACCAAGAGAAGAGTCTGAGAAAGATGTTTGGGAATGGACGTGCACGCTCAGGCGTCATTGTGCTTCCATGTGGTGAGAGTTTGGAAGAGAGCATACATTCATACTCAGTCATACTTCCTCTGGCAGCTCGAATTGTTGAATATTTATTTCATGTTAACAGGTGCAGGAAAGTCTTTGGTGGGTGTGACGGCTGCTTGCACTGTGCGCAAACGTTGCCTGGTGTTGGGAAACTCATCTGTGTCAGTGGAACAATGGAAGGCGCAGTTTAAGATGTGGTCAACGATCGACGACTCCCAAATTTGTCGCTTTACCTCAGATGCTAAGGACAAGCCCATTGGCTGCTCGATAGCCATCAGCACCTACTCAATGTTGGGCCACACAACCAAGCGCTCCTGGGAGGCTGAGCGAGTAATGGAGTGGATGCGCAGTCAGGAGTGGGGCCTTATCATACTGGACGAAGTGCACACAATTCCTGGTGAGTTTAACTGCTTATCCTTACCAGTGATTCTGTATTTGTATGTATTCCAACACTAAGAGTTCAGATTTTTATTTGATCATAATCTACATTATATTAAATTAATCTAATTGAAATTAATTCTATTAAAAATTAGGAATTACGCATTTCTCACCATCCTAACAGCATGGGGGCCTCTGAAACTAGGATTTTGACCCCCTAAACCAGGATTTTACACCAGGAAAGTTATGACGTAGACCTCAAAAGAAGGATGCACAATGTGCTCTGCTTTTTGTCTTCCTCATTGTCAAACTCTCACACATTCCCGCCCTCATTGGGCTTTCCAATTCATTTGTTGCTGTCGTAAAATAAAGTCCTTGAAGATGAGATGTGCAGAGGGTTTTTAATGTAAAACCCAGTGCGCCTCTCATGTTCCCCCCAAATCATCAAGACATTTAAGTCCTCAGAAGTCTGATTCGGTTTTCGCACAATACGCATGTGTCGTCCTCCCACAAGGGCATAGTCAGCGCAATCAACCCCGGTAAACAGCGCCACTTCGAATGAAGCTGACTTATTTTTCAAGCTGGAAGCTGATTATGGTTTTATGAGAGCCACTGCATGCTGGTGGGCTAAGATTCCATTTACATATATATGTCGACTAGTTGCAGTTAGTTCTAGTCAACTATCACAATAGTTCTTTACCCTACCACAGATACAGCTTGTATCCACTGGAAAGCCAAGTTCCACTTTGCAGGCTTCTGTTATTTGAATTGCATTTGATGTTAGTTTATTTGTCCACACTTGAACCTTCTTATACTGTATATATTTTATATATTACTGGAAGCAGTTTCAAAATTTGATCTTAAGTTAAATTGGTTGATGTCAAGGACCTCCTGACAGCACTGGGATTGTGATTTAATTTTTAAAAAGTTTGTTCTTGTGGCATAAAATTCCGATGTTTCAGAAGAAATGCCATTTTTATTTATTTATTCTTTTCAATGAGAACGTTGGCTCTTGATTATCTTCTGACCACCAAATGTCTGTCTTAAGCCAAGATGTTTCGTCGTGTGCTGACCATCGTCCAGGCTCACTGCAAACTGGGCCTGACTGCCACTCTGGTGAGGGAGGATGACAAGATAGTAGACCTCAATTTCCTGATTGGACCAAAGCTGTACGAGGCCAACTGGATGGAGCTTCAGAACAATGGCTACATTGCTAAAGTGCAGTGTGCTGAGGCGAGTATGAAAATAATTGAGCTTTGTTTAGCAATCTTCGGAGCAAATTAGATTGATTGTTCTTAAAATCCTACCTGAGGGGTGTGGTGCACAAAGAGGATACGTAGAGTAGCATGTCTGGTTAAGCACAATAGATCAATAAAAACAGAGAAAATGTTATTCGTTGGCAACATGTATTTTGCTATATACGAGAGGATTGATCAGACAGGAAACAAATAGCTGACTCCCCCTGCGCCGTGTGGGACACCGAACTCCGGAGGACTCTTTAAAACCCACCTGTGTAATGTTAACTTGAAGGGGAATATTTGGCATTTAGGTCTGTATTTTGACTAAAAACTACATTCTTTAAAAGTTGCTGGTAGCATGGTCCGCCCTGCTAAACAAGGTGAACAAACAGATCCCTGGCAAGAAGGATGAGGGAGCAACAGTGCAGGGTACCGTACCGCCGGCAGTCTCATGTTGTCGTTTTCCTGTTCATGATTCATTCATGACCCCTTAAAATGCTAACAACGTTTTCACCTACTGTTTTATTATGACATTTTCCCGGGTTGACGTCACTTTTCACAGTCTGATTTCCTGTCTGAACAATAATCTACATTCCAACTTGAAGCAGAGGCCGGTAGTAGCTCCGCATAAATAGAATTTTAGCCAATTTGAGCAGTGCAGAAGCGTTTGCTGGATCGTAGCTCGGCTCCACTCCTTGTGGAAATTTACAGATTGAAGACAATTCATTGTTTTTGAAAAAAATTGCTTACAGTTACGCTCCTGGTGGAATTTGGGGTTTACATGTTGTAACTTGTAAAGCTTCTTAACTTTTCAACCTTCCATGAAATAAGAGATTTTGATCACTCAACCTCTCAATATGTATGGCTGTCTTCATCGGGCTGCAGGCTGAATAAAGTGAGTAATCCAAATCTAAATTCACAAAAGGTGATAAAAGGTTTTGGTGAACACATAGAATTGGTTGTCTCGTTCAATATTGTAGATTGAAGTTTGGGGCTTCATCAGTTTTCACTGTAGCATAATTACAGAACTTTGTGAAGCCATGGAAGCCTGGTTATAAGAAAAAAGTGACTGATGTGAATGACCATCTGAGTATGTAATCTTAAGAAACCTATGACAAGGTTGATAGTCTCAAGCAGACTGCTGAGTGTGACTGAAGTTGCTTTGAAGTTGACTGATTACTGTGATGTCCCCTCAGGTCTGGTGCCCAATGTCCCCTGAATTCTACAGGGAGTATGTTGCCATCAAAACCAAGAAGCGTATCCTGCTTTACACGATGAACCCAAATAAGTTCAGAGCCTGTCAGTTTCTGATTCGTTTCCACGAACGGCGAAATGACAAAATCATTGTCTTTGCTGACAATGTCTTTGCTCTGAAAGAGTATGCTGTTCGTCTCAATAAGTAAGTCAGGAACACAGTTTGGTCACAGCAGAACATACAAAGGAGGAGTCTTGGATAGAAGTTTTCATCATGCCATCTTTTTATTCCTCAAGGCCCTACATCTATGGTCCAACCTCACAGGGGGAACGAATGCAGATTTTGCAGAACTTCAAACACAATCCAAAGATCAACACCATATTTATTTCCAAGGTACACATGCTACTTTTTTTTCTTTGAAACATTCCTTGTGGACCACTGTTTTGATGGGAAACAGTTAAAAGAAAACACAGAAATAACCAGGCCAATTTAGACCTAAAGTTGCATTTTCACAAAAAATATTGTCACCAAGCCCAACCTTCACAGAAAACCCTGAACTGACCCGCTGCATGGTGCATATAGCGGGCACAAATTTGTGTGGTCCCCGCCTGCCTAATCTTGTGCACTCCACAGGTTGGAGACACCTCATTTGACCTCCCAGAAGCCAATGTTTTGATCCAGATCTCATCTCATGGTGGCTCAAGAAGGCAGGAAGCTCAGCGACTTGGCCGAGTTCTCCGTGCAAAAAAGGGTTTAAAAAACATGATTTGTTTTTTTATGGACAAATTGTGCAACTTCATGACCTGAATTGTTTGTGTTTAGGAATGGTGGCAGAGGAGTACAATGCCTACTTTTATTCCTTGGTGTCTCAAGACACTCAGGAAATGGCTTACTCAACCAAGAGGCAGAGGTTTCTTGTTGACCAAGGCTACAGCTTTAAGGTACAACTGCTCCCACTATGTCATATGTCTGTCTCTTTGTTTAGCTTTCCAATGGTTTTGCCCAACTAAATTTCTACACTGTACAGTGGTATGAAAAAGTATCTGAACCTTTTGGAATCTGTCACATTTCTGCATAAAATCACCATCAAATGTGATCTGATCTTTTTCAAAATCACACAGATGAAAGAACAGTGTTTGCTTTAACTAAAACCACCCAAACATTTATAGGTTTTCATATTTTAATGAGGATAGCATGCAAACAATGACAGAAGGGGGAGGAATAAGTAACTGAACCATTTAATATTTTGTTAAATGTGATGGTTCCCCCCTTTGGCAGCAATAGTTTCAACCAGACGCTTCCTGTAGCTGCAGATTAGTCTGGCACATCGATCCGGACTAATCTTAGCCCATTCTTCTTTACAAAACTGCTGTAGTTCAGTCAGATTCCTGGAATGTCTGGCATGAATCGTCGAAACTAAGTCGAAACTGCCTGATAAGGTTTCTGTTTAAAAAATGATTTACCTCTAATGCCTCTACCAAATTTCTCTCACAGGTGATCACAAAGTTGGCTGGAATGGAAGAGGAGGACTTGATGTTCTCTAACAGAGAGGAACAACAGCAGCTACTTCAGAAAGTTCTATCAGCATCAGATATTGACGCTGAAGAGGAAACTGTTGTGGGGGAGGTTGGATCACGACCACAGGTAATTAGCTACCATGGAATAGCGCAAAGACGGAATTTCACTGATTTCATTTTTTGTTGTGTCCTTGTTTCTTGTGAAGTTTTCCAGACGAACCGGCACGATGAGCTCCATGTCCGGTGCAGACGACACCATCTACATGGAGTATCAGAGCAAAAGTAGCAAGGCTGCGGCATCCAGCAAGAATGTGCACCCACTGTTTAAGCGTTTCCGAAAATAAAGTACGCTTGTATTTTCAGATTGTGAAAGTCTGGTTTGATGCCCAGTACAGGACATGCTCTGGGTCTCTCACATGATAAAGCTGTTTTAGTGCTTAACATTTGTCAAGATAGGTGGTAGAAAGAAGGTTTTTATCTTGATTGATTGAAGTGTATTTTACTCATTATCAGCTGTTGCACCATTTAATCACAAAATTTTTACTCGCGCTAAAGCATCTTTAGCAATGGTTTAAAACAAAAGAATTGTTTACTCACGCTGTGTAATTTAACAGTGTGAGCTCCCGGGAGACAGACGGAGGAACTGTGTCCTTGAACTAAATTCTTAGACCCAGACACTGTAGGTGCGAGTAAACCATGTGTCTCATCAAGCAAACCCTTGTGGGGCACGTACCAATCCGAAGCCACATGAGATAAGGTGTCAATCAAAATAACGTGACCACTGAAAAAAAATTATAAAAGGTGACTGCTGAAAGCAGACGTCAGAGTGCTCCGGAGTTTTAGAGGTGACACACCGGATACGTGCTCTCACAGCTGCCGCGGGGACCAACGCCTTTTTGTTTGGACTTGTTTTTTTTTGTTTGGACTTGGTGTCTTATTGAGAAACGGGACATAGAAAATTTCAAGACTTTGGCTGTTTTTGTGGAACCTCTGCAAGAGGAATTTGTGGATTTCACTTCAATTACCTTATTTCTGTTTACTTTTGGAATAAGTTTCCTTAAGCTGGATACATTCTCCGGCCCTGCCACTGGTCCCTCGGATCAGCGACTCCTCAACCAAACCAAATAAACACCAACAACGAGTATTTAACCCCCTTATCACATCAGACTGTGAAAGAATTGGACATTTCTATCAGGTAGCAGTTGTTAAGTTTTTTTTTTTAATCTCTTTTTCTGTAACTAGAAGTTGGCCATTCCCCAATAGTGTCTCGCGTTGTGAGTCTTGCGTGAGTTTTTATATATATTTTTTTATCATTTAATATTTATACTTTTTTGGAAACTGCTTTGCCATTGCTTAAATGCTTCAATAAAAAATCAATTTTTAAACTTTCACTGGACTTTGCTGATGAGGATTATTACACCAATACACCAAGGTTGAGTTGAGGATTTTCTCCTCCGTTGCTTGGGAAGCAGACACACACAGATGTTTGGGTCAGCACCCTTCAAGGCTATCTTTAGCCTCATTTTTCTTATATAAACAGATCCGAATAGGATCATGCCACTGAAAACATCCCAGCCGATAACAAGTGCATAGAACTCAGAAGAGAGCAGTCGGCAGTGCAGGTGAGCTGCTGATAATTTCTACTTCAAAATACCAAAAGTGGTCGAGTATGAAGATTATTGCAGCAGGAAGATGGGTCAACATGCAGATGCGGACTGTTAGAGCAGGGCAAATCTCCTCACCGACCTTCCACGAAGGGAGTAGCCTGAGTTAGGATCACTTACTCTGGATATCAGGAGACCTTAGTAAGTCCTGTGTCAGGGCCTAAAGGGCAGAGTTCACGAGACTCTGAGTTCATTCATTCAGTCTTTCCTTCTCTGAGTCATCTATGGTGGACCTGGTGGGTCATATAAGAGACACAGTCATATAAGAGAACCACGACCACAAACCCTGAAACACAATTGAAAAATCAAAATGCAGTACCCCAAACAGAAACACATGACCAAAAATGGAATCACAATCGCCACATCAAATTCACAATGATATGAACGAGACCCGGAAAAGGGTCGTGTGTTCAAAAGCCACACGCTTTTTTTTGCTTTTTAGTGCGCCGCACTCTCTCTCGTTGGAGTTCTCAGTCTGCCTGACAACCAACTCGTCGTCACTGAAAGGGAGAGACGATGTGATTGAGCTGACAGCACCAAAACTCCTCAGCAGCACCTGACATATCACATCCCGCCGTCTGTGCTGGGAGGGACGCTTCAGTGCCACGTCCAGTTTGGAGTTATGATTCTGGATTTCAGGATGAGCGGGTGACAATCTCAGGCCATCCACTCACTTCTGTGAACCACACCGACAAACGTATTTTAATGTCAACGATACACTTTGACAAACCTCCTGTCGAGTCAGCTGCTCCTGCACAGCAGGACTGACGTTTTACATTGGGCAGACAAGAGAAATAATTCCATTTAGTGGGTGGTACCTCCGTGATAGCTGACAGTGGAGATGACCAATCACACTTCAAGACCATCCATCCAAGCGCCTTTCGTCGCTGATGTCATCACCGTGCATCACATCGACGCCACCGTCGGGTTACAACCGGTCACCGCCGGGAGCTGTCCGCGAGCCTCCCACCTGCTGACCGTCATCGCTCACACACCCTGACGGGAACACGCTGACAGATGACTGTTGCGCGGCGTTAACGTCGGCATCCTCCAAACCTTTGACGGAACTCCCCATTCATCGAAAACGTAAGTGATTGAACACGTAATGTTGACATGTTAATGATGCTCACAATAAGGTGCGGTGCCAGTGTGGTTGTAGCAGTTGTGTTACTGGTAGCTTAACGCATTAGAGGTCTAAGTAAGCGTTCCTTGTGACTACTGTCTCTTGTAGCAAACCGAGCGTGCTGTCGTTCTTTTGACAGCAGGTAGCACTGGGTGGATCTCAGCATAGGAAACCGAATGAGACGTGTTTGTGCCTCACCATACGTTAATATGACCGCTAGTGTAAATTACTCGAGCACTTTCATTTAGAATGGACGGAGAAGAGAAATGTAACGAAGGGCATCCCAACACGTCCCTTCTGCGTTTTGACGTGTGAGTTCTCCTCCAAATTGCCACTTTGAGTGCGAACACACAAAGTGAGTTAGCGATGGTTTGGCGTAATCATCTGTGTCTACAGGGTTTCTGCTATAATGAAAGAAGTAGCAAATGAAAAAGTGTTAAATGACCTTTTGATTATTAGAATTTCTGCATCCTGTTTGTAGTTTGTGAGCGAAACGCTCGTTTTCAAAAATCATTTTCAGAATGTTGATTTACGATATGTTTCATTCTTTCCTTTTTCTGTTTCAAATGGGAGGGAAAAATCCATTTTGAATGAAACGCTTTCTGTTTTGGATGTGAAAACAGTCAGATGAAAGAATGGATGACAGCAAGATCACTGAAGTTTCCTGCGCTAGTAGAGAGTGACACCGATCACATGGATTGACAATGAATTTGTCATCAAAATGATGAGACCTTCAGTGTACATGATGTGAAAAAATGAACTTTAAATCATTGAATCTTTTTACAGGGCTGTCAACTGTCACACAAATGAGGGTGGTCACAGGCTGTCATTGCACACCTTTTTCATGTGACAGATGTCACCAATGCGCACGCAGCACAGTGGCTCTGCATCCAATTGGGGACGGTTCATTTTTTTACAGAGCTCCACATGGCACTGAAGACCGTCACAATATGACTGCAGCTCGGCACTGTGTGAAGCCCAACACCACAGCTGAGTGCGCAGGAATTCATGATCGTGGCTTTATTTGTACTCTTGACACAAGTGTCAACTCCACATGGTATTGTCTGCAAGAAGTGTCCAGCCAAGCTTAACTGAGTTGACAAAAGCTTGGCTAGTGTTATCATGTTTATGTGTTTAAACGCCACATTGCGGACTTTTCCAGAACATGTTAACAGCAAACACCTCATTGTTAGTCTGGTCCTCATTCAGAAGCACAAGATTGCTGACCTTCTACTAGACCGGATCCTTCATGCCTCCATTCTGACTATGTTACCTTCAATAACGTTTCTGTGGTGGGAGGGAATGGACGAATGTAGTGCAAAATAATGAGCTGATAAAGCTGATATCAACATCAATGTTAGAGCATTGATTACTGTATCAACAGTTCCAAGTGTTATGATAATATCACACTTGATATGAATTTGATTACAGGATTGAATGATGCATGTAGGTTTTCAACCAATGGTTTCAGATCAGGGCTTGACATAGTTTGCATCCAATCATTTCTTTTCTTTCAGTTGGATGATGACTGCAGCATGCATTCAGAAATATGCTGATCAGCCACTGCTTCTCCTACTTTCAATGTTGTCCATGGTGTTGAAGAGTCAGTCGTCAATTAGCCACCGCTTAGTCCTGTTCAGGGTTGTGGGAGGTGCTGGCGCCTATCCAAGCGGTCATTGGGCGAGAGGCGGGAATGCACCCTGGACAGGTCGCCAGTCCATTGCATGGCACACACACACACACACACACACACACATGCACACCTAGGGGCAATTTTAGTGTCCAATGTGAGCATGTCTTAGGGAGGAAACCGGAGAACACCCACGCGCACATGGGGAGAACATGCAAACTCCATGCAGAAAGGTGGTCCAACCCAGGCATCAAACCCACAACCTTCTTGCTGCAAGGCGAGAGTGCTAACCACGAGTATTTTCACCATTTCAGGGGTCGGTGAACGGAGCAAGGCGTTTTTTTTCCCTTTTTTTGTACTTGGGTTATCACATAGTAATAATGAAGAGTTTGTTTGAGCTAATTCAACATTTCTCTGAAACCTTGAGCCCCTTAACATTGGCCTCAGTCTTATGGGTTGCATTCTTTCGCTGGCGTTCCATTGGGATTTCTAGTCGGGACTAGAGCTGTGGAACTAGTAATGGCCTTCTAATCTAATTACCTCTTTTATTCAACAGTAGTCTTCCACTGTAGCATCAGTCTAATTTCTCAGTGCTGGCTGTTAAACTGCAGATTTTTATGGTTCCTGTCCGTGGAACTGGCTCAGCCAATCACAGTACAGATTAACTCAAGCTTGTCTTTAATCATCTTATCGTCTACTGACTTAAATCTTCATGAACCGGAGGTTGTGCTTTGTTTGGTGTATCTTTTTCAATCTTTTGGTTTGGCATTCTAAACTTGTGGAAACAATATCTGTCACTCCAGCTTCATGCACCAACTAAAGACAACATGTAATTAGAATGCAGAATTGTAATGAACTTTTGTCACAAAATGAAACTATGAAAGGACCAGTACTTTCATAGTTCAACTGGTCTGACATTGTTTACATCAGAAATAGCTTCATCGTTGACAATACAGAGTAATCATTTCCCTGATAGTTATTGCTAAAACTTTAATGTGTTATAAAATAAAAAATAAAATATAAACTCCATGTGCACCACATTATACAATATGATGTCAATAACCATAATGCAGGTAGTAAATTGATTTTTTTCATTATTAGAGTCCCTCCCCTACTGTTATGCATATGAGACTTGTGCTTAGAATCAACTGACAAGCAAAAAGAGTGTCATTTCCCAACTTAAAGCATTATGCAAGGAAATGATGCAATTATAAAGCAATATATGTGTTTGTGTGTGTCCTTAGAAGAATATGGCCAAAGTGAAGCAAGTGGGTTTGCTGGCAGCTGGATGTCAACCGTGGAACAAAGATGTGTGTGCAGCCAGTGGAGACCGCTTCGCCTACTGTGCTACTCTGGCCATTTATATCTACCAGGTGAACACAGCATTCTTATCTTCTTCCCATGGATGTGATGTGTTTTACTCACGAGGGAAGCATCACTTAGCTCCGTATTTGAGCTGCTCAGTGATGTTTACGTCTCATCTCATCTACAATTGACCTTTTCACTTTGTATATCGCGCATCTTTATTTTTTAATACTGACTATTTTCGTTTTATTTCATGTATTGTACTGTATATCTAAAATTGTAGCAGGGACATAAAGAATTACACTGTGCATTGTCCAGTGTATAGTGAGACAGTTGTTTGACACAAGCAGTACCATGGGACAGTAACGTAAATTTGATGGTTGTAAAATGTTTTGAAATGGACAAAAATACATTTGAATTCTATTTCTTGCAGTTGGACAAGCAGTATAATGAATTCAAGTTGCGGTCCATCATGTCGGAACACAAGAAGACCATCACCGCCATCAGCTGGTGCACAGACAACCCAGATCTGTTTGCCTCAGCTTCTGCAGACAACCTGTTGATTGTGTGGAATGTAGCAGAGCAGAAGGCTGTTGCCAGACTGGACAACACAAAAGGTGTGAGGATGCTGACCAGCCACATTGAGGAATCATTTGATGAGTGTTGTACGCCCACTCAGCCTCCATCTTGTTCGCAGGAGTCCCTGCGTCGGTCAGCTGGTGTTGGAACTCTGCTGACGGGGTAGCTTTTGTTTCCCAACGTGGTCCCCTCTATATTTGGGTCTATGGAGGAGCAGAACCTGCAGTCACAGTACATAAAGAGGCCCACTCCTTCCTCTCAGATATTTGCCTTTTCAGATGGCATCCTACCAAGAAGGCTAAGCTGGTATTTGGACACACAGATGGAAGTTTATCTATTTTTCAGCCAGGTAAGTCAGCCAATCATACAAAATACTTTTTCTGTAAAAATGATTCTTTTTTTTTTTACACTGAATAATCATTATTTAATCTCATAACACCAGACTATTAATATTCCAGACAATTCATATGGAAAATGTTGTATGAAGCAAAGAAATTACAATTGAATTCAGTGTCACTGACAAAAAGTTAAACAATGAGATTGTTGGCTGTACATTCATTTTTTTATTTTTTTTGGAGGGTGAAGGGATAAATACATTTCTCACAGTTTATGTACTCACTCTTTTGCTGGTAAACAACAATACATTCACAATTTATTTTGCCTTTTGAAGTTAACATTTCTATTGGACAGTTGTATAAAACGTTTTAGTTTAAATAGTTTTAATTGGTAGTGATAATTTTCTGGGTGCCCTGCGTGCAGCTCAACTCGCACATTGTTGGGCCGTCACATGTTGAGGTCTTCACTCAGCATGTTAAACTCTTCCAAAAGAAATGAAACGACTTACTAGGCTACTAGACTGGTTAGTCTTTGGTGTCTTGATATCGCCTGTTTCTTCAAGTTTCACAGTTCACCATACGCATTGGCTGGCATTGAAATCAACGTCATCAGGTGGTTCCGATATAATAAGCTGAGATTTCACATTTCAATATTTTTTTGTCATTTTCCGTGAGGTCCTTTAGAGTCACTCCTTGGACTATAAAGTGTTCAGGGACGTTCACCACATTTCATTTTAGAGGATTGATTTATTTTTCATACTTGTGATTCCAAATGTGGCAAAATCCTATAGTGTCACAATTAGCCAGAGAAAGAAAATAGATATATATTGTTAACATACTTGGTGAATAAAGCTGTTTCTAATCCTGATTCAGACATGGGGTGTAGAACATAAGGTCTCTTTATACGCATATGACCTACTTAAATGTTTGGGAATCCTTTCGGCCTAGGAGTAAAGTTCTTTTAGTGTAATTTTGCAACAACTCTGATGTAATGAGGTTGCACAAGTATGCATACCCTCTTTTAACTGGGGATGTGGCTATCTTCAGATTTAACCAAATACCTTCCAAACCTTTCCTGACTTGTTGCCACATCCTCCTGCACAAGCTATTGTTTCGCAGAGAGCTTCCAAAACATTAGAGGGATCTCAATGCTTGAGATATCAGTCAGGTGGAGAATACATAAAATATACTATGGAACACAGTGAAAACAGTCATTGTCAAGGGGAGGAAATATAGCACAACCAAGGTACCAGTGTTACCAAGAACATTACGTCCATCCCAAATTGATTGTGGGTGGCTGCCAATGGGCCAACACTGAAGGAGCTGCATGAATTTCTGTGTGGTATTGGCTGTACTGTATACGTGACATACTGCAATTCCAAATGGTCCATTTGGTGCAAAAACACCACTCATCACCAAAAGAACACTATTTGTACAGTGATGCATGGTGGCGGCAGCGTCATGCTTTGGCAGCTGGGGCCTTTAATTTTAAGGACCAAAATGAGATGGTGTGTCATTGTGATGAAGTTTGCATGAACTTCATCATTTTCTTTTGTTTACAGGGTCTAAGAGTCAGAAGCATGTCCTCCGTCCAGAGTCATTAGAGGGCACAGATGAGGAGGACCCTGTCAGTGCTTTGGAATGGGACCTCCTGTCTACAGACTATTTGCTCGGTCAGACAACATCCCTGCGAGCTAATTAAAATTCGATCGTCATCTTCAAGCTATTTTGAATTGCTGTTTGACATTTATGCCACATGCTGACAGGTTCTGTCTTTCTCTTAGTGTCAAACCTTCATAATGGAATTCGCCTGGTAGACACTGAAGCCCTGGTGTGCATCACATCCTTCTGCTTCCCCTCAGCCGCTGCGTCAGTCCAGTGTCTGGCCTGGGTCCCGTCAGCCCCGGGCATGTTCATCACAGGAGGTAATGATCTTGTTAGAGCACAACCTATTTGTAATTTTTACAACTTCAGCGTTCGCATCCGGACTGGACTGAGTCACAAAACGGCCCTGGCATTTTTGGCTTTGGCAGCCCACTGTGATTTTGATGCGGTTGTTTACCAGCCAAGTGCGGATGAAGAATAAACAAAGTATATTGAGCTCAATTTAAATTGATGTCAGTTGTAGCCTCCATGAACAAAATATTGCCACTGTGGAGGTTCAGGTCAGTAGAGACAGCCTGTACTCCCTTGTGTGTTTTAACCTATTTTTCAGCAGTCTGAGAAGGGAGAGACGGGGTTGTGTTGTTTCTACTCAAGGTTATTTAAGTTAAAAGACTCCCTGGGAGCAAATGTTAAAAATACAAAAATGACTAAATGAACCATATAAAGGTTAGACATGCATCCATCTTAAATATCAGTATCATTAAATGTCACATACAGCATTTTCTTCAGGCTGCATATATACAGTATGTGTGTGTCATTTATTTATTTTTTATTTTATTATACACAAGGCAAAGAATAAGGCATAATTAACATTAACAATTTGCATTTATTTAACATGGTGAAACCACCAGGAAGAACAGTTGGCCCCACACCGTTCTATCCCACTTCAAAAAATTTTGAATGCCACCTGTAGTATTCAAATATGTTTCATTCATAAACTCCGTGTCCGACTCCCAGCTACATATGCTCCTCCCAAGGTGATCTTTGAGTCGATGATGATTGATGCCTTTTCCTGAGTCAGACTCTCAAACTCACAACAGCAAATGTATCAATGTCTCTGTCTGCTTCTCGCAAGAGACGTCCATTTTTCTCACATTACTCAGCCCAGCACTTACGCTTTGCATCCTGCATTTTATCGAGATGATTTGAAACTTATGGCAGCCGCATGGTCTCACCCAGGAGAAGCGAGGGTGGATCCCGGGACAATTGGATGAGCCTGCGAGTTTTCAATCAAAACGCCAACGTTCTTCAGACCGCTGTAACCAAATGTTGAATTGGACTGCATCAGCCCAAAATGTGTGACGGCCCACCAGACATTGACCGGTATGCAGGATACTTGGATAATACTTGCTGATTCAACTTGTGAACATATGGGGCTTAAAATAGCATTGTTTTTATCTTTTATCTTATGTTTAAAATTAGATCTTAAAACTTTTTAAACCTTTTTAAAACAAAACTAGACCCAAGTGTGCGTAGTGGCTGGACACAGCGAAAGCAGTCCCATATTACTATAATATTCAAAATAAAGAAAAGACTGACCAGGAGGTGGAACCAAGGGCACCCCCAAACGAAGAGAAATAAACACTGATGAAAACCTGATTTAGTCACAAACTGGCAATGAGAAGAGTATAGAAAACTCAGGATAATGCGCACTGCAGTAGAAGAATAAATAACAATAACAAACTGTGGTGGTGAATGTAATGTGGTGGTGAAAACACACACAGAAGAACAGGAAAGGCATGCGACAGAAGAATTGACACGCAGCACATTGACACAAGCAGGAATCAACAGGAGAGTGTGGCGTGTCACAGAACCCGGAAGTACTGGACCCAAATGCTTGTAGTGACTGGAGACAGGTAGACTCGGACAAGCAAGATGTCAGTTAAAGATATATATTATCAATAATACAAACAATAAAAGAAAGACGGACGAGAAGGAGGAACCAAAGAACCGAGACGCGAAGGAGAAAAATCGAGAAACAAATAAACCGGAAGTCAGTTTAGTTCAGTAAATCTGCCTCATGGTGTTACACTGTTCTGATTTTTAAGTTTTAACCTATTGTTTTTTTTTTTCTTTAATGTGTCTTGCAGACTCACAAGTTGGAGTGTTGAGGATATGGAACGTGTCACGCTCTACTCCTCTCGACAGTTTAAAAGTCAAGAAAACTGGATTTCATGCTCTACATGTTCTCAACACCTCCCCGAAAAAGAAAGGTTGATTTTAGATTTGAACCCAACTTTTTTTATTTTATTTTATTATTGATCCCCAATCAACTAATGAAGTTGCTGACTCTGCAGCTTCAAGTTCTCCCAGTGGCAGCCAGTACACAAGTTCCACCAGTGAAGCAGTTCCGCCTCCTACGTTTTCAGAGAACCGCTCCTTCTCTTTGCCGCCGGGACACGCTGTGTGCTGCTTCATGGATGGAGGAGTGGGACTTTATGACATGGGCTCCAAGAAGTGGGACTTCCTACGAGATCTGGTATTTCCAGTCGTGGCTTCTCTTGAAACCTGCATTTCATATGTTCTGGCATCCTTTTTTCACTGATTGTTTCCAGGGTCATGTCGAGACAATCTTTGACTGCAAGTTCAAACCTGATGACCCTAACTTGTTAGCCACAGCGAGTTTTGATGGAACCATTAAAATCTGGGACACCAACACACTTACAGCCGTGAACACATCTCCCGGCAATGAAGGCGTGGTTTACTCGCTATCATGGGCTCCAGGTATCTTTACACTTTCAGACACTGGCGTGGACACACACATTCCTTGTGAATTGGGAATCAGAAGTTAGGAGGTTAAACCTTTCACCATCTAATATTGGGTTATCACTGCAAGTCCTGATTATATATCTTCCTGTTACTGAAGTCTTGCCTTTGGATTTTGAAAAAAACGCTGGTGTCATAGATGAGAGACATGGCAGGTAAAGAAACAACAGTGTGGGAACACCAGAGTGCAAATGTCCAGGGAGACCATCCACCATGTAAAATAAGAATCAATACATTTCGATGAGTTGGTAAATGTTGAGATTTTTGGTATGGACAAGGACATTTAAATAATCCCAGACAGGATAGTTGCCAGTGTTGACCTTTAGGCAGAGATTCCCAAGACCCTGTGATAAAAAATGTGAAAAAAGTTTAAAATTGGAAGTTAAATGAAGTGTGATAAGTTGCAGTCTGGAAAGTTAGATATAATCACGACACAAGATCATGAACAGGACCATTCATCCAGGCTAATGAGCAAAATATTATGTGAGGATGGTGAAAATAAGCTGGCTTTCTTACTTATTCTCTGCAGATCACCCTCTTCTTTGCGTCTATTGTACGATCGCTGTAGCGCTACATTCACTGTATATTGTATATTTTTAAGTTATATTATTAAAAACATGTAGGGAAATCATACTGGGGAATAAAGAAACTAGTTAAAACCACATGAACAAAATTTTTCAATATTAATATTAAACTAACTCAACACTGTCGTTCAACAACACACGTACAACAGGGAGCCTTGGAGCTTTCAGTGTTTCTGACAGTTGCCACACAGACTTCCATCTGCATGATACACAGATACGTCTGAAAGTGTTTGTGTCTGTGGGTGTTCTGTAGGAGACCTGAATTGCATTGCCGGAGCCACATCTCGTAATGGAGCGTTCATCTGGGATGTCAGAAAAGGGAAGATCATAACCCGCTTTCATGAGGTCTTGTTACTGTTTCTGTTGATTTTTTTATTTGAAAGATTCAACTGAAAATGTGTATCTGGATCAGTATGTAGCACCGGCTTACAAATAGGAGCAACACCAGTATGTTGACGGTGATCTGATGGTGTGTTTTGATGTGCTCTTAGGTTTGGCCTTTTGTAAAGATTCATGGACACGACTGTCATTTTATTTGAGTGAAATGACTTGCAAATAGAGATACATGATGTTTGTTACTGGTCTCTCTTCTGCAGCATGGTAAAAATGGAATCTTCTGTATATCATGGAGCCACAAAGACTCCAAACGAATTGCTACGTGTGGCGGAGATGGCTTCTGGTGAGCAATGTTGCGTTCAACTTCTCCTTTTTTTTGCAGAGCTAACAGACTACATTTGCTCTTTTTCTCAGTATTATCCGCACCATTGATGGCAAAATCTTGCAAAAGTACAGACATCCGGCTGCAGTTTTTGGTTGTGACTGGAGCCAGAACAACAAGTGAGACACATCTTTATCACTTTATTACAATAGATTGCTAAACATTCTGCTCTGAATTTAAAGTAACAAGCTGCTTTATCTTTGCCTTGCTTGATCAACTTTAATCACACATGGATGCGCAGGACCCCAAAGCAAAGTCTAAATTGATAGACGCGTTGAAGAAGACACTTTTCTTCTCGATCCATTTAAAAAATAACCAGGAATTGTTTCCTAGCAACACAAGGCAAAGAATAAGGCATAATTCCATTTTTTCATCTCTGTATTTTGTTTCAGTTGATTGGGTTTTAGCGTTCACCTGCTGCTGTGAGTGGTTTAGTTTGCACTAGAGCTTATGCTGTCGATGCGGTTGAACTGATTTACTTGAAGCTTGCTCTCCGAGTCCACTGTGAAAACTGAACAGAAAATTCAATGTAAATGATGGAAAATACAACTCAAATGACTACATGCACTGCACGTGAAAGGATTGACACAAAATAATACATATCGAACAAATACCTCCGTTGGCTGCATGTAGCTTGAGGGAATTGTCCAAAATAAATCACCTATGTCTGGTCTGGTCAGTTAGACTCTCCTCATTAACATGAGACACAAAATGACAAACTAAATCAACCTACATTTTTAATATAAAATACTGGATATGAAAGATGAAAAAAACAAAATAAAAAGAGCAATGTAGAATAATGTGCAGTTACGCAGACAACCCCGATCGAGTGGCATTAACCTCCCCTCTTTATCTGAAACAAGATTTCTTTTGGAACAGGCTGAACCGTGTAATTTCTTTACGAAATATACCTTTCCATTTATCCTCATTAGAATGGTACATGTAAACCCAGCAGTTGACAGTCCTGTAAAAAGGTCTCAAAAGTGCACATGAAAAAAAAGACTGTGGAGCTAAAGCCAACTTATTTGTGTGGCGAATTTAGTCCATGGTTGATTGCTCAGCGTGGAAGGATGGAGCAGAGCGAGAGTGTAATGGATGGAATATATCTGAGGAAGTGTCTGTTTATCACCTGAAAGATGAAATGAGTACATGGTGTGCTCAGTGGACATTGGACTTTAAGACTGTGATGTAATTATTCAAATCTTGACGGAAAAGTTAAACTTCCCTTAAACTTCTGCCCCCACAGAGACATGATCGCGACAGGTTGTGAGGATAAAAATGTTAGGGTGTACTACCTGGCAACAAGCTCTGAACAGCCCTTGAAGGTCTTCACGGGCCACCTGGCTAAGGTTTTTCATGTCCGCTGGTCTCCCCTCAGAGAGGGAATTCTGTGCTCGGGATCTGACGACGGGTGAGGAACGTCAATAGGTACTGATATAAAAATATTGAAATGTACTGTGGAACCCATAAGCAAGTCATCTGTGTGTTTGTGCAGGACTGTAAGAATCTGGGACTACACGCAAGATGCATGTATCAATGTGCTGAGTGGCCACACGGCTCCAGTCAGAGGCCTGATGTGGAACACAGAGGTTCCGTATCTTCTCATATCAGGTTACAAAGTCTTACTTCTACCTGCTAAAAGTCTATGTTCCATCAATATTGGCAACAATTTCAGCAACTACTGAATTGTTTTCAAACATCAGGAACTTGATGATTTTAAAATTTCTTTTGTCTGTCAAGGTTCTTGGGATTATACTATTAGAGTCTGGGACACAAGAGATGGCACATGCCTGGACATCGTGTTTGATCATGGAGCTGATGTTTATGGTAAGGATACATTTTTTTCTTCTTCTTTTTCTTTTTTTTGTATTTGTTCAATTCATTGCATCAAATCAGACAAGTAGAAAAGCACTCAACAGAGTGCAGACCTCCACCAGAGGATATCCGCAACAAGTGAAAATGAAACTAATTACAAATGATGCCATGTGACTACCAAAACCCAGGGTCAACCTGAAGTCCAGTGGTGGTCCTTGGCTGAATCACTCCTTGGGCGAACCTAGCTTGCTGGCACCTCCCACCCAATTGAATAAATTAAAATTGCCTTTTTAGTAAAAGCGTAAGTGTTGTGTTAATGTGCATTTTTTTTTATTATCCCAGCAAAACAGACCGTGCTCATAACAATAATGACCCAGCTCTGACCTCCGTCGTTGCGTCAGGGAGGATCGGATGACAGCTGTGGAGGAGTGATATGAAGTGTTGGGAAAGATTCTGATTTTCATTTTCCACTCCAACTGGCAGTGTCAGAGCATGACAGTTGCACCTGTGTAACGTGGCAACTGTCCCCCTAGAGCGATTTTTTTTTTACGTTGCTCATGCTGAGCCCCCGGGCAGATGCTCCGTTTAGCCGTACCTAAAACTGCCACTGCTAAGGACACTTAGATCTTCATTCTAAGGCTCTCCCAATTGATATATTTTGGCTCACACCCATGCTTGCATGCCCAAGGACCAATGTACAAAATTCCTGGATCCCGACAGTGACCCAGATCACTCCCAAAATTGAATTCCTTTTTCCACGCATTTCCTGAAAATGTCATTGAAATCCATCCATAACTTTTCAAGTTATTTTACACAGACTGAGCATACCATTACCAAACCATAACTTCCTTGGCAGAGGTGATAAGGCATTTTTCAACCAAGGCTCCAGCAGCATACAACCTTTTCTCCGTCTTTTTTCTGACTCTCTACTTTTACACTATAACAAACATTTTGATCTTTCCGTACTCACAGTCACATGGCATTAGTTAGGTGTTTCATGTTTCAAATTCCTAAACTTGGGAACAAAAATACCCTTCCTTTCAAATTGCTGCCAAAACTTGCAATATTCCTATTGTTACAAATGTTTATCGCATTTGTTTGAAAGTGATTAATCTAATGTAACATACAAAAAAGTAAAGCTTGTTGACTAAATATGATTCAGACTATGATGTGAACAACCTATAACGTTACTCTATGTTTCAAAGGCTTAACATGTCACCAGAGTCGACCATTCACCATGGCAAGCTGCAGCAGAGATAGCACAGTCAGACTCTGGTCGCTGACACCCCTCATCTCCCCTTTGCTGCTGAACATCCTCACCAACCAGCCTTGGGAGAAAATCATCGGAAACACTGGTGAACCATCAAATCTGACACCTCACTTCTCTACCACAATATTCTGTTTTAATATGTTGTCTCTGTAGACATTGCCATGGTGCCAGGCTCCCCTCCTCTACTCTGTGGAAAAGTGTCCAGAGACATCAAACAAGAGCTGGATAAACTCAGTTCGGATGTCACAGCCAAGAAGCTGCGCTGGTTCTCTGAGTGCTTTATGGTATTGAAGAATATCTATGAAAGTCTGATAAGACACAGAGATATGTAGTCAATCTGATATGTAGACTGACTTTAGCGTTTTTACTATCTTTTGGCATGGAAATAATATAGACATATGCACTTTAGTGCAGGGTGCCCCAAGTGATGCTGGTTTCAGATACGATCCAAATCCAAAATCCAAATACGTTTCTACACTAAAAAATGTCATCACACTCACATGTTGCTGGCTCGGTGGTGATTTTAATGGCCTCTGGTAAAGATGTTTCATTCTATATAGTTTCTCCATCACATTTCTCAAATGATGCTGAAGCCAACATCAAGGTGCCTCTGGGCTGGATACACATTATATTTGATATTATGCTAATGTGGTATTTATGGATGCCAAACTCTGTGGAGGTGTATTACTGCAAATAGAAACACTTGTGTGTGACTGTGTGTGTTGATTTTACAGCATCCAGGAGGAAGTAGTAACCTGTGGGACTTGGTGTCTGTCATTAACGGCCAGGAAGATTCACTACTGCCAAGCAGCTACAGCAGAGGAGTGATGCACAAGAAACACCTGCTCAAGTTTAAAACCGTGAGATTCCTCACCTCATCTGTCTGTTAAACACTTCAAGCATGACCCTCCCATGAACTCATCACCTTATCGTGGTGGGGAGGTTCGTGTTTCTTTGTGGTCTAAGAGCTAAGTTGTCCATCCTCTCGCCTGACAACTGGTGAGAAGACAGACTAAGAATGGTTCTGTTAGACATCAGCAAGACATCCTTAAAGAGTGAGTGGCAGGTAGTGCAGCCAGCTCAAAACCAATGCTACTTTGTGTAAATGTGCAAGTCAGGATTCAGAAACTGTACCGGATCAGCTGTCAAGTAGTTGTCCTTTGCCTTCCCCTGTTTGCCTGCTAACAAGGTCTGACAGGACGCCAATGGAAATTGTGCTACTATTGGCCAAAGTCAATGACAGAATAAAGAGGAGGACGCAGACTGGGGACACAGAAGGAAAGAAGGAAGAAGAGAATAGTTGATGTGAGTGTAGTAACGTTGAATGTGGGGACCAAGCGTGGAAAGTGTAGGGAGTTCATTAATCTGATGTTGAGAAGAAAGGGAGGCATAATATGTGTACAGGAAACCAATGGAAAGGAAGTAAGGCTAGGGACATGGGAGATAGATTCAAGAACACAGTGACAGGAAGAGAAATAGTGAGACACGATCATGAGCTTGAAGCTTGACATAGAGAGGGTCATGATAAATGAAATCACTGCTTAGGTGGAGAAAGAGGCGTTCTGGAACAAACTAGAGATGATAGAACGCATTCCCCAGAGGGAGAGAGTAGTGACAGGAGCAGACTTCAATGGCCATGCAGGTGAAGGAATCAGAGGAGATGAGGAAGTGTTGGACAGGTATGCAGTCAAGGACAGAAATCCTGAGCTACGATTGATGCAGATGGTGGTGGTGAACATGCATTACTAGAAGATAGGAACACAGAGCAACTACAAGAGTAGAGGAAGGAGTTGACTAAGATAGTTGACTGTAAGGTGGTGCCAAGTGAGTGTGACCAGGCTGTACAGGCCTGTGATCTGCAAAATGAGCCAAGTGACTAAGATGTGGAGGGCTGCAAAGGCAGACTCCAAGATTACACAGTGTATGTTGGGGCAGAAGAAAAAGTGTGTCATCTGGGAAGAGGAAAGAGGAGAAGGAGACTTGGTGGTGGAGTCATTTGGCCCAGGATTGGGTCGGGAGAAAGAATGAAGCAGAAAACTGTGGGCTAAGCAACAGTGGCTTATCGTGAGACGAAGAGGATTGATATCACTCGGGAGGATCACTAGATAGGCTAAGGTGGAGGAAACAGACTTGCTGTCACAACCCCGACAGGAAATACTGAAGGAAGAAGAACACTTCATTCATGAGTTTGCATCCCAGTCAAAAAACATTAAAGGCACTGGGAGAGATGGGAACACATTTCCAGTGTGCCTGAATGAAACTAGATCTGTCAATAAAAGAAGGAAGAAGCAAATGGGAAAGAGATATGCATTTCTGGAAATGACGGTAGCTCCAAGATGGTTAAGTGGAAACCTCCCATACCCCAGAAGAGCCAATTTATGCTAGATAGTGCATAATCAAGGGAAGATGATCAAGTGGAGGAATGACTCAGAGTGATCAGCATTTATAATGTTCACCTAAGCTCACGAACAGGACACAGGAAATCAAAATGGACTTAATTGAGAAACAACTAAAACTGATAATCTGTCTGGGAAAGGAAAATACATTAAAAAATGTGTATTTCTCTCACTGCTGCTTGTCGATCCCTGAAACCACAGTGCTGAGCTATTCTCTATTGGGCCCCCTAAGTAATGGCAAACAAGCTGACTGTCCAAGGAATCTTTTCTTGTCAGGTTTATTTTCAGAAGCCTGGCTGGGTTTTCCATGTTTTGATGTAAATAGATGTGACCGTTGGAAAGGTGGCTCATTGTTTCTGTTGTTCTAATGGCTGCTGTTGAATGAAAAGCCAGTCCAAACTGGACTGTTAACTGTGGTGATACCATAGTTTGTTCCACCATTTTTGCGGCTGGCGTTCTTCGGGGTTTGTCACTTGGTGTGTTTGGATGTTTGGACTTTCCACTCGTAATAGTAATATTTCCTACCAAACTTAGGACGCTGGTGTGGCAGGCACATGCTAACTTGACTGTATAAGTCTCACTTTTGAAAATGTTTTTTCTTTGTACTCTTAATACACATCGTTGTTTTGCAGTCTGAGGCTCAGGAGCTTACAATAGTTAAGATGTCTAAGTTTGGCGGCGGCATAGGAGCACCAAGTAAAGAGGAGCGTCTGAAAGAAGCAGCGGACATACACCTGAGACTGGGACAGATCCAGAGATACTGTGAATTGATGGTGGAGCTAGGACAGGTTTGTAAAAATGATTTTGGAAGGTTTACTATGTGTGGAATAAAAAAAAAATATATACTTCATGACAGTGGGTCTGAGATAGCATGCTTTTCTTCTTCTTATTATTATTTATACACTGATTATATACACAATTTTCCAATGGCTGCACAAGAGTAGTTAGTGCAGTCGTAGAAGTAATGTCTTAACCCTTCTAGACTGATGATTAGAATGGATGGAATGGAGTCCAAACATTTTCACAAAATATTAGATTGGCTATAGAGCTGCATTTGGCAATCTTATTTAAGTGAAAATATGGTGGAATGTTTTTTTTTGCTTAAGATGGGTAACATGTATGGATGGGTGGATGGATGGAGGGGTAACACATAGGAGCCACTCAGCACCAGTTCCTGTAAACATTGAGTGCTTGATGCAGTAGATAACTAAGTACTGACAAGTTAGAATGTTTTCCCTCTAATTCATTATCTCCGTGTTGAACTGTGACTACGATTTCAAAATAAAATCTCAAATGTTACATTAAACATTGCTTTACGGAAATGGATGGGCCAATACAACCACATGCAACATGAATGACATGGTTTTAGTTCCAAAACCTACCAAATGCCACCCACATTTTGTTGATTCCACTGCAGCCATAAAATCTAAAGACACAAAATTGTTCAGGAGAGTGCTGATCTACAAGGCACTACTTCTGTTTAAAGGTGGAAGAGATGTGTTGGTCATCTAACAAAGTCTTCAACATGTCTTTACCTGTCTTTCAGTGGGAGAAAGCGTTATCAGTGGCACCTGCAGTTTCCATGAAGTACTGGAGGAAGCTCATGCAGAGGTTACTACTGCTTCACAGAATATATATAATTCAGTAAGTATTTTTTTCTAAATGTTCTCATTTTGCAGACGAGCTGACCAGTTGATGGCAGAGGACAATGATGACGCCATACCGTACTGCATTGCTACTGGGGAGATAAATAAGCTTGTGTCATTCTTCACAGGCAAAGGACAACTACTGGAGGCGTTACTCATTGCTCAGGTATTAGAGAAATGGGACAGACTTATTGAGTCTTAAGAAACGAGTGAATCATTTATGGCTATATAAATTTAGGGGTGTTATTGAGGGCGGGACTTCGTACAAGAAACCCAAGAGAAATATTTTTTTACAGAATTAACAAAATCATTTTATTCACTCCAGGGAGCATGTGAAGGAAACATCCGCTTACCTTGCAGTTTCCCTGCCAACCACACCATCAATGATGAGGACAACAGACAACAATACCAGAGGTGCATGTATAAAAATTATATTGAAACAGACATTCAAAGAAGACGAGGCTTTGCTTGTCTTTCTTAATTTAGGATACTTGATTATTTGTTTCTGCTGTATTCAGTCTGCTTCACCAGGTGAACAAAGAGCTGGCAGAGTGGTACTTTCAAGATGGCTGTTCGATTTTGGCAGCATGCTGTCACCTTGCAGTAGACAATATTCAGGTAACACATCCTATTTTTTTTTTTGCGCTTTTACACTTTCTTATTATATAGTGTGTTGAGGTTACTGCATGGTTTAGTCAATAATTAAAATTTCCATGTTGTTATTAGTGTTGCTGTTTCTGAATTAATTAATATTTACTTCAATCCCCATCAATACGTATAACAACACTGGTTCATCAACTGGATGTATTATTTATATATTCATCATTTGAATTTTTAAACAATTTGCCCATCTATGTTCTATTTCAAGGTTTATTTATGTCAGTGGCCTTGGCTGAGGTTCCTAAAATGTGATCTGATTTAATGTCATAGTGTGAAAATAAATATTTGAAAAACTTGTGGGTGTCTCCAGTTAGCTATGTCCAGTCTGATCCGGGGAAACGAGTTGGAGCTGGCTGCATGTGTTGGAACCATCCTTGGAGAACCAGTCAGTCAGATCACTGCTTACTGCACCCAGCTGCTGGCGAGGAAATACATGACTGCACCTACATGGTAGGCATCAGCAACACACCCTTTAAGGTTCTCAATTCTGAAATAAAATCTTTAATATCTTTCAGTGGCTGAAAAACCAAAGTGAAAGGTGATCTGGTTGTGTTGTGTTTGGATTTCTGGTCTTGTCTGACCCAAAATCTGAAATTAGCAGAGCCAACATACTACCTTTTTAATGGTTGTGTATCATGATCTGAATATCTATTGGACCGATCTGTTGCTAATGCTGTAATGTTAAAAATAAACCAAAAACACCTAACAATAACAAACATATTTGCTCTCTTCAACATTTTCCATCGAACAGTAACTGTTGATGAAGGGAATTTTTACATTTGGAGATGATGAAGAAGAGATACATGTGGAGGCATCAGATAACCTGTTGTGAATATCTGTGTGATGTCGACTCAGGAATCTGTCTGCTGATCTGCTGGCCATGATTCCTCAAAACCACATTTTATTGGCTCAACTCTGCGCATTCTACTCTGGAAGTACAGCAGAAATCAACCAGTTCCATGAAAGGGTGAGTGACTGCGATCTACTCATACATTTGTTGTCACTCAGATGTTTGTTGCTTAGGGAGTTGTCTGTGCTTTTTGTCATCCAAGTGCGGCCTCCCTCCGCTTGAAGAGTGTCATGCTCTGGCAGACAAAGCCTTGTCTGGAGGAGATCTTATCACCGCACTTAAATTCTATCTTCTGAGCCCAGAACCAGAACAAGCTCTTCATATAGGACTGGACCATGTTAAAGGTACCAATGCGCACACAAGAACTGTTTAAAATATTCAGATCTATCAGTTTGCGGCTGCAGGTGGAGGGAAAATATTGTCAAAATGTGAGGTCTCCTGTCATAGGGGTGTGAGTCAGACGTGAAGTATCTGGGTGGGAGTGGTTGGTGCCAATCTTAATTGCTCATCCCAAAGGATGGGATACTGGGATACTGGGATACTGGGATAGGTGAGGGCTGCTGATCCTTCACCATTCGTGGAAAACGGACCATCAGGTCAAAATACTCTCAAATGATGGCATGCTATCAATGAACTGGGATAGCCTTACGCAAATCATGCGAGACAGATCAGAGGAATGAAACTTGCTTGCAGTTGAGCAGAAGCTTCTGAAGAAGCAGTGAAAAGTGGATACTTAGAAATGAGACACACACTGTTGTCTCAATTCAATATTGGCCAATCAGAACAATCCTAAACTGCTTCTACAGTATGTTGAAAAGTGTGGTAGTAATTTAAATGATGTCTTCCTAATAAGTAAACTTTTTGTTTTAAACATCCCTCACACCAGAACAGATGAGCGGACCCAACTGGACTGTAGATGATGCTCTTCCCATCTTGGACCTGCTGAGCTACATCAGAACTGACCGACTGGTTATGGCCAAGATGACCAAGTAAGCGCAAAAGGGGCTGAATATTGCTCATTAGTTTCTTTTTGTAAAGTGCTCCATCATCATTCTGTGACTATGTCTCAGGGTCGCTAGGACTGATCATGACTGATATGTGGCCCTACCTAATCACATCAGGATATGAAAGATTTAAAGGTCACACCAACATTAAGTGTGAACTGTTACTTTCTGTACATTATGTGGACGTTGGACATGCGGCGTCTTGATATCAAGATACGAACGAAACGCTGCCTTGTCATTTTGTAGAATCATGTCTTCCAGATGTGCGTGCACTCATATGCACTGTGGATCAGATCAGAAAGTCTACTTCACCTGCTGAAGTCGGCAAATGCACTGTCCATTTGTCCTAGTCTGACATGGAGCCCCGGTCTAGCGTGTAATGTCGTGAGTGCAGCATAAAACTGGTCCCGTCACACTATACTTTCTTTACACATTTCCATTAGATTGAAAAGATGGAACTAAAATCATTACATTGTTATGTTACTGTATTTAAAATCACCATGTGGTGAGTGGTCACATGGTGAGATATTAAGAAATGAGGAAAATCAAAAGATTGTTCCTGAATCATAATCGAACCGTGAGGTTAATGAAGTCCCTCTTCAAAACGTGAAATGTTTGTACACCGCACTCCATCTGCATGGGAGACGACTACAGAGGAGAGGTCCACAAATTATTTTTGTGGTGTTTATGTGTCATAAAAGGCTTCAGACTTACACTTTTTAGGGTCTCATTTCTGAGTCCGCAGATTTCTATTCACGACCGAGATGTCACGTACCGAGAAAACAATGATACGACAGCTTCCTTCCCGGGGTCACACACTTGGGGTGACCATGCCCCCTTCTTGTCTCGGTCTCGAAATATCCAGATAGCTTGGCCTCCTGTTGGACTTGGTACTTGCCAGTCTTGATAATGTCTTGGTCTCGATTGGTCTGGTCTTGTCTGCAACACTATTAACCCTAATAAAAATATTGCTTCTGCATAATGACTGTATCAAAGAAGTGTGCACCTCTTGTTATACTCTTGTTAATAAGCCAAGCTGTCTGCTTATTAACTCCTTTGGCTGTGAACCTGGTAAAGGGAAACTTTGATTTGTCTGCAATTGCAAATTGCAAAGTTTTGTAGTTGATCGCATGTTTACATAATGGTGGAAAACACTTATTCGGTTGGTTGCCTTGCGCAAAAGAACAACTGAAAATCACACACACGTGCTCGCCCTGTTATTTTGTTCTCCCCGTATGGAAAACACTGATGCAGACTTAGCTTTTGTGTGCATGTGTGTAGAGCACGCAACGAGTTGCTGATCCTATGTGGTTACATCGGAGGACTTCTGGCCATCAGACGGCAGTACTTTGGTATTATCCCTGCACTTTATGAATATACCAGGTATGTACACACACATTTACATGTAGGCATGTATAAATAGAAAGTCAGAGGAATTTGTACACTCACACACGCACACACACAAGTTTGGTTTCCCATTGACATCCCAGCCTCTCACCATAAACTTAACCATCCATAACAAATGCCGAACCTTAACCAGGACTCAAAACTTACCTTAAACCAATTGTAATGTCCAAGTTATTTTGACCATGTTATCCTTAAATGAAGCTAAACCTCATGGGGACCAGCAAAAATATCCCTACAAAATGTCCCCACATGTCGGTGTGTTTCCAAGAATTGGTCCCCACAAGTTTAGCAAAACCAGGTACACACACACACTGACAAACCCGCATGCAAAATCAACCAGGTTAGTCCTTGTGGGGCATTAGGGCCCCACATGGAGGTGTCTTACCCAAAATTGGGCCCCAGATGGTTAGATTATTGTATAGTTGTACCAGCCACTGACAATCTAGTTTTTCAGTTTTTGTAATTACTGTCCTCATACCATTGAATAAGTCACCTGTTAATTGATGTGTGCGTTTTCCAGTCAGTTGTTGAAGAGGAGAGAAGCATGTGTTCCTCTGAAGATTGAGCAGCTGTCAGCGGAACTTGATGCTTGGAGATCCTGTATGCAAAGTAACCGCATGTAAGTCTTGCAGAACACACTCATACTTCATGAACTAGCAAGAATTTTAAGTGGGAACTCTGGCTACAATGACTCTTGTGTCATTCTTCTGCTTATACCCTCCGCTGGTGCATATTTCAATTAAAACAGTAACTGGTTGAGTACATCAAGTACACATTGATGGGAGGAAGCAGCAAGGACAAGTCTCAGGCTCCACCTTGATCTCGATCTGCCCTCATCCTAATTTGTGTCCACAGGCCTCCAACAGAGAGTCAGAGGGAGGAGTTCACCTGCCTTGAGAGAAGAATACAGACGAGCAGCTCTGGTAAGAACCTTTTAAATGTGATGTTCCTGTCTAAATTACCGAAAATGCACAGCTAATGGCCTTTCTTTCTATAGCACTGTGCACCCTATAAAACTATGCAAACTAGATGTACATGAGTGTTTGTTGGCACTGATGAATATGCAAACACGTGCAAATGTACAGTATCTACGTAGCCTGCACAGTCTGATTATCAAACAGTTTTCTCCCACTTTTTATTTATTTTGATTCATTTTTTAGCATTTGTCCAGTGCAGCTACACGCATGGAGTGCAGTGATTGCCTTGGTTCTCCTTCCAAAGAGTCTCATCCAGCTCCAGCAGTAGCTCCTTAATATAATCCCATCAACCTTTTTGATAACCTCTATCAGTTGCTTGTCAATGGGAGATGATGAGCATAGACGTAGGAACCGTGGAGGGTGGGTGGGACGTGTCTCCCCCTAATTTTGGAGCCAGGTGAGTTAGTACCACCCAAAAAATTTATTTTGAAAGCACAACACAGAACCATGCCACTGGCCCGTCCCCTTCCTTTCCGCTCTAAGAGTGTTTGGGACTTGGGAGATGCTGTCTGCTACTATCTCCCATGTCTGCTGTGTTCACATTCATGTTTGGAATCTGTGTTCAGTGAAGTCATCTGAATCCTGGGCGGTTCACTTTATTCATGTCAATGAACTGCTAACTCTGTTAAGCTTTCCCAGGTAACGTCAGTGCTGACCAAAATGTTTTGTTGTCTTAAGTGAAATTAAGAGGTGTAGGCCCCATAGACGTTTTATTGAAGACACGTGTAAAGCTGGAGTGGGAGAAGTCTGAGTGTCAGTTCCATGTTACGTTAGATGGCCTTTTTTAGTCCCATAGTGGGGAAATTCAACACGAAATAGCAGCCAATGACTACAAAGACACTGACACATATCAAAGACGTCTGTGGACAGTGATGGCATAGATATGATCATTATTGAACAAAGTAGAGACTGCATCTGTTAGCCTTGGGTATACATCTGCAACCTCTCACTACAAACTGCAACGTTTCCAGAAAAGATGAAGGCCACTAAGGTCATCCGCTTGCACAAAGAAGGTGACATACAAAACTACAGACCAGGATCACTATAACCTCAATTTTCCAAATGCAAGAAAACCTTTTGTACAAACACTACATACATTCCTAGAAAAAAATCAAAAACAAAACAATCTACTGAATGATGTTTGGGCTCATATGCTAGAACATCTCTGAGAAAAATGTACAGTGCAACAGTGAGAGGGAAAATGTGAAACTCAATGACCGAGGAAAAGACAAACCGAAACAACATGATGGTTTTCAAGGAAATTGATACAAAAACTGCTAGATTACTGTAATCTCCAGATTAGACAAAGGACTGACTATAACTAACTAACTATTTACAAACTCATGAGCAGTGTTCGGAAAAATAGGGAAAGTGGGAATAAAGGGCAGAAATTATAACAACTGTTCTTCACTCTGCTCCTTTTCAAGCTATGTATAATGTACAAAGAAATATTGACAGAATTGCAAAGTAACAATGAAGCCATGTCCTATACCATACAAATGTCATATGATTTGTCATATAAGGCATTTTCAAATGAATGAAGAAATAAATAAACATTCTGTCCTTCATTCTTTTGAGACATAGCTTTGTGTTGTGTTTGTGTGCAGCTAGCACTTGAGTGAGTGAGTACACATTTTAGTACATTTGATGTATTCTTATTGAACTGTTAATCAGGTAGGTTAACAGTTTTTTTCCATGATAAATGTCTGTTGCTCTGGTTGAGTTTTAAATGTAAATAAATACCAGGGTTAGTCCAGAATGACATTTGGTTTTGTTAGATTTTCTTCTAAAAAATAATAAAAAAGAATAATTTGTATTTGTTTGTGTCATTTTTTGTGTCAATTTTTCAGGTTGTTGTGCCCACTGTATACCTTGACTTTTTGTAAAGTTCCTCCTCAAGTCTTGATTAATCAGGGCAGGACATATACGACTCACTAATAATCTGAACCATCACTCTGCCACAGTCATCAGTGGTGCTGATTATGTGACTGGATCCAACTTGCCGAGCCACTCGGACGCCCAGCTCTCCTGCTTCAGTGGACACAGAATACAGGTGAGTCTTTCTTCCCTCACCTTAACTGAGCGCTTACTCACATCCCTATCTACAGGGTCCTGTGTTCCTGCTGGAGGACGGTAAATCAGCCATCTCATTGAACGATGCCCTCATGTGGGCCAAGGTCAATCCCTTTTCTCCACTTGGGACAGGACTCAGAATTAATCCCTTCTAGGAGATGAGGTGAACTGCTGCAGAGGGGTCCTCATGGCCCTGGATGGCATCATGGCAGTGATTTAAAACCTCAAGTTGTGTGCAAGAATGTTGCTTAGCTTACATTTGAGTGACGTAACCTGGGTGAGAGGTGACGGTAGGAGTGGTTCTGTCCAGATTCATGCATGTAGATACAGAGATGTTGCAACAGAATCCAATATGAAATAAAGTTTCATTCTCTACACCAAGTTGTGATTTTTCTCCACTGCATAGTCTGTAAAGTTGCTTGTACCTCAGTATTGTTATTAATACAGACAAGCTTGCATAATGGTTGACATTCAAAACTATTTAATAATTTTGAAAACATTGATACATGAACATTATTTGTTGAAGTGTTCGCAACAAAATGCTTTAAGGGCAAAACAGTGTACTAACCCTCTAAATATGCCGGCGAGAAGACACCTCATTCATTCAGGTGTGACAAAGGGTACAGAATGCTCCTCACTACTTCCTGTATTTTCAGTTTTCCAATGAGTTTCCAACGCTGAGTTTTACTTGCATTTTGTATTTGTTTTCCTCGTACATCACTTTAACTTGGAAAATCCCACTCACATGTAACCAATTTTCCTTTTGTTGTCATTCCACTGTCTTCCCTTGTGTCCTGCACATTTCCTCCACCCATCTGTATAACTCAAAATTCTTCAGTGACTGTAGCTCAGATGGATTTTTACTCCAATGATTGCTACACAAACTTTCTTCTTTGCCTTGGAACTCTCTTTGAGAAGTGTTCTGAGATTTTCGAAATAATGTGTCAACACTAAAGTATGTGGTCCGCCAGTTGTCTTGAAAAGATAGAAACTTCGTCAGAAATGTGCATCCTGGTAACAGCCATTCAAATCATGCAAGCGACAAATTCAAATAAAAAATACATTTATTGTCGTCCAGGACAAACAAAAAGTGCACGCAGAGATTTGTTTATATGGACTAGACAAGACCTCCACAGAGCCACTCATTTGTATCCATGCTCTGATTATTATTATTATTATTTTTTTTTTATATACATATTTCGTTAACTATGCCAAGTGCAATGAGCTCAAACGGACGGCAGATGGTAGTAGCGCGACCCGTAAAACGCACACTGCTCGCGAATGAACGTCACTCCATGGAGAATGAATGAACAGCTGCAAAATATACGTAACATATCGCTTTTGACATTTTAGTCTCATAAACGGGGATTGATTACAGTGATTTGATGGTGATTTATTAAGCTGCTAGTTATAACTGGTGTGGCTCACATGAGTTTCCAGCCTTCTTAGGCTGTTGTATTGAAACGTTTGTCTGACCTGGAGTCTTTCAAACAAATGAACGTATCCCTAATATATAAGCACAGCCTCTTTGTAATTGGTAGAGGAATAATCCATATATGTCTACATGCGTTGCCGTGTTAGCTTTTACGGTCGGCTATTTAATTGCAATAATCATTTTTACATCCAAAATAGTGCAGTGATTGTTTCATTTCTGAAGGCATAATAATGGGAGCTTATATACAGCTACCCATCCGACCAACAATTGGAGTCCAGCAGAAGTCCAGGGACTGGCCTTCAGGCTGACGTGGGCTCGTAGCTGTGGAAATGGATCCCTTTAGAGCAGGTGATCTTCATCACGGCACCATTCAGACTGGAGTCCAGGATCAACCTCATCATGCCCTCGGCTATTAATGATGGTCTGTGGGGGAAGTACAGTGGGGTTAATGGTATTAACAAAATCCAGTGACTCATGATAATGTAGAAGGATTAAAGCCTTAGCGTTAAAACTTTTTCCATAGATTTATTACAATTAACTATGAGCTGAGTTTCTTCATAATCAGCGATTGAGCTCCGACCGTCTGCCGGGATTTTGTCTGCATACATTTTCATTTGGCTTGGTCCCTTCTGTGCACCATACAGACAGTGCTGGATATGATGATAGGATGTCCTATTTCAATGTTTTAATGGACAGCGAGGTGGAAACACCCAGGCGCTTCAGTCCAGCTCAAGTCAGGAAAGCAGTGTTGAGGCTTGAACCACATTAGCCCTGGCTTGTTGCTTGGTGCATCATCTACTTTTGGACTTTTTGAAACTACAATTTCAGCAAATAACATATTTTTTATGTGACATTTTTTTCCACAAAAGTACCCGTGCATGTTCCAGACACAGTAGCTGGGGAAGTTGATATCACCACTTTCTTTTTGCTGCTGAAAAGTCAAAGTCCACTTCTACTGTGCATAAGGTAGGGAGCCCACATCAGTGAAGTTGGACAGCTCCATTGTAGCTGCCCAAACAACCGAAGAGCTGAAGAGCTGTCTCCAAATGTTCAGTTGTGTGGTGCAGATCGGGATGTTCCGTCATGGACCTGCTAACCAGTCGGTAGAACTTCAAATGTTCCCTCTGGTTCTCCTGGTCACATAATTATGTTAGGCGTAGGTGCCTTGGCTGATTCGAAGTGGCAGCCTGGCCTCCCCTTCCATTCCCTCTGGCCCGGTTCAGATCATGTTTTCTGTAGACCATTTCGGAGCCTGAAGTAGCCAGTGTTCATGCACGGCAATGGTGTGTACCAGGGGTCTCAAACTGATCCACAAAGCGGCCGCATTACAAACACAAAGCGCCATTACACGCATCCCTAGCAGAAGGAGGATCTTGCTGCAATACAATCACATGGTTCTATGAATGGTGTGTAGCCCTCTACCCGTGCCGTCCACAGGGCCCAGTAGCGGGGGATTTTGGTTTGATGGAGGTGTTTGGATGTTGGCCAATATAATTCAGAAGAAACTAAAATTGGCCAAAGCATTTTACATGGAAATGTCTCTTTTATGACTGAAGCATAACCATTCAGTTGTCAGAGTTGTCACTTGTTGCAAATGCAAGCAACAAGCCAAAATATCACCTCTAAAATAATGTTTTAGGTGTTAAGATCAGTACAGGACATGTATCATGACTGAGTGCGTGTGAAGTGGAGGGGTTACTCACTGTAAAATTCCATGTTTGTTCATACTGTGCTTGAATTCGTCCTTGTATTTGACAAACTTTCCCATGTTGTCTTCCTGTTCCACTGAGAGCAGCAGAGGTGTGTCTACAAATGCCGGACACAAAACGTTGATGCGGACGCCATAATTCTCCAGTGAGGACGCATCCTGCAGGAGAGGCTAGATCATCTGGGGAACATCTCCTGCACTTGCACAGAGAAAATTGATGGCCGTAGTTTCTTACAGCAATCGCCCTTGTGAAGCCAATGACTCCGTGTTTTGTGGCTGTGTACACAGGCTGGCGAGGAGAATGTTGGAATGCTGCAGAAGAAAGAAACGTCACATTGTCCTTAATGAGCACTCAGGGATGTTTAAGAGATCTGGGCGCACAGCACAGCAGTCGACTGACTGCATCTGTCTTATAGCTTGTCTATTTGCCTCACAACAACCTCTCCATGTACTGTTGAAACAGATTCACAACGAGAAACACAAAGTATTTGAACATCCAGGGCATGGGAGAAAGTCCAAAATAAGACCAGAATACCATTTTTTTGTCTGAACTCTCCATTTGTATTCAGTCTTTCACAATGTAAATGCACATATGATGTGGGAAAACTTCTGAAATCACAGTATTCACAAACTTTTGTTTCTCACTGTACATATCCCAATTAACAAGAAGTTATTTTTTTCCCTCATGTCCTCCTATTTGGCACAGAAAAATTAATCACTGAAAAAAAAAATAGGACGAAACATGTATTTAGTTACAAAGTAAGTAAAGAAAGTTTTCCTTCACAAAACGTTTGTGTGTGAAAAATACACTGGAACTACAGTACTATTGATGTTATGACCACCAACTACGTTCATGTAATTCACACTAAAGATTGACTCACCACCTTCAATTTAAAAAAAAAACTCCACCACTTCACTGCTAGAATAAATCGAACGACTTCTCGACTGTATTTATGTTCCATTGTATTTCTTTTTCGCCTGCTCTGAAGGTAAGTTCTGCCACTTGTCACGAAAAATAAGAGCTATGAACACTCAACAAGAATCAGATGATGTCCAGTTCAATCATTGATTATGTATTGTCCTTGTGTGTGTATGTGTGTGTGTTTAAGCTTATATGTACTAGTGAGGTCTTTTTTTAGGAAAAATTCCTGGTTAAGGTTTGTCATTTGTTTTGGATGGTTTGGTTCTGAGACGCTGGGGAAAGCATGAAAGTCTATGAGATGTTCTCACAAAACATAAAATGATAATGTGTGTGTGCTGTGTGTGTGAGTGATATTTAAGTGCATCTATCCTAGCGATGTCCACTTTTGGGGAAAACGTAAGTGTTTGTCGGGCCATTTTGCCGGACCCTACAAGGTTAAACCTCTCATTTGAGGATGAAGACTTCAAAATAACCGTCCTGGTTAAGGATAGCCATTTGTCTTTGGACGATTAGATTTAGCGTGAGAGGCTGGGGAAAGTCAATGAGCGGTCATCACAAAGATGGTGTGATAAGCCATGTGTGCGTGTGAGTTAGATGTCATTTTGTGTATTTAGAAGTCTGCAGAGTTGCTTGTGAGTAGATAACAATATAACAAACTACTGAAAAAGCAGCTGCTGACATTGAGACTCAAACAATCATACTGTATTATGATCAAGGAGAGAAGCCAGGGAGGTTATTGACATGGAGCATTAAGCAACAACAAAGAGAAAGGGCCATTAATTCCATTCAGGACACAAGTACATATAGTATGTGTACATGTATTGTGTATTTTTATGAAAAAATTTATTCATTTGATTCAGAAACATAAGCACACTCTCTAGATGGTCTTCAATTACCTTCTGTTTCAGAAGAAGAAAAGGAGACTTTAGATAAAAACCTGACCATATTAGAAATGTCAGAGACGACGTCATGCAGGTGGGTAAAGCACTGGGGTCAGATGGTCTTCCAATAAATAGCTATAAAAAATTCAAAGACAAATTTCTGACACCCATGTTTGAAATGCTGATCGAATATCCAGTGCATTAATTACGCTACTACCAAAACCAGGAAAACCAAGTACAAAGTGTAAAAATACAGTATGTGTCCTATTAGCCTTTTGAATAGTGATATGAAAATTGTATGCTAAGTGCCTGCGAGATGTTTAGACAGCGTGCTTCTGCCGGTGGTGGGGGAGGACCAGGATGGATTTAAAAAGGGAAGACAGGGATTCCATAATGTGAGGAAGTTATGAATATTCTGCATTGTCAGAAGGCGGTGCAAGACACTGCAGTGTTGTTGCTGCATGCCATGAAAGCCTTCCATCGAGTGGAATGGCAATATTTGTTCAAGGTATCAAATGATTCACTTGTGGTGATACATTTGACAGATGGCTTAGTCTATTTTATAACAAGGCCAATGCTGCAGTCCCCACTAATAGCACAGAGTCACAATATTTTTAAGGGTGTGGCCCAGGGTTCACTGCTTTCTCTGCTATTATTTGTTTTAGCAATAGACGAATAAGTCATGAAATCGCTCAGTTTGCTGATGATATAATCCTCTTCCTGAAAAGTCTCAATGCTTCTATACCTACACTTCTAGATCTGATTGATATTTTTGGACAAAATATCTGGGTATAAGATAAATAAGTCAAAATCATCTCATGCTACTTAATGAAAGTGAGAGAGATGTTGCAAGCTTTAATCCAACTAATAAATGTACATATTTAGGTACAGAAGTTGTTCCCGAGGTGAATAATATCACTTCAGCAAATTATAACATTTCATTAGAAACTACTACTATTATTTCTTCAGCTCGCTGGATTTCCTTACCAAAACCAATTTCTATGATTGATAAATATTTTGAAGAGGAATCTACTCCCCAAATGTCTTCATCCTTGTAGAACATACCCTTATCTCCCCTTCAAACTTGTTCAACAGATAAAAAAATGTTAACCAACTTTATTGGGCAAAATAATCGCTTATTTTGCGATCGAGGCTGCTTTCTTTCCACTTATGCCTAGGTTGAATGTATGTCAGGTCATGCTGCTGTTTCAGCAGAGTTCTATTTTCGATACTATACTATAAGAAAAGAAGTGGTCTGAACCTCAACCTCATTTGCACCCCTCACGGTGCAGGTTGGGGTCCTGACACCTGGTCAGAAAACACTGTATAAGTGAATCCTCAATGTTTTGAGTACTTTCAAGTAAAGGTATAGATTCATTTGCTGGTTTGGAGGATCTGACTAGCATTTTCACTCATGACTCCAGTGTCAATAAATGGTCCTCATACTTGACCCTTCAGCCATGCAGAGAGGCCAGGCGACAAAGGCAACCATATTCAATATGTTGCACCACCGAATCATTGAAATGCTGATGTCATCAAAATATTGCTGTAATTTTGACAACATGATTAGATGAAATCAATACAGAAATCAAGAGATAGGCGGTGCAGCATTCAACCCTGCAATGCATGCTGGGATGCCACAAGACAAGAACATTTGGTTGTTAGTGGTCTTTTTATGAACCTGGTCTTTTCAGTGTTTATTATCTACATGATTTTACTAACATCCTAAAGATAGAAAACGATAAAACAGACCCCTGACTGACCTGGTCAGTGGCCCAGAGTTTGCCTATGGTGGCCCCAGTGTCAATTGACTTTGGGACTCCAGATGTAAAGGGTATTGCACAGGATCATCTATGTCATTTGCAGACAACAAAAAATAAATAAATAAATGGGCATCAAGTTCAGTTTGGGGGTCAAATTGAGCCAGAGACCTTCGGCGATAGCCATGCTGAAGACTGAGAAGTCACAGTGAATGTTGAATGGCTCGTATTTGACCACTGCTTGAAAACAATGTACAGGGCATAGTGGCCTGGCTCTGCTTGATTTTTACAAATGTCTGCCTTTCTTGACCCAAAATGTTTAAGACTTGCCAGTCCCTCTTGTGTATTACCTGCCATTGAAGAAACATTGATGATGGTGCCACCTTGTTTGCCGTATTCTTGACTCATGTGATCCAAAGCCAAGTAGGTGCCTTTTATAACCGAAGTCTGGAAACAGAGACACAGATCAGCCAGCAGGAGCATGAACAATGGTTAAACCACCCCTGATAAAAAAAGGATTTTAGAGAGTACTTTTCTTTGAACCAGGCCATGTCAAATGACACAACAAACAAGTCATTTATTTTCTCTTTTTGCATAATTTGCAAATACACTACAACTAATGAAAAACTTAGAGTTGGAGAAGTTGGAGAGCGATACCAGACTCAATAATGAAGCTGATCTCCTCTTTTGAGACACTCCATAAATGTTGTTACTTTCTTGAAGCCACCACTATTATCATCATCATCAAAATGTCAAGAACTGGAGGCTGGAAATAAGAATCTTTTACGTGATTTTCAAGTCTTTTGAGGTACTTTTTTTTCTTTCTATAGCAACTGTTTGATTCTACCTATGATGTAACCTCACATGACTGATAAGTCATTTCCTGGCCTGTTTCAGAAAACTGCCTTTTTGTTACAGCATCACATTTTCTGCATTGGTTTCTCTTATGTAGCCACTGAACCAATAACCAATAAGAAATGTTTCTTCGTCAATGTCTCACCAGGTTGACTTCTATTGTCTTCTCCCAGTTCTTTTCATTATTGATGCCAGCATTGTTGATGACGATGTCCAGGCGGCCAAACTGGTCCACTGTGCTTTGAAAAGCATCTAGAGATCCAAGGACACAGAAATGTTCATGTGATCCACACACTAGATGCGTATAATCTTTACAATTTATTCTCCAAACCACCAATTTAATAAGTACACGTCACCCTGCCTTAACAAGCTATATGTATTATTCAACATTCAATGCTGTTTCATTGTGTGGTAAATAAGTATATCTTAAAACATTGTTTCAGACTCTCATTACCAGTAACCTTTGAGTAGTACAAAGTCCCTGCAGTTCAAGAATCACTTCCTCCTCTTCACAATTATAGAAGTGATTGATTTAAGAGTGCTATTTAGGAAGACTATATACTGTGCTGGATAAAAAACTTAAGTCATTTTTGGACAGAGCAGCGAGCCCAAGGCAGATTCATTTTGTGTACCAGAATGGTAGTGGAGTTGTAAAAAAGTGTCGCACCAGTTTATCAGAATGCCACAGTCCACTGCTTAGCCATTTCCTGCAGCAATTTTGCTTCCTTGCAAGCAGAGCATGTAATAATTCATACACGAGACAACGTGAACAGAGGATAATCATGACATTTGATTTTTCTGAATTGCATTCGACCTTTGTGAGTTTCACACTTGGGGTTGCATAAACAGCTGCCGCCTGCTGCCTGAGGGGGTAAAACCTGAACATCTCTTCACAGAGCCACACACACAAGCGCACACACACACACACACACACACCAAACATTCCAGTCACTTGCCTACAGGGATTTACTTTCTCAATGTCCCACAAAGAAAGCTTGTTCCGTCAGTCCTATTTGCACACACTGATTCACAGACACATAATGGCACAGTTTGGGGAAAGTAAGTGAGGTAACGAAAAGTCCGCCATGTTGACCTATCTATCCAGGGATTGTCAACATGACCTGACATGTTTGTTGCCAGTTGGACAACAATACTGTGTTCATCATTCCTGACATCAACAGAATGTTTCTTACGCTGGTCATTCTTTCACTTTCCCAGTTGAGGAAGTTCCCGTTTAAGGAAGTAAAGAAGAAAATGTGTGAAGCCTGCACACATTTCACAACAGTGCAGGTTTACAATGAAACGTTTTTCTTCTTTCCACAGTTTGCCTTTGATAATATCTGTCTACAGTGCTAGACATAACAGTTACCTCGCAGTTTGTCTCCATTTGAAACGTCACACTGTATGAAATTACAACTGCCTTCCCCAAACTCCATATCAAGTTGAGCCTTGCATTGTGCACCACTGGTCCCATTCATATCGACAACCGTAACCTAATGAAAGAAAGATAAATTAGTGGGATTATTTTTGTTCAGAAGAAAAAACATCTTTTCACTAGAGCATGCCAATGGCACTATTTTTATTCTCACTCAAACTTTATTAAGAAGACAGTCGCTACAGTTAGTTAGTATGAGAGAGAGATCTCAGTTCCAGCCAATTGCTGGTGACAGATCACCCATAAGTCACCATAAACCATCAACCTAGCAGTCACTTAGCTGCAAAATGACTTGTCAGCGTTCATCTTGACCACATAACTGCCTACTTGAACAATATTTTAGGGGAGTGAAAATACATTTTTGGTTGTAACACCCAAGGCCTGAAACAGAATAAATACAATAGTACAGCAATATGAGAACGTGACATCCTAACTCTGGCCCACAGGGATGACCAGCTAGTTTTAGTCCCAGTTGACCCCATTTGAAGGATTGCAAAGGAAGTAGTTAGTGATAAAAATCTAGAGTTCTTGCAGCGAGTGTCTGCAGAGGGGGCACTCGACAAGATCGACTAGGACGCATCTCTTATCAAAGCGGTCTGGACAGCAACATTATTCCAAATTATTGAATTGAATTATCTCTTTGACGGGCAACAGTTGCATGTCACTATTCTTTAGTGATTTGTATAGTAAAAGGCACATTACTATTGCAATAGACATAGGGATGAATAGACAGAATAACCAGTGAATCATTACATGACCACATTGCATTACATTTTAGTCACGACAAAATGTGACAAATCACAATGGAACTATGACAAAGCAAATCCTGAAAACTGAAAAGACACAAAACAAGTATATAAATAATTTATTTCAACTACCCCTCACGTCATGTTTAAAGTAAGCATTCTGACCTTAGCCGAGCTTCGCAGGAGTGCCTCAACCGCAGCCTTTCCGATGCCCTGAGCTCCACCGGTCACCAGAGCCACCTTCCCCTTGAGAGACATGGCCCGTCAACTTCTTTTTCCACTCTCTTAAACTCTCACTATCTTGTGTTGCAGACACAAAAGTTCAAACAACTTATTTGGCTTTGTCTTGAGTGCGTATGTTCTATGTTCAAGCGCTCCCTCCTTCTGCCCTCCCCTTCTGACTCTTTCAGCTTATCAGTCTACACAAACAGTGTGTGTGTGCGTGTTGTATGACTGACAGCAAGACAGGGTGAGCGAGAGAGGCAGTGAGAAAGACACTACGTAAACTGTGCTAAAGAGTAATTGCAGGTTTGTCATACCCACCCTCAAGACTCCACCCACACCCTCTCTTGTTTCACCGGCCCACTCGCTTGTATTCTGACATGATTTTATGCACAGTCCCAGATTCCTCACTGTCTTTGCTGGGTGTGTTAAATGTGTGTATCTTTAATTTTAGATAAGAAAACATCTCAAATGTGCTGAGTCAGCATCTATACAGTGAAGTTCAAGGTACATTCCCCTGCACTGATTCTGACACAACACTTTAGGTCACATGACTGCTTAAAAAAAACAAAGCAAAGCAAAACAGATCAAATGAGCACTCCACAATGTCCTGGCAGCTACGACCGTGTTAGAGAGAGAAGAAGAAACACCGTCATCTGAGAGAGTATGAAAACAAGTGAAAACAAGTGTGATCAGTGTAAATGTACCTACTGTATATCATAATGAAAAAGGAAAAAAGTGAACAGATTTTTGTGAAACTTGAACCAGAAAAGGTTGATATTGGAACGAAGCCCAAATGATTTTGATGCCATTTCAGTGTTGTTCCAAATTACAGACTGGACTTACAAGTCTGTGGGAGGTTTTGTCTGAAAGCGAGGCTTTATTGTTTCCTATTGTGTTCTTTTACTTTGTTGGTTCACTTCCTGTCTTCTCCCCTACGTATCCACCTGAGCTTGATCGGCTAATGGCACACACCTGGGACTGATTGTCCCACCAACATCACCTGCTCTTATACTGTGCCGTCCCAGTGCTGTGTGCCAGATCATAATAGGTAACTTGGGTCTTTTGTCATTACTCTCATTTCCCCTTCCCTTCATGCTTGCCTGATCCTTGAGCTTTCATTGTTAAATTTATCTGTGAGTCAGTTCTGTTCTGTCATGTACTTTCTTTTCCCTCTTTGTTCGGCCTTTTTTCTCTGCTGTGTGTTTGTTTCTGCCAGGAGCTTATTTTTGTTTGTTTACCCTCCCCGTGTGTGAGTTTTTGACAACCACATTACTTTCTGTTCTATTTTACTGTACTTTGTATGTCAACACGATTGATTGTCACCGTTGTTTGTATTTTGCATTGCTGGACTTTTATTTATTTTTAGTTGCATTCGAAATGACTGCTTTGTGATCATGTTTCCTGGTCTATGTTCTGATCCTTGTTTGCTCTCTGTTCCCAGATTTATTCCTTGATTCTGTTCGTGTTCCCGGTTCAGTGATGTCCTCTGCTCTTCCTTCTGTCTGTTCATTTCTGTTATTCTGTGGATTCAAATGTTCAAACCATTCTATATAAAACTATTCTTGTTAAGTCTCTGTGGTTGTTGTGGCTACTTGCACGTGGGTCCCATGCCCAAGCAGTCCCTGACATTGAGTTCAAGCGAATTACAGAACGCGATTGCCATCTGCTGTGCTATATATATATATAAATCACACAAAGTTAACTTTAAGGTGTCAGTAATTAAAAAAAAAAAAATAGCCCAATAAAATTTTAATAACCCCGGTTGTACAAGGCGTACAGAGACCTCGACCAAGGCTCCTGTTTTCTTCCTGTAATATTTTTCTCTAATTAAAGTCAAGGCGTAAGCGTACCATATCAGGGATGAATGTACAGGGGTTGGACAAAATAATGGAAACGCCTTAAAGCTTTTTTAGAACACTCTCCTTTCTCCATCCTTTTTCTTTCGCAACATTTGTTTTGAGGCTGTTTGGGGGGCTGATTCTCCTCACTAATTCCCGGTTTGTCATGCGTATTCCTTCAGTTTCTATCCTGTTGCCAACCTACCCAATCACTACCGCGTTCACGGCACCAGTGAAACAACTGAACAACGTTGTCCAGTTCGACGCGAGACCCAGGGAACTAGCCAGGGATCTGCACCAACTGCTCTGATTGCTCTTGACCCTGGCCGGGTGGTGCACAATCACCTTCTGGTCTCGGACCACATCTAGCCTGCTGAACCATCTCTGCAGGCTTCTCGGTTCAGCAGATCCAGCCTGACCACAACGTGGACTGCTGCTATGTGCCACAGAAGCGTCATTACAGAGAGAGCTGTCATGCCTGCTTGTCGACAACCTCCTTGGCTGCAGTCAAGGCCCTCCGCCTGGCAGTAACAATTGTGCTTGACTACTGGCGGGCGGAGAGCTAGCAGTGTAGCAGCTTCCCAGCTAGCAAGTCGTAGAAGTTGGCTGCGGCTTAGCGCTCAAACTTTCACCCACCAGTAGGCTGTTGGTGGGGGAAGACAGCACCATGGCAACTCCCATTCTTTTAGCTGCAGCAGTTAGCAGGTGACGAACAAGGTAACCGAGGAACAATGTAAGTCCTCCTGTCTCGGTTCCTTCTCCGCTGGCCTGGCCTCCACCTTGGACCATGTGGGTGTTGGTCTGATCGGTTTACTCAGCCTGGCAAACTTTAGCTGCATCTCGAAGCGCTTTGCAGGCCTCACAATCCTCCGGGAAGTGTGACGCCCCCTGACACTCGAAATAGTAGACTCCGTGAGGAAGTCTTTCTTCTCTCACCATCGCTAAAGAAAAAAGAAGGGCGAGGCTGTAGCAGACTCCCGCTTCTACGGGGGAGGACTGCCCTCTGCTAATTGCCGGGTACATGTTTTTCTCTTCATTGAGTACAATGTAACCAATAGCAAAGCCCCCTTAGGAGATGGAGCACACTGAAAGAGAGACATATTTCTCTCACATTCTTTTATATATATTTGGACAAAATAGATAATTTTTGGCAATTCACTCTTTTCCATGTCTACCCATAGGGTAACTACAGTAAATCTTGGGTTAACCGTGCAGCCTGACTAGAGTTGGGCAGGCCAGTGGTATTTTCCCATATTACAGATGTTAAAAAAACAAAAACCAGTTAAAAGTTTCAATTACACAACTCTCTCTGGTTCAGATACCTTCAAATCTATGACAGCCATTTTAAAATCTTTATTATGAGCAAGTCTTCCACTTCAAAAAAATGTTGTATCCCAACATGTTGGTCTTTTTTACAGTCCTGCTGTGCAGTATTGGCACATCCTTAATTTTATGTACAACTTTCATTATATCTCCCGAATTAAATGGAAAAACACACAATTTACATCACTAAGGTCTTTTAGTAGCAGGTCCAAAGTCACTGAAGTTACTGAATTGATGCCCCCCCTGAAATAGGCATTGTAAAGTTAAAGTAAACAAAAAAACTCAATGCAGGAATATTGGCACCCCACCATGTTTAACTGTGGGAAGGGTGTTCTTTTCCTTGAATGCTTCATTGTAGCGCCTGTAAACATACTGCATGTGAGGATTGCCAAAAAGCTCTAGTTTTGTTTCATCTGTCAACACATTTTCCAGTGGCTGGTCCAGGTTGTCTTTTTACATAATCCACATGGTCCTTTTTGTGTCTTTTTTTCAACAATGGCAGCTTTCTTGGCCTACGCCCCAAATACTCCTGCTGTGTTGAGTGTGTGACGTACAATGCTTTTGAAACGGTTACCCCAGAATGTTCCAGGTTGGCCTGCATGTCCGTAGATGCACCAACCTTCGAAGACTTCTCTCATTGATTTTTCTCTCACCCTCACGCTCAGGGAGGTTCTTGACAGTTCTGTGCTTCAGGTATTTCATGACAACATAACGCACTGTTGGGGGTCTTATGGGCTTTCCTGGGTGGAGAGCCAATCAATTCAGTCTCAGACGCGAGGCAGGGCCTTGGAGGGGAGGTAACCAAGAGCGAAGCCCGTTGGGCGTTGCACATATTCATACTAAAGTTACATTTAGGTAACTTAACATTTGCCCATCTGATTCTCTCCATATGAGATTTATCTACTTCTCTTTCAATGTTCTCAGATCTCTCAGTCTAATGTTCTATTTATTGTTGTTTTATCCTCTCACTATATTCTCCCTCTGTATCATTTCCCTACCAATAACTGTTTAACCTCCTGTCACATCCTCGTATTGTCTCAATACATTTTTTTTTACAGATTGTCTTATTGTTGTCTCTGCAGCGAGGCAAATACAGAACCAGAAGACGGTTATCTTTTCCCAAATTTATATTTAATATGACTGAGGATGGTCACTCAACATTGTTGGTTCTTTTGCTAGATGTCATTGTTGTTGAGAGATGCAAACTAAATCAAACCTTGACTAGTTTTGATGAACTACAGGCGAGAAGCTTCTCATCTCGGGTCATTCCACCTGTATTTTGATGATGTGCTATTGAACCTTTCTTCAGTTGAGTGCCAAATTTCATCATCCCTGGCAAACGAATAAGAGTAGTTCATAAGTCATCCGTCTTCACAGTCAACTTGAAAATAAAAGTGTACTGTAAATGGACGTTTTGGTGCTCATGCTCTGATCTCTGTTCATATGCTCCTTATTTGAAACACGCTGGGTCATGAGGTAATAAAGCTAGACAGGAAAAAAAGCTGCTCTTTTATTATTCTGTAGCACTGTAAACGATGGGGGCGTACCACCACAACCATCAGAAAAATGATCTCTCTTTGGAGATTAACATTCACATGATCAAACATTTTTAAACAAACTGGAAACATTGAAACAAACGGATAGCACATATAGGTGTAAATGAGCATGATGGTTTTTAGCATGTTTTTCATGGAACAATCCTGAAAGAAACTTCATGTAATGATTCTCTTCCTCCAAGATACAAGCGCAGCTCGCATGACCCAGCCAATGATCAACAAGCACTGAGGCGCTCATCCACAAATCAAGTAACTGTCCGTCCTGACCTCCGAGTAGGTTAAAAGGGACTGGTCTTTCATCCCTATGCTTTTTGTTTTCTCTTCAAGTTTCTTCTCTTGGGGCTCCTTGCCAGCTCTGCTTCACGCCACTGTTTTTCTTCCCAGTGTCTCAACGCTGCCTCTTGCTGCTCACTGTTCTACACTACGTGGAACCTTCTTCAACTGAGGTTTGCACTGGACCATCCTGCCAAAAGGTAGGGCAACTGACAGCGCAAAGTTTGTCTGCATTAGTGCTTCACTGTGCGACTGGAAGCCGGTGACCACCGCTTCATCCAGCAAACAGTGAGTGAGTGCGCAAGACAGACTCAACAACCCGCTGTTCACGGAACGTCATCGGGCGACGGCTCCTCAGGTTGTTACTGACCAGTGACCATCTGAACTGAATAAAGTTACGTTTTCGGTTGGTGATGCTGACTCGGTCTGTAACAGTCACTTCCCGTCTAGAACTGAGACCCTTGACAGACCCAAGGACGCCTGCTCCACCTGGACGCAGCGATTCCATCCCAATTCAGTTGATGTCGAAACTTCCCCCTTTGCTTCATTCTGAAACGTGCAGAATGCACACTGGTTAGTATCGCTATTTTTGTGAGGACCTTGCATAAGCCTTTCCCCAGCCTCCCACCTAAAACCTACCAATCCAAAACAAATGGCTAACCTTAACCAGGACTTTGAACCAAACCTAAACTCAATTATAATAAACTGCTCTTACTGACGTTTTAATCCTTGCAAAAAGGTCTGCTGCTGGGAATCCGGATTATATGGTAGGTTTCACGCATGAATAATGGATGGAAGAGCCATTGTTACGTGGCACTAGGGTCATGTTGAGTAGACCAAGTGGGTAATGGTTCTCCATTGGTTTTTAGTGCCTCTCTCTCAGGGTGGAAGATAGCACCAGGTCTGTATTGAGAACATCACTGCAAACATGAGAAGGGCTGCAGTGAGTGCAGCCCATCAACCAATTGAGAGGACACATTTTCACTCATTAGGTGTCTGAAGACTGTAATGACTTTGATTGTCAGTCCGGTCTTGTTTGTTTCAACTGAAACCTCATTGGCTAAACTGTGTGTGCTTGATTGGTTGGAACCAAAACCTGCTCCCTAGGCCAAGTAGTTTCCTCCCAGTATGGCCCTTACAGAAACATACAATAATTCCTCAAGATCAATTGGTGCATCCCATGTTGTTCCAGAAGTGCTATGAAGCACTGAATATAACCATATAACCAGTGCCGCAGAAGAAGAGATGGCTCTCATAGAGTGAGGTCTCCATCCCGCAGGGGCCTCAACTCCATCTGCCACAGAGGCCTAGATTATGGCTCCCCAAAGTCTGTTGTTAAGATGATTAGACTCTGTACTAGCCACATGACATCTCAAGGCCACTCAGAATCCACCAAGTACACCGTCCTGTTGATGAGGTGGAATGAATGCCCTCAAACTCGGAACCTGAAGGAAGACATAATCAAAATCATAATCATAATCAAGATCAAGATGGCGCCGAGGAAGTTATTTTGCTTATTTTTGTGTTTTGCTGGAGCATCCGTGTGTTCTTACACATGAGATCAGTTGATGAATATCAGGGCTCCTTCTGACTTACTACCAGTATTTTTGGTGTCAGTGTCAGAGTTAGTCCACCTATTGGCTAGGCAGAAGAGACTGAGGAGGAGAGGGAAACGTGCAGGTGCATTCGTTCGCCTTCGTCGAAGAGGATTGCGCACTCCACTTCCCGGGATAATCCTCTCCAACGTCCGCTCACTCAGCAATAAGATGGATGAAGTGGGACTTTTCACAGGGAACAGAGACATTTCTTCTCCTTTGTTTTGCGTTTCACAGAGACGTAGTTAAGCGATCTCATCCTGGACACTGCGCTTCATCTGGATGGATTCCAGCCTCACCACACGGACTGGGTTCCAGAGCTCACTGGCAAAACCAAAGGTGGAGGAGTGTGCTTCTACAATCACTGGTGTACGGACGTGACGATGATTTTTCACCACTACTCGCCCTCTCTAGAATGTCTTATAGTGAACTGTAAACCATTTTACTCCCCGCGTGATTTCCTTCATTAATGCCGTGTATGTCCCGCCCAGCGCAGACGTCTATGAAGCTCAGCGGGTGCTCGCAGATCACGTCACTTCCCCACACTCCCCTGCTTGGTGACTTCAACAAGGCGACTCTGAGCAAGGAGCTTCCCAGGTACAGGCAAGTTGTAAAATGCCTCACCAGAGAGCAGAGCGTACTGGATCACTGTTACACATCGCTCCGCAACTCTTATACTGCCCTCCCTCGAGCTGCACTGGGACTCTCTGACCACTTGATGGTTCACCTTGCTCCCACATAAAAGCAGAAGCTCAAGCTTGCAAAGCCTGTTGTGAGGAAGATGAGGATCTGGACAAGTGAAGCTAAAGAGGAGCTGCAGGTTTGTATGGAGACCACAGACTGGGAGGTGTTCAGGGCTGCTAGCAATAGTCTGGATGAGTATACAGACAATGTGACTTCATGGATCAGCTACTGTGAAGAGTGCATAGTTCCAACGCGCACCAAGGTGAGTTATGCTAATGACAAGGGTTCACAGTAAAAGATTAGATTAGAGAGGACAGGAACTGTTACAAAGAGTTGAAGTATCAGTTTCACGGGGAACTGAAGAAAGCTATAGCCGTATACTCTGACAAACTTGGGCAGCAGTTCTCAGCCAATGAGCAGATGGATTACAGACTTCCTGACCAGCCGGAGTCAGCGTGTGCGGCTGGGGACGACTGTCTCCGACACTCAGACCCTCAACATCAGGTCTCCTCAGGACTGTGTTATCTCTCCATGGCTCTTCTCCCTGTACACCAACAGCAGCACCTCCAGACACCAGTCCGTGAAGCTGTTCAATTTTTGTGGATGATACCACCATCATCGGGCTCATCTCAGATGGAGATGAGTCGGCTTACAGGAGGGAGGTGGAGCGGCTGGTGTCCTGGTGCAACAACCTGGAGCTCAATGACCAGAAGACAGTGGAGATGATCATGGACTTCAGGAGAATCACAGCTCCCCTGTCCCCTCTCATGTTGGCTGGTTTACCTATTCTCATTGTGGACTCCTTCTGCTTCCTGGGAACCACCATCACTGAGGACCTCAAATGGAAGCTGACCATCAGGTCTCTCATCAGGAAGGCCCAGCAGAGAATGTTCTTCTTGAGGCAGTTAAGAAAACTATGGCTTCCGACGAAGTTGCTGGTGAAGTTCTACACAGCCATCATCCAGTCCATCCTCACCTCCTCTATCACCGTCTGGTACAACAGCGCCACCTCCAGGGACAAGAGCAGACTGCAGAATTTGTGATCAGCATTTTATTTTATTTTATTAATGACAGCGCTCTTTCCCAAGAGTTGATTTTGATTCTGATTCTCATTCTGATCACTTTAGGTCTGATAAATTACAGTTCAAAAATTAAAATGTTGATTAAAAGGGTTGAGAGCGAAATATTTTCATCATCGTCATCATTCACAGAAAAAACCCTGCAAGTAATCCAACTAATCAGGTGAGTGCCAGAAAGCCAGGTACTGACCAGTTTGCGCGCCTAACTACTGGCAGCCACTGTTTGTCCCGGACTGGATGCAACTGGAGCCAACAGAACTACCTCTGTAGCCTTCTAATCTGTAACAGCTAACTTCAGCACCGGGTATGTCGTTGACACGAGCTCCAGCAGTGACATGATGTCACATTAAAAGTGCATGGGGCTTTGCACAGTCCATTAGAAACCCCACTCTCCATGTCCCTGTCCCTTGCATGCCTGCTATTCCAAAAGTTACAATAATTGATAAGGCCCAATAGACAAGTTAAAATAGAGGCTACAGGCTGGTCTACAGGTAAATGATTTGACCCTCAAAAGGTTACTGCATCAAGGCAAAGAAGGCACAACTGCAAGTCTCAACAGTAGTCAGCATCAGAGCTTATGAAATGAGCATTTTTGATAGAACTTCAGGCATGAATGTTCTGCCATCACTATTAAATTATAAATATGTGCCCTTGGCAACAATAGCATTTTCTGTGAACCATCATGTTGAGGTTCACTACTTTACAAAACATGAGTTGAGCTTTGCTAAAAAGTGTAGACCCTGATGATAGTTGTTGTTTTTAGTTCACTTGCTACTTTAGAGACCGCTTGGCGGACTTTTCCTTTTCTATCTAGTTAACTAATGAAGTGCATGAGTGGAAACTCATTCCACTGATGTAATGTACATTCAGAAAAAGAGACAAAATGTAGTTATATGAAAAGAAAAATGCAATTGAAACTGTGACTGTCTGGTTCAGTTGTAAACCGATGACAATAAATAAATCACAAAACAAAATCTGTGGTTTGATTGAAATTTTATTACAACAAAAGTTTTTTTTTTTCTCACTAACTTGTGAGCCAAAAATTGACACATTGTTCAAAAGCACCATAATACTCCCCCCTCCCCTGACACGCATGCACACAGGCACACATTCACAGACTGGCTTATCCACTGCTAAATAGCATGTACATGTATCAGATTTTTACATGGGGGCTGGACCACAAACTGTGCTTCACTGAGCTTGAGTGGACGTTTAAAACTGGAGTGAAGAGTGAGAGAAAGCATATTTCAATCAGAGTTTATGTGACACATGGGGTGCAACTTGGTGAGTTTGGCGAAACACAAGGGTTTAATTATCATTACCTTTCAACGAATAGTGTTTTTATTTGTTTCTCGGTATTGTCACTCCAAATGCTATGAGTTGATTTATATGAAATGTTCAGCAAAAACATTGCAAAAACCTTTATGCAAAAACTTTTAGAACGTTTTAGGCGAGCACATCGATCTTTAAGTATAAGATCGATAACAAACTGCTTAAGTCACATCTAAATGGGCAACGTGCTGGTGATGAAGTTGATCCAGAGAGAAGATTTTCTTTTTTATTAAATGGCTGTGCTTTGAACATCATTGTGAAGGGGTAAGAACTGGCTTGGATGACTGAATACCCAGTGCATTTCATGCTGATTAACATTTGAAAGCAAATTGTTTCAAAGTAGACAACAAAAGCCAGCGGTCACCATTTTGTGTGTTTTCTTTCTTTTTTCAGAATGTGTGCAAAATATATTAAATAACCTTAAAATCTATTAGGTTAATATATTAAACAACCCAATACATACTGACCAAATATTTAACGTCAAAAACAAGTCATTGCATCTTCCTTCTTTCTCCCCTTCTCGTGTCACTTTTTAATATAGTATCATTAATGCCAGACCTCCTCTAATCGGTCTTCATGAGTGAGTCCCAGCCGTTATGTCCGTCAGTTTGAACTAATATTTGTCTTGTTCTTGTTGGTTTATTTGTTCACTTGTAAATCACCTGTGTCATGGTAAAGCAATAGGTAGGGTATATTTAAATCTGAAAATGCTGACGCTCTACTGTTTCAAGCCATGAGAAAATGTTCACTGTTGCAATGTTTGTACAGTTCAGTGGGCCACACCGTCACTGTGTATTTGAGGAAAGAATTACAAGCTGTTTCCTCTCAAACACAATGAAATCAAAATAACACAGCATGGGTCAAATGGCATAAACAATGTCACAGTGGTTTGGTAATTCTAAGGCCAAGTATCCACTGGCTTTTGCTGTTTCTCCCCTGAATTGTCAGGTTACCCATTTCTGTAGGGTGTGTTGTCAATTTACTTTTCCATAAGGCCAAAACAAAACATCTAATGCTACTTGCCTCATTTTAAGGGGTCTATTATGCTGTTCTTTTAAGAGTTATCAATAATGCTAGCAAGTTCCAGGGAACCCTGCTTCCCCGGCGGTCGAGTCCTGTCCTCCTTTGTCTGTGGAAGCTGGTTTGGACCATTATGACAGAGTAGGACGACGGATGGTTCCATGAAAACGAGGTGGGTCTTAATGTGTTCCCACAGCCTACTCCCATGCGCTCCACGTTCCGAACCTCACCAACAACATGACCCTGTTGTCAGCAGCCATGGTCAAGGCGGTCTTTGAGAGGGTGGGCAGTGAGGAGGAGCTCCTGGAGCAGTCCCAGACGATGGAGGCGTTCCAGATGATGACACAGGCCAGACCTGGCTCTCCAAGACCGGCCTCAAGGAACTGGAGAGACGGACCCTTGTGGGAGCACCAACTACAGATCACACCCTGTTTGGTACCAATGTCCCGGAGCAGCTGGAGAAGAAGACATCCGTGCTTATGGCCGGTTACCCTGACTCGGCTCCGTCTGTCGGACTTTCTCCCGGAGTGGAGAGACCTCTTTCTCCATGGATGGACAGAACATTAGCCATGTGTTATGAGCTTCAGTTCCGTGTCCGACCTCTCATGTTCAATGGGGGGCACAGCACGGCCTGCTCAGGACTGCAGGATCAGTGCTTAGAACAAGACATAAATTCTCTGCTAAAAAAGCGGGCAGTTCGAAAAGTCCCGCTGGAGGAGTGAAAGACATGGTTTTACTTAGTGTATAACCTCGTCCCTAAGAGATCAGAAAAGTTGACAACCATCCTGGATTTCTGGAGGTTAAACACTCACATTGCATCATGTCCGTTCAGAATACTGATGGTCAGACAGCTTCTCAAGTGTGTCACGTCAGGAGACTGGATGATGTCAGTGGACCTGACAGATGCATATTTTCATGTTCCCTTCATGCATCACTGACGTTATCTGAGGTTCTGTTCCAGAGGAGGCGCTCTCACAGGTTAGTTGTAATTTTTCTGGTAAATTTTCCGTTCTCCAGGAGATGCTGGCTAAAGGACGGGCAGCTTCTACATTGAATGTATTTGCAGCTGCCATTCCGGTGGGAGACCAGGGTCTGGGCCACTTCTTGGTGAGGAGTCATCCGATCATTAAAAGATTCCTGCTTGGTCTCAGGCGGATCAGGCCTCCTGGAGGGTCTGTGTAATCCCCGTTTGAAAGTTTGGCAGAGTCTTCACTGGAGGATCTGACTCATGAGACAGTGTTTTTTATGACAGTGTTGCTTCTGGCAATGTCTACGGTGAAGCGGGTGAGTGACCTGATGGCTTTGTCAGTCAATCCCAGGTGTACGTCTTTTGGGGGTGATGGTGACTGGGCGACCCTTCACCCAACCCTGCTTTCAGGCCGGAGGTGATCACCTCGGCGCATGTGGTACGCATGTGGTACGCATGTGGTAAAAAGTGCCATCAAATCCTTCATTTCAATCACCCCCCACGGCAGGTGGGACACATTTGGTAAGCAGACGGATTTGGTACCTACACCGGCAATTTACATGAGCTTCATTATACACACACTGTCATCATGTTCAATCTCCACAGCTATTCTCCTCCAAACAACTGTGCAAGCAAGCAAAACTTTGGAAAAATTGAACACAGCCCCCCAAAAATAAATGCTCGACGAAATGACGTTGCTGATGTGCAAGCCTGTGCTGAAAAACAGCAGGTTTGGAAAAAAAAATAATGTGTGAAATATTGGCACAAAAAATAAGCGCTTGATGTGCAAGGACCTGAAGAAATGTGGACCGTTCCCTGCCAGACCTCTAATAATAATGAAGTAGTCAATAATAATAATAATCATAATCATCATAACGCCTTATACCTACTATGACATAAGCTACATGCCTCTCATGATGAAGCACGGTGTGAAGTTATGATTGACATCATGATGTGTGGTACAGTGCAGAGATGCACTGATGATGACTGATGACTCAAATCAATACCTTTACGTATAGTAAACTTAATGTTGTCCTGTCAATTTGACTTCATGAGAGTGGAAATGTGAGGGCGGACTCATTTGTTACAGACCAACAAAAGAAAGTTTAAATAAAGCATGTGCACAAAATTGTACGTAACATGGTTCAAGAGTTTTAAACTCTTAAAAACGGTCACCATGGATTTCGTCCATACCACATACATGCATTGTTTCAGAGAGAATGAAATGACTTCCCTGAAATGACTTCCTGCTCCTAGCTGGCACTACAGATTAATAATCTGACTCGGAACTAGTCTGACTTCTCATGTTTCCTCTCTTTGTATTCTATGCGTTCCTTGTGTGTAAGTGACGACAGGAGTGCAACAGGAGTGTCCTCACATGAAACTGTTTTCAAGGCTTATGAACATCTTCATGTCTAAGTATTTTATAAAGAACCCAGTAGAATATATTGAAGAAGAGGAACGCCAGGGGAAAGCCGGCCCTGGACACAGTGTCAATTTTTTTGGCTCGGTCGATAAACAATTTCCTCATCTCCTCAGTGCTTTTACATCCTCGACTTGCGGGTATTGGTCCTCCAGGGGTGTTCTGGGTCGTGGTGGCCACAGCCCCAACAGCAGTCGGCACTGTATTGTTGACACTGGTCTTGGAGTCTTTGCTATTGTTGGGAGTAGATGTCACAGCCACTGTATAGGTCAGCTTGGTCTCATGCACTTCCCCTTCCTGTTGGAGATATGGAGGAGTGACATCATAGCACACGAGGAAATTCATTCAAATGTAATTGATTTCAACAAAGCATATATTATCAATTCAAATCAAATGTATCAGTTTTGTGTTTCTTGTTGCACCTGAAACCTCATTGCTTAAACTGTGGCCCGTCGAGGACTAGGATGCCCAGGTGGGTCCCTACATGTGTCCCTAATATATCTGAATAATGAAATGTGTACATATGTTTTATATTTAAAAAAAATAAAGCTGCTTTGCTGCTTCGGGCCTGGCTCCTTCCCTCTTAGCCCACACCACTCCATCCTGCCTCCCACAGAAGTTCTCTGATGACTCTGTGATCATCAGTTTTATTATGGATAGAGATGGTTGAGAACTTAATGTATCAACATGAATGAGGATGGGCTGGTGCTGGTCTTTTGTCTGTCTCTTTTTGGGGTCAGATTACGATCTCATTTCATCATTTGTTTACTTTACGCCCATCAAACATCCACTATGTATCCAACATTACACAGTTAACAAGTATAATGCATCAGACATTGGAGGTGTAACATTGCCAAGTATATTGCCTCATTGTCCAAAAATATTTTTTACACACACACACACACACACACAAGGTTTTGTATACACAATCACAAACAAGACACAAAAAAGAGGAAAACATTGAACACCGTCATGCTGGTGATGAGTGCACATGCAGACAATGTAGAATGTTTTGTTACCCTATTGGTGCTGGTGTAGATGTTGCTCATAGATCCATAGAAAGGTTCTGCTGCTCTCAGGTCATTGTCTGTCCTAACACGCTGGAGGTTGTCAGCTAGTTCTTCTGGATCAACTGCACCTCCATTGTTCTGACAGTTGACAGCATGCAACCAAAATCATCAACCAAAAGAAAAACTCACAGCATTCAAGAACTGTTGACCAGTCTGAAGTATTTAGAACAGGGAACATGAACACATGCATTAAAGCTGCCGACAAAGTATCAACTTAAGGGGCAAAAGTTGTTATCCAACACAACAAAGGAAGTGCCTTTCCACTATGCTGGCCATATCTTGTTGTTATTGTACCTCTACCATTATTAAGGCTATGCCACCTGCATTGCTGGACCATTTGTTTAAGAACAAAATAACTAAAAAAACAGACTTAGATATTGCAATGATACTGCCAAGGTTGCATGGTACATCCATTGCTGATCATGTGACCAACGCTGCTTAAAATGAGCAGAGGGTGGGAAATTATTTGATATTAATTATTTATTATATTAATTGGATCATGACAAAGAGTGGATTAATGTGTTGAAGGTTTGAAGGCATCCTTCTCTGCTTATGCTGACGGTGCATGCAGCAAGCATTTTAGTTAGACAGGGACCAGCACCACGGTCACACATCAAACTTCCAATGATAATGTAATAATAATAACTTAAGTGAAGATTGTCGCCTTGGACTCACACAAAGCATGGTATGAAATTGAATGTAAAATTTAAATAAAATGTTAAAATTTCCCCACTGTGGCAGGTCCTCTAATCTAAATGTAAATCCACAAACAACTCACTCCGAACGAACCAGGAGCTAGGATTGAGTTCTATTTTTTGCGGTCAAGTTGTAGTTGAGATGATTCATACAGGAATTCAGTCAAAAAAGTGAAAGTAATTCTGAATTTTCAAAGATAGAGCACTGTTTGAAGATACTGAAAACGTTAAAAAATCAACAACACGTCACAAGCTCTCACCGTGTGGCCGACCACTTTGTGGTTGAGTTGCTGTTGTTCCCAAACTCTTCTATTTTCTCATAATAAAGCTGACAGATTGGAATATTTAGAAGTGATTTGTTGCACAGGTAGCATCCTACGACAGTTCCACACTGGAATTCACTGAGCTCCAGAGAGTGGCAGGTGTTTGATCTAACAAAACTGATTTTGTTATTACGAGTGTCATGTATTAAAGGGGACCACGTATGGAAACCCAGGTTTAAAGGTTATCTACACTGTTACAAAGATGAAACTTCACCTTAACTCATGGTGAGTAACATGCTTTGACTGCACCAAATGATACCCTATGTGATGCACAGTAATGAACAGTCGGTGCACAGAGTTGATCTTTTGATTTTATCTGCTTGTATTTTGTTGTGTTTCTTGTGACTGTAAGCGCTACATAGACGCTACATAGACCCTAATGGTATGGTGCATGCTCAGTGAAAATAGGTTCATATGGTAAAATTGATAAGCATGCTACCATGAATAGAGATACAATATCCCATGAAGTTAATACTGTGGGAGTGACTGGTTGCTGAGCAAATCAATATCAGAGACTATGGTCATGCAATGTGTCCAGCTTCATCCGGTGCACGGATGATCAGACAGAGTGAATGGAGGTTGTGCTTCATCATGCACCACACAAGCGGTAACAGTTGTGATTCCACACATCCGGTTTGTTTTCTTATACATTAAATAGGCAAACCTATCATGGCTGAAAAGTGGAGGAATGCCAGAGAGAGAACACTAGTAACAACTGTACCTTGTGGATGCTCTTGTTCTTGTGATGTCGCTTGAACCGCAGCAGCTCTTTATGTTGCCGTGATACAAAGTTGACGGCCGCATACTCCAACAAGGCAGAGAAAACAAACAGCAGACAGACTGCCATCCAAATATCTATGGCCTTAACATACGAGACCTGCAATGAGACATGAAATTAATACAATGACTATTAAATATCAGGATTCTTTCAGACAAGCCTACATACAGTATGAATGGGTTTTGGTAGCAGAACAGGTTTTTTCAAATTATATATTTTTTTCTTCGACCAGGAATAGTCTGTGCCCACTTTTTCTGATCAAATTCATATCAACAATAACATTTGCTTGACAAAAAAAGAAACAACTATTTTCTTGGAGGAATGAACCTTAAAAACTGCATTGATCTAAGCTATAGAAAGGCACACTGATCATCACCTATTTCAGTATGGCAAATACCTTGTCCATCAGGTCCATTACCATTGAAGCATTTTCTGTATTATGAAATCCAAGATAGGAATAATAAATTCCCAGTTCTCGACTTCGACCTCAAAATGGTTAATCTGTAGAAATTGTTCAAGACAGTTCTATTCTAGTTTAGTGAATGTTTTACTTAAGATTTGTCTTGAGAAGTTACATACATTTCACAACTCAGAAACAGCAGAAAATAAAAAAAAAAACAACAAAAAATAAAATAAAAACTGTCAAATGCAGCATGTGTGAAACCATACAATATAATATCAAGAAAATGAGTATTATTTGATTGCCTTACACTTCAAACATTGTGAATATGATTTTTTTTCCAACTTTACTGAAGCATTGGTGGATTTTATTATGCGGGAGACTAACATGAGTAGCTTTGACAATGAATGACACAGTTGCCTGTGAGCAACAAAAACAAATCTGAGGAAAAGATTGTTGATGGTAGAGGCATATCATCCTGCAGTCATGACAGTGAGGACAAGGCGGTCGCAGCTGCGCCCCACTGATGCATGTGGTGTCTAATCCACCCACACTTTCTCATGAAATAATGACTTATTCAGACACGTGATGTGCCAGAGTGCAAAGCTCTGTTGAACACTTGGAACATGAGAAACCTACAAACCTTCACACACACGCACGGTTACAGTCACGTTTGGAGCTGTATATGGGCAGCATGTGTGAAAAGAAATGCTTGTGCTCATAACTGTTACATAACTAAGTGGTCCATGTCAGACCTTTCTCATGCATATGAGAGATCAGAACAGCACTTCTGCTCATTCTTGCCCGCTATTATGCACATGCATGATGTGACTAATTAACATATGCTCCGACTCTTCTTGAATTCTTTTACACACTAATATCAATCAAATCCAATGTAGAATTCTAATGCTCAGAACCATGAAAATTAGTTTTTTAATATTGATATTTATCTGCTATGGACAGTTTCAATAAAGGCAGTTGGTCTTTCAGGTTCAAACTCCTCATTGCTTGAGGCACTCCATCTCTTTCTCACAGCTGTTTAAAATTGTTGAGAGTCATTCAAGAATTAGATGACATTTTCACTTTAAAATAATGAAAAAATATGGCTTCCCTTCCAAATTAACCTAAAAGGTTAAAAAATATTGGCAAAGCTACTGTTTTTTATTTGGGACCAATGTAGAACCTATGGATGCTTCAAAACACACAGTCAAGGTTGACAAAAAAACAGCTGTTAACCCAGTATGCAACCAGAGAAATACTACAACAATGCCAAGTCCCAATAAATGCCATGAAATGACTGAATTTAAGATCAGTATAGGGCATAAGAAGCAAAACCTTCCATGAAAGAGGCACCGAGAGGCCAAGATAAAGACAACAGAAAAAAGTCAAACAGCTAGCAGAACAGCTTTGGCCACTTGACTGAAGAGATACACACTGAAGATAGAGATATACAGGCCAAAATATAGTTGTTCTCCACTCAACCAGCCAAGTTGCACTCTCAGTGGCAGGGAAATATCAGCATCTAGTTGAACTCACCAAGAGCTGAGATGGAAAAACAGTGGAAGGGCATATAGGCTCGTGGACCTAAGAGCCACCTCAATGGAAGACATACAAGAAACAGTGTCAAAGATGAAGATCTGAACACCACCAGGCCCTGATATGATCCATACATACTAGCACTGCATAAATGCCTGGCCGAACGAGCTGCTAAGGGATAGGACCCAATCACAATGACTAACCAAAGGCAAGGCGGTCCTAATCATGAAGGATCTGGAGAAGGGTCCCTTCCCATCCACCTATAAACTGTGTACAACATCAAACCTCCTGTCAGGTATCATGGCGGATAAGATAAGTAGACAGATGGTTTAATATTTAATACATGAGCGGGCGTAGAAAGGAATAGGCAGTAACACTCGAGGAGCCAAGCACCAGCAACTGGTTGACGGAGCAGTCCACTGAGACTGTAAGAACAGGCAGACCAACCTGGGCAATGCCTGGATCGATTACCAGAAAGCCAACAACCCAATGCCGCATATGTGGATACTGGATTGTGTGGAACTGTACAAGAACAGGACCAAGAGCCGTCATCGACAACTCAGTGGTCCAACAGTCATCTGTATGCTATACATCTGCACACAAGGAAGGAGTGAGGAATTAACTGAGTGATCCACACTATGGATGTCATTCGCATAGTGTGGCAGTATCAAGAAGAGGCAAGATGATCAGAACCTAAGGGGTCCACCTTCCTGGGGGTTAGGATAGGAGAAATCCAGGACGGCTATAAATACCTCGGGACCCCACAGGCTAATGAAAATCACGAGGAGGCCGCAAGGAGGTCAACCAGTCAAATATCTCCAGAAAGGTCATGTGAAGTCAGCTGACTGGCAAGAACAAGATCTCTGGGCTCAAACACACAAGTTACACACTGAAACATAATGATGTCAATAGGCAGATTTAACTGTCTGATGTTGCCCGTCAACTCGCCCAAGATAGCATTGAAAGCTCTGAGATATTTGGAAACATTTTTAGCATGTACACAGTAAAAGCAAAACAAAGCATATGTTATTATTTCTTTTTTTCATCTCTTACTTTATTTAGACAACTCTTTTTACTACAAATAGCTATCAAAAAGAAATTTGTTATACAAGCAATTATACTAATTAAAAAAGAGGGGAAAAAGGAAAAAAAGTAATAGATATATAGTGTTGTGATTAAGTCAAAGCAAACCACACACACCACATAAGTCTCAGGCAAAAAAAACCCCACATGACATCTATGTAGGAAAAGTGTAATATGAAGCGATAAAATGACAACAAACCTTGGGTAAGGAAGTTCTGGAACCAGAACTCTGTGTCGTCATGGTGAGGACTGTGGTGATTCCAAGTGCCACTCTTGCTGGGGCGGCATCCATGTTAATCCAGAATGACACCCAGGAAAGGATCACGATCAGGAGTGAGGGAATGTACATTTGAATCAGGTAGTAGCCCATCTGACGTTCCAGGTGGAATCGCACCTCAATACAGGTAAATTTCCCTGCCGATTACAGAAAAATACAAAGGCACACTCAACCATGACTCAACTTTCAGTTCAGGAGGATTACTCACAGTAAGTATGCGCTATAGAAGATTGTTCATTTTACAAAAACATAATGACTCAGCATGAGAATTAGGCAATGCATTTCGAGACACAGTCACCAATGGGCCACTTGTAATTCAGGGCTTTAGAATCTCAGTTCATTGGTGAAGATTGTATGACAAGCTACAACACTGTCTTTGATCTCCAGGATAACAATGAACTGTATTTCCATTTTGCGTCTCTGAACTTGAGATCAATATGAATTAATATGATAAATCCCTCAACATGTTCACGGATAGAATAGGGGTATTGCAAAAGGGATATAGAGGCCTTGGCAGTTCACCCACCAGATTCATAAACTGGCGATTGGCACATGAATAGCAGCTTCTTTGAAAGGAGCCACAGCCTGACAAGTGTGGATTGGAAATGCAGACTTTTAGAAAGAGCTGTGTGTTTAACTCAACAGCAGACCTCACATCACAACAACCCAGTCAATAAAAGAAAAAAGTCATAACTGTTCTTGCTAAATGGGTCCCTTCCCACAATCATATTATTACTTTCAACAAGATCATCCATAAATCTCAAAGTAAACGTTCACATTATTTTGCTTTTAATCTGAACATGGGAGTGTTACTTCAACCCTTCCACTGAAATGCCCAAATGTTCTTCAGTGTGTGCGCAGTGACAACCACAGCCATTCTACACTTGTCAATTCCAACTACCTGTGTTGTAGTGCTTGGTGCAGTATCTGAGATCCGACTCGTCTTTCAGTATGAATTGTGGCAGTGTTAGCCCTTCAGCCACTTGTACAGGTCCGTTTTCTTGCCACTCAAATATCAGGTCGTTCATGGTGTAGCCAACTGTTTAAAAAAAAAAAAGAAAAAGAACTGGAACATCAAAATATTACAGTTAGCTTGAAAATGAAGTTAAGGAACCTTTTTGAATAAGTTGTTGGTGTTGGCAAAAAGGATTAAAGGGAACCAATGTGGTCGTAATCGAATCTCACATGCAAATAGGGTACTGCAGCTTTGCATCCAAATAGATATTGAAATATCTGTATTTTCAGAATTATGTCTGCTTAAACTGTGCTTTACATTGAAATAGCAAAAAGGCGAGCCATGCCCATGACTGTGGTCTAGTTTCAAGTGATCTAAATCACTGACGCATTTACAGCAGCTTAAATGACCCTGTTTGTTAAACAAACAAAACGGACTCAAGTGTCATCTGGGCAAGGTGACGCTACTGGAGTCTCATGCTATATAATGTGTATGGGAATGTGAAAAAAAGGGAAATAGCATCAGATGTGGTTAAAAAGTGCAGTTGGAAATACATTGCAAATAGTACGGTGATAATGCCCTGCCATCATCATCATCGTTGCTGCTTCAGAGATGAGGAAAAATACCTGTAGTAGAACCGAGAAACATTATGTAATACAATATGGCCAGTGCTGGGTGACATCACAATATACAAATTAAATTAGAGTGTGAATTCACTCCCAAACCGGCCAAAGTGTGAAAGAATGTATCCAAGTATCCGTTACTATTTTTGCCAGAAAAAAGTACTATTTATTTATTTTTATTGTCTTGCAACTTGGCCTTGATACCACATGCAGGACAATTCACTTTTTCTGCAATGTGCATTTGCCACGATGCTGATTTACCTGTATGACGCTGTAGCTCCACTGCAAGAGAAGCGACTCCGATAGGTGAACGGATTTCATTCAAGAACACTCAATAAGTTAGGTTTCCATCTGAAGACATTAGGAGTCACAGAGACTCAGATTTTTTCTGATGATCTGCGCGAACCTGGGGTTACATGATAGTGCTGCTACTTCTTTCCATAACGTTGGTTCTACTATAGTGCGTGGTATTCATTCACTACTTTTCAACCATTTAGCTATTCTCTTACACACAGGATAAATCTAGACGCAATCTATGCCAAGCATAAAAACACAGAGGATGTATTAAAATGCTTTGGAGATTAGAAGGTTTAAGACGGTTTTATACAATGCGACAAAGATCATTGGCTGCTGCTATCCATGGGTGTGCGTGCATGTTTTTACATTTTCTCTGAAGCACGATAGATAAAAACAAAGCATTATGATAATCTCCTAAACATTCACACTATTAGATAATGCTATGTTATTGTGGCCTAGAGGCTGCACTGCGCTACGGAATGAAAATGTTGGACAATAAGTTTAAATTTTAACACTCATTTTCATACAAGTACACACGAATTCAATATGTTCATCAAAGCATAAATACACTCTATATTGGTTATAATACACAATGGTTTTACATGAAGTCATTATTTACTTTCCCTATTATGGCAAACTCAATGTTTATTAGGCAATTTGGAGCAACGGCCAAGACCCAGGAACCCACAGCCATATTGGACCCAAAAAACAAATCTGTCTGGAGCCACCACCGTTTGTATGTAAGCAAATGATTTGACATGATTTTTTGTTTACTCTCTAGCCATGGTGGTCAGTTTCCAGATCTATACGGTCTATACAGATATATACGGTAGTGAATATTCTAAGTCTTTTTACTTCACACTTCAATAGAGCTTTCTATCAGATACCCCACCATTCATAAGGACAATTTCAGTGTACATTAAACTCATGTTTTCTCCTTTGAGCCGAAAACAAAGAATGTGCTGTAACTAGTCTGAGCTAAATACTGCATTTGCTAATATTGTCTTTAGGTCACTTAAGGTACATAGTGAATTTCTGAGCAAAATTAAAATATTTAATCAAAACTTGAAGGCACCATAAAAACACACTTCATTGGTCCTGCGTGAGAATAAAGTGGTTTAAGCATGTGGCATGTAGTGTCACAATCCCTGTGGATTTACAGAGATAACATGTTGTGATATGTATGAGAGGAGTCATCTCAATTATGATAAATAATGGAGTGCATAGGATGCGCAGAACTTCTCAGTCTTGAATGTGTTTAGTGATACATTTGATAATAATCTAAGGTTGTGGCACAGGACACAAGCTGATTAATGTTAAGAAAGATGGTGTTCTGGGTGCTCCAAAAAGCATGTTGATATAATCAGTGTGAATACATGCAAATAATGTCAACTGGTGTATTTCCTGTACTCACAGCTCTCCAACTGCATTATGCAGGTCTGTACATCCATAGGAAAGTTCTTTAGATCCATGGGACATGACAGAGTTAATGTCAGCCTGAAAGAAAGAAGAGGACAGAGAGAAATGTGTCAGAACAGACATGCAACATGACACTAGCAAGGCCAGAAAACTAACTCATACATCATGAAACTATGCATGTGCTTTAATGTTCAGAGATTGCACACATTTTTACAAATAAATCCTCATAGTTCCTGAAGCAAATTCATGAAACCTTTCACTGTTATTGTAGGGCAGGAGTCCAGTACAGAGAATTGACTATCCATAACATTTAAAGATAAGCATAACTGCCTCCAAGTGCAAAACACATTGAGCACCACAAGGAACTCGCACAGGGAGAAAAGAAGTCACCAGACAAATAAATGAAGCAAACTTGTAGATGGAAGATGTGGCTCTACATCAACGGTGTAAGGTAGGCGGCACAAACCAAACAAACCAGGACAGTGAAATAGCTGTGAAGAAATAAAAGGGGCCACACACAGAAGGATTTTGACATTTTGGGCAATTTCTTTTTCTGTCAGTCCCCACACATGAAGATAAAAAGTTTGTGTTAATGGTTATGTGTGTGGTGTGCACCAATAGTCTCATCACAGCACACCACACATGTAGATACTGCCTCTCCACCAATTGAGAATCACACTCTTTTAGCCAGAAATTGCGCGAAAGAAAGGAAACCTTTTGTGAACGTCACTATCTTGTTTTCCGACTTCCCACTAATTGTCAAAAACTAAACTTGGCTATGGCGTCATTCCCAGCCCCGACTTTGCACTTCCGAGCCGAGTCTTAGTGTTCCAGGGGCAGACCTCATCTGTACCAATTTTGTAGCTTTATAGCTTTTGATGACTTTTGCGATCGCACCACCACCTTCAGTTTGCTCAGTTTTCATGCATTACAGTTGCTTTTCAGCTATGTTTTAAACCTAAATGTAGTTTCAGTAGGTTTCTTCATGTAGTTGCTTTAACATTTATGCTGAGCTGCTTCTCTCTTATTGGTCTTTCAAATCATTTCTTTACTTCAGAGTAGGCTGGACAGTTTTGACTCATGCAGTTTAACTTCACATTAATCATGTCTTTCACTTCTGCTTGGAAAGTATTCATCACTTCAACTGATAGTTCTCTATCAAAGTTCAGACAGAACTACATGTTAAAATGCAAGAAGGAATTACTGTGCCTGTTTCACTCTATCAAAAAAAAAAAAATACAAGAAACTAAAAATGTTCTCCTTTAAGAAAGAAACATTTTCCACAAAGTCAGCTTATTCAGTTAAGGACATGCTGTATATTGTTTGTGAGCTTCTCTTTCTACTGATTGAGCAAAGGTAGTTTGCTAGATTAACAAAAAAAACGAACAAATAAAAGCATTGTAGAATTAATTATAATTGTTGACTCATGTGGCTATTTTTTCATTTGGTATAAACGAAATACTTCCATGTTAAATGTATACATTTCTAGAGGGTCTCTCAATAAATATGGATTGTCCCTAAGAAAATAATTAGCAAACCTAGCTAAACCATAATAGCAAGAGAGACAGTAGGTAGAACTTGATGGTGGACAATGTTCCACTGTGACAGCTGTACTCTGAAGTCAGCACGCTTTTACACCTGACCAATTGGCATTGGTCAATTGGTGTGGTATGACAGAGGATTTTGTTGGATGATTTGCAGCTTCTGTGTTTTGGTAAGCATCATGTTTGTCTTATCTTTTATAAAGAACTTGTGTCCACCTAAAAAAACTTTGTCCGGCTTCATTACAAGACTAAGCAGCAGATGACTGAGTTAAATACGATTGGTTTCCAATAAGGGCATTAAATATGAAGGACAAGGGCACTGATACATACAATGGAATCACTGTATCAAATCAACTTTCCTGTGAATATGGAGACAAAGTGTATGTCGAGTCTGGTGGATAGTTTACTTTTATGCGTTTTCAATGAACCACTACTAGTCTTTAGTCATGTAAGTTGTTTTGTTTTTTTTTATTTAATTGTATGCCATATTTCTGTGAAGATACGAAATGGCAGAAGTGTACACTGTCTCATTGGTTTTCTTGTGCACTGCCCATTTTGTCCAAGTAGAGATATGAAGAATGCAACAGAGATAACAACCTAATTCAGCTGCCAAGGCAGTCGCCACTCTCCGGTGACCTGTGGCATTCATACATCATCACACAGTATGTAGTGCCGAGTTAAATACATCAGAAGAATGTTGTTGAATTTCCCCACTGTGGGTCTAATAAAGGGCATCTGATCTGCACAATCGCTATCTGATCACCAAAAAAAAGATAACTAAATTAATAAACAGAGGACCAACTACATGTGTTATTGTTCAGTCACAGGCGACAGTGAACAACTATTTCTTATTTTTTATTTCATTTTTATTCGAAAGTGTAGATTTTGCGGTGGGAGTTTTGAATTGCTTGTACTATACTCAGAATAATGTCCTTCAGTCCAACAAAACCTCCACCTCTCTCAGAGAACACGGATATCAATCATGATCATTTAAAGAACAAGTGGTCAAAGAGTAAAGGATTCAGAGAATGTGCATGTCTCCACCATCTCATTCTCCTTTTGTTCATTCTTATTTAAGTTGAGTTGGCTCATTGAGGTGTGCCCAAGATATGAATTAACAGGACTTCCCTAATGAATTTGAGAAAAAAATAAATACCACTTGCCTAATTGAGTACAAAACATTGCCATTCTTAAATATCCGGAGCAGCTTGTTGTCTGTTGTGACCTCATGAAAGTGGGCTCCCTTTTCATTGGCAAAGAACAAATCTGGTTTCCAAATGGAGTCCAGCATTGAGGGGTCCAAGTCCAGAGAGTCATCTGGGTATTCTGCATAGGACAGCCGAGGATCATTCCATTGCTGTCGAAGGAAGATATTCACACGGTAGTCCTGGAAAAAGAAAGAAAAGAACAGACTGCTTAATGTGGCCTTGGAATCCCTGCACACCAGTAGCTTTAGCCCCTTTAGCTCTACAGCCTCAACGTGAATACACACAACTCCTCCCCCCGTGGTTTATATCTATCTATCTATCTATCTATCTATCTATCAATATATCTATCTATCTATCTATCTATCTATCTATCTATCTATCTATCTATCTATCTATATATATATATATATATATATATATATATATATATATATATATAATTTGACTGATACCATTGAACACACGACACATGAAATTGAACAGCATTATGTACGCAGACTGCCATGTGGTCCTTCGTTCTGAACTCTCAAGTGGTTTCATCAGACATTTGCATGCTCACGCGCACTTCTTTTCTGGCGTATCCAGGTATTGTATTTTCAATCCAGATGAAACAACACCAGCAACACGTAAAAAGTATTTGCCTTTGTTTTTTTTTAGCTCATCAAAGGTTTATAGTGAGGTGTTGAGATGAACACTTAAAACCGAAAGGGAATGAGTGTAGCACAAAGATTCATCCTTAAGCCATATGTTCCTTAAGGATTAAAGCCTTTCACGCTGATCTCCATCTGTCTTTTTATCTGTTCACTCCTCCTTTGATCTGCTAAAGAAGAGAGCCAAATGACATAACCTCCTCACATAACCATCACATCAAAATATGTGTCTACTATGAGAGGGATGCATGATCCGCCATCACATCTGTTGCAGGCAAAGATTAATCTATAATGGATGAGCGGCTGGACATCTTGTTAGAAACTAACTGCTTTGGAGATATGAAAAGCTTTTTAAGGGCACGGATGTAACATCTACTTGCTTTGAGGTGAATTATTCAGTGCCACAGCCAGATGTCTAACACGATTTGTCCAGTGTGTCTGCCAGTAGCACAATAGAACAACAGTTGCACATACAGTATACAAATGTATCAGAGTGCAAAACCCCTGACCATGAACAGTGACATATATCGGGAAATTACCAACAAAATAAATAGACAAATAAGTAAATAAATTGTCTACCTAGTTCTGCTTTAGAAGATATAAGATATTTTTTATTGTCTCTCTCTTGCCTGACAGTGACCTATAGGACAATGAAAAGATATTTTTGGAGTGCAAAACTGTATTCATTAACAGCAGGATGATACCAATGTTACCAGCAATTTGATTAATTCATGCCCATGTGCATTCGCTGTCGTCGTGTGCAGGCAACTGAGGCCACTTTTACACGGCTAAGCCACTGATGCAAGATACTTTACACCGAGAAAACCGTTGTCTCCACTTCATTACCTCAGGCAGAAGTGGATGACATTGTTCAAGCACGTACCCATGGTTTGGACTGACAAGGCCATAGGATTTTAGCTGCTAGTGATGCTAACTTACAATTTAATGTGCGCAGCCACAAACTTGCACAAGTCACTTTCAGTAATGCGCCACTGCGCTTCACCGGGCACTGCAGAACTCTGGTGGACTTGTTTGTTTGTGAGCGACAACCCTTTTACCACTCTCTCGCTTGGTGATGAAGCATAGGTCGGATGGGTTGTGAGCGTCCAGACTGCAGCCGCATCGGATATATATCTAGTTTAGATCCACATACAAAAGAGGCCTGGGTCGAATTTGAAAAAAAAAAAAGGACTTGTAATGTTCACGTTGACATGAAAAAAATCAGAAATACTGTCACATGTGGGTAAAAAAAGGCGCGAGTCCCAATGCTGGTATCGGTATCGCAACACCTCTAGTTGTAAATGTCCATGTGTTCATTATGATTTAAAAGCAAGATTATGTTGCTGACCCAAGAAATAAAGCAAGAAATAAATAAAGAAAGAAACTCTGCCTGTTCTAGATATTATGCCTAAGTAAGTCATTATGGGCCAACTACAGAACAGCTGCCAAAAGAAGTTGATTCTTTACCTCAATGGAATCTTGTGCATGGACTCAGTGGCGCTGCCACTACCAAAGGCATGAGTGGATTGAATAACAAACACGAAGTGAGTCAAACAAGTGCAATTTATGTGGTTATTGCTGTGTGCCAGTCATACAGCTAAAATGATGCTCACGGCTAGTTCTTGTACCCCAGAGTACCGGACCACTGCTCACAAAAGAGAATACGTACAGAATGCAGGCTGAGGAGAGCCATGCCGTCATTGTAAGCTGATTGGCCAGTAGAGCGGCACGTGCTTGTGAGCACCAAGCCCTCACACAGGTCTTACAGCGATTCAGACTCATGCGTTTATCTCACCAATCTGTTGTATATATTAGTTTGACTACACTTCACTTACTGTTATTGGCAATAAGTTGTGAGAATGAAGTACAAAATAAGCAGTGTGATCTGCATCAATGAGGCTTCTGTCTCACTTCCAACAAACACTGCAATTTTCAGACTATAAGCAGCAGCTCTCATATGCTGCATGGAGCTCCTGGAACAGTGGGGCAGAGCTGGAAAGTGCTGAGAATGCACACAAGCAAAACAGTGCATTGTATATAACTTATATGCCTGTCATTGGCCTGGTGGGATGCTGAATGTACTGATGGAACGTGTACAGAACATCAAGTTTGTTATCATTTCCGAAAATTGAAACTGATGCGTGAGCAGGACGAAGTCACTGAACTTTCTACGGCACAGACCATTGCGGCTTTTGTATGAGCAAAACCTATTTTCTTCTGAAATTTAGTAGGTGCGGCTAATATTCAGGTGCCCTCAATAGTCCAGAAATTACAGTAATTTGATCAAATGTTAGACCTTGAAGTATTCTATACTGATAAACTGACTCGGGGAGGCAGGTGAAACAAAGATGTCGCATTTATTGTTGTCTAGGATAAATAAAATGTTGTGAATGAATTCTGCCTCTATTACGCGTTGGACCACCACTGGCAAATGTGCCAGAATTCAGATGCCAGTACCAGGACTGCAGATGTGCAGTCAAAGGACAAATTGAAATTAATAATAATACTGGAGTATATAAAATATTCCCGATTAACTTTAGAGGTGGTCACCTTCTTAAGCAAGCCAGTTTAGTGCTGCAAGGTTGATCAAGGTTGATTTCCTCATGAGGACCTGTGAAGCGGAGGTTTCTTAATTTATGTTGACGATGGAACACAAATGTGGTGGTATAATGAATGTGCTTCATTAGTCTCTCCGTACCATAGTAGTCTCTGCAATGGAGCCAAAACTGTTGATGAAAATGTTGCACGACACGTTGACAGCAGGTCCTGCAGAGAGATATGAGTGATAATTAAGTGAGGCTACAGGGCAACAACAAATTCAAAATAGAAACCCACTGGAACTAAAAGTAGTATGACAGTGGGAACAACAGAATCCTTTGTATAGACATTTTCCACATAATAAAATTTGAGGTAGTAGAATATACAAAGGGGGACAATGCAAAGCCATTGAATGTAGTGGAGAAGACGTTAAGTAAGGGCAGACTGATTTGTAATAGATGAAAGCATTAAAACATGTCAAACTCCGACACACATCGCCCCCTGACCTTGCAGCAGAAGGACATTCCTCCCCCCATACCCCTAGTTGGCAAAAAGAGGTCCTGGAGTCAGATTTATTCCAGAGACCATAACATGTGGCCCATTCCTTGGGCAGCAAAATTAATGTTATTATATAAGAAATTGTGGCGTTTACGGGACCCTCTCTCACGCATTGATCTCTGTTGCCAGCGAACCCCCAGCGAGAAAACAAAAAACACAAGCAATATGAATTATTGATAATTATTGAATTATTATGAAATTATTCTTCCGCTAATGAAGGCAAGACTTGCAGTAAACTTCTAGGGTCAAGCAAGTCCCATCCAGCAGCACCTAAAGCCAGCTCTCTCAGTGGAGCAAAAAAGTGTGAAATAAAGTGTGACATGTTCAGCACTCGTCTGATTTGTTTCAGTTGGTACCAGTCAGATTTGTGCTGGTGTCCCGCAGCACCATTGAAGCACAGAAGAAGCAAAAATCTGAACATCAGAGGCAGCAGTAAACATGTAGATGCCGACTTACACAAACATTTAAGCGGGGTGATGTGCTAAGTGAAAGTTCGTCTTCTGAAATTTCACCCTTGAGTCAATATTAAAAGGAAAATTGTCTTTCCTGAGCTTTTTAAATCACCCCGCCCAACTATTGGCCATATGTAAAAGTTGACACCAATACAAAGCATTGTGGAGAGTTTAGTTTGTGATTGTAATTTTGAAAATATTTTAGTACATGACACGCTCAATGACGAAATCAGTGGTCAGTGAGGGACAATGGGATGGTACCTTTCATATGTGAACCATTACGGCAGCAATACCTGGTACCTGTGAATCGGTACTCAATGACACTCGTTTTGGTACTTTGTTGTGTGTCTACGAGGTAAAAAATGTTTTATTTGTTTAATTATAGAATCTCATTATTTTAAATTCACCACATTTAATTCTCAGAATATAAATTCTAACAAATATATCAAAACAACATCATATAGCAGCTGTTGCATAAATTTCTTCGACATGAAAACCCTAAACTGTTACTAAGCCATGCAGCGTGTGAACACTTCATTTACATCAGGAGTCACCAGTATGGTACGGTACAATGACAGCGGTACCATACTTGTTTGTCATCTTGTTCACCATGGCAAACAAGAAGGGGCACAAAGCCAAGCCTTGGTGAAGTCCCACCTTTTTAAAGCCCCTTTAAAAAAATAAAAAATAAATAAAAAAACAGAACTGATATTATTCCTTTGGGTCACACAGTGCCCTTGGAGTAGCTTGCAGTTGCAAAAAATGTTGGTGACCGCTGAGTTACATGTACTTTGCCTAAACGCTAGCGTGCTAAATGGCAGCAATCTTCTTCTTCTTTCTCTTTCGGCTTTTCCCCTCAGGGGAGGATCATCTTCCTCCATCTCACCCAGTCCTCTGCTTTCTCTTCTCTCAAACCTACAAACCTCATGTCCTCCTTCACCACGTCCATATCTTTGGCCTTCCTCTCCACCTTCTACCTGGCAGTTCCAACCTCAACATCTTCCTACCAATGTACTGGCTTCTTTCCCCCGTACATGTCCAAACCATCTCAATCTAGCCTCTCTGACTTTGTCTCCTAAACACCTTCATTCCTCTCCTTTCTGAGGCTTATCTCCACCTCTCTAGCTTATCTTCCACTTGCTCCCTGCTCTCACCACAGATCACAATGCCATCTGCAAACATTATCGTCCAATGGGCTTCTTGTCTAACCTCATTTGTCAACCTGTCCATCGCCATCGCAAACAAGAAGGGGCTCAGAGTCGAGCCTTGGTGAAGTCGCACCTCCACCTTGAACTCCTCTGTTACACCTGCAGCACACCTCACCACTGTCTTACATCTATCTGGCATACATGACTTGCATCAATCGAACATACTCTCTGCCATTCCAGGCTTCCTCATACAATACCACAACTCTTCTCTTGGCACTCTGTCGTATGCTTTCTCCAGGTCCACAAAGACTCAATGGAGCTCATTCTGACCTTCTCTGTGCTTCTCCATGAACATCCTCAAAGCAAACACTGCATCTGTGGTGCTCTTTTTTGGCATGAAGCCAAACTGTTGCTCCCATATGCTAACTTCTGCCCTTAGTCTACTTTCCACTTTCCACTCTTTCCCACAACTTCATCGTATGGCTCATCAACTTAATCCCTCTATAGTTGCCACAACACTGGACAGCTCCCTTGTTCTTGAAGATGGGCACCAGCACACTTCTCCTCCATTCCTCAGGAACCCTCTCACTCTCAAAGACCTTGTTAAGTGTTCTGGTCAAAAAGTCTACTCCCACCTCTCCTAAGCACTTCCACACCTCCACAGGTATATCATCAGGACCCACTGCGTTTCCACTCTTCATCCTCTTCAATGCCCTTCTCACTTCAGCCTTACTTATCTTTGCCACGTCCTGATCTACAATGGTCACTCCTTCTACTCCTTGTTCTTTCTCATTTTCCTCATTCATCAGCTCTTCATAGTACTCTCTCCACCTCAGCAACACACTTCTGTTATCAGTCAAAACAATCCCCTCATTCTCTCTCTATAGGCAGAAGTAAAATTTAATTTCAACAGAATTTTTGTCAATGTTTTTTACCATAGTTTTTAACTCATGAAAGTTCAAAAAATGATTAGGACTGAAACAAAAGCATTTTAAAGTCATTTATGGTCACTTACGTGGCCATTGCAGCCAATTCAGTTTTAAAAGAGTAAAACTAATAACATTTACAAAGAGGGACTGGCAAATGAAAAATGTATTTTTCCATAAGTGGGGGGAGGCTGGTGGGGTTTGATGAGTTGCTGCTATCTCAATTGGTCTTTAATAGAGATGCACCAAATTGAAAATCTGTAATGTGAAAAGTCAAATAAACTGACATTGATGACATTTTTTTCTGTAATACATACTGTGATATTAACACAAACTAACAAAAAAAGATAATGAGCAGTGAGAAATGGAAAGAATTACGTTGATTGTCATCAGTGGATCTCAAACAAACATCATATTGGTAGAAGTAGAAAATGAAGAAAATGAAGAAAAAAATCTAAATTACTGTGTAATTCCTCAAAGCAAGAGGAAACATGTGAGACATAGATAAAATCGACAAAATCATTTCGACTTTGAACTGCTCCTGTTCAGTCATCAGCTGACCCCCCAGTGAGCCGCAGAGTTGGTCATGTCAGCACTGAAAGTGCAGGATTGTGTTGCCAGATTTTTACAGCGCTATGAAAATTCTGGAGAGCGTTGCATTGATTTTGTCAGTGGTCTCACAGAGCTCATTTCACCACTGTGCCACATTTTTGCATAAAAAAAAACATTTCATGACTTCACGGTGTAGATTTGAACCAAAAATCATAACTCACGCTGCGCTGCACGGTGTTTGATTGTGTCACACGCTACGGTAAATCTTTGCCAGTGAAGTCAAATGATGCCTCTTCTTTTCACAATTCTGCCGAATGTATTTGGCCACCGAATGTTTGATGCAACCCTAGTCTCAAATGTAGTCTCACGTGCCTCGCGCCATTCCCTGCCTTCTGTATTTGTTCTGATATGCTGCTCTGACTTCCTGAGTTTCCCTACTTCACATTAAATTGTGTTTTTTTGCCACCACAGCCAACACCATTTGGGATTTTATCTTGAACTCTAGCCTTGTTTCAATAAACTGCTTGTCAACCATATAAGATGGCTTACTTCTGCAACTGGATGCACCTCATCACAAAGCATCACAGAAAATGAACGTAACAAAACCTGATCACTCCTTATTCATCCTTACAGATGCAGACGACATCTGATGATGGAGAAAATGCAGGGCTAAGAATCTTATAGCCTTATTTCGACATTGTTTATGTGAGCTCTACTTTACTTTTTTGTTTGTTTCATGCCATTGTGATGTTTGCAGCTGACTCAATAGGACGTGAAGAATTTAGTTTTCTGAGTTTAAGGGAAGACAGTTCCAACTTAAGTTCTCAAAACTGTTCTTTGATTACTTTTTCAGTAAATGTTTCTTATGACACACGGAACATATGATTGCATTGAGTGTTCGGGACTACCATGAGAACCTAGTACACTCTACATGGCCTTGGACATTTTGCACTCACAGTAGCACAAGCTTGACCGACAATCTTGCTCAGTTTCCCCCGGATTGTGCAAGCAAATTGTAGAACACTCGTGCCACCAGCTGTCCAAGTGAGGTCATTTGAATTTGACAATGATGTTGCCTATAGTTCAACTACCAAGAATAAAATGAATGAATGTTTGAAGTGACTAGAGGGGGTGTAAGCTTAGTTTTGCACACGCATGTCAGTCCCTGAGGAGTAGTGCAGAATATTGAAGTCTTGACCTTTAAAGTTTGGTCTTATTCTTGCATCGTAACCAGATGTCCTCCCCATCAGCTTGTCCAGAAAGTCAGAAGGAGACATTGGGACTTGGCGTGCTCTCGCTGCATGCTCCACCTCTTCACACAGACCGAACCTGTAAGGAAAACAAGCATATTTTCCCACACTTAGACGTGAAATGAAGAACATCAAATGGCAACCAGATTCTCATTGTCATCTAGCTAATATATGAGACAAACCAAGAGAATAAAAACAACAGAACAGAGAAAATTTGTTCCCAGACAGAAGAAAAAGCTTTTACCGCAGTACTACTTAGACAGTCATACAAATACATACAAAGCCAGGTTTCTCGTGATACATTATCTAAATATCACTTTCATGATACTGACATGTCAGGTTAGAAAGCAGCAGTGACTGTAAATCAACTGAACCTGCTGCTGTGTGAATAGGACAAAAAACAGGTGAGAAAGACACATGGTTAGCAAGACATTACCCATACAGGAGGTCGGGTAATGCTTTTTACTTCCATCATCCTTTCTGACTAATGGGCACTTTGACATCTCCTCAGGGCCCTCACCACCAGTGGTAACTAGTAGCCATATCTGTAACCCACAGAAGTTGCTCATATATGTTGCACAATCAGAGGGACAGCAAGAAGGCTTGTCCTGTCCATTACAGCCTATCTAGAGCGAACATTAGACAGCAGAAAATGATTCATGTTCCATGTAGGGGGTTGATGGCCAAGGACCAGATTTGCTATTTGTTCACATGAGCAAAAGATGGCAGGAAGGGCACAAACAGAAGCCAATAGGGGAAATGTAAGAAATCATGTTCATGAGGGTGGGGCACCTACACAGATGTTAGCACACTTGTCAGACGAGAGTATGAGAGTTCAGAGCAACCGCAAGATCAGTGATCATCAGGGGAGGCACATCCCAGTACAGTGTGCAGGTCTCCAGGTATGAGCCCAGGGCACGCTGACTGAGGTCACCTGGCTAAGCATTCATGCTGATGACAGGTGTCAGTTCTCCAGCCCTAAATCAATTCGACATCAGGAAGAAAAAGGTGCTCATGTATTATTTTGTTTGTCCACAATCCAGTAATCTATAGATATACTGATCCACGCCAAGGACACCAACAAGGACACCTTCAGACAGTAATAACTGGAGTATTGCAAATGATGACATCAATTTAATTTTAAACATGCAAAATATTACAATTGATGTGGTAGAAAGCAGAATTTCCTCGAAAATAGCTCTTTAACTTGTTCTTTTATGAAATCAGCTCAAAAAGTAATTTTTCCCTCCTTCTCTCTGTGCGGTTTTATACTTTTATCCTTTAACCTCTGCACACTCAAGACATTTAGATCACTATATACATGATGTGCAGCCAGTAGAAGAGACGGCTATTTAGGAACCGATTTATGGAGTTACCTTATTTTCAAATGTTGCTCCTGATTGGTCAAAATGTGCATAAACATTCAGCAAATTAGGGATTGAGACATTGCTTTATATTCAGTTAGACATATATTTAAGCAATCTAAACAGTTCATATAGACAATTAAAAGGCTTTATCATTGTACATTGCAATGGAAATTAAAAAGTAGGATCCTCCACAGTAAACAATCATAACAACCACCAATGACAGAATAAACAGACACAATCCATTGTAAATTATATATAAGAGGGTTCTCAATGAATGTGGGCTACAGCACATCAGGTGCCACCTTGCCCAAGTGTTGGGTTGACCGGAGATGAGGTGTCTTCCTCTTCTCCAGACTGTGACTGATTGCCGCGGGTGCATCTAGGTTAGTGGCCTGGGCTGGACCCGACCATATCATTTCTGGGGTCTGGAATGTTGTAAGGTAACTGGGCCCTGTGTTCTGTGATAAGGTCTCTCCCTGGTGCATCTTCCTTGCAGTTTGGTGATTGGTTAGTTGTTTAGTAGTTCCCCTTCTCGGGTCACTACCTATCTGTGGTGGGAGACTTGGCAGGTGATGTCCCATGGTCCTTGCAACGGTGCATGCTGAGAGAAAGGCGACTTGGTTTCTTCTATGGGTGTGCATTCCGACGTGCTACCTTGCAACAACTGGGGGTCAGTCGGAACGTGTGATGTCCCTGTACATGCTGCCAAGGGACATATTTGTGGTTGTGTCAATGTGTGCAACTAATAGTGTGCATCTAGATGAGCAGCAAATTATTGTTACATTCGTCAAACGAAACGAGACAAAATATGTTTGGCCCTTTTTCCCATGAGAACGACGAGACAACGACGAGACGAGACCATTGTTATAATGACACTGACAAAAACTGGGTGAATGTGCGTTATCGTTGAGGTATAAAAACAATAAACATTCTGCAAGAAATAATAAATAAATAAATAAAAAGTCCCTCCTCTTTTTCGTTTACTGCACAAGAGGAAGCAACATGTCTAGCACGTTGGAAGTGTTCTCCAGTTAGGTCTCCTCTTGCTGCTTCAAACGGAACTGCATGACAGAGGATTAGTGTGTACTTTCTCCATGGCTCCACACAACAACCTGAAGCTAAACGCCCAGAAGACAGTGGGGATGATTGAGGACACCTGGAGAGTCATAGTTCCTCCATCCCACCTCATGATGGCTAAGTCACCCATTTCCACTGTGGACTCCTTCCGCTTCCTGGGAATCACTAAGCACCTCTAATGGGAGCCGACCAGCGGTTCTTCTTGCGGCAGCTGAGGAAACTATGCCTACTGACGAAGATGCTGGTGGAGTTCTACACAGCTATCGAGTCCATCCTCAGCTTCTCTATCACCGTGTGGTACAGCAGCGCCACCACTTCATGACCTGTACATCTCCAGGACTCAGAGATGTGCAGGTCTGATCAGAGCTGACCCTTCTCAACCTCGTTATGGACTGTTTGTCCTTCTTCCCTTGCTGTTTGTGGGTTATTTATTTATTGGTTACTTCTATTATACTTTATTTTAATTTAATTTAATTTATTTATTATTATTTTTATTATTCATTAATGTTATTGTTCATATAGCACTTTCCTACTTGGCGGGATCCTCAGTGACATAGGCAATGAAGCTGATTCAGATTGTGAAACAAGTGGAAAATTAATGCATCGGGGAGCTGAACATGATCATTGCTGTTTTCAACAAGTATTTAACAGAAAAAAATCAGAAACAAACATAAGTAAATAGCAGGAATGCATCCGCAGCTCACGGAACTGAAGTGGCGCATCAGGCCGGGCAAATGAAGAGACGGACCAGGTGAGGACGGCTGCAGACTGGAGTGAGATTTATTTTTCAAGATTAAAAACTACTGTTGCCACACTTACTTTGAAAAAGTAATCCGACTACTGATGACTGATTACTCCCTCAAAAAGTAACTTAGTTACTTTACTGATTACTTGAATTTAAAAGTAGCTAAGTTAGATTACAAGTTACTTGTAAAGTTACATTTAGCACCCGACTACAGCTCTCATTGTTTAAACAATATTTTTTATGTCAATTTTGAGGTTGGTGTTCTTGGGAGTCAAACCATTTCCATGTTTAGGGTCATTTAGCACAATCTCAACTATGTGAATGTTCAGTCAATGTTTTACTTTGACACACTCTAACCCACAGGAGCGAAAATCACACACACAAAAAATATGAAAAACAAAACAAAGTGATATACTGCCATTAATATAATAAAAATCTAAGGAATGCTTCATTATTTTATTATTATTTTACTACTTTTTTGCTTTTTTTTAAACTACAAAGCAAAAGTAAGTCTCAGTGTGTCATGTCGCCTGTTGGCCACCTGGAGACAGTAGCCATACAACCAAAACACTCCTCATTCATTTCAGATGAGCTCTGGGAGACTAGCAGCAACGAAACACGACAGATGGAATATGAAGTAAGTGCAGTCGAGTTCAACTTAGAGACAGTGTGCTGTAACTTGCCTTGATGCTAAAATCAAAACGGCTTCCTTATAAATAAGTACTTAAGTACGATCCATTTTACACAAACGGTTTCTATGCTCACAATTAGCATGCAGCATACTAGCACTTACCATTTGGAGTTGGAAAAAAAGTCCTTTATACTTGCCTTTAATACACCTGTTTTCTTTGTATTTCAGAATCAGAATCAACTTTATTCAGAATCAGAATCAGAATCAAATTTATTGCCATGGTCAGTGGGGAGCCCACCAACTAGGAAAGTGTTTTGGAATAAAGTGCTGACAAAAAATAAAATAAAATAAAATAACAAGTTCACAAATTCAACAGTGAACAGGGACGATATATATATATATATATATATATATATATATATATATATATATATATATATAGCCCACAATTAGTCATACCCCTGGCAATCCTTGTGTTTTTCAGTTACAGATTAGTATATCCTTAGATTTGACAGAAATTATATATGCTGTCTGGAACCATGACCAGTCATGTTATGTGAGGTAACACTGTGCAAGGTGTTAAATTAAACTTCAAGCCACCATGTCCAAAATGATTCATACCCCAGTGATACTAAGACCGATAGCCACAGGATATTCAAACAAACCGTCTCTGAGTTTGCATTTTGTTCTTTAACCAGTTTTCGGACCATAAAAGTTGACTTGCTTCTGACATTTCAGTCATTTTCGAGTCAACACAAGACTTGCCATGGCATAGACCAAAGAGCTCAGTGAGGACTTGAGAACACGCATTGAAAAAAAAAAACACAGATCAAACCCAGATATAGCTCAGTTGTTCTGCTGGACTATGGAGCTAGATCTCCACTCACATCACCTTTTTTGCTCTTTAAATAAGCTCAGCGTTGCATACTCGCACGCTACACCTCTGTGCCGCTTGCTCCAAGAGTCATACACAAAATCACGACCACTTGCTCAGTATCATACCCTTGTGCTGAACTTCGGTCTTTTCGCAACTTAAGTTTCAACACTTGAGTTAAGTTTCTACAAGTTTCTTCCAACTTAAGTTTCTACAACTTCTCCACAATCACAAGACGTTACAATTGGTGGTGCAAGAGAATGAAAACAACACACAAAAGCCAAATGTAAGTTATATATTTTTTAAGTCTCTTAATGTAGGGATTTGTTATGCCACACATTAAATGAATGAAGATGCATAATCCTCTATATTATGCTAATTAGCCCCATTGGTGAACTGCACGTTAGCATAAGGCTGCCCAATTTTTATTTGAATGACACATCACATTTATCCTTGTGATGAGATATGAGCAAATCGGTCCAATAAATCCAGTGAAACTGTGGAGCTGCCCTAAAAAAAGGGGTCAACAAATAACAAATCTGACAAATCTGATTTGGCTTAGCGTCAGCAGAATGCGCCGATTCTGCGTTCTTTGTAGCCATGCTGCTTTACTTCTACATCCAAATATGCTCTCTATAACTCGGATCAAGTACCTTTGTGTTTCGGGATGTAATATCTCTAGCTATAAATGAATATTAAATAGAGCTCACATTCAAACAGCAGCAGACATTTAGCACTGCTGTATGATTGATGCTGTATGAAGTTTTGTCAAAAAATAAATAAAAATAAAATAAAATAAACGGCGTGTGAAGATGAAGCACATTAATGATTAACCTTCAGGAAAGGACTGATGTGTCAGAAAAATGAACCTTCTTCCTACTAAAAAAACACATTAGTAGATGATTGGACGGACATGTCTTAGTCAAGACAAAAATATCAAATCAACAACAATTATGCGCAATCATTGGAAGCAGAAAAGCTTTTTGAAGGGAAAGTCCATCACAAAACTTGGGACATGCCAGAAAACTAGCCCTCCGGCATCAGACACTAGGTGCTGATTGGATGAATATCGATTGCCATGTGACCATTTTATGTCTGTGATTGGCTGAGCCGCTGTGAGTGTGGCGCACTGGACAAGTGCAGATGCTAAGTGCCCCACATTCATGTCCGAAAGGAAGGATGTAAGGCCATACTCGCTGTGTCTTCAGACTGGTTTCCATGAAGAAGCTGGCCTGGTAATTTTGCCTAATATGATTGAAATCACCAACAGAACTAGGTGGCAGTCGAGGGCGGGTGTCCCGACGACGTGGTTCGTGTGGACATTCTCCGGCTCTTGGAACATGGAATGTCACTTCGCTGGGGGGGAAAGAGCCTGAGCTTGTACAGGAGGTTGAGAGGTACCCGCTAGATATAGTCGGTCTCTCCTCCACGCACAGCCTGGGCTCTGGAACCCAACTCCTCGAGAAAGGCTGGACCCTCTACTTTTCTGGAGTTGTCCGTGTGGAGAGGCGGCGGGCTGGCGTAGGCTTGCTCATAGCCCTGCAGCTCTGCAGCCCCGGGTTTACCCCGGTGAACGAGAGTGAACGCGTCCCTACGCCTACGGGTTGGGGACAGGTGTCTCATGGTGGTCGCGGCTTACAGGCCGAACAGCAGTGCAGACTACCTGGCTTTCTTGCAGTCACTGGGAGGGGTACTTGACAGTGCTCCAACCGGGGACTCCATTGTTCTACTGGTGTGTGAAAGTTTAGAAAACGGCACACATCTACTACAACTACTTGCTTATACTGCATATATATATATATATATATATATATATATATATATATATATATATATATATATATATATATATATATATATATATATATATATATGTATATATATATATATATATATATATATATATATATATATATGAAAGAAGACAAACAAAACTGTAGATGCAATTGCTTGACGTAAGGGTGACGTAAGTATCAATTAAAAAATCCACATTTTTGGACTTTCGATCCAATATTATATACATTCCTCCCATACTGGAGCTCAGTTTGCTGTTTTTTTCACCATTATTGTTGATTGTGGATTAATTAGAGGATGCAAGTCGAGGTCAAGTGTAACACCACAGAAGTCTGACTGACGACAGACATAGGACAGACGTCTGAGGTCTAACATTGGAGATATTTGACTAGTGTAAGGACGCACTGCAAATCGAAAACAGCCAATGTGCCTTTCGTTCACATGCTGCGATGCCTTGCTTAACTGTGTCCTCTTCCGCGTCCCCGTTTAGGGTTCACTGATCGCGGGCACACGGTCTCACAGGCAGTGCTAATACTACGACCCGGCATCAGTTATGAACCATCAACAATTAGGTCAACAAATTCTAAAGCGGTCAAAGTAGTAGCGGAATCCTCAATTAGGCAATGGGAAACAACCATTTTAGGAGAGACAATTGTGAAAAGGTTTTTCATCACACAAGACAAAGGACAAAAGACAGTTTGTATAATGATTTCGAGACGGTTCCATAGTTAAAGTCAACTGTTAAGAGACATGAGATACAGCAGACAGATGGCTCAAATTAACCCCTAAATAATGCTGGCAGAGCAGTCTGTCAGACACGAGCGGGTTCGACCAGAGACGTGAAACAGTGAATTTCTCATTTCTACACTTACTTAACTATTATATTTAAACATAAACAAATAATGACATTGGAGAAAAACTACGCTAAAGTTTCATTATAAAACAGTTTCAAGAGACACTGTAGTGTGTCCAACACATGGAATAGAACGAAAATGTATTTATCGTGATAATTATGGTTATTGCCAAAATTAAACAAAACAATTATCGCGATAACTTTTTTTTATGCATATCACCTATCCCTTCCACAGCTACTGAGATCATCTCTGTTCACTAGAGATGCTACAGATGCTTAATCGGTCACGGATCATGATCTGCAAATTTCAACGCGATCAGTGCATACCGATCACTTCCTGTCATTGCTGATCACAACAACGATCACATGTGACAGCCCACGCGCTGATGAAGCTGGTTGTGACGTGTCCTCCTCCCTACCTGCTGCTCACTTAGCAGCAGCATGTCTGCTGTGGAGCTTCTTTCATTCTGTCATGTAAAGTTTGCATCCTGCAGCACATGCACGGGAAAATGCTGTGCAGGGAAGCGTGTTCAAATGAAATACGGCATTTAAAGCACCAGCACTTGACGGAGCACGAAGAGTTTTCAAGGCTTGTGAAAGTGAGAGCGCTGGTTCCTCAGCGGCAGGCTGTTAACGCAACTACCGCTTAGCACCACCCGCCATCGTCGAAGAAAGAATGATTAATTTCACTGAGCTAGATAAAATGATTTTTTAAGCGGAGACGGAAATGACCGAATGCACCGTCATTTTGGATTCAGGTGCAGAGTTTGTTAGCCACCTGAATCTGAAACTTTTGACAGCATCCAGAGTGGAAACTTTCATAAATGCAGTGCTCTCCGTCTCGGCGTCCTGCTATAAGCGACCAGTATGTAAATATTTCACGGACATAGCAGAGTCTGAAGAGATTCACCTAACAGTGACGTCTCACATCGAATTAAATGTTTTTTCAGTTGTCCTTTTAACAGAGTAGTTGCTGCATTCAGTGAGGTTTTTCCATTTTTTGCCCCCTTGAAGAGTTAAAATGAAAATGATTTAATGGTTCATTTTTTTCACATCATGTACATCATGTTCACATAATTTTGATTATAAATTAATTGTCAATCCATGTGATCAGTACTGGTGATCGATGGTGATCGGTATTGGTGATCAGCAGCTGATCGGAGCATCCCGACTGTTAATGTTTATTTGACAACTTGTTTGTTGTTTATTACATGGTTTATGCAGGTATGAGCAAATTTCATTGAATGCTTTTTAATGCCCTTTTTATGCCACTTTAATTAAAAATGTATTTCATGCTCATGTTACTTTCTCACACACACACAGACACACACACTGTAAGCCTTTGACAAGGCCATTTTTAATACATATTTGAACTGTATGCCTCACAAAATAAAATAACAGAAATACCAGTATTTCACAGTGTTCACTAAGCCACACACACACACACACATGCGCACACACACACACACACACACACACACACACACACAAGTGGGCCATTAGTGCATGTGTCTCAGTTCATTTCGCTTTTCGCTCCAAATCTGTCTCAACTTTTTCCAGTTTCAGGCATTTGTCCTAGTGTCTCCTCTTCAGAGTATTTGACTTGGTGATCATTTGAGCCATGACTAACACACCTTTGTTTTCATCATTGTCAGCAAGCTCATCAGCATCCTTCTGAAGGCTGGCACACACCTCCTTCAGCATAGACTTTTTCTTTCTTCATGCTTCTAGCTCGTCCGCCTGGGCTTTTTTTTTTATGTCCATGCATTTCAACCTCTCACTCCCTCCTTTCTTCATTGAGGTACATCTCCTGCATTTTGTCCTGGCCGAGGCTGCAGAAGCCAGTAGTTCATTTTTGAGGGAAACTTTGAGAGCACAAGCCACAAGCCCTAACATGGTCACAGACTAGTCTCAGGACCTCAAATGTTTTTTCAGTGATGTTGCAGCTCTTCACTTTCCTGTTGACAGAGAAACCTCTCTCCACCGTAGACTGTCTATGAGATAAGAGCAGCAGGCGTTGCAGCTCAGAATAATCCTGGTTGAGAGTTTCATGAAGAAAAACATCAAGCCACGGATCCATGGGTTTGAAGGAAAGAAACTCCTGACATTTACTATGCTGAGAAAGAAAGCTGTCAAACTATTGCACAAGAGCATCACCTGCAATAGATAAACACAAATGTAATTAAATCACAATATTAAATATACGCATACAAGTCACACTGATACAGCGTACTGTTTGCTGGTAAAAAAACATGTTTGAATAAACTATGTAAAATGTACTAGCTCTAGCATTACGGACAATATTACACCCTTTTTAATCACCTGGCAGAATTTGCTCATCATTTGGATGCAGCTTATAATTGTCGTTGAATAAGTTGTGTTTTTTGCAGGTAGCTTCTATATTAACATGAAGTGTAGTGAGAATACAATTCATAATTATTTAACATCCTTGTAATGAGTTTTGAAGAATTGGTTGGACAGTTAGTTATCAGTTTCAGTTTGGTATCATCAGTTTGGTACTTAGTCAGGAATGGACAGAAAGCCATGAAAAAAATGAAGTTGGGCTAAGATCAGGGCATCTTTATTTGCTCCTTAAGTAGTATAAAATGATGAGGTTCCAGGGTTTGGGAGTTCTTTTCTGTGGACTGAGCTTTGGCCATACCTCTCTCCGCAACATGCAGATTTTCCACCCATCTCTGTCCACAGAATGGGAGTGGAAACAGAGATGAACTGGTAAGTTTTGTGTAGTCCTCTCTTCTTGCAGGGACCTTGTTAAAAACAGTTTCTCAGTATTCCATATGGAGAAGCCAGTCTTGAGTGAGCTGTGTAGAGTGTGTAGCCCAAAGCTCCCAACAGAAATTAGCTGCCGTTCTCTATGTAGTTCAGCGTGTTCTTGCTGGAAGTCATTCAGAAACTTCAAGTTCGCATTTGCTCCGTCCATGCTGATGGAAAGGAGATTCTTAAGATCTAATTGGCGCACACATTCCTATGACAAGAATAAATATTCTGTTCAAATTATTTGATACCATGCAGACATGTAGATGATGTTGGCAAGTAGCGTAGTTGGCTAAAGTAAGATAAAAACAGCTATTTAAATAATCATCTCAAAGAGATTCACTGAAAAATGAGTGTGTGTGGCTGCGTTGGTGTGTGCGCGTGTGTGGTTTGTCTATCCTTGTGTAACATAATTTTATATACATATAAAATTATGTTATTGGGGTTCTATATAGAGAATTTTATACCTTACTTAACACGATGCAAGTCAGTTATTGTTGCTAAGATTTTTAATTACTAAAAGCATTGACTGATTCCTGCATTGCAATTGGCAATAAAGTTGCCTTTGATGCTTATTGAACAGAAACATTACATTTTACATTACATTTCTTAACCAATGTTTGTGTGTTTTGTCAGGAATTTGAAGTACCAGAGAGTACACCACTTCTTCTGAGTCTGATCCAGGAACACAGACAGCAAATACAGGAACGCAGAATCGCAGAGATGCTGGCCAGAATCTAAGCGTTGGACCATAATAAAAGGGAAGTGTCTTTACAAGGGGTCCTCAAAAGACTACCTGGCCTCATGTTTGACATTCTGTACCTGCTGGAAGACCCTCATCATCACCGTAACCTCGGTGGAGGCACCTACATTGGTGATCCTGTACAAACTGCAGGGAAATGAATACAAGTAACATTCGACTTACGACCGTGATCGGTTCAGACCAGATTGGTTGTAAGTCAAATGCCATTCAAAATTGCCGAGGCGAGGTTTATAGGTACTACTGTAGTTGCAGATCGCTGTGTGAGAGTGAGATGCTGGGATACTGTGCTGCTGCAACTGTCGTACGCATTGCCGGGCTGCTACGTGCTGAGGTGCCAGACATTGAATAAAAAAAACAAAAACATTTGCTAGCCGTGGTTGTAAGTACGGGTGGACGTAAGTCAAGCAGGTCGTAAGTCAGATGTTACTTGTACTGACCTGGAGAGACTCTGCTGTGGGCAAACCCCTGAGAACTGTGTCAGCAAATGGCCCACATGGACCTTGTTGAAGGGGTTTTGCGGATGGCAAGGACTGCTTGGAAGGCTGTTGAATGCTGCTGCCGAGTGTTGCTGGAGTGCAGCAAAGGCAGAACACACAGCATATCGCCAGTTTGTGCTCTGGCAGAACAGCCCCCTGGGAGTTGGAAACTGAGCCGTCATTCCAAGTTGTTGCATTGGAAAAATAAGGGACACTTACTATACAGAGGTTTTGACAGTTACTTTGTTCAGAATTTACGTTCAGTTGTCGAGTGTGTTGAAAATAAACAAGACTTAATTTGTAAGTGCTCTTACTTTTTCAAAGTGAAGTACAGCATATTGTCACTTCCACAAGACAGTATCTCTCGTGTTCACTTGGGGGAACACCTCCACAGCTTTTCACGTGCATTCAGCTCAGCTGTTGTAAAGCCTGTACTAAAGCCAGTACCCCTAAATTCCAGGGGTCATCTGGCCAACAGGGCTGTTTTTTGGGAAAGCCGCCACCACCACTTTGCAGCCTCTTGCCAAGAATGTCTCTCTGAAGATCTGTGATGTAAGAGTTATCTTTATTTTCTTTAACAGCATAGACACTCCAGGATTTAAACTTTTAGTAGTATCTTCTGTATCTGAAAAGAAGCACAAATATCTATGAGATTCTACTCAGAACTTAGATATGCCAAAAACTAATAAAGTAAATAATAGTTAACAGCAAAATAGAAAAGCCTCAATAAACAGATTGAAACAAACGAAATAATTCAGCCTACACATTCGAAAATGACTGCTGTTCCACGGGGCTTCACTTCAAAATGAAATGGTGATCTTCCTGAACATTTCACACCAGTTACTCTGTAATGGCATGCTTCCACAGGAAACCGAGAGTCGACTTCCGACTATGTTCCTTACAGATGAGCTGCTTCAGGTTGTTTAAGGGCACTTTCTGCACTTTCTCCCATTGAGATTCTTCACACCTCTGCCTCCCTCCGTGGCGAGCCTCGCTCTGCATTTTCACTTCTAACTTCACCCACACGAGGGCAGCAAATACCGGAAGAGACTTTGTGTGACGACACAGTTCATGATCAAAACCGGCCAATAAAGGGTCTGATTGCTGTCTGGGTGGACAACATAGTTCAAAGACAACTTCTCAAACTCCCAGAGCACTGAGTTGTGCAGCCGGGAGCTGCAGGAAAATTACGCTCGGGGATGGGAGCACCGCGGAGTGATCCATGCTGCTCTCGCAACACCTTGCACACAGCGAGAGAGATTACTGATGATCGAGAAGGTTTTAATCAGTGAAGTTCAGATCCCGACGTCAGAAATGATCAATGAATAGTCTGGTGATCTTCAGTAACTGTAAATCAGCGTCTTTCCTCTTCGCTGTGCTCATGCAGATCGCTGCGCTGAAGCGAGACCACAGCACTGAAAATGGTTTCTGAAGCGCACGGCATTATTCATTTAAGCAAATATGTCTGTCAATAAAATCAGGTGTTTATCAGCCTAATAATGGCGAAAACACATGAGTTATCAAACACCCGCACACATCGCGAGTCCTGGACCACTGTGCTCCGAAGTGCAATTTTCCTGCAGCTCTTGTAAGTAGACTGTAGTCAAAATAGAAATATATGCATTAGTATATATCATTTTGACACTGCACAAAACAAATACAAAGTAGTCCTCAAAAACACAAAGTACCCATTATGGTCAGAATCTTCTGTAAAGCTGGAAACTATTGGCTGCAGTGGTTGCAGGTGTTGCTTGTGCAGAGTAGAGGTTACTTGCTTCTGCTAATAGCTGCAGAGAAATAGCATGTTAGCAATTAATAGAGATCAAGACCAATGCAAGAGAAACACTAACAAATACATAGTGGAAATAGAGGCACTCCTTAAACATCACAGTCATAGGTTATCAGACTGACTTCAAGTTTACTGGCTAACTGAAACTGTTAGTTTCAGACCTCCAAAGTTAGTTGCTTGATGCTAATGAACTACGCTACAAACAGACCGTCTACAGACTGTCTAAACGTCACATTTCTGAACAGCTACACTCAGCACAAGGTGCAATTGATAAGCAGGACTATGAAACGTCATATTGCACGCCGGTCATCCTGTCTTCAAGGAAATTAATACATAAAAATTATGGGAAACTAGTGTCACGTAAACGTAACACTAACGTGGTAATACCAGCATGCTTCAGTATGACCAAATCATTCACTTTATACCCTATTTTTCTCGAAACTCCAAAAACTACTCACTTGTCCAGCAGGAACAACGCCAAAGCAGCATTTGGAAGAAAACCCTCCTCTTCTGTGAGCTCATGCTAGTGATGTTAGACCACGGTTTGGTCCGGTTGCTCTACCTCTTTCTTTTTTTTCGTGTCAACTGACAAAATCTTGCGCTTCTTCACTGCAGCTTCGGCCATGGTAGCAGTAATGTCGATTTGGCGTTCGCGCCATGTTTTTAGCAGCATGGATAGGAGGAAATGATGTATGCCGTAAAACAACAACAGCAAATTTGTAGGTATTTGGAGGGCAGGGTTCCTACCGCCCTCCTCGAAATTATTTAGTGCTAAGAAATTTGATAAAGACCCCCTCAGGACATGACAGGGATCCCATTCTGTTCATTGTAAGTTGATGTATCATCATGAAAATAATTAATGCAGGTTGAATAACTCCTAAGTGTTGCTTTAATTAACGACATATGCATGTATATTGTTCACGAAGGTTTACAGGCACATTACAAACATTCCAAGCAACTCTGGTGATGATGTATCATGTCCACCATGAGCCATGGAGAGAGAACACAGCCCAAAGGAGACCCGATGTTGATGGTCTGAGTGTCTGAGACAGTCAGGTGGATTGCTCACTCTGGGTAAGGAATGAGTGCCTACCTCAAGTTTAAGTATCTTGGTCTTGTTCTCGAGTAGGGGGGTGGAAAGAGAGTTGGAAATTGGTCTGCGAATCTGCGTGAATATTGCAGTCGCTCTGCTGTAATGTTGTGTGTAGGAGACAGTGGAGCCAAAACGCAAAGCTCTCTATTTACCGATTTATCTTCGTTCCGACGCTCACCTATAGTCATGAACTGTGGGTCATGACCGAAAGAATGAGATCCCAGATACAAGCGGCTGAAATGAGTTTTCTCCAACTCGTGGCGGGCGTCTCCCTTAGAGATTGGGTGTTCTGTCACCCGGGAGAGACTCGGATCAGCGCTTCTGCTTCTCTGCGTTGAGAGGAGTCTGTTGAGGTGGCTTGGGCATCTTATGAGGATACCCTCTGGAAGTCTTCCTTTAGAGGTGTTTCAGGCACGGCGAGCTAGGACAACACCGAGGGATCGACACAAGACCAGGTGGAGGATTATATCTCTGCACTGCCCTGGGAGCGTCTTGGGATCCCCGGTTGGAACAGGTGGATGTTGGTGGATATCACAAATACTCCTTTGGGAAGGGCTACATGTGGAGGGGGCTCAGCACTCAGCCTCACACTGACAAACATTATCTTATGAAAGACAAGAAACACCAAATCTGGCAGTCTTTTGTTTTGGGCTGAGTTCAACCCCCTTGCTGCAACTAAGCAAATAGAACAGTAATAAAACATGCAGTGATTGAGTCTGCACTTTCAGTCAAGTTGAAGAAGAGAGGATCGTCATGCAGGAAATCAGTCAACAAACGTAAAGTGGAATTGATGAAGTTTCAAAATAAAGCACAACTTTTATACCTTGAATCACATTCTACTTCACCGTGCTTAGCCCTCTGACCGGGCTTGCCTGCCTGCAGCTCGCTGCCCAACCAGCAGCAGAGGCCGCCACAGTCTCTACTGTAAGAGGCCGTCCAACCAGGAAGTCGACCTCCTTTTTCCTCTCAAGCTATCGGTTCCAAGTGTAACACGTAAACATGAGTAGAAGTTGGATTCATCCAAAATTCGAAATTGTGCATGTGTTCTATTCTGTCATATGATCACCATGAGAAATGCTTCATCTGCCTGAGGGTACGCCATGGCATGGACTCGTGCTTAACAACGCTTGCCAGGCGCTGAAAGGATCCTTCGGGCATCGTTTCAGCCGGCCTCTTCCAGCATCAGATTCACTCCTGTTCGCCCTCAACAGAATATCAGCCTGGTGGACGTGGACAGCTTTTTTGACGAGGATCCCGGCGTTTTGTTCCCCGATGACTGCGCTGACATGGAGGTGGAATAACCTAGTGTTCTTGTGTGGTGCTTTAGACCGCTTGTCGGTAGACAAGACGGTGCTGTCCGGAGACGACGCCATTGAAGTGCAAGACACAGCCAACGTGGGCGTCTGGATGGGTGAGGCGCTTTCCATTCTCGCCAGATGATCCTCGTACAAGCCCCCCTGATGAGTTCGCTCTTCCGCCCTGAAATTGAGGAGTTTGCGGCCTGCCAAGAGACAGCAATTAAGGCCGCAAAAGAGTCTTAGGGCGCATCTCCAGCCAGTGAGCTATGGGAAACGCTCCGCAGGTTCCCGCGCTGTTATATTACAGCCGTCCAGACCCGCCAGAGATGTGAGGATTGCCACTGATCAATGCCACCAACAGTGCCATGCCCAGGCCTCATCCAGCTGGTCCCGGCCTAGGAGGATCAGGCAGCAGTCCAGAGGCTGCGCAGTGGGCTGAGACGTCCAAGTTTCATCAGTCCCCCGAAGGACGTGGCAGCGCAAGAAGACACTTTGCTGGCAACGTTTCAAATAAAAAATACTGTAACTATTCGTCTGATACTTTCGTTTTTGATGTCATCGGTGTGCGCCAGGTTCTCGTTTTCCAGCAGTTAGAGTATCTAAGCCGAGCTCTCTGGCTAACGAGTTGGATTCAGCCTCCCGGCTCGATTTACATGCCGCTGGTGTCTCATCAGGAAACGAAGAACGAGGACGGAGCCGATAGCCGCTCATCCTGGCAGCACGAAGGTGTCACGCGCCATGACGCACGCCGAGCGGTAAGTAGCTTGCTTCATGAAGCTTCGTTTGACTTTTCTGTCACCTCTGCAAGTCACACACCAAGGCAGGACTCACTACAGAGGCGTGGGACGGATGTGTGGATGATGCAGGTTTCATCCAGAGCTCGTCCTTTGTCACTGTTCGCTCAGATGTGGGAGTCTCTGTGTCCAAGTGGGTCACACAGATCCTGAAGGTAGGTTACGCTCTCCAATTCAGCCAACGCTCACCTCAATTTAATGGCATTCTGAGAACACATCAGGTGAAACCCGCAGAAAATTTCTGGCTTCACAACGAGGTCCACGTTCTGCTTGACAAGGGCATAATTGAAACAGTTCCTCCTCAAAATCAAATGTCTGGATTTTATTCTCGCTACTTCTTGGTCTCCAAGTGGAGACCAATTTTGGATCTCAGCATCCTCAACTCCTTTACAATCTGGCGTGCCTTCAGAATGCTGACAATATGGAGTCTCTTGAAGTGTGTGCGTCGTGGAGACTGGATGACATCCATCAACCTGACGGACGCATATTTCCATGTGCCGATTTGGCCTGGTCATAGGAAATATCTCCGCTTCGCTTTGGAGGACCGAGTGTTACAGTTTCGGAGGCTTCCATTTGGCTACTCTCTGGCCGCAAGAACCATCTCTAAAGTGGTTGAGACGGCCTTAGGGCCCCTGAGGGCCCAGGGTCTCAGAATCTTGTGTTACGTAGACGGCTGGTTAATCCTCACCAGGTCGACAGAGGAGTCTTTAGCTCACACCAGAATGGTGCTGGTGTCACAACCCCTTCCTCTGACATCACCGCCCAACCCACCTCATCACATCTACACCTGCCTCCAATCACCTGATGATTTAAATATCGAGCCAACCTGCCAGTCTTCGCCTGTTCGACAACCCTTCATGGTTTGTCTTCAAGCTGGATGTTCCGCTGTTTGCCACTGCCTGCCAATACCCTTGTCTGAGCTATTTTAACTGATCTTCTCTGCCTCAGAACTTCAGTCTGCCTGCACCTCCTGCACCCCAATTCCACAGCCTTCACCTCCTGCACTTGAACTGCACAACCAGCTTCAACCACTGTACTCCTGGACCAGCCACTCGTCTGGGATCTCCACCACAGCACAAGAAGCCGACTCTTGCTTTTCTGCACAATTACATATCCAACTCCTGATTTCCAGTTTGTGTTTGAGTCCCCTGCTTCAAACACGTCACAGCTGGCGCATATAAGCCAGCTTGGCTTTGCTGTGAACCAAGAAAAGAGTCAACTCCAGCCATCTCAGCTTACGTCTTATCTTGGTGTACTCCTGAACTCTCATGAAGGGTGCGCTCCGTTAACAGATGAGCGGATCCTCTCTATTTTCTATCTGTCAGCCCAGGTTCTGGCTTTTCTCCTTGTGTGGTCCCAGCCTTGTGGATTATGAGGCTCCTGGGTATGATGTCAGCAGCTCACTCTGTTGTCCGCCTGGGTCTCCTGAATATGCAGAATCTGCAGTCATGGTTCCGTTGGCTCAAGCTTCATCCTGTCCTGGATCAGCAACGGTTGGTGAGAGTGTCTCCACGAGCCCTGAGGGATGTGAGGTTTTGGAGCTCCAGTTCAAACCTCCATCGCGCTGTATCCTTGGGTTGTCAAAACACCTCTTTGCAGGTTTTTACACCTCTCACTTAGGCTGGGGAGGTCATCTGGGTCAGACCTGCGTCAGAGGAACCTGGAACAGTTCTGAAGGTCGCCACATCAACCTGCTGGAGCTGTCTGGGATTTCTGAGGTGTTGGTGGCTCTTTCTTCTCATCTGAGAGGGGACCATGTGACGGTGAGATCGGACACTTATACAACAGTAGCCTACATCAACCGCCAGGGGGAAGTAAGATCGCCAGCTTTGCACAGCCTAGCCAGAAAGATCTGATGCTGGGCTGAGGAATGTGGCGGCAGACAAACTATCTCGGAGACGCCTCCCAGATGATTGGGGTTTATCTCTGGAGATGGCAAACAAGATCTAGGAGTTCTGATCTTTTTGCTAGCAGAGAGAACTTTAAATGTCCCCTCTGGTTCTCTCTCCGCGTATCCGACGCTCTCCGAGGCCCCTTTTGAACCACGTGCTCCACTGGAGCTAGTAGCCTACAAGGCGGCCCTTCTCATAGCATTGGCTCCTGCAAAGAGAGTGGGAGAAGTGAGCTTGTTCTCCATCAGCCCTGACTGCATATCTTTTGGTGTCGGTGACTTGGTGGTGTCACTTGGACCCAATACCGTCTTCTTCTTCGCAGGTCAGCACCTTTTCAGTGAAAGCACTCTGCCGCGCCCCTAATCCGGACGAGGATCATCCCCTCATCCTGGCTACACTTAGACTCCGGTCACTGAAGGATGAGGGTGTGAAACTCATCACCCCCTTGCCCCAGAGTGGCCATTGCGTCACTTCAGTGTTTGGATTATTTGTCTTTTTCCGATCATCCAAACAAATATGACGACGTTAAAGCATACTGTTATGGGGTTCTACTCGAGGTCGACTTCCTAGTTGGACAGCGTCTTATAGTAGAGGGGGTGGCGCAGTTGAGCAGTGAGTTGATTGCTTTTACTCACGGGCAAAACAGGGGTTTTACCAATAGCAAATCCCGGGTAGAGGGCATTGCATGCTTCATAGAATGGCGTTACGTCATGTAACCCAACAGTCTCCTTTTGTAGCGCTACCATTATGACAGCAGAGCTAGCAGCTCAGGCACCAAGTTGCTGATGAAAGATGCTCTCACGTGATCGGTGGTGTTGTCTTCATGATATGCAGGTATGCGCTGCAAGTCCACAACCATCATTTCCCGATACCACTTTAAGAGACTGGCTCCTGATACCCGATAACAGGATCGGTGCACCCCAAAAAATGACAGGTGTTTTATTAACCTTAAAGTGCTGAAAATGCACTGCTTTTGGCCACATGCCCGCAGCTACGCCAACAGAGCAGATCTCCTGGAGGACCGGAGATGAGAAGCAGCAACTGAGACCTGCTGTGGTGTAGGAACTTTGTGCATGCCGGAGAAAATGTAAATAAAAGATGTGATGAGTTCATGAGTCAGTCTCAATGCTGGAACCCGTTTTCAACACTAGTTAAGAAATAATCCTCATCCTCTTTCCATGACAAAGAAAGCATGGAGAGTTTTCTGGGCTCAAGAAAGTATGACTGCTGTTTCCTCAGCAGCAGACAGACCACAAATCTGTCAAGCAACACAGACGCAGTGGAAATATAGCTTGAGTCATTACGTATAACAGATGAGTTAATTGCATCATAATCATGTCATGACAATGGATTGACATGGCGATTTAATAAAGGCCACTATTTCAAATAACTGTTCCTGTGAATAATTTATTGGTACAATGGTAAGAGGGTTAAACAGAACTAGGAAAAGTTGAGGGCGATCCGGGTGAGTGACATTAAGCCTGTTATATTTGTCCTTGTATCCATCCGTGGCCCACTAAGAAGATTTACTCCAGCTTGATCTTTTTAGCTGCTTTTCCATAACACAGCTTGTAAAACTTTGCATTAAGAAATACTGCATGAAAGACATGGCCAAATGACGAATGTGAGAATATAAAGACATACATACCAAGATATTCTAATACATGGGTATGTAATATTTTATTGCTCCCAAGCCCACACTTGGGGCACACTGATGCATTTGAATCAGTGCATCTGCAGTTACTATTGACATCAAGGATAACTGATCCCAAAAGTAATTATAATTAAAAAAAAAATTATACAAGAATAATTTGTTTATTATACTTAAAGAGAAGATCAGAGTTTGTATCAGATAGTGCCTGTATGTGCCAGTGTATTTCATCACAGTCTTCAGAATCATTCAGGATTCTGAACTGGAGTGTATATCACTGACTGCAACAGCAAAGAGAATGTTTCATTGAGATTTGCTTCACAGGTCTAGTGAAACGACAAATGAAGATATTCTACATGATGTGTGGTACAGTGGGGCGCCAACCTTGCCTCTACTGCTACTAGCTGGGTTTCAGGACAGACTGTCCTCAAACTCAATACCAATTCTCTACCCTAAATCAAGAATATTGTGAACAGGGGGATAGTAGTTTTCTCACCAAGAAAATTCACTTTTAATTCAAATTCGTGTTCATTTTGAAACGTGCAATTTCCTCATTCAGTCAGACATTTTTGCAAGGATAGGAATGCTATGTGTGATTCTTTTCAATGCATGCATGAAAAATGAAAAATAGATTAAGCTCAGGATTAAGAACCAGATTGCAGACGGCGGTTACTGCACAGATGGGCGACTGTCACAGGAAAAAAAACGGTTGATGAATCAAGTTCTTGACTCTAATCGTTGACGACCAGTACCACATCTACGATGCAGTAGATTCCACAGACCACTGAACGGGCACTATTTTGAGATCATGCACAAGTCTACTAGCTCCGGCAAAGTGAACGTTGGAGGAATTACAAGTAATTAACAGTTGAGATACTGCACAGCATCAACAGTTTATGCGTCGTGCGAATGCGTGTTGAAAAGCAGAGGTTTAAAAAGGAAAAAAAAAAGAATACGTACCTCAGCATAAGCAGTAGGACAGCGACTGGCAACGCCGTTTCCATGTGCCCCTTTTTCCTCATGCCTCCTCAAAGAAGCCGGAACCTCCACTTTCTCTGAGCCACAGCAGCCACTCAAATAAAAGAGAAAATCAACTGGGAAACATCACTTACGCGCGCTAACAATTGAAACTGTAATGGCCGAGCTTGCACTCAGTAGTAAGAAGAGTATCGCAGCTAGAGAAAGTCACCAGCTGTTCAGTCAGCGCTCGGAGCTCGCGCTTTGCCCCGTGAGGCACGGACCCCACCCCCTGATGGAGATGGAGTGAGTGACAAGTCAGTAAACCAACCATCTACACACTTTGTCTGTGTTGGTGCGTAAATTGGTTGTGACAAAGTGGACCGCGATAGTTCTCCTGCCACGCACGCTTCTCATTTCATTCGTTCTCATCCCTATTTGTGTCTCGTCTTCCTTCTGCGCGGCAGTGCACGAACACTGAGGTTCAAATGGCTGAAATTTGTGTTTCGTTAAATAGACAAATTAGGGGGCAGATTACAATTTGGTGGACGTAAAAACTCGGTTTTTTGTTGATTTTACGAAAAACAAAACTAAAAAACTGCCGATACTTCAGCAAATGATGACAAAATGAATTTCGTAAACATCTCGTTGGAATACATTAGAAATGAAAAAAAAATAAAATTAATTTGAGACTTTTTTTTTCTAATTAAGAGACAGCATTTCACTAACAATGACAACACAATACTTCAACATAGATGTACTGGTGCACCTGCCACTTGCTTCTCTGTTTCACACCGTCCCTTCTCGCTTTTGTTTGCATCTTTTTCCAAATCAATTTAGTTATAAATTCTGCCATCTTGGTCCCTGCTTTCTTCTCGACCTTCTCTGAATGGATATCACCAACCCAAGGTTTCAAGTGGATCCCAAGATTACAGCAGGAATGACGTAGTGAGAGGAGAAGCAGTCAAAGTATGAGCTTGGAAAGAAGAAGAATGAAGCTCCTTAGATGCACAACAATAAATGTGTGTGCTGAAGAGAAATTAAGAGTGGCAGCAGGTGATCTGTGATTAAGAGACCAGCCTACAGGTTAGAGAGCGTGGCTCTGATACAGACAGGAAGCTGAGTGAGAAGTGGCAGAGTTAAAGACAAGCAGGTTTTCATTGGGATTTACTAGGAAGGACAAGATGAGAAACCAGTATATAAGAGGAACATGGAGATGTTTGGGGACTAGACGGTTCCCTCACGTGGACAGGAGAAACAGGGGACACATTGAATTATCCTGTTCACTTTTATAAATCACACACATTAGTGTTCATAATTTTTAAATATTTTCTCCTTATCATTATTTCACAGATGGATGCAGCAGTTGGTGCAGTACACAGCTTCACAGAGACTGAACAGAAGTGGCATAAAGCCACAACAATGAGAAATTGCATTTGTGAGTGTGTGTGTGTTTTATGCATTTGTGTCCGAGTGAGGTCTAATTTTCGGGAAAAACCCCCTTGTGGCACCTGCTTGTCGGACCCCAGAATTTAAGTCTCAATTTGAAAAACAGATCCCTCAGGGTCCTCATGAGTAATGAACAGTCCAAGCCCTATTGCTATCTGGGTAAAATGACCCAGATGGCATCTTGGCCTCTGGAAGACTATTGTAGCTGTTATGCACTCTTTGAACTGCACGACTCCCAATTGGTGATTGCAATGTAACTCAACAGAACCACTCCTACTCACTGTGTAATGTTCAGGCATGTCAACTTGTCCAGCTGTGCATCGCTTATATTTACTAGACTGGAGGCAGTGAGTCGCTGTGTAAATGCATGTGTCACGAGCCCTCCCAACCTGTCAGAACTGTTAAGGACCACTTCCTGCTATTGCCGTTTCTCTCCCTTTCTCTCTCCCATCCAGCAGTGGGGGTGTCACCAGTTCTCCGCTGGCGGCTGCAGCAGGGTCACACACCTGATCCCAATTTGCCACTCCCGCTCTGGTTTCTTAAACGCCGACCAGATGTCAAACGGCGTCACTTCGTTAAATGTCTTCGACCTGCGATGAGTCTCCGTGTCTGCTCTCTTGTTTTGGACTTCTTGCGGGTGCGCCTTGACTTTATGAGTTTCAGACTGTTCTCTTTTTAGTTTTGCAGTGTGTCTGTTGCCTGCCCCCCCCCAATCCTGTGGAATCTTGTTTGGACATTACCGGGGCTGGAACACTGGTTTTAGCTTCTTATTTCGTGCAAGTGGACATTATTCACCGTCCAGTATTTTGAGTTTCTTTTGACGGAAATTGTCTCCCTCTACTGGAGTGGTTGGGTACCGTTCTGAGCTTAGTTTCTTTGTAATAAATCGTGTTTGAATTGTCATTTGGGCTCTCGTTTCCTTCCTGCTGCACGTGGGTCGTTACAAAACGAACTGACAGAAATGGAACCAGCAACAGTGAGTGAGCGGCATCATATTGTTAGTTCTCAGAGTGCTCATATTGTCTGGAGAACGGTCTCAAGGAACTCTCAAGAGACTTTTTGTAAACTTGCTGCAGCTGTATCCTCCTCTTGACCAGTTGTTGGATCTGCTTCTTCTTTTGATCAAGCCTATGTCCCTGCTGGCATAATCCGTGAACCTTCCCACCCCCGAAGTGTGCCAGTGATGTCTGGCAATGTTCTTGGTTCTTGCTACAATGTAGCCCGGTTTTTGACTGACAGCTGTTCTCTTATTCTTTGGACTGTGCTAAAATACACGGAACCAAAAATATAAACTCCCTATGCCAGACATTTACGTTTTTACATGATACAGCTGGAAGTGGGATTCTCTGTGAACATCACTCCTCAGCGTGCCAAAGGCAGTTGAACGTGTGCATTTGCCCTTGCTAGTTGGTTCTGACAGTGGACACCGGTAAGATCCAGACCAAGGTGAGGATTCCGAGAATTAGGCCTGCACAATTCAGGGGAAAATATGAATCACGATTTTTTTAGTGAAGTTTGAGGTGCTGATAAAGATTTGTGGAAGGGAGGCTCTGATCAGGGTTTTTGCTGCCGATCACTGATACCGATCACATGGATTGACAATGAATTTGTAATCAAAATGATGAGACCTTCTGTGTCAAAGATGTGAAAATATGAACCATTAAATCATTTTCATTCAGAAAAACCTTGCAGAATGCAGCGACTATTATATCAAGAGGACACAACTGCAAAACATGTCATTTGATGTGAGACGTCGCATGTGAGTCTCTAGAGACTGTGCTGTGTCCGTGAAATATTGACACACTGTAGCGGGACTCCGAGACAGAGAGCACTGCATTGATGAAAGTTTCCACTTCAGATGTTTTCAACAGTTTCTGGTGGCTGACGAATTCTGCACCTGACTCCAAAACTGGGACGGTTCCGGTCGATTCTGTCTCTGTGTAAACAACGCCTGAGAAAGGCTGCTCACCTAGCTCAGTGAAATGAATGATTATTCTTTTGCCAATTAGCTTAGTGTTCCGAATGTCACTCGGGGACCGGCGGGTGTTGCAAAGTGTCAGCTGTGCTAACAGCTGCTGAGGAACCAGCGCTCTCACTTTCATGACCTCGCAACACTCTCCATGCTCCGTCCTTTTTTTCGTAACATGTTCGTTTTGAGGCTGTTTGGGGGCTGATTCTCTTCACTAGTTCCCGGTTTTTCATCCATATTCCTTCAGTTTCTATCCTGTCGCCGACTTACCCAATCACTACTGCGTTCATGTCACCACTGAAACACGTGACTACAAGGCACTTTGTCATTGGTTGAAGGAGAAGTCACAAGCATTGTGGGAACTCAGAAAGTACTAGCTTGCAGCGCCGCTTGGGAGCGTAAAACTCACAAAGGAAAGTAGCATCTGCGATGCAAATCCAGTCGGTTCGTAAATTAAATGTGAATCGAAATTAACTGAAAACCATGTATGAAGCAGACATGATCGCCGCATACTTGCAGGATCGTCTCAGACCTGCAACACATGCAGCAGATGAAATTGTCGGTCTGCACAACGGAAGCATCACACCACACCAACAGTCCGTAACTGCTTGCGAGAAGCCAAGTGCATTCTCGGTAGGCCTGCATGATAAGTCGTTTAAAAATTGCGATTACGATTCACCCTTGTGTCTGATTTATTTTTCAATTAGCACAGCTTTTTTGTCATGGTTTATGTGTGCAATAAACTACGTATTTCATGAGGAAAAAAAATCGTGGCAGAGAATTGTGATATCAATTCTCAAGTAAAAAATCGTGATTCATATTTTCCCCTGAATTGTGCAGGCCTAATCTCCACTGTCTTCTGGGGGTTGAGCTCCAGTTGTTGTTGCTGCACCAGGACACTAGCCGCTCCACCTCCCTCCCGTAGGTCGACTCATCTCCACCTGAGATGAGCCTGATGATGGTCGTGTCATCCGCAAACTTGATCAGGTTCACGGACTGGTGGCTGGAGGTGCAGCAGTTGCTGTGCAGAGAGAAGAGCCATGGAGAGAGAACACAGCCCTGAGGAGACCTGATGTTGAGGGTCGGTGAGTCGTCCCCAGCCACACGCACTGACTCTGGCTGGTCAGGAAGTCTGTAATCCACCTGCAAAGGGAGTCAGGCACGTTGAGTTCATTGAAGATGGCACAGACGAAGGCTGGCCTGGAATTATTTGTGATGGATGAACTGGCGCTGATGTTGAGACGGAACAGAGACTTTTCCTCTTCTTGTGTTTTGTGTTTCACAGAGACGTGGTTGAGCGACCTCATCCCAGACACTGTGCTTCATCTGGTGGGATTTCAGCTTTACCGCGTGGACCGGGTTCCGGAACTCACCGGCAAAACCTAAGGCTGTGGAGTGTTTCTACATCAACAATCGCTGGTGTACGGACGTGATGGTGATTTTTCACCACTGCTCTCCCTCTCTCGTCATGAACTGAGACATGAGACACTGAACGTGAGTTTGCTTCATTCATTCTGGCTGCCATATATATCCTGTCCCCGTGCGGATGTACGTGAAGTGTGCTCGCAGGTCAGGTTCTGCATGTGGAGCGAACTTTCCCGGACTCTCCTGTGATTGTGTTTGGTGACTTCCACAAGGCGACTCTGAGCGAGGAGCTTCCCAAGTAGCGTGCTGGATCACTGTTACTCATCGCTCCACAACTCTTAAGGTACGTTCACACCGAACGTGACTTCCGCGAGCGACACGACTGATTTACATACGAAGTCAATGGAGTTGGGCGATTAACAGCGATCAGCGGCGACCAACATGGCCGCGACACGACTGGAGCGTGCGATGCTACGCGATTTGAGCTACATACGGTGACTGCGGCTACTCAAGACGACACAACTGGGCTACTGTGACAGTAGCGGAGCGTTGACCAATCAGAGACCAGATCCGCGAGTGACGTGTCCCGGCGGAGGAGAACCTAATCGCTGCGGTTGTTTACATGCAGACCTTCCGCCGTCCTGTCGAGAGAGACAGAAATTGTGCATTTTTTAATTTCCACAGGAACATAAATAGGAAGAATCTTGTCCGGAGGGAAAGTTCGCCACAACGGTGGCGTGACTGGCGAGTTGAGACCTTTATATATTCGCCTAAACGCAATGTCCACCGAGTTTACGTGGCGAATGTACTGCTGCGACTGTAGAAACTACGTATGTATGGCGACGAGATAAATAATTACTGTTTGTGATTTAATTTAATTCAGATGAGACGTCATGAAGGGTCTGTTTATATGAGGGGAGGACGGTGACCGAGGAGCGGAGTGGTCAGCGGCATCTAGTGCCGTGAAGTGACCGCGGGGACCGTTCTTCGCAGGTAGCTTTGCACGTTAATTTAGTGGTGACATCCTGAGTACTAGCTCAAAATTAAAAAGAACGTATGCCGCTTTCTATAGTGCTTTTTTTTCAGTATAGCTAGTACAATTATGTAATCACACTATGCTGTCATTAAAGAGAGGAGGAGGATGGATCCACTCATGATGTTGGTGATGATGAAGAGGATGGACCTTCCTCTGCCTCACCTGGTGCTGCTGCATCTCCTCCACCTGCCACTGGCGCCTCCTCATCCACTGCTGCTCCCCATGTATGTAGAAATAACATTTTCTAGCATTATTCTATTTTTTTTTTTATTAAATGTTATTGTTCTACATCATTCAAGCACTGTCATAGTGACATGACTTGCTTTAGGTTAACTATTGCTGTCCTATACTGATTTTATTTATTAGTACTCATCACTATCTCTATTGAACTCAACTTTCATTATGTGCAGGACACCGAAGGAAGAGAGCAATGGAGGAAGGGGTCACCAGATGCTGAAGCTGAGCTCAAACATCTACTAATGTACTCCCTCCACAAACCCAGCTCAGAAGACGGGATAGTTTTCAAGGTACTTGTTCCTTCCAGGTTCCACATAAATTTAAAATGTACATGTTACTTTACCAAGCAAAACAACAGCTGACTGAAATTTGGATCATTTGGACCTGTCATTTATTTTCTTTGTAGCCACAGTCTCATTAAAGAGCCGGACGCCGCCCTTCTTCCTCCGCCTCTCTTGACCCTCGTCCCTCTGGGGAAGATCCTTCAAAACACACCTACGTAGTTCACTTCAAGTTTGACTGTGATTCTGTGTGTATTGAATGAGTATAAATGAATGAGTTACTTTATTTTTGCAAATAAAGTGTTTGACAGTGAATATTTCTTTTTGTGGAAAATGGCTTCACAGAAAAAAATTAAATCAAAAGCACTTTGCAAAATGTCAACAAATTGAGTTGAACACAGCTTTGTTTTATTGCAGAGATTAATTATACATAGAAGGACCTATGCTTTGTTAAAATAGGTGGCTGACTCTTGAACGAGCAGTTGTGTTGCACTGATAACTGTTTTTTCCACAAAGGAGAAGCCTCATCTGCGACGAAAACATATGCGGTCGGTGGCCGTGGTCCTCTGGATGGACCTCTGCGGTCTCTCCACCCATGTTCCACTTTACAGCAAAGGACTATGCTGTCTCTTAGTGACACAACTAAGACGAACGATGTCACCGAGATAGCAAAGTCGATCACAGTGACTGATGAGCCAAGATCTAGCTGGTGGTAAAAAAAAATGAATGCAGAGCGTCACCAAAACTGGAAAGAGTCCACAACAGAATGAGTCCAAATGAAAAGCGTCACCGAACCGGGAGAAAGAATGCAAGAAGAGTCTGTAACAGGAGCGCCAACACACAATGAGCAATAAAACACAAAGTAAACTACAGAGGTTGTCAAAACGAATGCACGAGTAGGGATTAACAGATACAGAAAGAAAACCAAGAAGCCACACAGAGCAGGAAGAACAAAGGGAGTCAAAATACAAAAACTCAGAAGACCAGGGTTTAGAAATAGCCAAACAGAAGATCATTTAAACGATGGATAAATGTATGATGGCAGAGAAGGAGTCGATCTGGCACACGTTGGTGGAGTCCAGGTGTTCTTAAACTTGGAAGATTAGGGGTTGATTGGCTGCACCCTTGTGCCACAGGAACAGGAAGACAGGAGGGAGAAAGCAAAATGGGACTCAAATGACCAAAATAAAAGCGGAATAATGACACATTCTACTGTATATTTTGGGAAGAACACTCTTTCATTGTGTAACTCAGTGTTCATGTCTCCATCAACATTTACAATAGTTACACGCTTTACAGATCGACAGAAAAGAATATTTACAACATACTGTACATGTACACCTTCAGTCATCCATCAATATAGACAGACTGATGAGGCACCACCCGCGGTTTGTGATGCGTCCACTCCTCCCTGCCAACTCGCCACTCGCTTGGCAACGGCGTGTCTAATGCAGAAGCTTTTTTCAGTCTGTCATGTCAAGTTTGCATCCTGCAGCACATGCACGTTAAAAGGCGTCAACGCCACGAATTCAATATGATATTTAAAACACCAGCACTTGACGGAGAACAGTGAGTTTTCTGGTGCGCATGAAAGTGAAACTGCAGGAACCAGCGGTCACTCGCGACACTCGCCGGTCTGAGCGTGACATTCGGAACGCGAAGCATATTGCCCAAGAAATAATCATTAATTTCACCGCGCCAGATGAGCAGCCTTTCTCAGGTGTCGTTTTAAGATGGAATCAATGGATCCATCTTAAAACGAAGAATCAGAATTGATGTTACTGGAATGTCAATGCAAGTGGAGTGGTACCATTGCTTGCAGTCATTGTACTCGACCATCAGCTCTCCATTGTGCACATAGAACACATGAACTGTGCAGTGGCTTCGGTGTCTGTCCTTGTGTGTCTTCACCTTGAAAGGAAAGTTAGGTGCTGTTTTATTTTGGAAAGCAGAGAACAAATACACTCTCAGCCCCTTTTCTTTAAAGACACATGTTTCTGGCCTAATTCCTCTGCAGACTGCGGCAGCAAAGGCCAGCGCCGAGTCCACAGGTACTCTGGGACCGTTGTTGCTGAACTGCTGGTCTCATTATGGTGAAGTGACCATGAGTTGGTCGTAACAGCCATGACAGCACTTGTTTGGTTGTTGAGCTGCAGCCCTTCACATTCTGGCTGTCATAAACGGCCAGCACATTTGGTCCGCAGAAGACGTTGCTCGCTGTAACCCAGTGATTTCCATCCACATGAAGGATCTGAGCAAATTTGTCCTTCGGAGTTCCAACATCTCCACCATTCCCAATAGCTTGGAAAGGAAGCACTGATTGATAACTGTCCAATTCTGGGTGTTGAATGGACAGACACTAACAGGCCAGATCTATCTCGTCACTGGTCAGCCAGTAATTTTGGTGCGAAATACTGGTAATGTCAGATACTTTGGCCATGCTAACTATTTGCTGCGTTGGAATGGCATCACTCTGTGAATACATTTCCTATGTAGGACCATGCTTTTTGACAGAACTTTTTGCTGTCTTGTAGATTGTGCAGTCTAGCTGGCCACTGCTTTTCATTTTTTTCTCAGGAGCGACGTGAAGAAATACCAAAATTCTGGAATTATTTCATATTTCAAAGCAGATGCTTGGATGAAAACTTAAGTAAAGTAAAAAGTAAAAGTAGAAAACATGACACACGTAGAATGCACAAAGGTCAAAGGGTCATGCCTATCGCCTATCACAGCTGACATATACTGACAGTTAAACTGGGATCTGACAGATATTTTACATTACCTCCTGAGAATCAGATGCAGGAACGTTTGCCTTTATGGTTACATCCTTCACCTTTGCTGCCAATCATGGAAAAACAAAACAAGGTCGGAATACATTATAAATTATCACTTGTTATCTTGTCAATACAAATTTTCTAATATTTGTCATTGTAACATGCATGGGAACAAATGGATGCAAATAAAAAAATAATAAAAACCTTACCTTTAAAGATGGTTTTGGAAATTTTATTGGCGCTCTCAGAGGGGTGACATATATTCCTCTGGACTTCTGCTTTTTTTCCTTCCACGTTTCAGTTTCCACCAGATGTGACTTCAACATGGGTATTGGTTCTTTGTTTCAATGAAAAAAATGTTTATTTTTATTTGACCTTGTTTTAATGGATATACAAGATTCAACTGTGTTGACTTTTTAAATGAGTTACTATAACGCCTGTGCACTGTAAGTGAAATGAATAAAAGACGCCTGAGGGATCGAAATAATATAATTAATATTATTATATCAAACCTTTCTCTTCGAATGCCTCCACAAATCTTCAAACTCCATCAACAGGGCTTTGTGGGTGCTCTGTTAAAATGGATCTACTAAAGGCCCCACTTTTCTCCATAATGCCTTGGGTCTTGGTATCTGCATTGTAATTCTAATGTAGAACAAATGATGTTAATTCATAATACTACCTGCATTGTGCTCATAAATCGTAACATCTATGTCTCATCTAATGTTGTGCAACGTGTTGAAAGGCTTTGGAGATTGCCTGGTACGCAGGTCCTTGCCCATGTCTGCCAAGATCCCCTAAAATGGATGAATCACGTAAAAATCAGTTTTTCTGAATCTGAATAATGACCAGCAAAATTATAGTGTAGCACTACACAGATCAGCCTAAACATTGAAACAAAAACCCATCTTTTTATTGTTCAGAATGTATTTTAGGAAACCATTCATGTGATGAAAACACATATGCTTGGGCTTTTAACTTAGCATTATTGATTAATGAAAATGTATATGCAAAAATAATTACAATATATGTTTACAAATCCTTCGTATGAAATGACTTCCTTTAGTTTCCCATCAAATTCTTCATCTAACAACGGCATTTTAGTTTCTGGGTAAAATTTGAATTATTAAATCCATTTGCCAAAACAAAACAAAACAAACAAAAAATTAATACAGTGAGTGCATCTTCTATAATCCACTATTGATGGCTTTGACAAAATGCATTGTAATTTTAAAACTGTGAGTCTGCACATGGAGATTAATTAGAAATCCTTGTGACATTATGGCTGATCTGTGTTTATATATCAATTCAATTAAGGAAATATGAACTACTGAACCTACCTAGGATAAGTACAGACCACAGAGCTGCATGTGGAAGAAACTTTGCGACCAGTGTTTCAATGAATCATTCGGCAAGTATTCACTGGCTTCTCCAGACTGATCCACTGATCTAAATGCACACATCCGCAAAATGTTGATGAAATAGTGATTGTCCAACATCAACCTAGTGTTTTAAGCAGAAGCAAAATTCAATCAGTCACTTGCAATGTTGAATACCTGCAGAATTCATTTGCTCCACAACATCTTCTGCACTTCTAATGCATTCCCTCGGGACTAGATTTTGCATTAATTGGTGAAAGGAGAAAAACATTAAAGCAACATTAACATTTTGTGAGACCCCAAAAGTGATTGGTTTGTCTTATTGGGAGAAATGCAAATACACACGTCTGTTATAGTGTCACAATAAAATATATTGTACCTCTACCATATTCTCAGCCTCTACTTCAGAATGCTGCATGGTGGACTGTCCAAGCCGGGTCATCGTCGCCTTCAGGTTTTCAAAATGTTTGTCAACATTTTCTCCGACGCAGGGACTGGAGATAACAACTGTTGCACCAAGCAACATGTCATCGAGTTCAGTCAAAGTGCTTGCAGCAGTCAGCAATCCAACCACATGCATCCCAAACTGGTAGTGCTTTGCAATGCTGGGGAAAGAAGTTATGTAGCGAGAGCCAATAACAGAAATCAACCTTATCATGGTGGGGGAGTTTGTGTACCTTGAATGATCCTAGGAGCTATGTTGTCGGGGGCGTTATGCTCCTGGTAGGGTCTCCCATGGTAAACAGGTCCTAGGTGACGGGTCAGACTAAGAGCAGTTCAGAAGCCCCGATGACAAAACCAAAAACATCGAGGACCGTGACGTCGCCCGGCATGGCGCAGCCGGGGCCCCACCCTGGAGCCAGGCCTGGGGTTGGGGCTCGAATGCGAGCGCCTGGTGGCCGGGCCTCTGCCCATGGGGCCCGGCCGGGCCAAGCCCGAACGAATGACATGGGCCGTCCCTCCTGCGGACCCACCACCCACAGAGGGAGTCATAGGGGTCGGGTGCATAGAGAACTAGGTAGCAGTCGAGGCCGACGACCTGGTTCGTGTGGACATTCTCTGGCTCTTGGGACATGGAATGTCACTTCGCTGGGGGGGAAAGAGCCTGAGCTTGTGCGGGAGGTTGAGAGGTACCGGCTAGATATAGTCGGGCTCTCCTCCACGCACAGCCTGGGCTCTGGAACCCAACTCCTTGAGAAAGGCTGGACCCTCTACTTTTCTGGAGTTGTCCGCGGGGAGAGGCGGCGGGCTGGCGTAGGCTTGCTCATAGCCCCGCAGCTCTGCAGCTTCGTGTTGGGGTTTACCCCGGTGAACGAGAGGGTCGCGTCCCTACGCCTACGGGTTGGGGACAGGTGTCTCACAGCGGTTGCGGCTTACGGGCCGAACAGCAGTGTAGACTACCCGGCTTTCTTGGAGTCACTGGGAGGGGTACTCGACAGTGCCCCAACCGGGGACTCCATTGTTCTACTGGGAGACTTCAACGCCCACGTGGGCAATGACAGCAAGACCTGGAGGGGCGTGATTGGGAAGAACGGCCTACCCGATCTGAACCTGAGCGGTGTTCTATTACTGGACTTCTGTGCCACCCACAGTTTGTCCATAATGAACACCATGTTTGAGCACAAGGGTGTCCATAAGTGCTCATGGCACCAGGACACCCTTGGCCGGAGGTCTATGATAGACTTTGTGATCGTGTCATCTGACCTTCGGCCACGTGTCTCGGACACTCGGGTGAAGAGAGGGGCAGAGCTGTCAACCGATCACCACCTGGTGGTGAGTGCGATCCGCTGGCAGGGGAGGAAGCCGGTCAGACCGGGCAGGCCCAAACGTATTGTGAGGGTCTGCTGGGAACGCCTGGCGGAACCCACTGTCAGTGGGGTCTTTAACTCCCACCTTCGGGAGAGTTTCTCCCAGATCCCGAGGGAGGTAGGTGACATGGAGTCTGAGTGGTCCATGTTCTCCTCCTCCATTGTCAGTGCGGCTGCACGCAGTTGTGGTCGCAAGGTCTCCGGTGCCTGTCGCGGCGGCAATCCCCGAGCCCGGTGGTGGACACCGAAAGTAAGGGATGCCGTCAGGCTGAAGAAGGAGTCCTATCGGGTCTTGATGGCCTGTGGGACTCCTGAGGCAGCTGACGTGTACCGGCAGGCCAGGCGTGCCGCTTCCCGTGCAGTCTTGGAGGCAAAAACTCGGGTCTGGGAGGAGTTAGGAGAGGCCATGGAGGAGGACTATTGGTCGGCCTCGAAGAAGTTCTGGCAAACCGTCCGTCGCCTCAGAAGGGGGAAGCAGTGCCTCACCAGTGCTGTTTACAGCGAGGGTGGGAGACTGCTGACCTCGACTGGTGATGTTGTCGGGCGGTGGAAAGAATACTTCGAGGGTCTCCTCAATCCCGTCGTCACGTCTTCCACTCAGGAAGCGGGGACTGAGGACTCGGATGGCTCTCTCATCACCCGGGCCGAAGTCACCGAGGTTGTTCGTAAGCTCCTCGGTGGTAGGGCCCCGGGAGTGGATGAGATCCGTCCGGAGTATCTGAAATCCCTGGATGTTGTAGGGCTGTCGTGGCTGACACGTCTCTGCAACATCGCGTGGCAGTCGAGGACAGTGCCTCTGGATTGGCAGACCGGGGTGGTGGTCCCCCTGTTTAAGAAAGGGGACCGGAGGGTGTGTTCCAACTATAGGGGGATCACACTCCTCAGCCTCCCTGGAAAGGTCTATTCCAGGGTACTAGAGAGGAGACTTCGGCCAATAGTCGAACCTCAGATCCAGGAGGAACAGTGTGGTTTTCGTCCCGGTCGTGGAACACTGGACCAGCTCTATACCCTCCACCGGGTGCTCGAGGGTTCATGGGAGTTCGCCCAACCAGTCCACATGTGCTTTGTGGATTTGGAGAAGGCGTTCGACCGTGTCCCTCGCGATGTCCTGTGGGGGGTGCTCCGGGAATATGGGGTGCGGGACCCTCTGCTAGGGGCTGTCCGCTCCTTGTATGACCGGAGCAGGAGCATGGTTCGCATTGCCGGCAGGAAATCAGACCTGTTCCCGGTGCATGTTGGTCTCCGCCACGGCTGCCCTTTGTCACCGGTTCTGTTCATCACTTTTATGGACAGAATTTCTAGGCGTAGCCAGGGGGCGGAGGGGATCCGGTTCGGGAACCACAGAATTTCATCTCTGCTATTTGCGGACGATGTTGTTCTGCTGGCCTCATCGGACCGGGACCTTCAGCATGCGCTGGGTCGGTTTGCAGCCGAGTGTGAAGCGGCCGGGATGGGGATCAGCACCTCCAAGTCTGAGGCCATGGTTCTCGACCGGAACACGGTGGTTTGCTCTCTCCAGGTTGGTGGAGAGTTCTTGCCTCAAGTGGCGGAGTTTAAGTATCTCGGGGTCTTGTTCTCGAGTGAGGGAAAAAGGGAGCGTGAGATTGATAGACGGGTTGGTGCAGCGGCGGCAGTGATGCGGTCGCTGTATCGGACCGTCGTGGTGAAGAGAGAGCTGAGTCACAAGACGAAGCTCTCGATTTACCGATCGATCTACGTTCCCACCCTCACCTATGGTCACGAGCTTTGGGTAGTGACCGAAAGGATGAGATCGCGGATACAAGCGGCTGAGATGAGTTTCCTCCGCAGGGTGGCTGGGCGCACCCTTAGAGATAGGGTGAGGAGTTCGGTCATCCGGGAGGAGCTCGGGGTGGAGCCGCTGCTCCTCCACATCGAGAGGAACCAGCTGAGGTGGCTCGGGCATCTGATCCGGATGCCCCCTGGACGCCTCCCTGGGGAGGTGTTCCGGGCATGTCCTACCGGGAGGAGACCCCGGGGAAGACCCAGGACTCGCTGGAGAGATTATGTCTCCGGTCTGGCCTGGGAACGCCTCGGGATCCCCCGGGAGGAGCTGGAGGAGGTTTGTGCGGACCGGGAAGTTTGGGCTTCCTTGCTCCGAATGCTGCCTCCGCGACCCGACCCCGGATAAGCGGCAGAAGAAGGTGAAGGTGAAGGTGAACATTATACATTGTTTTCCAGTCAGATCAAAAACAAAGTCATTGTTTTTTGCAAAGTGTCTTTGCATTTTTCATGATGTGGCTTAAGCACCGATGAAGGATTGTAATGGTGCAGTCCTTCATGGTGGCTTTTCCAGTCAATATTCGGTAATGTCTTGTCAAGAGACCATCCAAGATGCTCATGCAAAATGTTGTGCAATTGACTGCATCAAGATGATAAAGCCATCACAGATAACCATTTTAGGACTTTTTGAATTAGACCCATACAATTTTCTGTGACTTGTCTGAAAGAGGCTGTTGTGTGGTCACAAGTCAGGAATGTCGCAACTGGAAAGGGCGAGCATCCTTTAATTGGGTACCTGATGACCAGTTCGTACACGTAATATGGCGCACAACTTCCCTTATTGTTTTTCAGGATGCTCCCTGTTGCATCTAGATACATGTCCTCTCGTGTCCTATCATGGAAGATGTGAATGCTCCTTTCCGACCACGCCATCACTCAACAGAAGGCACGGAGACGAGAGTAATTTAAGAATTTAATCAATGAAGACGAGACAATATACAAACACGTAATGAGAACAAGAGGCGCTGGAACCGGAACGCAGTCCGGGAACTACACCGAGGGACTCTGGAAGAATCTGAAACAGAAAGAAGGCGAATTAGAATCAAGCCTCAATAACGAGGAGAACATGAGTCACGTGACCGACGCAAACGATATAGGAGTGTGGCAAATCGGCTCTTCCAAACTCTCCCTATTTACTCAAAAAAACTTTAACTTCCAGCTACTTTTCTTTACTTGTGGAACATTTAAACTTCTTTGGAAATTATTATACTTCGCTGAGATGGCAACTAGCATGAGAAAAGGAACTACGAAGCAACCCTCGCCACCACGCATAGCTGACGGCAATGAGTTAGCAGAACTTGTTAAGCTAGCAGTAGAAGACGCCCTAAAGAGGCTATCCCGTCACTTGTGAACAAAGTGGTTGCTCAAATGGTTGGGAAAATTCAACGCTTTGCACATAAATTGTGGATATTCGAGGAGATATTTCCAGATGCACGGAGGAAAGCGAGAACCGGTGGGCGGAGATGGGGGTTCGTTACACTTCACAACACACCCAACTTGAGGAGAAATTTTCTTGGAGGACTTGGAGGACAGGGCTCGAAGAGACAATCTACGAATTCAGGGAGTACCTGAACATTCAAACAAAGGTTGGCTTTTTCGGATACGATGGACGCACTACAGAAGCTGGATTTCCACACTTTTCTTTACTACCCGGCGACACTGAAGGCTACTTGCGGAGGAGCGAGTCACATTTTTCAATCTCCAGAGGAGGCGAGGAAATTCATGGAATCACTCAAATAATCTAAGAATCAAGCTGTGATCCAACACATACGGTATCAAATCGAACTACAACCTGTGTTTGCCTATCACACGGTATGCTCTGACTTAGTTGTCTCAAAAGTGTTGAAGGTGTTCATTTTATTGTCCAGTTTATGTAGTTTATGTTTCATTTAAGTAGTTTCTCAGTTATGATGAACAATATGTAGCTTGTATGTGTTTATGTAGTTTTGAGTTTGCTTGTAAATTCATTTGTATTCATTAAGGGGAGAGGGAGGGTGTGTCGTGTGTTCAGGGGCATTAGAATGTTCGAGGTACAAATGGGTGAGGGTCGATTTCCTTGCAGAAATCAGTGTTAACGGTTGTGTTTTGTTTTTTTGTTTTCTTGGGGACGGGGTGATCACAGTATTGTCTCAGCTCGCTTCACGCCCCTTGGTCTGTTTCAGAAGGTTTCTCGGTGGCGATTTAATATCACACTTCTGAAAATTCACTTTTCTGTGAATATATGACAGAGAAATTATATATATTAATTCAATAATTTGAAAACAAATTATTGAATTAATGAAAGCTCGGTGGATTATCCCAGATTTCTGTGGGACTCCATTAAAGGTTGTATCAGAAATGTATCACTCTTTTTCATCATACTTAAACAAGACTAGGTGAAATAAAATAAGAGAATTGGAAAACGCTTTTACTCAATTGACTTTAGAACAGCAAGCAAATTATGTGGAGACCACACAACGGCGCATATCTACAGTAAAATTGGAACGTAATTCTTTACTGAGACAGAGAGCAGAATTTTTGATGCATAGGGTGAGAAGAAGGTATTATTTTCAAGGGGTGAGACCGAGTCACCTGCTGGCTCTAGGAATAAAAAATCAAGAAAAATATTCCAACATTGTCTGAAGTAAAACGCCACATGGTACTGTGAGCAATCCTCAATAAATCAATGCAGAGTTTAAATCCTTCTATTCAAATCTCTTCAAATCTGAAATCACTGCCAATCAAGATCAATTTGACTATTTCTTTCAGGACCTTAATCTTCTCCAGATAGTTGATTATGAACGCCAAGGATTAAACAACCCAATTACATTACAGGAACTGAAAAAAGCTTTAATGCTTATGAGGAAAGGCAAAGCTCCAGGTTGGGATGAAATCCCACCTGAATTGTATATTACATTTTTTGATATTCTGGGACCTCCCCTCCTAAACATGAATACTGCAATCTCAAAAGGAGCATTCAATAACAGCTCAAACTTGGCAGTCATTACAGTACTCCCGAAAAAAAACAAAGATCTGAGAGACCTCTTTCCTTACTAAATGGCGACATCAAGGTGTATCCAAAAATACTTGCCTCAAGGATTGAGGAAACTGTAGGTAAACTCATTCACACTGATCAAACCGGGTTTATTAAAACTCAATCTGACAATGTTCGCCTCCTTCACGTCATCCATGCAGCTGAAAGTTTAGACATTCCCTGCCCTGATCTTATCCTTGGATGCAGAAAAAGCATTTGATAGGTTGGAATGGGAATATCTTTGGGAAAGATTATCTAGATTTGGTTTTGGGGAACAATTTATTCTCTTGGTTAAGATATTATCTGCAAATCCTACTGCAATGGTATATACTGGAAACATTTATTCCACACAGTTTCAGGTCTCTTGGGGTACCAGACAGGGATGCCCCCTGTCACCTTTACTTTTTGCGTTGTCTCTTGAACCCTGTGCTCAAAAAATCAGACAACATCCATCTATTAATGCGATTACTTTCTGCAACACAGAACATCGTACATCACTATACGCAGATGATATACTTTTGTACTTAAGCAACGTGTCCCGAATGTCACACATGCTCTCTTTGTTCGATACTTTTAGCTCTTTATCCTATGGACCAAATCATCGTTAATGAATTTAAATTCTCGGGCAGAATGTATGACATTACTGTCACACATACCTGTAGTAAGAAATTCAAATATCTTGGTGTGGAAATTTTTTCATGACTCTCCCTAATTGTTAAAAACAATTTCCAAAACATATATACCAATATTAAGAATGACCTTGATCGCCTCTCAAATCTCCCCAATTCATTCCAGGCACGTATATCAATAATAAAAATGGACATTTTACTTCCGTTAAATTTCTTTTCTTCCATGATTCCCCTCTCTCCAGCTAAAGACTATTGGCAAAAACTTAATTCATAAAAGATTGAGGAGAACCTGGCACATCCTCACAGATTGCAGGACCTTGCATACTCAAATATTTCAATCAAGCAGGCTAGACTCAGTATGGGACCCACCATTTCACATCTACTCAATACTTACAAAACAGCAATGAAATATGCAAATGAAGACATAAAGTGGCACCACCATTCACCAATCTTCAATAATAATCTACTTTTATCTGGGAAGAAACCCTTCACGTCTACCAATTGGGAGAGCAGGGGTGTACACACACTCAAAGATGTTTTTGATTATAGAGGTTTATTAAGCTTTAACAATCTGAAAAATAAGTATAATCTACCTGGTTCATCTTTTTTTTATATATCTACAACTGAGATTAGCAATGTGTGCTTATGGTGGTCCATCACACCCTTAACACAAATTATTAACCTCGTCACACATTACGAGAGGTATAATGTCAAAACTGTACAAATTCTTTTCTGAAGCACAATCACCGGTGGAAGCTACATGGTGTCGAGATTTAGCTCCAACTGATACATTACAAATTTATTCAAAGGTGCACCTCATACCCAGAAATCGCTTTCTCATGAAGTTAGCTGAATCTTCCAACTGCAACTGGTGTTCTGTCAATACACCTGGAACATTCTTTCATATGTATTGGGAGTGTCCTGAAGTGTTTGCATTCTGGAAGCCAGTTTTGTTGCTTATGTGTGTGATCTTATTGATCTACAAATCCCAGCTGGCTTGAATTTATCCCTCCAACAAAAACGGCTTTTATGGACTTGCCATACTGCTGCAAAGAAGATGCTTGCTTTGAGATGGGGACCACCCCACTCTCTGTCAATATCACAATGGACGAACACCCTACTGGATATTGTGCAAATGGAGAGATCGGTTGTGCGAATGGATGGTGCAAGAATAAAAAATGTGAAATCCTGGAACTCAATATATGTTAAGATCAGAGAGAGAGTGGAAAACGACTGTGTATAATACTGACTGCTTTTTGTTCTTTTTTTATTTTAATATATATTCTAAAAAAAAAAAAAGACTCTAGGGGTGCTACCAGAAAGTTGGGAGGGGGGTGTTGATGTAAATGCAATGCATTTCTTGTATTTTTCTGACAAATTGTTAATAAAAAATGTATGAAAAAAATAAATAAATAATGATAATAAAGCCTGAGCTTGTGCGGGAGGTTGAGAGGTACCGGCTAGATATAGTCAGGCTCTCCTCCACGCACAGCCTGGGCTCTGGAACCCAACTCCTTGAGAGAGGCTAGACTCTGAGGGGTGTGATTGGGAAGAATGGCCTACCCGATCTGAACCTGAGCGATGTTCAACTACTGGATTTCTGTGCCACCCACAGTTTGTCCATAACGAACACCATGTTTGAGCACAAGGGTATCCATAAGTGCTCATGGCACCAGGACACCCTGGGTCGGAGGTTTATGATTGACTTTGTGCTCGTGTCATCTGACCTTCGGTCGCGTGTGTCGGACACTCGGGTGAAGAGAGGGGCAGAGCTGTCAACCGATCACCACTTGGTGGTGAGTGTGATCAGCTGGCATGGGAGAAAGCCGGTCAGACCGGGCAGGCCCAAACGTATTGTGAGGGTCTGCTGGGAACACCTGGCGGCAGCCTCTGTCAGTGGTCTCTTTAACTCCCACCTGCAGTGTTGCACTTTCAAAGGTGGTTCTAGGTGGGACAAATGTCACACAACCTGTCTCCAATATTAGGGGGGACTCATCCCCTACAGTTCCTATGCCTATGGCTCAAAAACATGCTGTGCATAAGCCACCAAACTCAGAAGCTCTGCTTGTTAATATTGGGAAGAAATTTGGGAATTTCCCAGTTCTGAGGACCACTGGTACACACCACAATTACTGGACTTAAATAATCCTCAAGCTTCAACTCTGTTTCACTTTGATCAAATTACTACTACGCATCAACACACACCGTAGATTTCATCATTTACGGTACCTGTGCCCAGAGTTTCATACAGGCTTGTGTTCAGCCTGACAAAAGATATAATGTGGAGGTGCAGAGGGCCACACAGACGTGCGTTAATATATATAAAATTATTAGTATCATTAAAATTCACAGCAGTTTAGACCTTATGAAAGAGTTAAATTTGACGTATGGCTATGTATGGCTAGTTATGGTGGAGAATCTTGCAGTTGGAGCTTCTCTGTGTGGCCATTGAACAAGGAGCATAGCAAATTGTACAGTAGAACACATGTACAGTCAAATGAACTAGTTTACATTATCTCACTGTGCCGCTTGTAATGAACAGAGCAATTAATACATACAAGGTTAACGAAACAGAAAAAGTCAATCTGCTAGGAGGAGTGATTCACTGTTAGTTAGAAGGAAATCATTGACGGTCAAAGGACATATAGCGCAAACACAAGCACCCAACACAAGGGAGTTGTGGCAGGCATTTAAGGTTGAATATATGTTTATGTTTAATATTCATACTTTTTAACACGTTGCAGTTATCCAAAGACAATGCCACACACGCACAGTTCGAAAAGTGAGAAAATACACACATTTTAATGGAATGGATGTGCTGTGTCGTATTTGTTCTATGCTTGTTTGACAGAAATACAAACAGAACAGGAAATATTCCTACAACACAAAATTTGTCAGCAGTTATCAACCTGTCAAGATGATCCACTAAAAAAGTACCACTGGGGTGGTAGAATCTTTTTCTCCAACCAGTCAAGAGCACACAATTTGACCGTTCAGTTGTCTGAAGAATGTATTGGGTTCATTTTCATTAGTGCCGCTTGTTTGCTTGGAGCAAAAACCTTCATCCATAATAAATAATATGCTATCCCATCAAATTCGTGATATAAATGAATTTTCATATGTCTACGGTGACAAAATGCCTTGTCTACATCATAATTGTGGCACAATGGCTGAAGTAGAGTGCTGAGGAGGTTTTTTAAGTTGTACGGATTTTACAGCTTCTACAATTAATGCAGTCAATACAAATTCAAAATCTCAAACTGAAAAGCAACATGCCACATTGTGTGTATTTAAAATACCAATTCATATATTAACAATCAAATAACATCTTGACATGACACATATAAACTCTTGTCTGAACTGTTTTGTCCCCAGGGCCATGCTGGAAGATCCAGCTGCTGTACCTGATTACACAGCTCTATATTTAACGAGTCGGCCAGATCAGGATCTGTTTGCACTCGACCACGAGAAGCAATGTTGTCTCGTGGTCAGTGCTAATGTAATATAAAAAGGTAGAGGTTAGGTAAGGCACAGCATGGCACTCCTTTCGTTCTACACTTAACAACCTGTCAATTGCTATTTAAAGCTGTGCATCACTAATGAGGAGAGCCATGAAAGAAGATAATACACTACAATTCGTCAAACATAAAATTTGACTGGTTTCCATGAGCCCGTTGAATCCATAAGGCCCACTTCCTTTATATTAAAAAAAAGTAGGCCAGGCAGTTAGGCAGTATGTGTGTGCGCTGTGGAGAGAAATGGAGGGAAGTGTCCGTCTGTGTGTCTTTGTTGGGACCCTGCCAGCAAACGAGTGGACTTTTCAAACATAAAATTTGACAGGTTTCCACAGTGAGTGCTTTATGATAGCGGGACTGATGTTGTATGCTGAGGTGATAGAGTTCTTGGGAGAGGCCTTGGCTCATCATCCACATCGGCCCATGCTGGTTTTTAATGTTTCGTGCAGTGTTTAAAAATAAAAAGGAGGAAGCAAAGACACATACTTGGTTGTTGAAGACTCTCACACTCTATTCGAAACGGTAAAGATGACGGCAAACCAAACGGTTTCCACGGCTGGTGCTTTATGATAGCGCAACTGATGTTGTATGGAACTGTATGCTGCTTTGTTATCGCTGTCGTTATTATCTGTTTTGTAATTACCATATGCGGGTGGGTGAGAGAAATGGAGGGACGAGTCTGTGTGGTCTGTGTATGTGTTGGGACCATGGGGTTCATAGAGGACTCCTTATGGAAGAGTTATGTTCATGAAAACAGAAACATCTAAATAAAGTTCATTGGGGTGTCAAAAATCCCTGGATGATGGGTAAATCTACACGATATCAGGCGTATGTCTTCATATGCGGTTTCTTTATTGAAGAGTTTGTGAGTTTGTGTGTGTGTGGGGTCATAACAAGTTAAGCGCCAGAAGAAGTTCTAGGGAGGTTGAGACGTAAATCGCCTCTCCAGAGAAGGAGATGTATGTGTTCACACAGGACTGAAGAGTCTGTAAGATATTGTGTGTACGGGGCAAAAAAGAAAAAGCCGTATGATTCTCAGTCAGCAAAAAGCACAGGATGTCTGGGGGAAATCCTTTGTATCGACCACCTTCGACTCGCTCCAACAAGTCACTGTCAGAACTCTGTGTGAACTCGCACCACCGCGACAGTCGATGTAGAATTCAAACATGAGTATGTGATTAGGCACTTTTAAGACGTCAGATGTTTATGTTTAAACACTATTCGCTTGTCTAGTGATGAAGAAAACAGTATTTACTCAACTCACAAAACAGTAAGAAGTATAGCCACTAATCTTTCATTATCAAGGAGCAGTACACCTTTAAACATCCCGGCATCATCAGAACTAGCGTATGATGTCCCTTTAAACAGGCTCGACGAACTTGTAAACGTTTCAGATGAAACTTCTGATCATAACGAACCTGAACATCACTCACCAACACTGTCCAGGGAGGGTTCAAGAGAACGCCGAGCGTGTAGATGTTGATGGATTTCAGGTTAAAGTTCAAGTACTGAGTCTGAGATGTAGATTCGTCATCCCTCCGCAGCACCTGACATGGCTGAACTCTACAGAAACATACTGGTACAGCTTCTTGACATGGCAACATTGCATCTATCCGTCACCCGCAGAATATGGTGACAGTTTCTGAACAGGTAGAGTTCTACCGCTGGTACGATCAGTTCAAACATGGTAGGTTTGATTTTAAGGCAGAGGCTGTACATTACTGTAAAAATGATATTCTGGCTGTTCCATATTCAGGGAAGAGTTTCTCAACGAGTCTTCCATTGACCCCTTTATGAGTGTGACCCTGCTGTCAGCATGCTCCAAAGTGTACAGGACAAACTTCCTGGCTCCGGAAACACTGGTGGTGCCATGTCCCGCCAATTACAGCAGACAGTGCAAAAGTGACTCAGATTCAGCCATTCAGCAGATGGAGTGGGAGATACACACTAAACACTCAATATACACCCAAAACAGCTTTAAACCACGCTGAGAAGCAACTGGGCTGTTTTCATGTGGATGGTTATGACAATATTGATGCCGTTAAACAAGTCTGGGAATTTCATGAATGTTTTTATCATGGCTGTTGTCGTCGGGTTTAGGTTTTCAAGGTCTTGTGTACAAGGCGATTGGCTATAACATAAGCCGTCCCTAGTTCCGAGCACACTACCTCCCTTTGCCTCTCTGGTAAAGGGCCCCTCGGTTGGTCAACTCAGTCAGCCTCTTGTTGCGGACACGGTTCTAAGACTATAATAAGCGTATCAACTATACCTTATTATATTAGTGAGTAGTGTCGGCGCTTCACTGAGCGGGTTATTTAATTAGCCCGACCTGTTAAGAAACAGGTTCTTGACCTTACAATGCTACACCTCTTACCGTAGTCTCTTTACTTAACTTCGTTTAGGGACTCATGATTAGATCCTAAATCCATTCCTTTTCAAATAACATATTTCCCCATAAATGCCTAAAACTACCACCTAATCATTGACACAATAATTCAGGATGGAATAATGCTACCATGTGAGACACTCATTACATGTGCAACAGGAGGAAATCAAACAATAACTCACCTATGACCCAATTGATGGCAGTAGGTAGGAGCCAGTTGATTCTTTAGTAGTCAGGGATCAACGCCGTTGTGCCTTTTCAGCACTTAATTCGTACTCAATTTTATTATGTTTTTTGTCACAAAAATGTTTCTTCAAAAAATTAATAAAAGAATAGTAAAAACAGCAAAGTCAACCAAGAATAATAAAATCCATAAACTCAAGGGTATTGCCAGACGCTGATACCCAACAGTATCAAAAGTACCGCCAGACGCTGGTACTAGTACATATACTTCAAAAACCATCCGTCCAACCAACCAACAAACGTCCGTTTCTCACGCCAAGGCAATTAATCATATCTTTAACTTATCTTGTTTTTCTCCAGATGGCCTTTGAAGTCCTTCCCTCAAAAGGATGCATGTTTGGTGATAGATCATATTAGTGTCAATTGCATCAGTACTTGCATCATTTCTTTACGTCACTGATGCCCGGTTTACCATATTAGGTCAGTACATCTACTCCATCTTTGTCAGCACGTGCGCTTACAAGTTCAAACTAAGTTCAAAATGGCCACCTGCTCATGACTTCAAACGAGCGCGCCTACAAGGTCATTCTTAGTTCAAAGCACACAGCTGTTCGTGAGTTCAAACGTTCACGATCAAAAGCATACAGGTTCACTAAAGTTCAAAACATCAAACAATTAATGATAAAAATCAGAAATAATATCAAATATTATTTAGCAGGTCCATTAATGATAAAAAACAGAAATTATATCAAATATTATTTAGCAGGTTTTGATTATAATATTTTCGAATTTCCAGTATATACAACAGCTGTGTCATTTGTATTGACTTTAACAGCAAATATCCTCTGAAGGGCAAATCTTTCGGGGAGTTTAATGCAGCCACGCTGGAGAGAGAACAAACTTTGGAGACAGAGCACGCTGTGTATCTCACAGTCATGGGGGACGCATCAGCGGGAGGCGTAAAGTTTTCTACGGAGGTAGTCTCAGCCTTTAGCCTGAAATACACTGTTAAGCCTAATGAGAGTGTGTACTATATTGATTTCACCTCATTGTATCCCTTCATAAACGCCACCTCAGAATACCCCCTGGGCCACACCGCCATCATTCTCAGGGATTTTGGAGATCCCACAAGGTATTTTGGCCTAATCTATGCTTTGGTCTTCCCCCCTAGGGGGTTGTACCTGCCAGTCCATCCTTACAAGAGACTGTATCATGTTCGCACTGTAATCTGTTGTGTTTGTAATTTTGTTTGTATTCGCTCCGCGTGCTTTTATTTTGTTACTCTCTCGTTTCCGTTTTCGTTGCACTACTACACTTCCTACCCACTACAGGCAAACACAGCTGGCACTCATCACCTAATCACTCCTCCGGTGGATATATTCCTCATGCCCTCAACCCCGCGTTGTGAGCCACTTTAAGTCTCACTTTTTTAGTTATAAATAGATCCGTTTTAGTTTACTCCTCGCGTGGTGTGAGTGTGAATTGCCACACCACGAACGCTTTCTGTTTCATTGCAACCTCGTCGAACTTAACTCTGAGTGTGTTTTCTTTTCTCCCAGATTGTAGGCTTGTGATTTTTAATCTGCCTTTTCTTGTGTTCCAGATTTTCCCCTGTTCCCTGTGTGTTCTTCCCGGTCCGCGTTTTGGCTTCCAGCACCCTTAGTTTCTTCATTACTTATTATATATAAAATTGTTAACTAATCTTGATCCCGTGTCATCTGTCGACCAGTTCCAATTGCGCTTGGGTCCATCCTTTCTCAGAAGCATGTCAGAACCAACTGGCCACAGGCCGGACCCAGCATTGGTAGCTGGTCTACAGAAGGCAGTAGGCGTACAGGGTTCGAGTATAGGAACTCCTGAAAGAGCTGTGCAGAGTTGGAGCAATTGCAGAAAATGTCTTCCACCCTTCACCGTTTCCTCCACTGAGTCCTCCGCCAGGTGGTCGTGAACCTACCATCCCCACGCCAGAGCTTTATTCGGGTAAGACAGGTTTTTGCAAACATTTCTTCTTCCAGTGCTCTTTAATTTTTGACTCCCAGCCATCTCCTTTTAAGACCGACAGATCCCGGGTAGCCTATTGCATAAACCTCCTCCGTGACAAGGACAGTCAGAGGGTGGTCTCCTTATGGGAGTCAGACTCTCCCATATTAAATAATCTTTTTTCTGCTGAATTGAGAAGGGTTTTTGACGCTCCACTTAAGAGTGGACCCAAGGCTTCACAACAGCTCAAAATTCTTTCGCAGAACGCACCAGGTGAGTCAGTCTCTGAATATTCCAATAAGCAGCCTTCTATAATGGCTTGGCTGACAAAATACAGAACCAGCTCTCCACCAGGGATGAGCCTAGTTCTCTAGAGGACCTTATTATGTTGTCTATGAAAATAGACAACCGTATAAGAGAGCATGGCCGACGGAGACGACCCACGTCTCACGCTGTCCTTCCAGCTCCGTCTTCTCCACCTGCAGTTCCTTCTGTCTCTGCTTCTCCAGGAGATCTCCCTGAACCCATGCAGGTGGGGAGGACAAGGCTGAGCCCCAAAGAGAGACAACTTCGTCTCTCGTGCGGTCTCTGTCTATATCAGGGGTGTGAAACTCATTTTTACCGAGGGCCACATCAGCTCAATGGCTGTGCTCAAGGGGCAAGATGTAACTTATAAATGTAACTAAATGTAATTGAATGTAATGTAAAACAAATGTAACTACTCTTGAATGTTAAATAACTAATTATTTATTATAACTTGTTCAAGTGACAATTACAGTTGCATAGAAAACATATGTTTGCTTCTTGCTCTCTAACATAAATCCTTTTAATTTTTGTCTGCTTATGAAAACCCACATAACTCCTTTAATAAAGGATCAAGTGAATAAAGAAAAAGGAACCTTAACCTGAGCTGCAAAGAACATGTATGACACATGTAGCATTTTACAAAAAAGACTGCACACAGCTTTGCATCCAACTGATGGTTTGAAGACAACAATTTGTCTGCATACACACACAAGACCAGCAAACATTAAATAATTACAACAGCAGCTACACATAAATAATATGTAATCAACTGAATATACCAAAATAAAGGTTGACTCAGTTCACAATTATATTCACGTTTTCCGGTTAGTCTTTAATGAGAAGATGCTGCCTGTCCTTCAACACACCAAGTGGAGTCTCCCTTTACTACCGATTGATCATGTTCTGAAATGATAAACAGACAAAATGCAAGCACAATCATTAAATTGCACACAGTTTAACTGTTCTTCTTCTTGGTTGAATCACATTTAATTATATTATAATTAGTTTTTTTTTTTTTAATGCTTGCCTGTGTGTTTTCTGACCAGATGCTTGACATCGTTTTCCCGTTGCCAGTGTGTCAATGTCTGGTTTTAGGTCCTGTGCTGAGGCAATGCGTAGAACAGCATGGCATGATCTGTGCTTGTTTTTGTTTAGATTCATTATGGATCATTCGCACAGACAGGTGCTCCCAACCCTGGACAGAACACTGTCAGCATGAAGTCGAAGCTGTGGCATCAAACCAGGGGGCAGCAGACGGTAAAAGTCCTGTATTGCAGCATCCTGGAACTTTGCGCTCAGGCCACTGTCGCTTTGAAGGTCAAGTAGCTGGGGTGTTGGGGTGCAGTGCAGACATCGGTGATGAAAGGAGTGGCAAAGATGTCAAAGCCAGAATGTTGTGCTCTGAAGTCAGAGAAGCGCCTATCAAACTCAGTCTTTAACCAGCTCAGTTTGGTAGCCAACTGAGCACATGACAAAGTCTTGGGAAATGAGGCTGACATGCTCTGACAAACAGGAAAGTGGACAAGATTGTCCTGTTTCACTTGCCACATCCATAAGTCCAATTTACGCTGGAAAGCCGTGATCGTGTCGGACATCTGCGTGATGAGTTGTTTGCGTCCCTGCAGCGTCTGATTCAGCTGGGTCACACAACACAGCAAAGTCACAAAGCCACTTTGGATATGATAGTTCAGACATAAGTTTTCCGTTACTCTGCATAAAAAGAGCAATGTCTTCCCTGAGCTCAAATAAATCGCTTGAGGACTTTGCTCCTACTCAGCCACTGCACTTCTGTATGGTACGGCACATCCCTGTGTTCCGAGCCCATCTCCAGCAAAAACTGCTGGAGCTGACTAAAAATGTTTCTGATGGAAAATTGTGAACTCTTTGTTTCATGAGAAGAGTTGAGCAACACATTGAGCATGTGTCATGGTTTTGATTTATATGAAGCTTCTGAGTTTTATAGACTTTATGTTCAGGTCATAGAACATTATGTTTGTCTTGTCCAAATTGAGTTTCTCATTTTATTGTAATAGTTTTTTCGTTCTTCTTGCAAAACAATAAAAAAAAAATCATAAAAATGGTCTTGTACAATTAAGTGTATCGATTAATATATAATAGTAGCTCACAGAGGGAAAAAGGTTGGAGACCCCTGCTCTACACCCTGGCAGTATTGAAAAGATGCATACTTTTTTTGTATATAAGCAATAAAGCTGATTTTCAAGCATACAGGCATTTGTTTTTCAACAGACATTAGAGTACAGTTTAACATGAAGTGAAAAAAAAAAACTTGCTCTTTAAAAACCAACAAAGAACAGTTGTATTGTTTGGAAGGACAGACACCTCTTTTTTTCTATGAGATGTTGATATTTTTTCCACAAAGTTGTACACCATGAGATCATTTTTATCCTGCCATCTTTATACTGTCCGAGTGATTGTTCAAAAGATTCCGCAGATGCATTGGTAGAGATAGTACATGCAATGATGAGCGCAGACATCAGACAGGATATGTTGCATCTGATCATTGTGATACTTGATCTCTTGAGAGTGTGTGTCCAGAAACCTTAGAATCGATTCGGGATAATGTGTGAAGTTTGAGTGAGGACTGGAAGAATCAAGGAAATTGGTCTTCCATCATTTTCCAGGGTTAAAGCTAACCGATGTTCACCCCACAGAACACATCACTGCGCAGCAGAAGCCAGTCCATGTCTCTTTTAATAATGGTCTACCAGCACCTGTCTTTTAGCATCAATCTCCAAAATGGAGTCGTAGCAAGCTTAGACAGTGAGAGTAACTGTGAGTTAAAGGTACTCTGATCTCATCTGGAGTCTTAGGGTCTCGTTTGAAACAGTGGACAAGGTCTTGCTGTCATCTGTTGGAGACATTTGAAAAACTAAAAGTGAATAACCTTGGGTAAATTCTTGTCTACTGATGCTTAATCTTTTAGATATCTCCCCGTGGACAGATATATGTCCACTGTTTTGCGCCACTTTCAGTAATTTAGGATTTAGTTCCAGCAGGACCCGCCTTCCCTGTCCACTGAGACGTCTTGTGAATGATGGAGAGGTTCAGCCAATGAGAGCAGAGGACTTCAAGCGGCATCTCAGTGATTGGCTGACTTTGGTGGCAGTCTTGTGTACACGCGGAGTTGTGCGCGCAGAGCACACTGAAGCTGAGCACGAGCGTGTGATACTGAGCGAGCGGCAGTGATGTTAAGCGAGCGCGTATGCAATGTTGAGCGAGCAACGGGATGGTTGTGAGTGCAGAAAACATGTCTTGAGTGTACAAGAACCAAAACACGTTCACTCAAGTCAGTTGCAGAGATCTAGCTCTTTAATTGTCCTGATGACAAATCCTAGAGCGCTCTGGGATGGAGTAGATTTTCACATTAACGCATGAACGCGGATAGAGTGCATTTTCAGCAGGGCTGCCGTGTGGCCAAGCCTCACAGCCGGGGAGAATTTTTTCAGAAGCCTCTGTTATCTTGAGTCGGAAAGTCAAGTCGTCAGGTCCAATCAGACAGAAGGCGTCACTGGCGCAAATGAGTTTGATTCTCAAATCCAGGGAATTCAGCAACAGTATCTCACAGAAAAATATGTCCCAGTGTAGCGGTTTGAAAAGTTTCACTTCTCCTGATTTGGCTGTAAACTGAGCCTTGCCTTTGAGCCCAACGTTCGGTTTGTTTGACCATTGACCGAATCCATATTACTGTTGAGAACTGCGATTTGAGCGTCTCTTCTGGAGAACTGAGCAACGTCTAAATCATGGCCTGGTATGGATGAGTTGTGCTGCATTGTGAAATTAACCCGGGACAATGTCACATTGATCAATAATGGTGTTGAGCAGGTAGATGAGTCAGACATCAATGTCAATGGCCAGTGTTTCGGTGCCAATGGTGGTTATCTTAAGACGAACATATAGCAAGGTGTCGGCAGATCCAGAGCTTCTTTTTCTTTCAGCTTCTCCCTTCAGGGGTCGCCACAGTGGATCATCTTCCTCAATCTCACCTTGTCCTCTGCTTCCTCTTCTTTTAAACCTACAAACTTCATTTTCTCCTTCCGTCCATAAAACTCCTCTTTGGCCTTCCTCTCCACCTTCTGCCTGGCGGTTCCAACCTCAACATCGTCCTACCAATGTACTGGCTATCTCTCCTCTGTCCATGTCCAAACCATCTCCATCTAGCCTCTGACTTTGTCTCCTAAAGACCCGACATGTGCTGTCCCTCTGATATACTGGTTCCTGATCCTATCGCTCCTGGTCACTCAACATCTTCATCTCTGCTACCCCCAGTTCTGTCTCCTTTCTTTTCCTGAGTTCCACTGTTTCCAAACCATACAACATTGCTGGCCTGACCACCGTTTTGTACACTTTCCCCATCCTTGCAGACAGCCTTTTGTCACACATCACACCTGACATTCCAATTATTCCGTCCTGCCTGCACTCACTTCTTCACCTCTTTATCACACTCTCCATTGTCCTGGACAGTTGAGTAGCTAGACCCCCCCACCTTCTTTATCTCTGCATCTGTGAATGATAATTGTATGTATCTGTGTAAAATGTAACTCATAAGCTGTTTTCACTATCTGCAGTCTTTTTAGCATGACATGAAAAGAGCTGGGCTGGAATGCTCTGCTCTTTGGAGGTCTTTCCATGCCTGAACCAGAGGAACCACATTTTCCATTATTCAACACAGTCCTGACATAATTTATTCTCTTACTGTTAGCGATCTGAAGAAACATACAGCATACCTATCCCTCCTTTTAGAGCCACTCTGATGCTGTGAGTGTCTGACATTATCTGTATCTGGTGCATGTGAGTAAGGCAAATCCCCCCTCACTTCCCCCCCACATGCTTCTCAAACTCAGTTCCTTTTCCCCGTGAAGTTATACCAATCAATCACTGGAAGACACTGAAGACAACAGAAATGCATAAATGGACATGAAGAATTATACATCATTCCTGGTGAAAACAGTAAAAAATGGATAAAGTCAATGTTGATATTAACAAGAATCTTTATTGACTTTCTGACAGGTCACATTGAGCACCTCATCTTGGTTTCAAGGTACAGCAGCTCCCAGCTCATGGAAACTGATCACCATATGTCAGACATTAAACACACTGTAGCATATATAAATAAATATGAATAAGAAAACTGGAAGTATTGCTTGGTTGAGTGAAAATAAATACAATGAAAACAAAGCAAATGATGACTCCCTCTGGTCCAGACGAGCTTATTGAAGAATGTATTTGGGGTGTGAAATATAATAGAATTGTTAGCCAGGAGCTAGACAGGGACTTAGATAACAATCATGAAGATACAGTCCTGGGCGGGTTTTAGGCCATCACAAAGTACACACTCAGGCCAGAACAGGAAGAGAAATATTTGCTCACCAAACACAAAAAGACTCTGATCGGCAACTAGTCCTGGCAAACCATCGACCTTGCTGAACTGATCAACGACTCCTGACATCCACAGAGAGATAAGTGAATTAAAATCTTGGAGGAAGAGACTGTTAGCTTTTGGTGACAACAAAGCTGTGTGAGCTCAAGGATTTGGAGCTTCCATGATGGAGAACGGGTTACACCACAGCGTAAATGGCTGAACGGTGGATGCTGCGTCTGATGGACTGAGTTCATTGCATCCCGTCAGTGTTGTGGAGTGGACTGTGGGATGAGGTTCCTGCAGAGCCCATCCGCTGAGCATCCAGTGGGTCCTCTTCCCTGCTAACAGCAACATCACCAGAGTCCCCTACCCAGTCGACTCTGGTTAAGAGCTCCAAAGAGCAGAGCATTCCAGCCAAGCTTTTTTATCCAGCAACCGCCACATGGACAATGTGATCAAGCAAGGAAGGCCTGGACACTTCAAAAGAACTTTCAAGGATCAATACCACACCAGACAACCATCAACGACACGAGTGAGCCTAAATTGTGGGTACTTATTATATTGAAATATATGTTAATTTTGTTATGAAATAAAAAGTCGACTGCTCTAGTGGAACCCGCCACCACAAACAGTAGAAGTTTACTTGACGGCACGTGATCATAAGAATGTAGAAATCTATGTGTATGCGAGTTAAAGAAGAAATCAAAAAACGGTGACCAACATTGCTTGACCTGTGGGTCAGGGTTACACTAGTATGTGTTTTAAGAAGTTATCTATGTGAAGTCTCCATTAGAGTACACCACAAGTGTTTAGATGGGAAACAAGTACATATTTTGAATTCTGAAGTGCACAACGTGGATCATTGTGCAAGGGGGAGATGAAAAATTTTAGCTTCAGAACTAATGAAAAGCCATGAACAACCATCTAGGGAGATCTACTTGCAGAACATGATATGGCCGTCCAAGTAATCGACTGCAGCCTGAGTCAAAGTCAATATGAGCGTGTAACAGCTGAATCACAGCACCAAAGCCAACGAGAGAAAGATGAGGGATATAGATGAAAATCAGGGCAGTGAAATTGAAATATTTAAATCAAGATGAAATTATGAAAGATTTTATTATTACTAATGAGTGTTTGGTTTGGCTTCCACTAGTAGACGAGCTCGCGGCGAGACGAATGGGAGCATCGATCAAGACGTTCGGCAAGTCAATCAAGGGACTTCATGACAGCAATATATCAGTTAAGTACGATGCAAACATGCGTTTTGACTCACACGGAAAACAAAAATATGTGATAAGATATGCTGAGAGAAGTTTGATCAAGGGAAGAGTAGAAACAACGTCGGAGATAAGACTTATAACATATCAACCTTGTCAGGAAGATGAATACTGTCTGGAATCAGAACAATGAGCAAACGAGCCAGGTTTAGGTTCGGAAACTGTTTTAGAGAATAGACAACCATATTTGCTGATAGCTTGGATGTGTGGACAAAAACATCCGGCTCAGTATGAAGATGCCATTGACAGAAATAAAACAAAAGCACTCAAACTTGACAGTGATTTGAAAATATTGAATTGAAGGTAAAAATGGCAGTTCATATGAAGAGGACTCAGCCACTCAAATGATTTCCACATGTATTTGAAGCATTAGATGAAGTAAGAGTTTAGACTAGAACCAATAATAATATGGACACAAAAATTAACATAACATTTACTCTGACATGCAAAGTCTTAGGAAAGACTAGGCAAATGAGACACATATTTTCTAAGATAAGAATAATACCAACAATTGTATTAACTGTGATATCATATCATACCACTGATGAGAAAACTGTCCCTGAGAATGGTTGGACTGAACGTCAATGCGCAATGATGACTGCTGAACCCACTGCCCGAACTACAGTATATGCCCCATTTGGTCATTCAAACTGAAAAGCATATCTTAGCGGCAGTCTTGTAGTACAACAGGTTGCTATGACAGCTGATCTCCAATGTACCTCTTCCCACAAGGACATTATTTTTGGAGATGCAGTTTAGGTTATTTTCAGAGGAACAGTAGTAGTTCTGGGAGGTTATCTTTTAGATTTGACAGGGATTACTCTCCTGTTTCCAGGTGTGAGATAAGTCTTAGTGTCAGTCCTATGTTTCTAACCGATCTCTGCAGCAGTCAGCTGAGGAACCATGGAGGAGATAAAGTGATCATTGTCAGTGTAGCTACCAGGCAGGCTATCAACATTAGCAGTGAGGGTATTATCCAAAACTGTTCCAGGTGTTGGAGTAGTCATACAGAAAATAAGCTGCCTGTCAAAAATGGCATCTACAGTTCGTTGGTCATTCATGATCATTTTTGGATGGGGGTGGTATTGAGCTTGATGAACGGTCTGGTCTTGGTGGTTTTCCTTTTCAGGGATGTGGTCAACGTTTTTTGCGGCAAGGATTGAGGAGGAGAAGAAGACCGATGTCCATCTGTCAGAAGCCAATATGGTGGTGTAACATAAACCACATTCACCACCAGATGTTGAGAGAACCACAAACCAGAGTCACAGACAGAGTGGCAGAGAGGACCGTGAGGGGGAACCATTTCGTCCGGGCATTCCCAGACAGCGTCCTCAACCTCATTCTCTCCCCCCTCCTTCTTTCAATAAAGGCGGGAGAAAGTACCATGGTGTCATTTTGAGACTCCAGCAGAACAGTGACTCAGTTAAGTACGATGCAACCCTTTGTGTGAAACATGCCCAGAAATCCAAAATATAACATTGCTGCGGGTGCAGAGGTTTGTGAAAGTAAAGGCGTTCAGACAATTCACCAACTCGTTAGAAGGGAAGATTTGAGCACACGCTTCTGATGACGAGGAGCTCAAGAGAGAAAAATGTACAAAGTGACAAAAATTTTTTAGACTAATGGAGGATCGACTGTGGGATCTAGCCCAGGCAAATGAATGATACAAAACAGTTAGTTATACAGCTAAAGGAATGACTCAAGTTGAATGTTTAAGTTGTACACCAACACCAATGGAGCTTCCAACTGTAATGTGGGAAAAGTACACATCTGAAGAATGTGGCCAAAGTAATAGAGAACAATGTAAGCATTGATATTTTGCAGATATGACGTAAGATGATTTGTTGTTCAAACTTCCCATGTATGGTTTACGCTGCAGATTATTATACAGAAAAAGGGGCGTGAGGTGTTGAACAGGCAGGACAGTATCGTGCCTGACACTAGCCGAATGGTGCTGCAAAATCGGCAGGTGTTAGACTGTTTAGCAGATTAGCAGAAAAAGGTGGTGTGTGTTGTATGTTTCGAGATCAGTGTTGGAGTTACATTCCTATTAACATTTGCCATTGAAATGAATAGACTAGAAATTTAAAAACTGAAATGAAATTAAATGAAATTTAATTCATCTTTTAATCATGCTCTTATTATGTTTATTATGGTTTTATGTTGGGAATCATGTTATTTGAATGGTCGACCTTCATTCACTTGCATATAATCAAAGATGTTCACATTTGTTATTTTTGTTATTTGTACTATCATTGTTCATCAAAAAAGGGGGGAAGTCTCAAGTATGAGTAAAGCAAAAGAAAAGACCCAGACTTCCAAAGGAAAAAAAACAAAAAAAACCCAAAACATTTATCCACCATTGTCTGTTGGTTTTTTTTTGTTTCCTTTTGTTTATATCATTTACATCATGTGTTCCAGTTCTATATGGTTTGATGGTTAATTTTGTGACCAATGTCTGCGTTTCGGGTTTTACTAGTAAGAAACCAAGTAAGAAATTGGTTCAGCACCCATCATGTCAGCAATTAAAAGTACAATTCAGGAAATCTTTTGCGAAAATGCAAAAACCCACAACTTAAAATCAAAAAGAATTTACCCTGACAGAGCTCTGGGTCAACAACTACGCCTGACTTTGCCTTATTTCAAGTGGTTCAGTGAGACAAAGACTATCTCTGGCCCTGACCCTGTATATACACGTTCAGTCCATCTTGGGGTGTTGTCTCCGGTGATTGATGGTTGCTTCACGGCCTCACAGTAAACTCTCTCGACCCTCACTCCGCTCGTGTTTCCATACATCTAAATTCTGTACGTGCTTGACGTCTTTTCTCAGCCGCCTCCTTAGTTTCTCTCGTTCCTTTGTTTTCATTCATTGCTGTTTGTTGCTGTAAGCGTGTTGTGACGGAGCAGCTTTGTCAGTCCATCACCGAGACCTCCTGCGTGCTCTCTATTTTCCCCTCCTGCTCAGTGGCTGCAGGCAGACGCACGCTCAAATGCACACACACACACACACACACACGCACACACACACACACACACTTTGACAACTAGTCCGGTTAGTCCACACTGTTCTGCTGGCATAACTGAGGGTGCATACTCGGTTGTCTGACTTTTCCCCGTGCATACATATGAGAATCACACCCAACACATGAAACTCACCGCAGCCAGCAAGACGCGTCTAGCAGCTGGCCAAGCAGAACGCGCATGTTCCAAACAGGGGCAGTTTATTTATGCATATGCTTTCACGTGGTTTGTGTCAGACGTTTGGAAATTATATTTACGATAATTTTTTTTTCTAGGAGAAATGGCCTCACAAAAAACAAATGTATGGAAATAGTACACTTTCATAATAAATGAAAAGATTGAAATTGTGTTTAATTCTAAAATGGAATGTGATACCCTGTGATTTGTTCAAGGGAGGGGAAAAGGGAAATTTAAGGGAAGCCATATTGTATTATTTGAGAGTGTGTGTGATGGTGGCAGACAACTGAAAACCGTGAGTTGGAGAACTAATTTGTGAGCTATTTGTTTTTCTGTTTTTTGAAAGCTGACCCAGTTGTTTTTGTGGAACATCCAGTTTTCTCTGTACATTTTGTAAATGACCTCTTTGCTACAATTTTTCAGTTTTTGTAAATAGCCACTGAGATCACTGCACTTTTTGGGAGAAGTTTATAGAGGGTTTTCACGGCGCGTCATCAGAACCGGAAGCCGCCATGTTGGAGATACTCACTGCTCAGCAGAGAGCGGTACCGAAGGCGATTCTGCAGCGTTTCCTTGAAAAATTGTGAATTACAGTCGTGTTTTGGATTGTACGAATCGTTCCGATCAACCCACACAGAACGTTCAGAACGTTCCCTTAAGAAGCTATTTCTCTCTCGCTCACACACACACACGTACACTCATCAAAATGTTTAAATACGTCACATTCTCATAAAAGGTGCAAATGTCGCCGATTACTTGGTATAACAGTTCCCTGACCCATCCGCACACCATCTGGTTATACGCCTTCGAACTCCGGTGACAGTTCAGATCCTCTGTGGTGGATGGAATAGGCAAAAAAACAGGTAATTGACGATATCAGGATACGTCACCGACGGCAGACTGTCCGCGTTGTTGTACACCCACGACGACGGAGCCAACTCGTACAGGTCTGCACCACCAATAAAGGTCAACTTTTCCAAGTGTCGCGCATTTTCGTGTTCATTAAGTCCCTCTCTGTATGTCCTATCTCTCCCAACTCGTTTCGACGAGCCTTTCTGTGTTTTTTAGCAATTTTCCATTGCACTCCATTCACAGTCTATGGGGAGAGTATCTCCAACATGGTGGCCTCCGGGTTTGATGACGCGGTGATGACGTGCCGTGAAAACCCTCTATAGTTCCTGTCCATCTTTGTGTTTATATTATTGAATTAATAAATTGATAAATTATTCTCGTTCTCTCTAGTCTTTTGTAAACCTGCATCAATTCGGCTTTCTGGGTTCCACATCGTTGACGAGCCATGACAGACATGTCTCTTAGGAGCATGTGCCAGGGCGCGATAAATGCAATCGTTGCCAAATTGATCAGAGCAGATTAGAGAAGTAACCGTACATTGTTTTTGTTTCATTATTCAAAAAATAAAACTCTCAGCTCCAATGCATACAAAATGTGTCCATTACTGTAATTCAGCGTTTGCATTGTTCGTCGGATCGTGAAGTGACAGCTGATACAGAAACCATCGTTCCTCCCATCCTTCATTGATTTGGATAAGAGGAAGAATGTCTTTTAATCCTGGGTGGCTTACCCCCATGTGCGACTGGTCCAGTGATCATCCTGGGATCCCACTTCTGACACCAAGTTTGTAATGGATTTTTCTGACTACAATAAATACCAAAAAAAGTGAATTGTCTTTTACGAATATTTGTTGAAAAAAAAATTGCAAAGTGAGTGAGAATGCAAGTTATGAGTTGACAGTATGAAGTTGACTGTTCTCTCTCTCTCTCTCCGGGGAATTCTCAGTGAGCATACACTTTAATCCACTGGATAGGAGGGTTAGAAACAACATTGAAGATAACAAACAAGAATATTGCAACAACCTTGAGCATCTGTGGGACGCTTGTTCCGCACTCAGAGTGCCCGAGACTGTATGGTACAACCAAAAACAAATCTGTACGTTTTGCTACTTGCTGCTTTGTACTTTCCATGAGCGTGTGCTGACAGACGTGTGATCAGAATTAACATGCTTAGGTTCTTCTCTGCTCGGTTCCAAGCACCACCAGTCCAGGCCTGCTGCCACTCAGCGAGCATTAATAAAGAAGCAATTCAATACATTTTGAAATACATTTATAAACAATTACCAACAGAATGTTTCCCTTCTCTCTGGGTGGGGAATGAATTCCTGCCTCAAGTTGACTGGTTTGAAATCTTGTCTCCAGTCCACACTGTTGTGTGTAAGAGAGAGCTGAGCCAAAGGCAAAGCTCTCTATTGACCGATCAATCTTCATCCCGACCTTCACTTCTGGATATGAACTTGATGAAAGGGCGAGATCCCAGATGAAAGCTGAAATTAGTTTTCTCTGACAGGTGACGGGCATCTCAGTTAGAGATAAGGTCAGGAGCTCTGTCACTCAGGAGAGACGTGTTTAAAGTGACCAGTTGAGGTGATCTGGGCATCTCATGAGGATGCCCCCTGGGCGCCTCCCTTTGAAGGTGTTTCAGGCATGGCCAGCTGGAAGGAGAACGAGGGGTGTCGGGATCCCCTAGTCAGTGCTGCAGGATGTTGCCTGGGAGAAGTGTGTTTGGAGCAACCTTTTGAATATGCTGCCCCTGCCACCCGGCTGCAGATAAGTGATGATGGATGGATGGATGTTTCCCTTACAGCTAAATTGAAACCATGCAACAGCATTTGTTCACTTGTAGTTCATTATGCGCTTGGTCAACCTTTCTTATTTGTTCATTTATTCATTTTTTTAAATCCAAAGTGGCGCGCAGACACCTTTTAAGCTCAAAGTGATCCAAAATTACTGACACACTTTCCATGAGTGACCCTGCCCTGAAACTCTTTGTAATCATATCTAAAATATATGATAAGATAGTTGAAGTGTGATTGTAAAATTATTAAACAAAAGAAAAAATCAAAAAATCTAAATTCAAATATCTTTCAAATGTCTACTCATTTTACTATCATTTATAAATCAATGTAATTCTACATTTGTGCCTGTGCACGTATACTTATGGGTGTGTGCTTGACAGCGTATCATGTGGGACTCACACTTCAAGCATGTACAAAGGTGAACACGCCCTTAAACAGATAACTGAGTAGAAACCGACCTGCCTGACAAAAGAGCACTCCAAGCCCAAAGGTGAGGCGTGACCACAGCTTCTGTTATGGATATTCACGCCACAACTGGGAAAGTTTACCTGCAATCCCACAAAGATAAGAATGTGAGTGTTTTTCCTCTTTCTTGTCATTGACAGTTAGCCTTGTTTAAGTGCTGATCATGAATTCAGTATTAACTCTGGCTTACTATTGAACATTTTGTGATATTTAGAACATCATGAAGCTGCAGGGCTTTAGTTTCGCTTATTGTTTCATGATCCAGGAAACATGTTTTTGGTTACAAGGGAAAAAACATAGACAGAAAATGCTGAGACTCGAAGCCAACAAGTTGGAACAGATCTCATTCCAGAGACAATTACACACTTGGACTTCCAATGCTGTCTCTCTCTGTCTCACACACACATGCACACAACTGCTCTTTTTTCAACTCTATGTTGAAAAGAACAAGAGGAAAAAGAATAGACAAAAAATATGTTCAGGAGAAAAAAGGCAAGAGGATCTTTGTTTAATTGTGTTGTTTTAAACAGTTCTGTGGTTGTCTCTGGAAGTAGTCTCACATTCCTGCCACAGTTTCAGAGTTATCTTCAGTTTTCTGGGACTGCTCTATGACGCTCGCCAATTTCCCAGTTATCAATTAAATCAAATACCAATTATCAACACCATGGTTATGATCCTGCCATGCATATGTGTGTATTATTACATTTAAGATGGCAGTAAATGGCAGCACACACCACTTTAAGATCATGCAACTGTAGTTACTCGATATTATTTCCCTCTTGACACAGCATGATCAGAAAAACAAGACAAAGATATCAACGTAGATCTTAGCCCCTCACATTCTAACCCATCTGCAGCTCAATAAATGAAGTCATTATTAGTAATGTATATCTGTTTATACTTTGTTTTAAATATATGAAAATTGTGTGCATAAATTCTATTGGTGGGCATACAAGCCATTGTAACTATACTGTATGTAAACTAGTCCATAAACATTTGAATATTTGAATGAGCTTTGATTATATGACTCTCAGCTTTTGGTAACTTCAAATCAAGGAGTATTTTGTGTACTAACCTGGTGTCATCAAGTGTCAAAGCTATGATATGACTATGACAAATGCATTTCCAGTTTTATGCAAGTATAGAAACTAAAATACATTAGCTAAGCATATTTTTTATTAGTATATATATATATATATATATATATATATATATATATATATATATATATATATATATATATATTTTAAAGTCAGTCATCTGTTTGCTCAAGAATTGTTATTTCAGACTGTCATAAGATACATGTAAGATGTTAGTTTTTTTTCATTGGAATAGTCACTTTGGCTTGTAATGACTGTCTTGTATTACAAAAAAAAAAAAAAAAAAAAAAAAAACATCCGTGACCTTTGACAGCGATTGTTCCACCACTCAAAAAAAATTTTTTTTTTTCCACAAAAACTGACAATCAAATCTGAATATTTTTTTAAAGCCCTGGTGACATGAGACTGACTTCTTGTAGTTTAGCAAATAATTGGTCATTATGATTAATACAGTACATGCTTTGATGTAGCTCAGAGGTGGGCAATCCGGTCCTCAAAGGGCCGGGGTGGTGCAGGTTTTTGTTCCAACCAAACAAGCTCACACAGTTTAACCAATCAAGGGGCAGCTAAAAAAAATGGGCTTGAGGGTTGTAATCAAACTAACCAGAATTGTATTCGACAGTAGAACATTCTCTGAGGTACAGATTTGCTCACAATATGTCAAAACTTTCCCATCTCAATTTAAGATTTCAAACGAGACTAAACGTGACCATGATAACACACAAGGGAGAGTTATCACAACATGACAATGAACCACTCACTTCAACTTTCAGAATCACATGTAAAAACAGGCCACAGGTCAGGCCTGCGAGGTCAGACTTGGGTTCATCACCTTATCTCCTGGAACGGTCTTCCTATTAGGTTCTCCAAACAATCGGTACCTTTTGGCCACTCTGGCAAATTCCCAGCTGAAGGTGGATACTGGGATTGTAAAGCCAGAGGGGCTGTCATGCATTTTGAAGTACAACTCTATCCCGCTCCATTTGTATCAGGAAGTGAAAAAGCACAGCCAAAACCTACTCAAGAGAAGTTTATCTTCAGTTATCTGAGAAAATTTTGTTATATCTCATGTTGGACTCGGTCAGGTTAATGACAACAGCCTGTAGTGAACTGTAAACCACTTCGCTTCATTCTTTCTGGCTGCTGTGGACATCCCACCAAGCGCGGATGTTCACAAAGCACAGCATGTGCTCATGGACCAGGTTCTGCATGTGGAGCGAACTTTCCCGGACCCCCCAGCTTTCACCAGTTGTTAAGTCATAACTCCTTTTATTGACTTCTTCGTGCACCTCCAATAATGACTCAATCATACTCAATAGAACAGTGCACTCACATGGTACATACAGCTTATACATTCCACTACATTGTCCCGTCAGACTTGATGATGGTGAAGTTGTCCAGGTTGACTCGTCAAGCTAGGTCTCAGATAGAGCGATTATGCAGATTTCTGAAAGCTCTTTCCAATCGGCACCCGGCATGTAACTAGTCTGTTTTGTGACGGAGCGAGCAGATGTTTGACCGGACGGTGAAAGGGAGATTTGGATGACAGGGATGCTTCCTCATTCTGCAGCGAATATTTTCAAAATGAATAAAATTATCTCTGTTATTCAGGTATGCTTCAAAATATTACATATGTTGACTTTTTGCTTTACAAAACATACTAATAAAATGTCAAAAATCCATCAATTTAATTTTTTATTATTTTTAATACATTTATGATTTTTTAAATTTAATTTAATTTAATTATTTTGTTAAATATTGATGTTACATAATTGCTGCAATTATTTGATCTTTATTAATGTACGCATAACGGCATTTATGAGTGTCATTTTGAGAATCATTTTGTTCATTGTACATGAGATAATGGGACTTAGTTGTAAAACAAGCTACAGTGTTGTGTGTGTTATTGGCATGGAGAGCCAAGAAGGTGTGAAAGCCCAGGACGCAGGAGAGATTGGAGCCAGAAGTGAGACAATCACCTTCATACAATATACATCATCATATAAATTTGTCACTGAAGACCAAATGTGTGCAGTGCCACCTTTGTGCTGATTACTACATTGGTTGTGCTGGAAATACACCTCCCATGTATCTCCGCGCGTCCGTCTGACCTTGGACCCGCCAACAAGTTAGTGTCTGCTCAGGCCTCCAGTGTCTGCTTCACTCCCGCCATTTTGCTGTACCTGCAACTTCACCTTCTTACGCACACTCAACCACACACTCTTCACTCAGCATTCCTCCATCTGTAAATAACTTCTTTATACAAGCAATTCCAACAATATTAATATTGTATAATAAATGCACAATTCCTAATCGTTGTCGTCAAGCGCTTTGAAGCTTGCATCACCACTCACAATATTTCAAGTGGTCCTCGCTGCAGAACCAATGGGTGGTGTCCCACCAGATCCAAACCCACCCCTTAGGTACAACCCTGCCTCCAGTTTCAATCTCACTGAGCTGTGCCACTTACAATTTTCACAGAGAGCGTAACTGCAGAGTAGTTTACAATTTCCATCAGAAGCTGAGTGGAGCTGTTTGTTCACCATTCGGTCATGCGAGAATGGCCAGACCATGAGATAAGTAGTGCATTTAGACAGACCAGCAACTATACTATATAGCACCTGTTGAATGAGACAGATTCATATTCAGCCACACCATTGGGGGCAGAGTGATATGTTGTGATATGAGTTCATGTAAAGCACTGGTTAAATGCTGATGCTGCATTGTTGTAGTAAATAAAATAAATATAACTGAGCAAAGCTTGTGGACAAACATCACGTTGTATTTCTTGTGAATGTGCAAAGGGAAGTACGTCATTGACGTTCACGGCAATCGATTATGAATAATAAAAATGTATGGGCACAAGACAGACACACAGGTGGCTCTAATAAAAACGGTTGGTCCTTGTGTTAAAAGTACAATTATAACTGTGATCATGAACTACAGTGTAATATTCCTGCTGCTCTCACAGAAAAATGTGAATAACATCTACACCTAATGTGTTAATGTGAAAATTTCCCAGACTCACATCACTTTCCACAGACTGATGTCCTGTCTAAACAATCCTCTCCACTCAAACTTGAAGTGGGGTCAAATGGAATAATTGCCAATTTGATGAAGTGCAGTAGCGGGGCAATTACCCTCAGAAGACGAAGTGGAGCTGCTTTGTGGGGTTGAACCTGGGAGCGGGGTTGGATCGGGGGCGGGGTAGGACCTGGTGGTTCTGCTGTACCTAGAATCAGTGGTTGATCTGAACAGCATTAATGCTTGATATTACAGATCTGCCTCTGCCAACAAGTAGGGCCTGAGTCAAGTCTGTTCTTCATTGTTTCTTCATTTTTTTTTTTTTTTTGGTAGGACTTTTGATTGAATGAATGTCTGATGATGATGATGACAGTGATGAAGTTATTCTATTATGTTTAAGTCCATTTTTTGTGTTGCCTCATGATGAATCTGTATTGCTTGTATTTAATCAGTTGACATTAATGCGTTTCTCTGTTTCCTCAGAAATGGAAACCAATGTCCTTGTCTCTATTTTCTAGCAGCAGTGGAGCAGGCCGGTTGGAGATCCAGGACATGGGAGGTAGTGCCCACCTATTTATATTGTTTTTCAAGATTAGACTCCTTAATTTTCATGGTCGTTGTTCATACTAAACAAGCAGTAAGAATTGCATGCAATTCAAACATGCTGTTATTATGAGAATTTAGAGGAGTGAATGAGTGCCATGGCCCATCATCATTTTTCTATCCATGGGACAGATCGAGACAGACTTTAAAGGTTGTCAGTGAAATCGTAGTCGATTCTATGTCATACATGCTCTGCCCTCATATTGGCTTTGCTATTGGTTTAACCACTCCGAGGATCCGCCTCGTGCCTGAGAATTGATTGGCTTAACTCTCCGCCCAGATAGGCTCCACCTCTCCCAATAAATCCCCCTGTTCGGCACCATTTGTCTCCTTTTGTCACTCTGTTGAATTGTTTATATTTCGTGTTGGATTATCACCATCAGGTGCTATGGAAGCTACTTGTGTAACATGCCAAGCTTTTTTGGAGGAGAGAGACACCCACGACAGCTACTTCAGTTGTTTGGGGGCGCAGCATGTTTTGGAGTTTAACTCGTGTGCTGCGTGTGTCAACCTCCCCGTGGAAGAAGAAGAAGCGAAAGTGGGAGGCGCTCCGCTCTTGGTTCGGCGGCCTGGTCGATCAGGCCCAGCCGTTGGAACCTGAGCCCAAGGGCAAAAGCAACGGCATGTAGCCCAAGATGAAGCCCTGGGATACATACGACGAATGCAATGATCGCCAGGTCTTCGTGGAAAAAGACCCCAAGCTTCTTTTGCTGATGTCTCCGGGCCAGCTCAGGGGCTTATCCGAGAGGACGAGGCAAGTGGGGGTGAGGATGAGGACAAGGCTGATCCTCCGTTGAGACGCTTCCGCTGGATAATATGCCGGAGTGCTTTGCGTTGCCGTTAGAGCGTTTGGGACTGGCCCCTTTGCAGAACTTCCAACCCCCCGAAGAGGACGACATATCTTGCTCAGTGCACGAGATTAAGACAAGGCCGAAGAGGAGGCCTTCAACCACGTGCCCCAAAATGGCGTTAACATCAAGACTAAGGTCCTGCTAAGGTGGAGGGAGTCGATTGGAGGAAGGATCTTCCTCCATAAGGCAACTCGCTGGCTCTGTGTCTGGCGCCAACTACTTCCCTTTGGGTAACGGGGAAGCAGGTTCTGCCAGACGAGCACTGCGCGATCCAAGTGACAGCTTCTTCCGCTTCTTCTCTTCTCTCCTGTCGCAGGCCTTCATTAAATATGGCGGTCGGGGGCGTGCGCTGTCACATATGTCAGCACGGAATATGTGGCTTGGCTTGTCGGGGTTGGGGAATAAGCCCAGCATGCAGATCCAGTATCTGGGGATCTAGCGCATTGCAAGATTGCTTGATCAGATATCGAATGTCAGAGACACCCCTCGATTGAGAGCCGGCGATGTCATGTCACTGCTGGGGCTCATGTCAGCAGCGCATCCAGTAATGAAATTGGGTCTACTGAATATGAGAAGGATGCAGCTGTCTCCTCGAATTATAACAGCTTGGAACCGGTTGCAGATCTGTTCGCTATAGAAGCGAATGCAAAGCTTGCCCTCTGGTTCTCCTTGAGGGCGTCGGACTGGGGGTGGATGCTCTGGCACATCCTTGCTGGCCAAGGGGGCTCCTATGCGCTTTTCCCCCGTTGCGTCTAATGATCTCGCTGCTGCAGCGAATAAGGGACCAGTGCTCGTGATTTGAGATGGTGAGTTTTTGACAACTGGTGCAGAGACAAAGGACTGGTTGCAGTGTCTTGTCCCTTGTCTGGGGTTCAGCGTCTACACTCGGAGTGTTGGCGGCTACTATCACTGTGGGCCATGAGGATTTTGGTAGATTTTCAGCCAGGACTCACCCATTTGTGAAACATTTTTTACATGGAGCTTGCAGCATCAGACCAGTCGCGAGGGCTGTGGTTCTGCGCTGGAGTCTGCAAGTGGTCCTGGAAGGACTGTGTGGGTCATCTTTTGAGCCTTTGGACTCGACTCGCATTGACATGCTGTCATATAAAACGGCACTTCTTTTGGCCTTGGTGTATGCCAAAAGAGTTGGGGACTTGGCGGCTTTGTCAATCAACCTGGCATGTTTGTCGTTTGGGGATGATGGAGATTCTGTCACGCTCCGTCCGAACCCGTCTGATATCCTGTCTTTTAGGTCACGAGTAATCTCTTTGAGAGCTTTTTCCTCGCCTCCACATCAGGATGCGCAGGTGGCTCATTTGCACCTGCTCTGGCTGGTGAGGGAGACTATTCGTGTGTTTTGGTGGTCAGTCGCCTGGGAGGGCGGTGACCACACAGCACTTGGCGCATTGCATCTGTGCAGCCATCTCTGCAGCATAAGAGACCACAGCCAATCAATTCTCAGGCACAAGGCAGAGCCTCGGAGTGGTTAAACCAATAGTGAAGCCTGTTAGAGCGCAGAGCACGTATTCATAGAACGGAATTATTTCTTCAGTGAACTCAAATCTGCAGACAGTAATGACATACTGTATTACATTAACGTCACTTACATTTATTTGCAGGAAATATTTGGTAGAAGTTAGTAGAAGTTCCCTCTTCTCCTCTGCTCCTCATCAGGAGTAAGTTTAGAAAAGTCTTCAGTAGCAGCTGTGTTTGTCCGTTGACTCTGTCATATAATTTCATTATTCATGTTTTTGTTAAGAGTTTATTCATACATCCGTACGTTCTCCCTCCACACATCCTCCTCCGCCATAGAGTCGGTGTGAAAGTATCAGAGTACTGTACAGCGATGTTGCTAGTCAGTTGTACTAAAAACACCACGCACACAATTAAAAGCTGCTTTAATTAATGAGTACAATGGAGGCTAATTACATTTTATTCTATGAAGTGACTGATGTGGACAGGCAGAACAACACCACACTTGCTTGTAATTCAGTTATATCAGCGTCAATATGTTTCAAACTTCTTTTTGGTTTCACATCTTTTGTTTGTTTGTTGGTGGCAATCAAACACTTGGGTGAGGTGAAACAGTTTTTTCTTTCATTGACATTAACATTGGCTCTGTGTGTGTTCCCTTGACATGGTGAATCGTGTAATCTGGCTTCCATTCATGTAAGCAAGCTGTTTGCGGATCAACTTTGACTCTTTGACCTGAAAGCGAAAACTCTTGCAGATCAGACTTTTGCAGATCAGAGTTTCATAACCTGCGCGTCTAGTTTTCTCACAGGTTTTTGTGTAACAGGCACCATGACATCGCCATTGAGTTCACTTACCTGCCGTAAATGAGTAAGTTGACCTCATGAGTGGCTGTGCCGTCGCTCAGAAGACTGAGCCCACTGCTGTCGGGTCGCACATCTAGAGCAGTGACCCTCAAGCTTTTTGCTCCAAGGACGGGTTTATTGTCAGACAATATTCTGACGGACTAGCTTTTTAAGGTGCGTTGTGGATAAAAGAACAAATAACCTATGACATCATTGACATAGAAATAATAATACACAAGGACAGTGGAATCGCACCATGACTCTTTTATACCGCTATGAAGAGTCACCCTCCAAGCATAGTATAACTGAATTGGCACATGAGGTGGCTGAGCTGAACACCAGAGAAAAAGTGGGAACACACATGGATGAAAACAGCACATTTGAGCTCTTAAAGTTCAATAAAATGTCTGTAGTTTATGGGTCTGACAATGACGAGGCACAATCTTGGCGAAAGCTTGTTTGTCTAATCAGAACTACGCTTGGTTGCTAAATGACCCACAGACCAGAACCGGTTCGCGGCCTGGTGGTTGGGGACCTCTGGTCTTAATGCTTGTCATATGAAGAACTACACAGCCAGATTCTGTGATTTATTGCTGTTCAATATGAAACCTAACGTAATCGCAGAGAAAATGAAAATATATTTGTGTCAAAATCCGGTTTACTGCTGCTTTAACTCCATTACTGTCCCAAACAGTCATTTTGTCATTGCTTTCTGAACTCTGAAAGGTGTTGCATTTGTGTTTCAGGTGTTACAGGTTGGAGTGCAGGAGCAGATCGTCTAGGAGGTTTAAGGAAGCATCACCTGGCCACTTCAGATAGGAAGCTGAAAGTCATCCTACTGTCTGACATACTCAATGTTGTGAAACTCCCTCGGAATGCAGAGGCTTGTCCAATGGTTAGATTTACTTTTTTCTTGCTCTCCTAGCTGGTGGAGGTTATGTTCATGTGCAATGGTCTTTAACTCCCCTGATAAGTGTGCATTTTTTCAGATAAATAGTGGTGGTGCAGCCCATCCTACAATCTTTATAACTTCTAGTCTGCGTGCTTTTATCAATGCACTTTGAAAAAAAATGAAATAAGAGCAAAGAAAGGACTTGTTGAAAATGTGTGCATTTATTTATTTACTTATTTTAACTGTAATTGTTAACTTTGAAAAAATAGTCATTTTCAGTAGTGCCATTACCGTGTAAACGTAATCTCAGGCTACGTAGGTGTTTTGTCTGATAAAATTTCAGAATAACAAAATACGAAGACAATAAACACATTTTGTGTAGTGCTGCTCTTCAGAATAAGCAATGATGTAATTAAATGATGTAATTAAATTTTGACCATTGATGTTAAATTCATGTAACAGTTCCTCATTCAGCAATACCACTGAATATGATGTTGCAGTTGGAGAAGTGCACCACTAAACAGCCACATTTATCATTTGTAACTATCAATGCATACAGTGTTTGTGTGAATGGTCCATATTGACGAAAGCATGTTTTTAGGACAACATGTATGCGTTCTGTGTTGAGACAAAAGAGAGAACGATGGTGTTTTCCGCTCCAAAGGACAAGTGTGTGCAGTGGGTGAAGCAGCTGTCACAGCACAACTTGGAGGCAAGTATTATGTGGAAGATTTTGTGACAGGAATCCTGACTGTGTGTCTACCTCAGAGAGGTGCCGCTGATCAGATTGTCATTGAGGAGAACCAAATCTACGCCTCAGCTGATGAAGGTAATCTTCCGCTGTCCCACTTTAAATGCTTACTGAGGATTTTCTTCATATCTTGTCATGGCTGGTTGTGCCGTAGCCTTTATAGAATGTGTAGGTTAAAAAAAAAAATTAACATAATACATAAAAAAATGAAAATTGATGATTTAAAATTATAGTTGGAAGATAAGCAGAAATCCAAAGCAGAAGATGAGATACAGCAAGGCGCAGACCCCAGACAGGCTTACAAAAACAATGACAAACTCAACACTTAAATGCTGAATGATAATAGCAGGTGAACCATGGGTCCGTGTCAGACAGCATTTTACTCAAAACTAAACTATAGGTTTTCCTGGAACAAATGGGAAATTTCATTTTTTTACACATCAGTGGCACTCTGCGACCGATCACCTTCTCATCAGAATGCACAATGCTCTGTAGTCTGCCATTGTCCCTGGAGGTGGCACTGCTGTACCATACAGTGATACAGAAAGTGAGGATGGACTCAATGACAGCTGTGTAGAACACCACCAGCATCTTTGTCAGAAGTCGTAGTTTCCGTAGCTGCCGCAAGAAGAACATTCTGTGCAACATTCCCTTCTTGATGAGGGACCTGATGGTCGGCTCCCATTTGACGTCCTTGGTGATGATGGTTCCCAGGAAGCAGAAGGAGTCTGCAACGGAAATGGGTGAACCAGCCATCATGAGAGGGGACGGAGGAGCTGTGACTCTCCTGAAGTCCATGATCATCTCCACTGTCTTCTGGACGTTCAGCTCCAGGTTGTTGTGGTTGCACCAGGACAGCAGACGGTCCACCTCCCTCCTCTAAGCCGACTATCTATGATCCTAGCTTTCTTTGGAACAGGAATAATAATGGAGGATTTAAAGAGGGCTGGAACATGACAGGACTCCATGGATGCATTGAAGATGCCTGTTGCTGACTGAGTCCAGCATGGGTGAACCACAGTTCAAGATTCCATTGGCATTAGGAAACAGATCATACTATAAACTAAACTGTTGCACATCTTTGTAATGAAATATATTCCCCAACACATGCAGCAGGGTGGAAACAGGATTTAATTCAAGGATAAACTGAAGTCGTAACAGCACTAAATCACTCTAGTAGAGGGAGTCCAAGTCCGTCAAAAAAAACAAAAAAAAAAAACAATACTGGAGGGTGAATTAAACAAAGTGTGCAGGGAACAGACAGACAGCAAAAACAAAAGGAGACCAGTCAGAAATGCACAAACTCAAAGTGCTTTGTCATACCAGGACAAAGAAATCTAACGAAATGACGCCGGTTGGCATCTGGCCAGCGTTTAAGAAGAGAGGAAGTGGGATCAGGTGTGAGAGTGGGGAAAATGGGGGACGCCTCAATCCTGGAAGGCAAAGGAGAGAAACAACAAGAGCAGGAGGGCTTGTGACAATATCAATTATTATTTGGACGTCGGAATAAAGCAGGACGCTGGACCTGAGAAACCTGAATGTAACTTCAGTTCTATGTGCTTACAACAGAAAAAAATTACTTGTCTCATCTCTCTGAGTCCACATTGTCTGATGTGACTACAATCTTGTGCTACGTTGTTCTTAGTTTTTCGGAATGTTATCTCTTTCAGCAGTAGCACTAGTTCGGAATGCACTTTGGGGTAGTAATCCTACAATCCAAGTTAAAATGCTTGTGAAGTGCAGGTATATGCGAGACAATACTTTTCTAATTTTAGTCTTTCTCTGTCTTAATGTTTCTCAACAAAATTCTTCCTTTTAGATTTTATTTAATTTTATCTTGTCCGTTATTGAAACATCATATTTTACATATTTTCATGCAATTGTTGCAATTATTATTTTTTTATTTGGCTCTTCAATACTAACTTATGTGATTGCAATACCTTGAGCCTTGTAGCCCATAATTTTGATTTTGGTCAATGCCTGGGATCCCCCTGTTGTAAGGTTTTGACCGTGTGATTGTGTGCAGACCATATCTCACTATATGAACTGTTCCTTAATCGACCCAAAACACTGGAGAAAATTTAATTCAATTGTTGGTCTTTGTTTCAACCCCAGATTTCCGGGTGGTGGTGCAGCAGACAGAAGCAGCGGTGAATTGTGAGCTGAAGGGGTCTTACTGGTTGCAGGTAGGGGAGAAGGAATTGTTGCTGAAAGACCTTCAGAAGAACATCATTTGGGAGTGGCCGTATGAATGGCTGAGAAGATATGGAAAAGACAAGGTAGAGTCCAAATGAAAAGCTTAATGAATTGACACAAATAATGTGAGCTGGAAATGATTTCAGTTATAAGCTTGGCATTATGAAGACTGTATCGCAATCATTTAGAAAGAACTTAACGAATATGTTTTCATGTCTTTCCCCGCAGCTTGCATTAACCATTGAAGCAGGTCGTCGGTGTAACAGCGGTCCAGGAACCTTCAACTTTGAGACCCCAGAGGCAGCTAAGATCTTCTCTTTAATGAAAAACACCATTAAACAGAGGTCTTCATCTGCGATATCAGGAACCCAAAAGACGGAAGATGAAACACAGACAGCCTCGACCAGACATGGTCATTCACCATTACCCAGAACATCAGAAAACACTAGTCTGACTTCATTTCTGGAAAACAAGCTTGGAACTACAGTAAAGCTATCTGATGCTTCAGAGCATAAAACTGACTCGGTCAGTCCTTCCTCAGTGCAGCCCGCACCGATCACCCTCATGCCCCTCCCCAAGGTGCCCACACAGAAGAGCCCTGTTGTGGCTACGGAGCCATCAGATGCAGTTTATGCTGATCCACTTGAGTGTCTTCAACCCACACCCAAAGGCACAGAAGCCCTCTATGTTGATCCTGCCAGTGTTCTTCCTGTTCAACCGCCAGGTTCCAGAATAGCAGCAGTACCCACTTTGCACTCCTCAAATCTCGCTGTCCCAATGAGTCCTGCGGAGTCTGTCTACTCTGAGGTATTTGACAAAATTACTCCTCTGGACTCAACAAATGTGAGGCAATGTCTGAAAAATATCCAAGAAGGAGACCCCATTTATGCAGAGGTCCACAGTGAGAAGGTGAAGGAGTCTGCCACAAAAAAGACAAAACCAGATGAATTTTCTCACCTCTACGCTCGAGTGTGCAAACCCAGCGCAACTTCTGGAGAATCTAGACCAAACGATGATGGGCCCTCTGTGTGTGCTGCAGCCAAATGTGAGTCGGATCAAATCCTTGATGATGTGATATATGAAAATTTGGGGGTTATCTAATAATCTGGATCAAAACTAAATGTTGCTCCATGTATTAAGCAGTGTAAAAGACACAATTATGGTTCCAATAATCTCAATTGTTGTTTTTCAGTGTCTTACTTTTTGTATGCTTTTTTGTCATTTCCCATCAGAGGTTGCCACAGCAACCAAGCTTGCTCCCACTTCATGTATCTTATTAATCCTCGTCTGACCACCCCTGTCCTGATCTTGTCCTCCTAGACCACATCCATGCATGTCCTGAGTTGACTCACTGTACTTTTTTTTCCCCGGTAATTCCATCTCTAACATTCTTCATCTGACACGTTTCCTGTCTCTCCTTTCCACATGTCCCAACCACCAAGTCTGGCACACTGATTTCTAATCCTGTCCTCAGTTTCTCTCTCGCCCTCTCTTTTAGCTACAGATCACATATATCATTCAGCGCCTACATTATACAAGCTCTCATTTAATTATTTTTATCCACATCTGCTGCAGTTACTATACTCTCAATAGAGAACATGCGCAACATGAGTCTATCGGCCTGTATGGGGTGTATGAAAAGTCCCATGGAAAAGCTCCCAAATGACTGCAAGCACATTGTGACACTAGAAAATACATTTTGATAAACATTTCTAAGAAGGAGCTGACAGACAGTCTGGTGGGGTGAAACGCCATGGCCCTTGAGTTAGAAGACTACGGACCACTGAGTGTTAGAGAGATGACTTGTATTTGTGTATCTTTGGAAAACCAGCAGTAGGTGTCTTTGTCCTGAATCATCAACTTGATGTATGGACCTGCTAGCTAAAGACTCTCCTTGTTTTCTGTTAATGAATTTAATACCTTTTTATACATCTTGTTCTTTTTAATTTTGCATGTTAAAGCTGAAATAAAAATAAAACAAACTGGAGGGGACTTGACATTCGTATCAGGAAGCTTGATCTCAGCCAGCTTTGCAGCTAAAACTGTTGGAGAATAAATTCATACATTTCATTAGCAACCTGTGCAACACTTAAGCTAAAGTATGATCTGTTTCCTAACACCAATGGAATGATGAACTGTGGTTCACCCATGCTGGACTCCTGGTCTCCTTTTGAAGAAAACATCTATCATTTGTAACGTCAGGTCATGATGGCCCAGCCAAGCATCCTGGATTCTGGGAAATCATATAGCGTTTCCAATGATCGGACACTAATACGGTCTAGTGTTCGTGTGTAATATTGTGAGTTGGATTCGAGGAACGCCCTCGGTTGTGTATTGGATGTGTATGTGGATGTCCTGTTGTGTAATGGATTTGAGGTATGTATCTGCCCTTCGATTTCTTTGACGCTGACCATTGACAACTAGATGCTGATGTTGATTTGGAATAAACTGTGTATTGCTTCCCACAACGTCTGTGGTTCTTCGTGTTTCCGTTCTCTCCTGCTCAATGCCCTGAGATCAATGGAACCCGCTGGCTGGACAACAAAACCATGCAGAACTAGAAAAGCACTCAAAGAGCAACAAAGTATCCTTCAAGAAAAGAAAAATCCTGGAACCAAATGACCATCAAGTGACAAAGATCTCCCAATGGTTGCAGGTTCTCTCATGTTCAAAAATAGGTATGCGTTTCAACACCTGCTCTGGCTCACGCGGTTTGTCCTGCACATGAACTGTTGTTGCTCCCAGAGTGGACTGCGCTACATTATGATCGCGCCCCTCTGCTTGTCATGATGTTAGTTTGATGCATATCTCTGCTGCAGGTATGTGCTACAGCTCACATGCATCCGCCACCAATTTCCCTTGTAATTTTGACTCAGAAAGTCCCTGAGCATTCATTTGGACCACTGTGAGCAACTGGTTGATGTCGGCTGAGGTGACTGCTGTATCAGTGAATTAAAAACAGATAATTTAGCATTGTGCATTACTCACTTTTAGGAATGGAAAATGTAATAAATTTAAAAATAACAAAAAGTAGAAATACATGCCTTTCGATTGTCTTTGGATTTTTGACTGTAGATTAAGTAAATATGTGTTAAACTGAATGAAAATTTAATATATCCTATACATGTATGTAGAATCGTTACATACAATAAGTAAACTGACTCTGTTACATCTTGTCATTGAAGTGCCATTACAGTATTGAAGGCCCTGCATATCAGAGAACTTTTTGCAATTTCCTTTTTTTTTTTTTTACAAATATTTATTCTTTGTCATATTGATTGGTAATGATCATGAATTCGTTTTTTGTGAGACTGTCCACTTGAGGCCACTGCATTCTGTGACCGCTGGTCATGGAACTTAAATACAAACTGCTTCAGGAAATCACCACCTGTTCAGGGTTCTGCTAGAGGCAGGAATACATCGTGGACAGGTCAATGCAGGGTTGGAACTAAAATGAACACGAAATAAGTTTCTTTCACTTATTACACTGTTACTTTTTTCTCAATTTTCTCAAGTGCACTTGAATGCAACAGTTTTCAGTCAGTTATTTGACACAAAAAACGTATTTCTTCACCTGACTAGCAGCTAGTGCAGGGGCCGGCAAGCCACATACGGGGAAATAAATGATAATGGTCCACCGGATGCATATCTCGTTGGTGTACAAGTTGATCAGCCGCGAGTCAACAAGCTTGTAAATGCAATAAGTTTACTCCATCACACAAGTCGCCACAATGCACATGTCATTCCCACACATAGACAACAAACGTACGGTGACGAGCTAACTACACAACAGAAAGGGGAACGGCAATGTGCTTCAGGAACATCTGAAACAATAATGAGACAGGCAACACACAATCTCCCAATAACCAATCAACCTGACAATTTTCTCACATCAAACTACACTCCCATAATCCTTTGAACCATAGGGAGTCCGGTTCGCCACAGTATTTGTCTCAAAAACAAACATCATGGCTTCTTATTAAGTGAAAATGTTTTACTTCTCTCTTCAGACCTTGTGCAATTTCTGTGATGAATGACGTTTCAGCAGCCAGATTTGACAGCTGGCATGCGCAGAAAGGCCAGCAGCAGCAAAACTGCTGAATTTTTATTTATTTTTTTATTTATATTTTCGTTTGTTTTGTATTGTAATTGTAGATGTAAAGATTATTGTGATCTCGAAGAAAATAAATAAATAAATAAATAACACACACATATATATATATATATATATATATATATATATATATATATATATATATATATATATATATATATATATATATATATATATATATATATATATATATATATATATATATATATATATGCGTCACAGTCTCTGACAGCCCGAGACTTCCAACCCCAGTTAAGCCATATATGGAGAAGTCTAACAAAGAAAAATAGAACATTTAACAATGCCTGGGCAGATTCATGTGCATTTACCTCTGACAAGAGTGGGTTACCAGTATGCCTAATTGGGGTGGTAAAAAAAACTGGCCGTCAATAAAAGGTCAAATGTAAGACATTTCCAAAATAAACTCACAGTCTTAGCTGAAAAATGAGGGAGAAAAAAGCTGTTTTGGAACTGATATGGAAACACTGATCTGAGAAAAAAATCAATTGAAAAAGTGAAGTCTGCAAAGACTGCAAATTCATCTACCAATGCAAGTCTGGAAATAATCAGACATGGGAAGCCGTTCACAGACGGAGAAGATATGAAAGAGGCATTCATTATTTTTTCACAACACCTATTCACAGACTTCAAAAACAAGACAGAAATTATGTAGAAAATCAGAGAGAGATGCCTCTGTCTGCGAAGACTGTCAAAGACAGAACCATAAAAATATCACAAAACAGCAAATTAAAAACATCAATCTAGCTGCAGCATACTGGATGGTCTGTGATGATTCCAAAAGACAAAAGTGACATTGAACAAATGGTGCTTATCTGCCAATATATGAACTCTGACCACAGGAAGAAATGGTGGAGCTGATACGACTAAAAGGCCAGACACGGCAGAGGACATCTGGCTACTGATGGGGCACTGAGTATGAGTGGAGCCCACAGGAGCTTAGTGGCAGTACTGCAGAAGTCCCTGGATAGAAAGCTTCCCCCTGAATTCACAGAGGTAATGAATGTTGTCATTCAGATTGTCAATAAAATAATGGCAAAAGATTCAAATCACTGTCAGTTCCGTTCGTCACTGGATGAGGTAGAGATCACATTACTCTGATCTCCGATTTTGATGATTTTTGATGGCGCCAACGGAGGCTGGCCTGGAATTATCGTGTGTTATTTTGCTTGTTTTTATGTTTTGATGGTGCATCTGCATGTTCTTACACATTGAATAAGTTGATGAATAACAGGGCTATTACTCCATCTCACTTATTACCTGCATTTTTGGTGTTTCATAGTTAGTCCACCTTTTGGCTGGACGGAAGAGCTTGAGGAGGAAAAGGAAATGTGCAGGTGTGCTCACTCTCTTTCATACACGCTACATCCCGGGATATTCCTTTTTAATGTCAGCTCACTCAGTAATAAGATGGATGAACTGCATGGATGAACTGCAAAGACGAACACAGTCACTGACAAGCCATCCCCTCCCCCTCCCTCTCTTGACATCATAGAGCAGGTCGTGTTCACTCAGTTCAGGAAGCTGAATCTTCGGACAAACCTGTGTTTGAAACATAGAATGCCATCCCCAACACCGACAAAAACATGAAGAATATGAAATTGGAGTCCTGTTGATCTTCCGATCAACAAACGCATGTGAACAGCTATTATCCGCCATGAACTATGTTAAAAACAAACACTGCTCACACCTCACAGACGGCAGACCTGCGTTAAGATGAAAGTGACTTCCTACAGACCTGATTTGCAGAAGCTGTTCGCAGAGGTTCAGGAGCAGAAGTCCTATTGGGTTCAGGAGCAGAAGTCCCATTAACCAGGTAAAATATATATTCAGGCAGTTATTTTGCCAATATTTATTTTCATTCTTCAGTGACATATTATTTTTTTTCCATTGAATTTTTAAATTCATTTTTTTAATTCATTTGACCTTCAACTCTGTCATTTAATTTTTTTTGTAACAGTTCAAAATGTGTTTATTTAATAAATAAAATTAGATTTTCTGAAACATGTCAAAAAGTACTCCTAGTGTTTTCTGTGGAAACCGGATCAAAATAGCTCTTTGAGTGTTAAAGGTTGCCCCTGGTCTAGTGTGACACTAGTGTGACAGAATGACACAAAACCGTTTGATCATTGCAAGTATATCTGCATCAAAAACTGTAACCAACCACAGAACTACTTACTTGGCTCATAAGTTCTAGTCCTGCCCAACAGCATGTGTACAGTATGCTAACTTACTTGATGGATGCCACAATATAAGAATGTGAGTATTTGCCAGGACATTCAACTGGCGACTCTGTCTTGGACTATCCAACATGAAGGATCGCGACCATAGCTCTTCCTAGTGCTTCCTTGTCCAATGGTTCTTTGTTTGCACCAACTTTTACCGCTTCATAAACTCCAGACTTTTTTTGTCCTACTGGAGTCATAGTGGTACTGATGTCATCGCTCGGCGCTCCCACCCATTGCCAGAACCGATATTGTAGCATTCCTGGATCCTGTACTGACAGGGTGCAGCTGCCGATTGCGCCCACACTCTCATGATATAGAAACACAGGACGTGTCCTGACACTTCGTTCACTTGTTCTTCCACCTTTTTGCATCATTGTCTCTTCAGCATTGGGTCATTCGGCGAGTGATCTCAACAGTAAATGTCGACAGTAATGTCTATTAAATTGATGTTTATTTTTATCCTGCTGCAGGTCGATAGAAAGCATCAAATAGAATGTTTAATATCACCATCAGGGGGTGATACTGAAGAAATGCAAGTGGTCAGTCTCTGAGGGGAAGGAAGTCTCAAGATAATCACAAGATATATTAATCATACGATCGAATTTACCTATTTCAGGTGCCCAAGACTGCTGAACAGCATTTTCCTAGAACGAACACTTTTATTCATGGTTCATGTGCAGCTGTGTGTAAATCTGTGTTGGCTCTTTTTTGTGTGTGTTTTGTGTTATTGTCAGTCAGCCCATAGCGATCGATCTCCCACTCCTGAACCCAAACTGTTGATCATGCGGTGGATTTTTTTTTTTCTGAAGATGTATCTAGTCCTCGTTAAAGCAGATTTTCACCAACTTTAATCAAAACTGGGACCAGAAGTGAGGATGCTGGTACCAGTTTTTGTGACTCAATGGGGATGTTGTGATTCAGTACTCAGGCAGTGAATTCAGTTTATCTGGACAGACAGGTAGGCCAAATCTCTGGTGCAATGGGTCATCATTTCAAAGAGAATGTGATGCGGTGGTAGAACCACGACAGCAAGAAATGTATGGTTACCAATAATGTAGTTTTATCATTCGCAGGTCTGTCAATCTGTCAAAACAAAGGTTGGCCATCCATTCAAGCCTGTCCACTACAAGTCCAACCATCCCATCCACATCGATTGAAAATAAGAGCTTGTGTCAGCACAAGGATCTCAAAGAGGGACTGATTGCATGGTTGGCTGGCTCCTTTCCTCCGTATGTTGATGGGACAAGGATTGTGCTTGCTCAACAGGGCAACCTGTGATTCAAGTAACGCAAGAATAGGTAGCATTTTCTCTGAGTTTTTTGCAGTACAGGGGTTGATTTTAAAGATGTTTTCATGGTAAAATATTAATTTATACAATAGCTGGAGGAGTCATTTTTGTAATTTGTGGCACAACTCTGAATTTATAGAAGGTGACACACTACCCTCAGTTCAGAGAGCTGATTCAAGTCTGATAAACAAAAAAGAACACACAATGGTCATTATTAACATGTACACAAGTGTAGTTCATTTTATTTATATATGCAAGCAAGTTAATGTTTTTACAAATAAAAAGCCACTGTATGTCCAATCTGTTGGGACACATATGTACAAAACGGTGTCAAGATTAAAACCTGATACTTGATAGAAAATGTCAATAACACTACAGGGTAACAAAAGAGCCAAAAGTCCTTCTAAAGTCCAAACTGGCTGACCAGATGGAATGTCCAGGTCTGAGACATGCCATGTTTTGCTTTTTGGAAACCTGCTCTTATATTGCAGTTCTATTCTGGCACATATTGTCTTTAAGTAACATGCCAAATGACCAGATGGCAAGATTCTGCATCATCCAAACTCCGTCTTTTTTACTAACTTAGTACAGATCTGTAATGAGTGATGACATGTTGCAAGAGTTGTGGAGTCATGTTCAGCCTTGGTCAGCAAGTGGACAAACAAGCAGGACTCAGTAGATTCACAGGGAGTGTTACTTGAAACAAAGAAACCAGCAGTTACAGAAGTAAGTAACTCAGATCCTCTTCCTGTATAATCTTGATCTCCACATCCTCTCTCAGGATAATTATATGTGCCCCACTCTAATGTGGTGAATGATGTTCAAATACCATGGCAAATAGCCTCACCTCACTGAAACATTACCAAGCTCAATTGGTCAGACCAGGTCTCACAAGTCAGACATTTGTCGCCCAGTACAATGTATTTGTATCATCCTTCGTTTTGTGAAACTTTGGGCTTAACTTGGTGAACTCAGAGAGGGCACATGGAAGAGGATGTGAGCAGTGATGGGTGCAGGAGTAGGGGAGGCGAAAGTAATACACCATATCTGCAAATCTGTTTTATTAGGATAAACAATAAAGAACACTTTGATCAAATCATTTTAGATTCATGCACTTGTATGCCAAAGATGGTTAATCAGATTTCTTACTTGTGAATTTGTCAAACTGGTGGTAGACAACTGAGCAAACATGCCAGCGTAGCAACATTATAAGCAACAGGAAGAGCAATACTGCACACAAAAGTGATGAACAAAACATAAACAGCAGAACAGTGCCAGTGGAAAATATATATTTTTTTGTGTTTTTTTCATCTTTTGAAGGATGAGCATTGAATGCATAACCATGCCACAAACAACAACTAGTCTTTTTTTTAAGTTCTAGTACGAGATTTCATTTTCTTAATATGAATTCAGTAATTTTCATCAATGTTGTTTCAGTTTATAATCAATGTTGCGAGATTATACACAGATTCAGCCACCATGGAGATCAATGCACTTACACACCAAAAATAAGAGAAAGAGAGAGCTCACAATTGTCATTGAGTGCACAAACTGTTTTTCTTTCTTTTTTATCAGAGGTTTAAACACTGACGTGACATCCATTGTCAGGCAATGAAATGATAGAATACTGTCATTACTTAATAACTAGAACCTTAAAATACTGACTATAGACAGCCAAGCCCCTCAACCAGAGTCTGGAAGAATTCACGTCCATGTTTCAGAGCCACTGAGATGACACTACAGTGTTTTAGGAGCTTATTGAAGAGCTGTCCAGCGACCATGGTCATTTCATGGTCAGTGTTGTCCGTCTGATATTTCTGCAACAGAGCATGAGACGTGTGGTTCCACCGGACTCTGGTTCACATTAACCATGGGCTGCTCTCCTCACCCATTTAACATACAGTATATGTATATCTTTGTACAGAGCAGATATAGGTACAGTGTTCACTGGCCACAAAATAAGAAAAGAAAACCTGTTTTTTTTTTCTTTATATTAATGATTTCACATTTAAAAGTTTCATAGATTAAAAGTTAATAAAATAGTGGAATGTAATTGGTGAAAGGAAGTATGGCTCAGAGTGATGATACTGGGTATGTTTATGATGTGTGTGTACTTGTGTGTGTGTGTGAAAGAGAGAGCGAGAGAGAATTTGTGAGCTAACAAGTCCTCAGCATTCTTCATTTGTACCTGATTTTCCAAAATGATCATCAACATCATCATCTCTTCATGATCTCTACTGGCTGATAGAGAGTGACTTTGCTCTAGAGCAACACAGCAGGCCCCTGTCAGTTTCTGCGGTCAAGCCAAAAAGAGATGTTCAACACCTGTGACAGTTTGAGTCCCAGATTTCTTCATTAACAGCTTTATTGAGCTAGCGTTCTTAGAATATGTTAAAAATAGAGTATTGTTTTTTCCTCACAGTATCATGTTTATTGCAATGATGACATTTATATGCCTTTATATATCAAAGCTGAGGCCAATTGATCAACCATCTAAAAGGTTTAGTAAAAGTTTACTGCAGTATATAAAAGCATTTGAAAAAAATTAAAAAAAAAAAAAAACAACACTGATCATCTACATGAAATGTTTAAACTGGCCTATTATAGTGGAAGGTTGTGCTGATTTGACAGCATTGCACCATCACTCCACAAGAAAGACAACCAAAAGATGTAAACATTTTTGTGGCCCTTCAAAGTAACTTTCAGGATTCACCAACTCTGCAGCTTTCACCATTCACAGTTCCCCAACCATCACGTACGATCACTTCACAATTCAATCTGGTCACATGAGGTAAATAACTAATAGATGAAAAGTATGTGCAAGTGTATGCTTGTGTGTTTCCAAAAGTGATAACCCCCCATCCCATCATACAAGAGACCGCTGATGCTAAAATTATACATGAACAATACAATGAGAAAAAAACATTTTTAAAAGACTGCAGTATCTGAGGGAAATCCATACAGTCCAACAAATGAGTAGGGTGAAGAGAAAGATACTCCGCAGCCTTGTTTCATTAGCTTCCATCACAGCCAGTTGAAAAAAACACCAATGAATTATTCAGAATGTCGAAAGACTCACATATGCCAGTGTACACGATGGACGATTTCACATGGCAATATTTTGCTCGTCCAATTACTGTAATTTAATGGTATTTGGACTCCCATATCCTGCCAGAGTGGCATGCACAGTTGATGTCACAGTTATTCCAACTAGGCACCAAACTGAGGAGGACAGAAGGACGGGTGGAGAGGAGAAGTTAGCAAAGCTACACGTTTGCACCCATTTGTATGTACGAACTTCCTCTGGGACCATAATTCTTCACAGTACCAACCATCACAAAGTGGTGAAACAACACGACACAGCATGACACCACCATACAACACTGCCTGCACAACACTGACCATTCAGTCACATCGATGCGGGTGGATTGCAGTGTGAAGAAGTGTTTTTGTTTTTTTGTGTGTTTTTTCATTGTTATTATTATTGTTGTTAGGATGTGTGTGTGTGTGTGTGTGTGTGATGTGTGTAAACTTAACAGGGTGGAACGAGGTATGGGAACGAGGGATAGTGAAGGCAGTGACTCCTGTGGGAAACAAAGACACTGCTATTGCCTGCTAAAGATGGTTAGCTCTTGTTTGCCTAGCTAACGGTTTATGCAAACAATTGTTCAATAGTGCAAGCTGGTTGCACGATAACAAATGTCCTTTGTGATCATCATCAGAGTTTTTGGTTGACCTTTGGTTGTCCTGGTTCCGTCATGCACATGATTACCATTAACTTTCCTTGGAGCTTTAACATCTGCCATTAAAATAAAGTGATCTGTGATAAATATCGAAACCTCCGAAAAGAGGGTCATTACACCAATGAGTCAATTTTTTCAACAGATAAAAATAACTGTTAGCCTGGCACACCTGAGTGAACGCTCCTTAGCTGACAACTGTGCGATATCGGTATCGGTTTTCCTCATTTCTGTCTCTGCCCGCTTATGTCTATGGTATAGATGTCAGTGAGTATGCCTCGGCTATCCTTGTGCTTATGTCAGGCGGTGTATGTAAGTTTGTGTGTTTGTGTCTTCTGTGTGTCCGACAAGTGAAGTGTGTGTTGTTTCGTGTGAAGAGTGTTTATGTGTAAGCATTGAGGCGTTCTTTGGAGCGAGTGGAGTGGATGTCATGCAGCTCCTGCTCCTCCTTTGACTTTATGTCTTCGTATTTTTGCATCCGGCTGGCGTCCTTCAGGTAGCCCCAGTTAGCAGCCAGAGCCATCAGAAAGTGAACCTGAAAGGAGAGTTGGCAGTTATAGGTTACAAGTTAGTTTACAGTTACAATATATATATATAATGGTATAAGAATAGTTGCCACAAGAAGTCACATTTTTCAAATTGAACAAATTTGGTATATTACTGAATCAAATGATAGAACCATACATACATTTTTGTGTGAAATCACAAAGGTGGCTACATTCAAGTTTTTAATATAAACTTACATACAAACGGATTACGTGATCATGAGGTCGAGTGAGATGTGAGCTAAGAGAAACTCAGGTCCTGAAGCACTAAGCATTGCTGTCCATTTGATTGACTGATTGATTGTGAGATCAATATTTAGAAAACAGCTTTTCTAAATATTTAACAACAACCTACAATGTGTGGGTTCATTTATCATGTGCCTCTAAAATAATGTGCCTCTAAAATATAAATATTAATATTAAATGTGTCAGCCCACACATCACAGATGCGTTGGACTCTGCAGAAGACGTCTGTGGCGGTGGACAGTCTCGGATCAAACCAGCTCTTTTTGTCATAAAACCACCTCAGATATGTGACTGCTTCATATGCTGAAGTGAAATGAATGGACCGAACACTTGCAATTTACATCCATTTTTAAGGCCCATTTCCTCCTCTGGTCTACATACTACAAGTCAGCCTAAATGCCTTTCCAGTTGTAATTTTGCACCATATATATATATATATATATATATATATATATATATATATATATATATATATATATATATATATATATATATATATATATATATAGTATGGAAAAGTTTAATGAAGTTTAACGTTTAATTATTGGAACACAAAATTTCTTTGGTGAGCTCAGTGACCCTTGACCTACATACGCAGGTGAAGCCAATCATGAGAAAGGGTATTTAAGGTGGCCAGTTGCAAGTTGTTCTCCTCTTTGCATCTTCTCTGAAGAGTGGCAACATGGGAGCCTCAAAACAACTGTCAAATGACCTGAAAACAAAGATTGTTCAACATCATGGTTTAGGGGAAGGATACAAAAAGCTATCTCAGAGATTTCAGCTGTCAGTTTCCACTGTGAGAAACATAGTGAGGAAATGGAAGAGCACAGGCACAGTTCTAGTTAAGGCCTGGAGTGGCAGGCCAAGAAAGATCTCAGATAAGCAGAGGCGAAGGATGGTGAGAACAGTCAAACTCAACCCACAGACCAGCTCCAAAGACCTACAACATGATCTTGCTGAAGATGGTGTCACTGTGTGGCCAGTGCAGGTCCTGGCAATCTTAAAGTTGAAGGTCTCATGGATTCCGGTCAGTATCAGCAGATACTTACGAACAATGTTCAAGAATCAGTGACAAAGTTGAAGTTGCTGGATACTTCTACAAGACAACGACTCTAAACACAGCTCCAATTCTACTAAGGCATTCATGCAGAGGAACAAGTACAACGTTCTGGAATTGTTTCGATAAGCTTCTGCAATGTCACAAGATTTATTTCAATCCAGTGTTGCATTAATTTTTCACCAAGATCTTGCATTGATGATGGTAGAGTCTGACAGCTGCGCAAAGCCTTCTCCAGCACATCCCAAAGATTCTCAATGGGGTTCAGGTCTGGACTCTGTGGTGGCCAACCCATGTGTGAAAATGATGGCTCAATCTCCCCGAACCAGTCTTTCACAATTTGAGCCCAATGTATCCTGGCATTGTCATCTTGGAATATGCCCATGCCATCAGGGAAGAAAAAATCCATTGATGGAATAACCTGGTCATTCAGTATATTCAGGTAGTCAGCTGACCTCATTCTTTGAGCACATAATGTTGCTGAACCTAGACCTGACCAACTGCAGCAAAATATACAGTATATGTTGTTTCTACTGACTTGTTTCTACTATAAAAGATTTTTTTTGTCATTAACCCATTTTAACAATGAGGCTGACTCTTATTTTTGGCAGTGATGCAATGCATCTCACCATGGCGATCACAGCTGCTCCGGCTCCAGCTAGAGCGCACACAAACAGATGGAAGGTCAGGTCCAACTGCAACACACAAAAAAACATCACATGACCATGTGGCTCTTTTTTGGAGAGAAAAAAATAGCTGACATATAATGATAAACCTGCTGAGACTCACCTCATTGGATTCACACATCTTGAAGAACTTCTCGGATCCTGTACACACCTTTTTCTCCTCAGTGAAGGTCACAGCGCCTGGAGAGAGTCACGCAAGGAGCAGGTGAAGCAGGAGCCAAAATCAAATGGTACAATTATTATTATTCCATTGCACACCTTTAATGGATTTTACAGACACATTTGTTGGTCATAACATCGTCCAAGAGTTGACACATTCAGCATGTGTTTTGTGACACTTTCCTGTGTTCTCCTCTGCTTATCTTTGATTAGGAGTCAGGATGGCAGTTGCCTCTGAAATCAGGTCTCATTGTAAAGCACCTTGGTCAGCACACTGCTGTGGAAATGTGCCATATATGCAGACAGCACCTCAACCTTCTAACATAACTTCTTTTTTGCCTCCCAGGCAGTTCTCAGGACCACCAGACTTGACTGAATTGTGCGTTCACGTGTGGGACCCTTCTAAAAAGACCAGTGGAATCCTTCTAAATCAGAGCCTTGATGAATCCGATGAGTCAAAGTGAAAAGACATTGAACACAAAATTCGCACAACACAAAATGTTCCACGTCAGCAGTTTGGATTGACATAACAAGAATGCACTTTGTTGTGGGTGTGAAAGATAGGTTGTTCCTGGACCCAACAGGTCAGATTCAAGAGAGTGTGTTTCAGTTGCTTTTCATTTTATCACACACTTTCCATGTAAGATCATCAATCTTGAGTATGTTGTAACTTCAGCAATAATAAAATAAAATATTTCAGACAGTTAGAATGCAACAGTTTGTATCAAAATTATCAACTTTCAGAGTTTCTGTATGCATCTGATATATTGATCATTTTCATCCAAAAACACACCAAAATACTAACCAGTGATTAAAGCAGCAGTTTTTGTGACTAATATCCCAAATGTATTAAAATGGATTTTGTTCTGTTTTTTTTTTTTTTTTTTTTGTTCTTATTCTTCAAACTGTTAAATCGTCTGACTTATGACCTGCTTGACTTACGTCTGCAGGCACCGCAGCACATAGCAGCATTTTACTCTCACACATCAATCTACCACTGCAGTAGTACCTATAACCTTTGCGTCGGCTATTTTGAATCGTATTCGACTTACGTCAAATCTGACTTATGACTGGTTAGTCGGAACCGATCCATGTCATAAGTCGGATGTTACTTGTAGATACTTCTGGACTGATGGTGGTCCGCACAGCACGATGAAAACCTGCTCAATCACAATCTGGGTGTTGGTTTTAAGAGGAAATTAAATGAATTCAACTGAAAAACAAATCATGTGACTGGTGTGAATCTCCATGATATCACAGACTATGCCAAGGATGGCATAAGCTCACACAGCACGCCGTCAGCGCTAGAGTCACCTGACGTGCTGTCCTGCAGGATTAATCTGCTCTCAAGTCACAATGACGCCAGCATGTGCATATTTTCCAAACTGAATGATAGAGCACAATTGTGATTAGGGCCTATTGAAGGAAGTTATAAATATAAGTAACCAAAAGGGTCAAAAAAGCATAATCGTGAATGGTGGCTTTCAATTTACAGCAGAAATGTCTTGTTCATGCACATTGATCATGTTCTGAAAGACTGTGCCATAAGCCATCAGTGGCAGGAAATCCCGCAGAGATGTCTGGCTCCTGTTTTGAGGTAGATGTTACCGGAGCACAGCGCATGATTTATATATCATCAAGAGAGCTCTAGCAGCTGTTCTCATGCAGTTGATTTTGCTTGTAAATCATCATAATAATGATTCTACGTCATATGTGCTTTGCCCTCTAACAGCATAATCCACATCGAGGCACTGACCCCGGCCTGAGACTTCGACGCCTACTTCCACATCCCCATCCTCCCGTGTCACAGAGGTTCGCGGTACGGGGAGACCACTTCCAGTTCAACCAGTTACCGTTTAGAGCTGTTTTGCACGCCATTGTCGCCACCTGGTCTGGGAGAGGAACAAATGACTATGCCAAGCTCGCCAGGACGTGAGTTTCTGGGATTCCAGAGCGCACCTTAGGGCCGGGGGCCCTATGGCTTGCGCCCAGTGATACGTGCATGTATTTATGGATACATGCCTCCTGGGCTGGGCCGGTGCCCTAGACGAGGACCGCATGGGAGGACTGTGGTCCAGTCCCACACTTCACATCAATCTGCTGGTGTTGTTGGTGGTGGAGAATGTACTTCTTCACTTTGCACCATGGCTAAACGGACATCATGTGATGGTGAGGTCAAACAACACTACAGCTGTAGCGTCTCCTGTCCATGAGAGCGGACAGAATATCTAGAGGGGGCGCTCTCGTGGATGAATGGGGGCCTCGCACCAGAGGTAACAGACGCGATCTGGCAGTGATTCGGGACTCCGGTGGTGGACATGTTCGTGTCCAAGGACAATACCAATGCTACCAGGCGCATCTTCGCAGATTGGTGTGGATCTAGAGATCTCACACCATCCAGTTGTCCTGCCTCTGGTGTGCTTTCCTGCCTCTAGGAGTTGCTGGCTAAAGGACGGCTACACTGAATGTGTTCGCAGCCATCTCGGTGGGACACTAGATCGTTTCTTACCCGATCATCAAGAGTTTTCTGCTGGATCAGGCCTCCTGTAAGGAACCAAGATGGCGTATGAGGCCAAAGGAGCTGAAGTTCCAGAGGGCCTCAGAGCACACTCCCCAAGGGCTAGCTCCTCTTCAGTGGCGCTGTTTGGTGGAGCTTCCATGGAGGACATATGCCGTGCAGCGTCCTGGTCATCGGCATCGATCTTCACTCAAGCCTAGTTGAGGTACATGGTGGCCACCTTGGTTGCTCATACTGTCCTTTCCAGAGGTGCATCTTCGACCTCGGCCGAGCCGGTAGGACGTCAATCACCTGATTCCTAAGGTTCCTGGTCCTTAGGCCGTGCTTGGAGGAAACTAATCCCTACGGCCTTAACTGTGTTTTTTTACTAATAGCGAAACACATATGACATAGAAATCCTGGTTACCTATAGTAACTGCAGTTCTATGAATATGTGCAGAACCCTCTAACTGGCAGCCCAGCAGGCCTGTCATTAGTGGCTGAGTTCCAAAAGGGGTCAAGCAGGGTAAGACGAGGAGTGTTATACACAGCAGGCGGTGCCTTCCTGAACGGGGCCAATCAATGGAAGTCTCAGGCCGAGGCCATTGCCTTGATGTGGATTAGCCAATAGCGAAGGCCGATTTACTCCACATCCCTGATCAGTGTGACACCTCTCAGCTCATGGACAGACGCATGGCTCTACCAAATGAAACTAAATCTAAACTAAAACATAATGAAATAAAATTGTGCTTTCTGATTTGTATTTCTCTCACTGTCTCTCTAAATGATTAATTGTTCTGACAGCTCACATCACCTGAAACAAAAGTCATCTTTCTGTACACTTAGAAAGTGTCTGTATGTCTGGAAGATGTGAAATATACTGAATTATGCACTGGTCCATTTGGTCATCATCACTTAATTATGCAATTTTCATAAACAAAGTGAAGTCCGTGAAGTGGTTTGCTTGTACTATTTTTATTGTATTATAAATACAAGTTTGGGATCTAATGCCTTTTATTTTAGTTTAAAATCTGATTCATAGATTAACTGAATGAATACTTGAATGAATAATCGTTGGTTGCAGTCCTAATTGTGTGATGTTGTGTCATTGTGTATTTATCTCCCAAACGTTATGTAAGTGAAGTGTGGCTTCATTTTCGTCAAGCATCCTCACTCATATGAATAAATTGTCATATTGCTACAGGCAGGTCAAGTGAATAGGCTGCTTCTCTGTGAAGAAGTAACTCAAGATTTAGGATCTTTCGAGACATTGACATGAAAGTTCTCCTCCACCTGAAAATGAGTTAAGTCGACACCTCCTGAAACTGTGTTTTCCTGCGTTGTCGCTACCAGCGACAGACACTGGTCATATTTGTTGTAAAGAGTAATTTAACATAGAATAATTTGAAGGTGTTGTCCTGCCCTCTATGTGTGTCTTTTTTAACTCAAAAATAAATAAAACAACAGGTTATGGGCCTAAAGCGTCACTGAAGAAAAAAGTTGATTTACTTGTTTTTTTTATTTACACAATACGGTGTGGTACTAGCAGCAGATGCTAAGCCTCACGCACGAACAGAATTTGACTGACGGAGAGAAAAAGCGTTTTTTGTCTTGTTGCTGAATGTCAGTGCTCCCCAGTAGTACCTGATAACATGCAGTCAGACCCCAAGAGAGGCGTGGAACACGATGAAGGGACATTTTGAGAGAGATACTGCAAATAAACTGTTCCTGAAGAAAAAAATACTTCAGATGTGAAATAAAGGAAGGTGGAAATTTAAATGATCATTTGAAGTGAAGGAAGGAACTGACTGACCAGTTTGGAGCTATAGGTGATGTTATTGAGGAGTAACATCAGATTATAACACTCCTGGGAGGTTTACTATCAACCGATGCTCCATTTGTCACTGTATTATAGGCAAAGATGGACAGTTTAACACTAGGTTGTTCAGCGAGCATTGATAAAGGAACAAGCTGATGATGGTGCTGCATCTGGTGGGGCATCAGCAATGTCAACGCAGGTCCATAGAGATGTGCAATCTCATTTAAAAGCACTTGGAACTGACAGACCCAGCTCATTCAGATGTTACAAATGTGGGAAAGAAGGCCATATAAAACGTGAAAGAAAATGAAAACCCACAAGGCCAAAAGCATGATGTGTGAAGATGATGACTCATCTGAGAGCACTTTTGTAGCTCAAGAGACAAACTTGGAGGAGATGTCACAACAGACAGAGTGGTTGATTGACTCTGGAGCATCTAAGCATATGACTTGTCACAAAGGACATCTTGAAGTATATCAGTTTCACCCTCAGTGAAAGCTAGTGGGACACATTCGATCCAAACGTAAGCTACAGCTGGTTTATACTGATGTCTGTGGTCCCATGCAGACAGAAGGCATAGGTGGTGCAAAATATTTTGTGACTTCAATTGATGACTGTTAAAGATGCTGCAAGGTATACTTCCTGAAACAGAAGAGTGAAGTTCCGTGCAAATTCAAAGAGTTTGAGAAGACCTTCTCAAATGAGTGTGGCCAGAGAGTCACAAGATTGAGAACAGATAATGGAGGGGAATACACATCGAGGGAATTTCAAGAATACTTGAAGGCTCATGATATCCACCTTGAGATGACTGTACCCCACATACTTTGGATGGAAACAGGAAAGTCAGGATGGAAATTGTTCAGAGAATCAAGTCACCATCCACACAGATGAAAGAACATCGGCTGACGAAATCACTGTCAGCACACCTGCCAGAGAAACAGGCAGAGTCAGAAAGCCTCCAAAGCGATATGCTTATGATGAGTTTGCTGACCTGGTCACCGCTGATCATTATGCTAATATGTGTTGTGTCACAGAGCCAACACATTGAAAGAAGCATTGGTGACTCCTAATGCTGAGAGGTGGTAGGAAGCAGCTGACTTGGAATGAGTCATTGCTGGAAAACATGACATGGGACTTGGTGGATTTACCGAAGGATCGAAAGGCAGTAGGATCAAGGTGGGTCTTCAAAAACTAGCATTACAATGATGTACGAGTTGATAGACATAAGTGCAGGCTTGTTGCTAAAGGCTACTCGCAGATGTATGGTACTGACGATAATGAAACTTTTCCACCTGTGGTACGGTTCGACACAGTTCATACATTGTTGACATTTGCTGTCCAAAACAGCCTACATGTACATCCGATGGATGTTGTAACTGTATTCCTAAATGGGCACCTGGGAGAGGAAATATACATGGAGCAACCACAGGCGTACGTTAAACAAAGACAAGAACGTCTAGCGGCAACTATGGCCTCCACATTTGGTCCGGCGGTCTGGCAACCCCCAGAAATAAAAAATCCTAAACCTGCCCCTCTCAAAGAGAGAACGGAATAATGGCAAAAAGATTAGGTAAGAGAAAAATGGATTCAGAATGCAGGGCATTTAACCTTCAGTGGACAAACGATTATTTTTTTTGTTCAACGCAAAGAAAAGGCTGTCTGTCTCATCTGTCAAGAGGCGGTGGCGGTATTCAAAGACTACAATCTGCGGCGACACTATGAATCTCGTCACAAAGACAGGTATAATAGCTTGCAAGGGCAAATGTGAGCAGACAAACTCTCAAAGCTAAAAAGTGGACTGTTAGCTCAGCTGAACCAGTCATCTGTTCGGGCCAGCTTCCGGTTTGCTCAACTGATAGCAAGCAGCAGTAAACCTTTCACTGATGGAGAGTTTGTCAAGAAATGCATGAACGCTGTCGCGGGGGAAGGTGTGTCCTAAGACAATAATGCCATGGGTCTATCAGCGAGTACAATCACCAGGTGCATTGAAGAAATCTGGGGTAATTTATATGCCCAGCTGCAGCAGAAGACGAAAGAATTTGAGAGATTTTTTTTTTCATTTGCACTGGATGAGAGCATGGACGTGCAGGACACCGCGCAGCTAGTTTGTGCAAACCTTAAGATGTGCGAGGAGCTGGCAGATGTCCAAAGTCTCAAAGGGACTACGACGGGGGAGGATGTTTTTGGCAAAGTGTACCAAACCATAGAAGAGTTGGACCTGAACTGGTCAAAGCTGGCCAGCATCACAACTGGCACCTAGCATGGTGGGCATGTCTCGGGGTCAAATAGGATGCACGGACCGGGAGATACCAGCAAGCACTGGTGAATTAGGCAGATTCTGTCATAAAGGTTGCGGTGTCATGCATAAACTTCATCAGAGCAAAGGGACTTAAACACAGGTCCCACGAATTCCTGTCTGAACTGAAATCTGCAGACAGATGCACAGTTTTGAGGTGTTTTTTTACGAGCTGCTACCTGAAATTAACGCATTTCTTCATTTACAAAACGGTGCCAGAGCTGATCGACCCAGAATGGCAACATGTATATCTGCGAGCAAACCTTTTCACGCATGAAACTGCTGAAAACTCAAATGAGATCAAGATTGGCAGATGAACATCTGTATCAGTATTTGAGACTGGCAGTGACGAGAATGGAACTTGACATTCAACTTCTCACCAGCCAGATGCAGGCCCACAGTTCACACTGATGCACATACAAAGGTAAGTTCACATTTCTGACTTAAATGAGTCATTCTGGGTATAAACAAATATAGTCATAATAATAGTTTTAAAACTTTGCACTGTTGTTTTTATATTGCTGTTTTATGAATTGTATTTATTATTATAGTGTGCATTTTGTGTGCACATTTCTTTTTTTTATTGGATGCAGGGACTTAAAAAATTTCACCATGCGTTGTACTCCATATAACTGTATGTGTGACGAATAAACCTCTTGAATCTTGAATCTTGAATAAAATCTACTGGGATAAAATCCCTCTCCACAACCATACTGGTGGTGGTACTGGTTGTACTGTGTAGGTGCTGTACAGTTCAGTTGCTTTGTGGTTTTCACTGGGAAGTTGATGAGAGAGAGAGAGAACTGCAAACAGCAATGTTTACAAGCCTACTGGAACCAACAAAAGGATTATAAGGAAGGAAGATAAGAACTTTGACTGCTCATATGAGTTATTCAAGTAAGAGATTCTGCTCTGGCCTATTAAGATTATGCACGGCACAACAGAAAGTGTATGTTCCATGGACTGTTTTTCTGTGAAGAACCCAGAGAGGGTTATTTTTTATTAATAATGTTATTATTTATTTACTTGTTCTGTGAAAAATCCAGAAAGGATTATTTGATTGTGCTTTCTGGAAAACAATAATTTTTTACATTTAGGCACTTAGTGCAATCGTCACACTTTTTCTGTTACAAACTGATCCCGGCCCCCGATCACAGAAGGGAAAAGTTATGTGGCCCTCTCAGGAAAAAGTTTGGGGACACCTGATCTAGTGTGTAAACTGAATAAGTCAATATATGGACTGAAGCAATCTCTTCGCCGCTGGAGCGAGGCTTTCACAGCATTCATGAAGGACATTGGCTTTACACAGCACACTTCAGTTCCATATGTGTTTGAAGATCTTGACAGCAGCTGGAGATACTAGCGGTGTTGATGATCTAATTTTGATCACAGAATCGAAGGAAAGCATGGATGAGCTGAAAGAAGTACTAAAGAAGCAATACAAGATGTCAGAATGTCCTATATTCTGGACATCTCTATTGTACAACTCAAAGTAAACAACAGTATACTTCTTCATCAGAAGCATTAAATTGAAACTATTTTCCAGTGTGGAATGAACAATGCAAATCCCATTTTGACACCTGCAGATGCAAATGTGAAGTTGAAAAAAAGATGGTGACGTCAGTAAATCAGTGAATCCGAGTACTTATCAGTCTATTGTAGGCAGTCTGCTGTGTGCTGCCAGACCCACGCGACCAGACATAGCACAAGCAGTGAGTGCGGTATCATAGTACAACGCAAATCCAAATGCTGCACATTTGACGGCTGTGAAAAGGATTCTTCGATACTTAGGGTACTGTGAATCTCGCCCTCAAGCATGAGAGGTCAGGGTCAGGAACTTTGATTGGATTTTCAGATGCCGATTGGGCTGGAGATCTGGACGACGGTCGTTCAACAACAGGGAACGATATTGGCTTCATCTGTGAATGTGTGCAGAATGGACAAATACAAGTCCAGTATTGTCCAGCAGTGGATATGACAGCAGATATCTTCACAAAGCCACTAACACGACACAGGTTTGAATATCTTCAAAGAACGATCGGACTTTGTAATGTTTAAGCATCTTTTAAGGTGCTTAATTCTGTTAATTTGTCGATGTGTAATTGACACAAGTTGGAGGTATATTACTGATTGCTAAAATTCCTCAAATGTTTTTTTTTGTTGTCAAGAATTTGAAGGTATTGTAGTGCCCTCTACTAGTGTCTCTCTCTCTCTCTCTATATATATATATATATGTGTGTGTGTGTGTGTGTGTGTGTGTATGCGGTGGCGGCCATCCTTACTGACAGTGCTGTCAATGTCACAAATCGCTCTGTAACAAATCACAAATCATTTTGCAGCACTGTGTGTTTTACACACACGTATGACACGTTTATTAAGATCACCAGATGTGAGAGAGTGAACTAACTAACTCACATCATGTGTTGATCACTGATCTGATCCAATGCAGACATGTGCTCCTTTGTCCACCTATGTTTCCACAGAGCTCCACAGAAGTCCAAGGTCTAGTCCCAGCACACTCTTTTTCATTGCCCACTGAATTTCAGTTCAACACCTGTCAGCAACTGACCCACATTTCACACAGCAGCAGCAGAAATTTTACATGCAGACAGGCCATCGTGCAGTACAACCAAGCTGACATCCAGATCCATGAGACGAAGGGGTAATTTTGTGTTTTATGTCTTTTCATGTTAATATTTGCTTGCTGTTGCTTTAAATTTAATCTGTATAACAAATTTGAATGTAATGTCAGTGTCTTTGTTAAATTGTCTCATGCCATCAAATACTGGTCACAGTACATAAGAATCAAAAATTGTTATAGCCAGTGATGTAAAGCAAAACAGGAAATGTTTGTATTGGCAAGAGATAGTCTAAAATGTAATTAAATAAAATAAGCAAAAATGAAGGTGCGAAGTTGAAAATCAACTTAGATTTACATCAAATATACCTTTTTTTAACTTGTGATGGTTGTTGTTGGATGCTGCATTCAAAATGCAGTGAATATTAGTCATAAAATTGGAAGGACTAAAACATCATCATAGGATGATCCAGGTATTTTGTCAGGAGTCTTTGGATTATCTAGTTTCTCCTCATCCACTGGCTGTTTCTCCAGAGCTGAACTCTTTAGAACCCACATTTATTAGGGAATTTGCAAATTAGCATGCACCATGAATACTCCCAAGCCATCCTTTGTCCACGTCTATGAATATATGTTTCAAGTCACATAGTGTGTCTTTGTTGGTGGATCTCTTCACTCTTGCAGTTGATGCAGTCGAATGACTTTACAGACAGCTGTTTAGTCTCCATGCGTATCCCGCCGATTGCTTGCAGTACTCCATGATTCTGTTTGTGAGTTGGCTCTTGTCACCAAAGTCAAAGTCAGCTTGATTGTCAAAAAACCACATAGAGGTTGTACATGGGATTTGAAACACTTTCTCTGTCCGTAGTGTGCATAGTGTGAATAGAGAATCTTTGAACGTGAATAAAACAATTAGTGCAATTATAAATACCAGAAAATGAGCAGCAGTGTCCTTATTGTGGCAACAGTGTCCTCAATCTATCAGAAGTATCCTTGTTTTACAGGGAGGGCAGGGTAGGGAGAGAGTTCAGCATCCTCACAGCTTGATGAATGAAGCTGTCCTTCAGTCAACTGGTCCTGGTCCGGAGGCTTCTCTGTCACTTCCCCGATGCCAGCAGATTGAAATAGAAGTTGGATGAGTGAGTGGGGTCACCTGCAATGCTAACAGCTTTCCGCGTGATACGAGTGTGGCAAATGTCCTGGAGGGAGGGGAGAGAGACACCTGTGATCCTCCCAGCTGCTCTTATTACTCGCTGTAACCCTTTGTGGCAGGACACGGTGCAGGCGCATGCAACGCAGAACGCTGCTCACTTTCTCTACAGTAGCACCATTGATGTTAAGGGGGTCGAGCCGTTGTGCCAGTCAACAATAATCTCCTTTGTACTTCTTGACGTTCAGGGTCGGGTTGTTGTCACTGCACCACTTATCCAGGCTGGTCAATTGACAATTGTTTCTGATGTGACCCAGCACAGTTATATCATCCACAAACTTGATGAAGAGAAGCAGTGATGCAGCTGAATGATAGTGTGCAATCATGGGTGAGCAGAGTGAAGAGGAGGGGGCTCAGAACACATCCTTGCGGGTCCCTGGTGTTCAGGGATCCTGGAGGTTCGCCAACCCGTACAGTTGCTAGCTGCCAGTTGCACATAGAGGTGTTGATGGTCTAATTTGAGTTGCTGAGGGTGATTGTACTGCTGAAACCGAACGTGCGATAGTCATGAAGGCAGGAGGGAGACGACTTCCTTTGAACAGGGATGATGGTGGAGGTCTTGAGGCATGTCTTGAAGATGTGAGGACATCTGTGAGTTCTGTAGCACAGTCCCTCAGGACTTGGCTAGGGATGTTACCAGGGCCAGGAGCTTTGCGTCTGTTAATTTTCCTGTGGAACCTCCTCACATTGTCTGGGGAAAGTTTGAGTGGTCATCTGGAGAGGGACGAGTCTTCAGTGCAGGCCTGGTGCTGTTATGTGCCTCAAAGCACCTCCATGCTATTGTTCCCCCTTTTGGGGAAATAGATGTGTTTATGTCCTTTGGGAAACAGTCTGTGGGTCTCCGTGGTTGAAATTGCCGGCTAGAAAAAGAAAGATGTGCAGTTTGCTGACATGCTGATATAATTGGTTTAGTGCCTCACTCCTGTTGTTGTTGCTGGAGCTGGGAGGGATGTTATCAGTGACTACTAGTACAGTGGTAAATTCCCTCGGCAGGTTGAACGGTCAGCACTGGATGATCATTGTCTCTAGCAGTGGTGAGCAGTTTCACAATAGCGTCCCAACACCAGATACTGTTGGTGTCAACAAAGAGACCTTTGTCGCAAGTCATACCTCCTTTGATGAGGGTTCTGTCAGCCTGATAGTGTGTTAGCTGGTCGAGTTTCACAGCACCGTCAGGTATGCTGTTGTTGAGCCATGTTTTCAGAACACTCTCTTGCTGGCTTCAAAGTAGTATGGAGTATATAATAATATGTGGTCCAGCTGGTCGTCCAGCAAGTGTACGTTAGACAGACTGATGGAAGGGATGGCAGGCTTGTGTGGGCGCCAAAGAATGCGTGAGAACAAGGGTGACGAGTCAGTGATGGGAAGGCAAAAGGGACCGGCGCATCTTGTCTGTAAAACTTCCAGGAGAGTTGTGCGACCTTGGGAGGCCAGTCGTATCTGGGAGCCGATGAGGATAACTTGTTATGGGTCAGGCTGATGCTGCAATTTTCCATCTGCCCTTGGAGCAGGTCAACGAGGATTCTGACCACGTGATCCACCAATCTCTACGCTATTTCCAACCAGTCCAAGTCATTTCAACACTCTTATGCTATATTCCCAGTTGCAGTTTTAATTTGCTGCATTCATGATCCGCTGAACAACTCCAGTCTCCCACACACAAAGATTTGCCATCTTTACCTATCAGACTCCACTTGAAGCCCCATTGCAACACAATGAGCACACACTATCTGTTGTCACCCCGGGATCTACTCACAGAGCATCATAAAAAAATAAAAACATATTGCTTTATATCTCTCTTTTAGTTGCTGACAAGGAATCTTGAACTCATTTATTTTGTCCACCCTATTAACGGAGTGCTTGGCATGCACTTTTTGAGAGTCACGTGTGTTACATGTAGGGCCGCCAAGACAATGTCGACAATCAAAATGTTGTCGTCATTTATTTATTGTAATTTTTTTTAAAAACATTTCCCAAAACTGCGATCCAAATGCCTTTTCTGCTTCTCAGTCCTTGACACACACTGCTCACACATAACATTGATTAATTACACACTCGTTAATTTTAAGCAGAAGTTAAATGTGTTCTTTATTGGCTGCAGATTACAGTAATGCAGCAATATAATTATGTTTGTGTCTGTGATCCGGCAATGCCTCCGGGTAAACAATCCGTGGACTCGACTTGCACTCATCTCTCTTGTACCACTGAAATCATGAGGACATTTAAACTTGAAGTCCTCAGAAATCTGACTCTAACATGCAGGGGATATTTTGTGTATGCCGTTTGCACATCATACAGGAGAGTATATGCGGCTTGTCTCCCACCCTGTCCGATGAACAGTGCAACCCCAAATGAAAATTGATGCGCTTATAACGTGACCATACACCTTCACCTGCATGGGAGGTTGGAGTGCTTTCTTTATCAATCTTTATTCAAACTCGTAGGCCATCAAGGTTTAGCCAATTTGCAAATAAATGTTGAGTTAAAGTATCTACAAAAGGAGATAATGCCACAAACCTGTGTTCCACGTTCACAATTATCACCCTAAAGATTTTGCGACAGCAGAGCAAGTTAGTTGCATGAGTAGGGGAATAACTGTTGCTGTTGCCGTTAATAGTGTTTCATAGTGTTTTGCCCACAATATTGGTTAAGAGAAAGTTTGATATTATGACAGCCCTACCAGCGTTCAACATTTAAGTTGCACCTACCAAACTGGCGCAGATCCAGACAGATGTTCGCTCCCTCCACCACGCTGGTGTTCTGGCACATGGTCCACACATTGAAGTAGATGAAAACAGGCAGGCTAGTGAAGGCTGTCACTCCAAGCCAGACTAAGAAGAACAGGTAAGCCAGGAACATCAGCTGCAAAAACACACAGCCACGAGGTCAACATCATATATTGCTTTCAATGACACAACACAATTCCCCGCACTTATAATAGGGTTAGGATGAGAATTGGGACTGGGCCAAAGACTTAAAAAAAGTAAAATACCAACGTGTGTGAGCACATGGATGTTTGCTCATGCAAACAGTGCTTTTACTGCGCTGTCTGACTCATATTCAAAGTACTGGTTTGACTACTCAGACAGCACCATTTCCAATTAACTAGTTTAAATGCTTTAAAAATGCCTCACAACTTGATGTGTACAACACAATTTCAATCAAATTCCAGTAAACAGTAAACTGAATGGTATTTTTATTAAGTCGTGTGCCTGTGTGTGTGTGCCTGCGTGTAGGAGAGAGAGCATAAGTGGGTCGGCAGTCGGAAGCTGGGTTTGTCTATGCGAGGATGTGAGAGAGAGAGAGAGATGGTATGCACATCTGTGAGTGAGTTTGTAAGCATATAAGCACCTTTCTGTGTATCGTTTTTGCTGTGTTAGCACGGAGAGTGATAGACAGGTTCAAGGTGTCACATTTTTGAAAGTAAATAGTGTTAAGATTAGTGCCATTGGTACAAATGTGTGATCAATGCAGTTGAATTTATCAATAATGTTTCAACACATCAAAAATAGTAATACTTAACAATGGACTTTATGGCTCCTGTGGAATTCCCTCACAGATTGTCAAGACAGTGTAATTTCAACCGCTGGTACCATAAAGAAAGAGACCCCATCTGACAACTATTATATTTGGTTTTGTTTTTCTTTGAAAATGAAGGCAGTGATAAAGGAGCTCGTGGAAATGAACGTTAAGGCATATACACTCTTTCCAGTGAAGCTGTGAGTTCCGTTCCAGGCAGCTCAATAGGCCCACTGGCACGTAACCAATGGATGATGAACAAGAGTGAGGAGGATTGATTGTTTGTCACATGATCTCAAACCGATTGAAGATGACAAATAATGGACAGTGAAGTGTAATGACAGTGAAGTGTTGCATGTCCAGGGCATGTTATCCTGCGAATGGTGGAAGTAATGTTGATGTTGGGTAATCAAATCCAGAGCGCCGTGCACGTCGGCCACTGCCAACTCTGGCTCACATATTCCTCATAAAATGGTCCTGCTACGGGCCCCCCTGACAGACTGCCTCTGCAATCCTTCAGTAGAAGAGTTTGCTGCGTGCCAGCCGACGCGAGCAAAGAGGTCTCAAGCAGCATTGGAGAAACCAATATGGAAGCCGAGGAGCCTGGACAAGTACATGACAAGCCAGAGCGTCGTGTGAGAAGGTTGGACAATTGGAGATGTCTAGGACAAGATGACAGAGGAGGAAGAAGGAAAGGAGGTTTTTTTGTGACAAGATTTAAAACAATGCAAAACTTTTTTTTAATCCAATTCTGGGTTGGCTGCTGGTTGGATGCAGACAGCAAATAATGCCAATTCACCCATAACACCCACGGAGAAACTAATTAAAGTAATAGGCCAGAAAAAAAGGAGGTTCTTAACAGCTCCAGTCAAAATCAACATTCTGCTTCAAAAGGTTGTATGCGAAGTTGGATTGTGTGATTCTGAGCAGAACCCGCTGACACTCGCTCGAAGGGTCGCTTTGGGAGGTCTTCTGGGCACTCTGATGAGCCAGCATGTGCAAAGTCAGACAATATATAAAATATAATAAGATTCTGACAAGGTTCTCCATAGTGGGGAGGAGGGAGCAACTAGACAACAGAGACGGACAACAATGGCAATTCTGAACTTTAATGTAAATGCTTTTTTAAACTGAAGAAGGGTATAATTTGTTTGTGTGAACAGTGGGATTGACTAAGTCTTTCACTGGCAAGTCAGCACTTGCAAGTCCATATGCCTCCTCACCACTGATTTGATCGGTTCTTCACACGGATAGTGTTGGTATCATTGCTTAGTGTTTATTTACGCTTGAATCCTGCCAGCAGCGAAACACAAATGGTTGCCACTCATCCCACATTTTTCAAACTTGCTTCACTTATTTTTGCTGACGCCCTTCATATCATCAGAATAAGAACAGGCTTACATGGTCCATGTCACGATTAGCACATAAGAATCAGCTGTATTGCCAATGTCAGTCAAATAGGAAAGTGCTTTGTTTCATCGAGCAATAATGAACAAAAATAAAATAAACAACAAGGGGCTGAGGGCAAAAAAACATTCTTGTGGTTCTGGTCTTGTCTGGAACTGATCTGGATTGACTGTAGCCTCCTGCTTGAGGGAAGAGGGACAAACAGTCCATGACCAGGGTGAGAAGGGTCGGCTCTGATCCCACCTGCACATCTCTGGATCCTGGAGACATACATGAAGAGGAACCGATCACCTTCTCAGGAGAATGCACAATGCGCTGTAGTCTGCCCTTGTCCCTGGAGGTGGCACTGCTGTACCACATAGTCATAGAGAGGGTGAGCATCGACTCAATGATGGCTGTGTAGGACTGCACCAGTATCTTAGTTGGAGTTAGCAGTTGGAGTTACCTCATCTGCCGCAAGAAAATATTTCTCCTGCTGGGCCTTTTTGATGCGGGAACTGATGGTCGGCTCCGGTTTCAGGTCCTTGTTGATGGTGGCTCCCAGGAAGAGGAAGAAGTCCACATTGGAAACGGGTGACTCAGCCATCATGAGGGGGGATGGAGGATCTCTTCTGAGGTCCCCGATCATCTTCACTGTCTTCTTGGCGTTCAGCTCCAGTTGTATTGGCTGCACCAGGACACCAGCCGATCCATCTCCCTCCTGTAAACCGTCTCATCTCCATCTGAGGTGCGCCCAATGATGGTGGTGTCATTCACAAACTTGTGACTGGAGGTGCAGCAGTTGGTGTACTGGGGGAAGAGCCATTGAGAAAGTACACAGCCCTGAGGAAACCCGATGTTGAGGGTCTGTGTGTCCAAGACAGTCGCATGCACTGGCTCCGGCTGGTCAGGAAGTACGTAATCCACCCCCACAGGGAATCAGGCATGTCGAGCTGACGGAGCTTGTCTTGAAGCGGAGGTTGGAGAATCATATTAAAACAGAGCTGATGTCATCCATGAACAGGATCCTGGCATATGTTCTTTGGGAGTGAAGAGCCTGGTTTACTGCAGATGTACAGATCTGCTGGCTCTGTAGGCAAACTGCATTGAGTCCAGGAGGGGAGCAGTGATAGATGTCAGGTGGGATAGAACCTCAAAGGACTTTATGACCTTAGACATCAGTGCCACTGGTCTGTAGTCATTCAGTCCTGCGATACTTGGTTTCTGAGGAACAGCAACAATCGTGGAGGCTTTAGAGAAGGCTGCAAATATGACAGGACACCAAGGATGCATTGAAGATGTCTGTGAACACTGGAGCCAGCTCAGTGGTGTAATGCTTCAGGATGGCAGGGGAAACTGTCCGGATCCACCGCTTTTCGAAGATTCAAGCTACCTGAACTGAGGCCTGAACACGGCCTGCGGATGGGGAGGACTGCGGGTGGCTCATCAGTGGCTGTGTTCTTCTTTGTTGCATCACTATAGCCCTTTGCTGTAAAGTGGAAGGTGATCCTTGAGAGTCCACACAGAGGTGTTGGGGCAAAATGGCACCTCGAAAAGACAGTAATTGTCGTTCAACAATTACAAAATGGCTGCTCGAGAAGACAGTAATTGTTGTTCAAGTCCTGTGCAAGAAAGAGGTTGTTCAGAGTGGGGGATGCACGTGGCCTGTAGTTTGTGACCACCTTGAGCCCTCTTCAGACTGCAGCCGAGTCACTGGTCAAGAACTGCTGCCTAAGTTGATCTGAATATACGGCCTTAGCTTTCTTCAGCTCCCTCTGAAACCATTGCTTCATCTCTTTGTAGCAGTTGCTATCCCTGCTCTTTCGAGCGGCCTTTTTTTCCCCATGAAGTCAATGCGTGCTGTACTTGGGCCAATCTGAAGGCCACATTAAGTTTGGAGGTCGACGACCTCTTTGCACTATACGCCTCAGCATACCATCTCCGTCAGTTTACCTGGCCCACCCACTTCATGGCTATGTTGCTGTTGTTCCCAAACTCTTCCTTTTTCTTATAATAAAGCTGAGAGTGTACCGCGGAATATTTAGGAGCAAGGAAATTTCACTACTGGATTTGTTGCACAGGTAGCATCCTATGAGTGTTCGCCTTTGGAATTCACTGAGCTCCTGAGAGCGGCCCATTCTTTCACAAATGTTTGTCAAAACAGTCTACAGGCCTAGGTGCTTGATTTTATACACCTGTGGCCAGGTGTTGATTAGGACACCTGATTCTGAACTTTTGGATGGGTGAGCAAATACTTACATGTATTGTCCCCGAAACATGGTGACACGTTAAAGGTCTGTGCTAACTTATGGATAATGGTTTGCTCATCATTTAAAGAAAATTGCTGTATGCTGCATCATTTTTTAAGAACCAAAAACTAAGCACTCTGTAGTTTTCTTAGTATTCTTAGTTGCATTAGAAATACTAGAAACTCATCCTTTTTAACAGGTCTATAGTTTTTTCTCAGTTTGGGGGTCTGTCTCTCTTTGTCTGTCTCACTGTTTCCCTGTTCTACTCATTGGTTCCAACCATGCAATGCTGTGGAAAAAAATCGAAACACACCCACAAATGTTGCTTAGATTGACGTAGTAGTGGAAAACAGTAACAACATCCCAAATTTTGAAACTTGGGTGACAAAAAGGTAAATATCCATTATCTCACTCCAGAATGAAAATAACTCTGATTGTCAGTGACATTTTTGGAGCGCATTTATTTAGCAGTGGTTCGTTTCAAGCCAACTATTGAACTGTGCTGTGATGCAAAGTTTGCTGAATCACTCTGTTTGTGTGTGAGAGGACAACATGCACCTGATGCATGAACCCCAAGTTTTGGCACATTTGCCAGTGAAAGTTGACTTCTGAGGACTGAAGCACAGAATTAACATTGGAATGTCCGGATGATTTCAATCGAACAAAAGAGAGGAGTGCATGTTGAGTCCGCAGAGTACATGTACATGTTTACACTGATGGAAGAGTCAACTTTACTGACGCAAAACCTCAGATAAACACAAAAGCCAACTATATTAGTACTGTGTCACTGTAATGGGCATATGTGTACATATACTGGTTAAATTAGGTATTGGGACAGTTTTGATTGCGAATGTAATGACAACCATTCTGTGTAGCCCCAAATCCACAGCCTGTGAGAGACTGTTCAATGCTTTTATTGACCGCTTAAATTAATCTCAGGCAGACATTTGGTAGATATTGACACCTCTGTAAATTCAGGCTACCTTTACCATGTTTATTTGCCTAATGCCTACATGCTGTGCCCACTATTATATTTACAGATGTGAATGACCTGTTATGGTTCTTGATGAAATAATGAAGCTGCACTTTGTCTAGTAAAAATATGACAAATTTTGCCTTAACTTGAGTGATATTATAATGAAGTATCAATACTCCACCATATTACAGAGTTGGACTGCATGTTCAAGTGACAGTCTAAATATCGGGAAAAATACTGAAGAGCAGTGACTCATTGAGTAAGCAGAAATGACTTTTAACTGAGAAAGATGGCAAGGTGGTGCTTGGAGGTCTAATGTGTTGCCACAGTGGGAGCAGGTCAAATTTCCATGAATACAAGTCAGCATAGATGACTGAACACAAGGTGGGTGATTGAAATGAAGCAGGTGAAGAATGATGCCTTGAATCCAGTCCAAGGGCCTGGCATACTAGATTCAAATGGGTGGTCTGTCTGGCAAGATAGTGCTAACATGTAGGTGAGGATAAGGTGACATATCTTAAAGGTGAAGCTTGAGCTCTAGGAAGGACTGACTTTGAATGAGGCTTAAAAAGAGAGTTGATTGCAGAAGAGACAGGTATGTCCAAAACTTTTGAGGGAAGACCATCCTCAATTAATACTATCTAAATCTCTTGAAAATTCTCAATGGGACCTTAATGAGAACAGTTGAAAATCAGTGAAATATGATGTGCTGCTATGAACTGCAGGCATGTGGTTTGTCTCCAACATTAAAGTCTAAAGACAACAGCAGTCATGGATTGCCAAGAAGTTGACCAGTGTACCACCAAAAAGAAAGAAACAAAACTTACAAAAGCAGTTAGGCAGCGTCCACAAGCAGAGATCTTAAACTCTCCGTATAGGTCTCGGATAGCACCAGTGGTGAAGAATCCCTCCACAAGCAACAGCACTCCAAACACAAAGAATCCAGCAGCCAGACCATAGATGATGTACTTCAGAATGTCAATGCTGTAGAGACAGATTACATTTTCCATTAGTGATAATAAGGGAATGAATGCTGTGTGAAAGGCAGACGGGTCAACCTCATTCTTTGTGATTTTCACATGTTTTAGAAATGGTTTTCTGAAAGTTTAACCAATCAGATATCTGAAGATTGTAATGAGTTGATCGACAGTCTGGTTCTGCGTGGTTAAGCAGACACAAGACTTGTATAACTGTGTGTGCTTGATTGGTTGGTACAAAAGCATGCCATGCGGGTGAACTGAAAATAGTGCCTATTTGATGCATTTGGAGAGAGACATGGACATCCAGCAACTTCTCCCCTCCAGAGTTCATTTGCGTCTTCCCATCCAGACACAGTTTTGGTTACTCTTTCAAGGTGAATTAATTCATCATGAATAATTACTTGTGCTATTGTGGGCTGAAGTATTTACATATACAGAAATCTGTTGCTGAACTACTTGGATTATATTTATTTGTTCAATCGAAATGTATGACTCTTAATGAACTATTAAAACTTAATGAATATCTGTTGTTGTTTTCTTACATTTTACTGATTGCCCACTAACAAGTCAATGTGATGTCCTTTTATCCAGTCCTCACATGTTTGAAGGATGACAAGGATGAAGAATTCATAATAACTAAGTTGCAATTGGGTTTGGTCGAAGTCATCGTTAGGTTTGGTCATTTGTTTTGAATGGTTAGGTTTAGGGCTCAGTGTCCTCACAGAGATTGAGGGACAAACGCGTGTGCGTGGCTGTTTTATTGTTGTTGTTTGTTTTGTTTTTTAATGGTGGTGAATAAACTAATACATCATAACTATAATTATTTCTCATATTGGCATAGTAACTGTGGATTCCATAGAATAAATCAATCTTTGCTCGTCCAGTCCATGGCACTTTTCACACATTTCCCAAATTGTCTTTCCAGTATACTATCTCACTTGAGTGTATATGAGGCAAGACATCTTGTCTTGGTCTTTAAAGTTGTACAATATGGGATGTAATCTCATTTCCAAGCATCAATCATGACTGTAGAGAAGGCAAAAGACAATTTGTGGAAGAGTCCCAGCACTACTCACATGGTGAAAACGTCCAAGGTGTCTCCTGGGGCTTTGATGATCTCAAAGTAGTTCTGCATAATGGTGACGGTTCCACTCAAGGCCTCATGGCCACAGCCACAGAACAGAGCCACACCCATGTACAGAAGGATGGTGGCGATGAGGGAGGCCCAGGGCAGACTGCCCACACATCTATCACAGCACTCCTTGCACCCTGGACAGACATGAAAATACATTTATTTCTGTTTTTTATGAGTAGCAATGACATTAATATCGCTAGTTATGTCACTTCAAGTTATAAATTGGTTGAAGGCTAGAGGCATCAACTGTTTCTTCCTCCACAGCATCTCAACCCCCCTACAGTATGTATCTTTTCGTGCAGCAATGTTATCAACAGTTTCTGTGGCAGAACCCTCCATTTTGTTTTTTGTGAAGTCGTATCAGTTGTCATAACATGCTCACTTTCCCTCCATGTTGCTTGAAAAATGGTTTATGAGCTTTTCTCTGTGTGACTCATCGTGCTGCTCAGGTTTAATTGACCAGCCTTGTTGCTACGACAACAGGGGTGTGGCATGGGCCTGCTGACCCACTTTGCCAGTAGCGTCGTCATGGCAACAGTGCAGCTCTGTAAGTGTTACAGGCACAGCAATGCACATTTTCACACACACATGCACATACACGCCAACGCACACACACATTTGCTTGTATGCTCTCATTTTGCCTACTCGAGATGACTGAAGTGTTTCACGACACAAAATGAGTCAGCGACGGAAGCAAAAGGAAAAACAAATGGCTGCTTTGCCCTGTAGAAAGGTACTGTTTTCCCTGGTGGACTGTACTTAATATTTTCCGCTCACTGTAGCTGCATACCACTTTGGCTTGTGTGTACTCAACGCTGGCTAAAATTAGTCTATTTTACACATAAAGAATTGAAGCAGCCTCAGCAAGGCAGCCTGCAGGCAGATGGGGCTGCAAGCTTTCAAATGTCTTATGGGCTGTGTGAAGGTGTTTTATAGAGGCCGTCATCCAACTTTGCATTCATACATGAGTATGGACATTTGTGGGGGTGGGCCATGTGTTTGGCATTGCTGTTCTGCATCCCTTGTCATTTATAATCCTCGTCATATTTCTGTATTTGGATGGCATGTGCAGGAAAGCCCCAGTGACCTGGTAAAAAGTAGGACAGAGTCCACATGAGGGTGTTTGCTTTGTTCACAGACCAAATGTTCACTCACGTGATTTGACAATGAATACTCATTTGAATTTATAACTCCATCATTGTCAACAAACAGGATTCTTGTCCTGAGTTGTGCTGCGCTGGATTAATCTAAATGCAGTGTGTATTTTAAAAGTGCCATAACGATCGTTGTAGAAAATGCATGTGTTATTGCACCTCCTTCGACTGACGTTTCATTTGTTCGGGATTTAAGAATTTGGGATGTATATAGAGCAAGCAGACTGACCTACTTTGGTGGGTTCTTCACATTTGACACAAATTTAGTACAAAGCAATTCAGCGTTTTCATATTTGATACTGAGCCTAAACTCATGTGTTCCATTATCTAACGACCAGATCACAGCAATGAGATCACTTAACTGAGGTTCAAGTTCTAAGAGATTGTTCGAGTCGAGTACACCAGATGGCGCTGCTAAGCAGCTATGGCGTGACTTAACTGTCCTACTGGGTGTTACGGTGCATTCTAATCTCAAAATACCAGGCACTGCAAAACCACATATTCTAAAATTCACATGTATATAATGATCAACATGTTGCTAAATGCTGAAGCGGTGATGAACACACACACACAGGCACCAAGACTCAGAGGTCTGTTTTAGAATAGAAAATGACAAGTGGAACCCACTGCAGCATTTAGAGTTGCAGTTGAGAATAACCTAGATTAATGCCTGCAGAACACATCATTGAACCAATGTAGGGGGATGGGAGGAACTCTCTCATCTGTTTCTTTTTTTCAAACATGGTGATGCTGATGGCAGTGACGCTGCGATCAAATAAAGAATACGAAAGAGGGAGAGACAGAGAGAGCACGGGCTGATGTTTTCAACAATTTCTAAAATGAGACAGTCTATCATGCTTCTATCAAGTTAAATGTACCTTTCCATATGAGAGCGAATGTGGCAAAATGAAACCATACACTGCCTTTCATCCAATCTACACTCACACATTGCCTCAAATAAACAGCATGCATATCCTCAATCACATTTGAGTAGTATACAGGAGTGACATTATGAAAATATATACTTTACATACATCCAAAAGCCTGAATTGATTAGCCAGTTTTTAAAGTGATTTCATTTTTTGGAAATAACAACGCACATCTATACAGGGCTGAGTGAGAGTGGAAAAGACCAGAAGAGTCAGTTTAAATTCCATTTGTTGGTAAAGTGACATGAAATTATTGAAACAGAATAAAGAGATATCCCATAAGTGCCCATTCTCTGATATCGGTTTCATGTCCCACACCTCTCCATCCTCTGCTGTGGACTTGCTAAGTCAACTTGTATTGATCTCCACTTCTCTCCTATAAGTTGCTATCTATTAGTGGTCAAAATAAGGAATTCTATCTGCCGTGACTCCATACAGTGCACTTGCAATAATTTTGGTGTGGGTTCTCATGGCTACCATTTGAGACTCTCGCAAATATACATACAGCTAGGACTTCTTTTCCTTTGTGTGCTAATGATGGCCATGTCCAAGTTTCACTTCAGGTCTCTTTTGTTTTGTGGGATCTGCTGGCATCTATCCCAGCGGTCATTGAGCAAGAGGCAGGAATACACCCTGGACAGGTCGCCAGTCCATCACAGGGCACACACACCATTCACATACATGCACAATTTTAAGGTCTCCAATTAACCGGGCGAGCCTAGCGTCTTTGGGTTGTGGAAGGAAACCAGAGTACAGTAAAACAGTAGTTTTTATAGACTGCCAAAATAGTCTCAAGATACTGCTTCACATGTAAATGACGGAATTTGTTAAATTCGTGCTTGGATAAATGAATAACAGATTAGGATAGCTTTTCTGACAGTCATACTCAAAAGTTTCAAATTATGTTGACGTCTGCCGACAGTTATACCTCAGTGAATCTTTAATATAATCCTCCGTAATCAATCTTACTAATACCTTTAATGTAACATCTTTCTCATTTTCATGACATAGTTCCAATAATTCCCAGGAGGAACTTCCCTGGCAGAGAAGTTTGCCATACCCTTTAAATCAACACCAGTGAACAAAAACACACTAACATACACTGAAATCAATCAATTTGTGAACTGTAAGTATTTATTTTTTAATAAATCCAGATGATTAAACAGATTCAATGACAGAAGTTAAGAAAGGACTCGGCAGGTTTGTAACATACAATTTTTTTAATGAAATGTGTCACTTTTTAGGTGTTTTGTGCTGATGTGTTTCTCTTGATGATTTGTGCTACAAGTAAAAACAATCAATATTTCATTCTCTGTAACTTCTCATGCCCTTGTAAATGTTTTACGTTATGAACATTATTAGTATTCATGTAGTATATATGTACATATTATTATTATTATTATTATTATTATTATTTATTAGAAATAATAATAATAATGGAGTGATCTGTAGGCAAAGGATAATGAATGGGAGTGCCGTATAAAGGGAGGCTTAAAAACAAAAGAACCTTGAGATATAAAAGAAGGGTCTCCATTTAAATCAGTGGATTCTCACTCAATTTAATGATGAAAATACAAGATGTGGCGGCAGTGTGATGTCGAGAAAATGGAGGGAAAAGCAGGCAAGAGTGACACAGATAGCTGAAGAAAGGGGGAGAAGCTTGTCCGAATACCTCATTCAGACAAGCGTAAAGCACCAACAATGGAAGCTAACAAAGAAAATCCCAATGGAGCCATCGATCCTTGCTTCATTATTCTCCTCTCTTTTGATTTTTTGGACTCTTTTAAATGTTTCTCCTAGCTCTGACTCAGTGTAATAACCCTTCGCCTTCCCTCTGCCACTCCCACCTTCTCCCTCCATCTATCTTTTTTCACTTGCATCTGTCCTTCCATCTGTCCATCTAACCTCCAAAACAACATCCTTCCCTCCCTCCTCAGTGCAAACATATAATTCTCGACCATCCATCAAGATTAGCTGAATAATCTGCAAAAAAGGCGATGCATATTCTAAATCACGGCCTTGTTTTTTTTGTTCATCTAGACCCATTGCTACATAATAAAAAAACAATTTTCTGCAGAAATCATGTTTTGAATAGCTACAGCTCATGGATGATGTGTTTTCTGTCCCCGCCAGAGGACACAAAGAACAGTCTAAATACTCAGAGATAGGCATGCACAGACGGACAGCACCACGACAGAATGGCATAGAGACTGAAGGGAGTGAATTTACCTTTCTGGCTTTGCGATTCATCCATGTTTTCCTCCATTGTGGCAGGTTACAGTCCCTTTGTCTTGAAGCCGTTTAAAGCCCCTCACCCGCTTTCCGCACAGCAAGTGAGTGTGTATGTGGGAGGCAGTGTGTGTGTGTGTGTGTGTGTGAGTGTGTTTTCTTCCCTCCCTGCAGATGATGGAGGCTTAGGGAAGTCCCTGTTTCAATGCTCTCTCTCCTTACACATAGCTTCTATGGCACCCCGATCCTCTTAAATTTGATCCATCTGAGTGAAATGATAGATAGATAGCTAGATAGCTAGATAGCTAGCTAGATAGCTAGATAGATAGACAGATAGATGGATAGACGGATAGATAGATAGATCATCTCATCTCTCCCAAGCCATTGGCTGAATTTGATAACATCTGTTGCTGTGATAAATGCTGTTTAAAGATTAATGAACCAGTCAATACCACTGTAATGTTCCTTTGTCAAACAGACACTGCAATTCATTACTGTTGTTAATTTCATTCTCAGAAGAAAAAGGCAACATACTGACCATATACATCATAATACATTTACTTTAATCTTTGATTTGCGATAATTCAAATCATATTACCTCATAAATTATTTCTGCAATCAACGAGCCATTTGCTAGCATTGCCACAACCTCAACAAATAAGGATAGAAGTATTCACTTCCAAAGGTTGCTAGTTAAAAATACGTGCCATACACCATTAATGGACTTGTTAAGGAGCATGTAATGTAGCAGTGTCTTGTCACATTACATAGTGCCCTACTGAACACATCAGTGTATGTCTATATAATAGACATAACTCTATGATCTGAAATATTTATATAGGAAATTGTGCAGAAGCCCTGCTTACACGGGAGTTGATTTCTTTTTCTACCTAACCACGCCCATACTGTTGTGATTGGTCAGGGGGATGCCTTCTGCCTGTGTCTGATGACAGCTGCCGTCAGGAACGCCTCCATTAAACTCCATCGAACAGCACTTTTCTAAGTTAATATCTTGAACAGCCAGAGCACAAGTTCGTCATCAGTCCAAACGACCAGGGGCGCACGGACCTGTCCATGTGTTTGGTGGTCTGGAGATGAACATACAGCTCTCTCTCTCTCTCCGTTTCTGTCTCTCACATACGTCTGCCTGTGATGACAGACACATCACTCAGGGGTTAATAAGACAGTGTGTTGTTCATACAGACAAGAAAACAAATTTCAATTAAATCATCATGTGAAAAAACTCACAATCATAGCCAATCACACTGGGTTTCACTCTACCTCATAACCTGTTGTTTGCCTTCGATATTGAGCATCAATATGATTCAATTCAAAATATATGCATGAGTCATTAAAATGGGATTTGGGGTTTAGTTACTCTTTATCTGTCCACAAACTAAGTTGAACATTTACGATTAATGTTAGACCTTCGATGTGGGCCCATGGCACCTGCAAAATGGACAAGCAAAACATTGCTGGATGAACCAGTTTTCGCCTCCTGGTCGCACACTTTGTGACAAAACTCAATAGGCAACAAAAAGAACGACTGCTTTTTCGTTTTCAATCGCTATAATGGTCCAGAACCCAATTTCACTGGCAATTCCACTCTCATTGTCATGATTCGCTTTTATTTTGCACCACTTCCTTTTTTGCCTCCTTCTCCTTCTCTGATTTGTTGGAGTTTCACCTTGGAATTGGCACACAGCTGCAACTGATCTACACATCATCATCCCACCCCTTCTTAAGCACCTTGGTTCCAGCAGTGAGTGCCAGATCGAATCAACTCGTATCTAGGTAATTGGCTTCCGCGTATACTTCTCTTTGTCCGCTCGCTCACTGTGTTTTCTGATCTCTTGGTTTATTCTCCCTGGTGCCTGAGTTAGTGTTGTTCTATTCCTTGGTTGCTTCCGATCTCCGCGTGTTTCATGTTTGCTCTGATTTTAGTTTAGTTATCTCGTGTGCTCGTTTGGACGACCACGTTTCTGAGATTGTTTTATCCCTGATCATCGTGTCTTGTACTTTCAGATTCCTCATTCGTGATCTCCCGGTTCGGTGACGCTTTTAGTTGGACTTATTTCCGTTTGTGTTCATCTTCCGGTTCGGTGACAACTTCTGTTTTTCGATCTCTTGTTTTGATTATTGTGAACTCTTTAAGATATCTTTTTTTGCTACTCTGTGAGTCTTCATTAAGGCATTTGGGTCCCGCTCCGCAAATCATATTTACTCATCGCTCGCCTGCTGGCACCTAGCTTGGGAGGCCGGCCATCGATTTGCCTTTCGATATGATCGAATTCTACTTGTTGCCTGGTCTTTTTTACGTTTTTCACATTTAAGCCCCACATTTATACAACGATGCAGTATTTGTAGTATTTAGATTTTTACGGGCAAACTTCCTACCTCGCCACAACAGCGCTACGAGTCTCACGTTTTATTTATTTTGTATGACCAGCACATGAATAGATATACCAGGGTGAACATAACATGTCAAAAGTCACATCTCTTGCAGTGGAACGTACTGGAAAAAAAAAAAAAAAGCCAATGTTATGGCTTCATTAAGTACTAGTATTGGTACCTAGTATCGGTACTCATGCATGTAGTTCATCGATGAGGTTTAACATATGTTGATATTATTCAATTGTTGTAATAACAAGAGTAAGCGCCTCCTTGAGAAGAGGGGGTCCTGTTGGGAGTGAAGTGCGTGCTATGGCCAATCGTACACGAAGACGGAGGCAATAGTGAGTTTCTGCACCCAACACATTCAAATTCAGTTGAATACTGAAATCAACCTGACTGTCATCTATTGTACCCTTAATAGTTTTTTTTTTTGTTTTTTTTCACAATGACAAAATACATAATGTATTTAAGGATTTTAAGTAGCTCTTTTTTTGTTATATTTACTCATGATGTCATATTCATTGGAACTGTTTCTATTTTCAGAGCCATGATCGAACATTTTTATGCTTGACTTTTGCATTTCTATTAACTGATCATTTTATCATCTTTTATTTTTGCCCCTGTTTTTCCTTTCCACTTTGACTGAACTTTATTGGAGAGATGTCAACATCCATGTCAATTGCATGTTCTTTTCTGCAACCTGGAGAGAAAGGGCCTTTTGAATCCTAATGATGAGATTCTCCACTCACACATTTGCTGTCTACTGGGCTTTTCTGCCTCAACTACAAAGGCAACTTGCCTTCATTTATGAACGTCTCCATTCTAACTTTGGACATCATTCAGAGGACTTGGTGATCCAGACTAGGTATGACCAAACAAATCAAGTATGAGCACATCACATCATGAGCCGTAATTTAAATCATGTTTAAAAAGGCAGAAATTGATTTGGGTATATGTTATGTATTCATAAAAATACCATATGATTTTTATTTCATTAGGAAGCCCTACTTTTTGTTATACATGAATACAGCAGCATTGATATGCGTGATTCAACCCGTGTATTCATTTGTGTTGTTGTAGTACTCTTGTTCATCGGAATAAAAGAGATGCAAAAGAGTATCTGGAAGTGGAGTTTGATTGTTCCCGTATTTAAGATAGAAACATAACAGGATTGGTGACGAGGTTACAAGAGTCCAAAGAGGGCTGAATGATGGAGAGTAGGGATTTAATGGACTTTATAAGTTGTCTTTTTCTTTGTTACTGCACCTGAAAGAAATGCGTGCATCAGAGACAAAGTTATCCTTCCACTGGTACTTGCGAGATGACGGTCATATGGATGTTTTTCATGGCACTCTGAAAGATTGGACGACACATTAGGAAAGAGTGGAACATTAATGTCTGGCAAACACAGTACATGAGAAAAGTTGCAGTCCTGCTCAGCGTCATGGGTGCAAAGATGTGTAACTTGTTGCGCAGCTTAATTGCTCCCATTAAACCAGCAGATAAAACGTTGTGCTGAGATAACTGAACCTCTGAGACGACATTTAAATCGACACCACCCCGTGATTTTTGATCAAACCTTTAGGGAGATATTATTTCAGTCATTCCATTTCCTTTTGGAATCACTTCCATTTGGGATCACAAGTGCTCCGGAAAATTTTCAACACTAAATGATAGAGCTGCTGAAGGATTTGGATGGAGTTGCTGTATACATGGATGACATCCTTGTATATTCTGAATCGGAGCACCAACATGAGGAGTTACTTCAGAAGACTCTCGACACTCTGAAGAGAGCAGGCCTAAAGCTGAACCACGAGAAAATTTCTACTTCGACAGCGAAAGCTTAACTACCTGGGACACTCCATTGACAAGGATGGAATGCATCTGGATAATGCAAAAGTACAAGATCAACTGAATGGGCAGGTATCTTGGGCAGGTATCTCCCTACCTGTCCGACATCACCAAACCCCAGAATGACTTGTTGACTGAGGTAACATGGACATGGGGCACTGCACAGACTGAAGCTTTCAAAAGGGTAAAACGGCTAATAATAAATTCTCCTGTCTTATCTTATTATTATGTAAACAAGCAAACGGTTGTAAGTGCTGACTCAAGTAGCTATGGGCTAGGGGGCGTCTTAATGCAAGAACACGACGGGCAGCTAAGACCTGTAGCTTATTGTTCTAGACCATTAACGGATGCTGAGAAGCGCTACGCTCAGTGTCTTGCTACAGTTTGGACATGTGAAAAGTTAAGCAGGTATCTATGACACACTCAGACTACAGACTGACTTCAAGCCACTTGTACCACTCAACTGCAAAGACTTGGACTGCGTGCCTATGAAGTGTCAGAGACTGCTAATACGTATGATGAGATACAATCCTGTGGCAGAGTTTATGGCAGTAATGCAAATGGTTGTTGCAAATACGCTCTCACAACATCCACAGACAGATCCGTAGCAGGAAATATCGGAGCTGACCAGTGAGTTGGAGGTGTATGAGAAAAACTACTTAGTAGTGTTTGACTATTTCTCCAGATACATTGAAATATTGCATCTGGGAAAAAAACATTTCCAACTTAAAGAACGTCTTTGCCAGATGGGGATGTCCAAATATATTAATAACTGACAATTTACAGGCCAATTGTTTGCAGCCTTTTTGAAAGCTTATGATTTTGACCACGTAACAACAAGCCCACATAATGCACAGGCTAATAGTGAGGCAAAGAGGGCTATGGAAACAGATGAACATATGAGACAGAGAGATCCATCACTAGTATTCTTGTCTTTGCAGGTAACTGGGGTGATGTTGGAAGATAAATCCGCACAACACTGTTGAAGCTAGACTGCAGCCAGCGTGGCCTGATCTTACGATGGTGAAGCAAAAGATGCACAAGCGAAGGAAAGGCAGAGCAGCATTCAGGAACGTTGCCATGAAATTAGATCATGAAAAGGGCTGGGTTAACCCTGCAACTCTCATTAAACAGCAGACAAAGGTGAACTCAGACGAAACCAATGTCACTTAAGACGATGATCAACCCACCAGACCAACCAGCAGAAGGACGAGACAGAAACTGTGACTGAGCAATCTATTGCAACAATGGAACATTGTACTTCAGCCAAATCAGAAAGTCCTAAGGTGTTGAGAAGCAGTGGAGAAATAAAACCTCCCGATAGATATGGGGAATATGTGTGAATAAATGTTGGTTAAAACTTAGTTAAATATGAAAGGGGAGACGTGTATTTTATTTGAAATGTTGGCAGACAAATGCTTGCAATACTGTATGCACCCATATTTTGTTTACATTTGAAGAAACACTGTTATCCTTCAAGGGAAGGGCAAAGGTACTATTTTCCCTGTAATAATTGGCGTAGGGATACGGTGACTAATGCAGAGTGAGATACGAGTGGAGGCACTTGTTCAATGTTGTTGAGCAGATGACAAGACTAAGCGTGTCATGTTTACTGAACTTGCCTGACCCAAATGCAGAATGGCTGAAAACTCACAGAGGACTCCTCGGACAAGCGAGGCTAACGGTTAATCAAGTTTTAATACAAATAAAACACAAACAAGGAGAACAGTCGCTGAGTAGAGGAAAGAGCAAGAGAGAGATAAAGGTGACAGAACGAGGAGATGAATGCAGAGCAAACAGAGAGATAAACAGGGTCACAAGTGAACGGAGCAGAGAGGAGCAGGAACACAAAGCGATCATCTGGCAGCACATGCTGGTTCTCCAGGGTAGAAATCTCTGCAGTAGCAATCAGTGGGATGAGGATGCCATGAGGCTGGAGGGAGTGAGAGAGCAAACAGGAAAACAAGGAACCGGAACACAGGAAGTGACAAAGTAAAAGCGGATCATCACAAAGAGGTCTGAGACCAATAAATCTCTGCTACTGATAAAACAAGGCATCTTCATTGTGCCTGCCAGTCACAACTGACTGGACCCTTATATTGCCAAGGTCCTGTGGGTTCCGACATGATCTGGATGCTTCATGTTTACGAGTATACGCATGATGAAGACTCCGGATCTTTTGCTGAAGTTTTCAATGCCTTGGATGATGCTGACAATACCAACGTTACAAGAAAGTAATAACATAGACAAAATGATGCATGGCTAGGTTACCTGACCCCAACGTTCCTTTTCTGGATGCACTGGACATCTACAACGGCACAGTACCAGTACCAGTACATGTTTTCAATGTTTTCAATTCACTGCACACAGTGTGTACATCAGGATTCAATAATTAAGCATAATTTAAATGTAATTAAAGTCATCTTTCCTCTGTAACCTTAACACACACACATAATATTATATCTAATACAAATGTTCTACAAATTTCAAGATTTTTTTGCTTCAGATTTCGAACGAAAATCCACGACGCGCTTTGTTATTGTGTATAACACAGCCTCTGTATGCAGACGTGTCCCGTTAGCTACATTTACTGACAGTTTTTTCTTCATATTGAGGTGTAAAACCTTTCCTGTCTCCGCACTGGACCGTGGTGTCACAGTGGAGGTGCTCGCTCTTGACACCTCCGAGGCTGGAACGCGCATTCCAGGGTTTGATGTCCTGTTGTCGGCTGGAGCTGGGACAGGGATGAGGCGAGTCTCGGAAAGAGCGTTTACTTGGTTCATGACTTAGTCACAGCCAAACTGCACAGAAGCGCACATTCAGAGCTGGACACGCACCGGGCACCTCTTCACTTCTGGAGAGACGTCACTCACTCGGCAACCCCTCCCACATGCAGTGGCCACACACATAGACGAACAGCACACCTGCAGCAGACACTCTACATTCATGCCTACAAAAGACTATTTTAAGGCTTGGAACGCATTATTTCTATTTCCATTAATTGTAATGGGAAAAAATCGATTCAGATTTCAAACAAATTGCTACTCGCACAGCCTTCTGGAACAGATTGTGGTCGAGAACCGAGGTACCACTGTATATTCCAACCTGTCCAAAATTTCAGCCGTTGGTTTTGTTTCCAGTTTGGTTTAGGACCCTACAAAGACACAGTAATAAGTATTTAATATCCTGTGAATGAGTTACTGTACATCATAAGTTTACCAAAACATAATTTCTTGACCCTGGTAAAATGAAACGTTTTTGAAAATAATAAAAAAGTTGATTTTTCATTTTATGGAGGAACATGAAATAGGTAAGAGATAATACTTGATCAGAACTAAGTTTTAGAGACAATTTTTTCAATGTACGTTCTCAAAAACCCTGTGACGAGACATGTCTCTTCAATGCAACTATGGTCATCCTCATCCTCACTATCAGGCACTGGCCAGATGACCCTTCCCAAGATAGTCTACAAGAAACAAAAACAGTCTTAAAGATAATAAATGTAAATTGTATATTGTAAATGTAAATTGTGTGAAGCCAATTATCTGTGAGTCCATTGTCTGCTCTGCAGATCATGGTATAAGGACCACAGTGAGGGCAGGATATTCTTTGATCATGTTGAGGACGCCACCATCTTTCAATCCCTTTTTTTGTTGTTTCATTTGGGTTCTGTGCCATTCAATGACCTAGAAAACATAATCAAAATATCATAACTACATTATACCTTTATATAGTTGTTGAAAATGAAATTAGACCAGTGAAACTATTTGTTTTACTCATACATGTAAATGTTTTCACACATTTTATTTTATTTTGAATTATTCACACCGCGTGCTGTAGGAGTTTCTCTGCCAGCCACCTCCGGTTTTCATCATTACTGGGAGGAAGGTCCAAGCTGCAGGTTGTTCACAGCACATCGTTCCTGTGAAATCTATCCCTTCTGACTATCAAGCTATAATTATAAGTAAATCAAAGTGACATCACTTTTACAGTCAATTCTTCTGTTTCAAACCCAGTAAACAGTACAGTACATAATGTTGACAAGTAACACTTATATAATATAATGTTGACAAGTAACACTTCAAGTAACACTTTCTGAAATACAGTCAATTACTGTTGCCTCGCAGGTAATGTGTCACGCTAGATTACCATATACTGTATATTTTGTGCTTTATTGCCGGCTCAGCTGCAGGCAATCTGTAAAGTCTGGACACGTGGGTAAGAATAGAATTTCAAACCTCAAATCTTCAATATGATTTCCATCATTTGCAAAGAAAATGTGGATGTGTTTTGCAATTGTTTTGTGAACTCCATGAAATAAAAATATCCAATCATCCTGTGTGTCCAGAATAGTTGTAAAACTTGGTATAAGGTTTATTAAAAGCTTGAATGTGGTGGGACCCAACTTTGTTTTGAAAGAATAATAAACTGTAAAATACACTGAATAAAAGGCACCAACCTGCCAGTGTAACAGCAAATGGACTGGCCCTGTCAACTCTTGACTTTTAGTAGAAACTTAACAGTAGCTCAAGTCCTCCAGCCGACTCTGGCTTGAGGTCAGCTTTCTTAAGTAATTGACTTGTCGGCTGCCTTGTGAACATCAGGCTCTGTTGTCCACTCTATGAAAATAAAGTTATCATGATGAACAATAGACAAAAGTTATAACTATCAATGTGAAATAAGAGCCCAAATATCAGTACATTTATGCATGAACTGTATACAGTTTTTGGCTGCTTGATGAACTATCACTGGTTGAGGTTCCAGCTCAGGCTCGTTCCTGGTGGGGTGCTCTCAGAACTTTCTCCAGCATTTGAATCTGAATCTGAAGCCTGTGGTGCTTTGTAGAGACATACTGATGTTACAGTTTTTGGCAGCAAATTTGTGTGCTAGAACCCTCATCATAGAAAGCCAATGCTGAAAAATAAGAAGCTCCTCAACAAATTATTACCAACATGTCAATTCACAGCTGGGCCCACTCCAAGTTCTGTGTTACACAAGAGTTCAGGAGGATATCTCCTGTGAACATGGAATCATGTCCAAGAACCTGGATAGAACCACTGTGCTGCCTATGTGCTTTAGTTGTGGAAAGTTCAACTGGTGGTGATAAGAGAACTCAGTTGCACTACAGTATCTATCTGAGAGGAGAGGAAAAAACATATTATGATCTATTTGAGGGTACATTTTAAACATGCCTGGATATATAGGACACTACAGCAGAGTTCTATTTATTTTTAGATATTTATAGCTTTTATAGCTGGGACTGACTTCAAGGATGCATTGAAGATGTCCGTGAACAATGGAGTCACTAAGCACAATAACATCCTATTCTCTTCTGTGTTACTACTATTGGTGACACCCATGGAGAGCAGCCTATTGAGTTCCTCTGACACAGCAGCTCGCACAGAGAAGGGAAGTTGCCTTGACTTTTGACGCACAGGAACAGCTGTTGGTACCACTTTAACTTTATGCATGAACCCTTTGGCGCATCCTAAGGTTGTAGAAGAGGCTGGCTGTGTGGTGAGAGAAGCCACTGCAGCTGTAGAGGGCTGCAAAGAAGGTGAAGCCGTTGGTGTGTGCACTGTGTTGTCCTCAATGCGCAGGCGAAGAGCTGATATTATGTCACGTCCCATAAGTGCAGTTCCTGAGTCCACTAAATAGAACTTTGCCACACCTTTACTGCCATCTAGGTGTACAGTTGCTCCCATGCATCCTAGCACGTTGACAGGGGTCTCTGAATATGTCACCAGTCAGACAGATGATGGTTGAAGAGGAGATGCTCTGAAATGTTCCTCATAAATGCATCTTGGCAGAACAGAAACAGTAGCACCCGTATCCACTGTCAGTTTCAAAGACGGAATTTTCTTGTCCGTTTCAATGTCCATTTTGCACTGTATTCTGTCAGGGGTATCTGTTCCGTCAACAAACAGCAATGTATATTCTGGCATGTCCACCTCTTTAACTGCCTGAGTTTGCTGTGACTGGCACACACGCGCAAAGTGTCCTTTTTTATTGCAACTTCTGCATGTTACTTTGACCGCTGGACAGTCCCGTGAATTGGCCATGTGTTTTTGAGAACCACAACGAAAGCATGCACGTGCTGATGAAGCGGAGGCAGGCTTATTTGCAGTTTTTGAAGTATAGTTCTGATGCAACTGTCTTGGCTTGCAAGTTGTATTTTGGGCCTTCACAACGTTGACAGTCACTTGGTGATCACCTGCCATAGTTTTAGCTTGCTCACTGGCAGACTCAACTTGAGTGGCTATTGTAATAGCATCATTCAATGTCAGTTTTTCTTTCAGTAACAGTTTCACTCTAATGTAAGGGTTAGCCACATGCTCCACCAGCTGATCTCTGATCATATCATCAGCATTGGAAAATTCACATGTTGCAGCCAGCTCTCTTAATGAAGCAATGTACTGGACTATTGACTCCTGCGGTCTCTGCACTCTCTTCCGTGTGACGTTCCATACGCTGTCCTTCAGAACCCAGACAAAGAAGTAGTGCTCGTTTCCTCTCCTCCGGCCACGCATCTCCTTGTGCACGGATAACCAGAAGGTAATTTTGGAACATCCTCACCCACGTCTTGAAAGGAATGGCTGGCTCCCCTGGGCACGGCAGGAAAAAATCCGGGAACGGCGCATTCACAGCCATCTTTCGTCACCAAAAATTATGCAGGTTCAACTCGTCAGCCAATTTGTTATGTGGATGAGTTCCAAGAAGAAGCAAACGAACGATGGTAACGTCCTTTATTAACTTTGCTAGCGTTACAATTCACCTGTTGCAATAACTTCTGATCAACTGCTTCTGCCAGTCTTTTTTTTTTCTACCACAGTGCCTCCTTGTGGCTACCATATAGCGTGTCATTATTGTGAACACAACAGGGGCCAAGTAGGAGTGGTCAGCGGCAACTAGGGAAGTGGCTGTCCTCTCTCTTGTGAACAGTTTTGGGCAAGTTACTATAAATTAGTGGCGTAGTTACAGTTACTCGTTACCTCGTTCAAAAGTAACTTTGTTACTTTGAGTTACTCATTACTATCAAAGTAACTAGTTACAAGCAAAAGTAACTTTTTCTAAAACTGTATATTATAGCGGCGCTCAAACATAATCATCTTGGAACAGTAGCAGCCATCGGGCTGTATCATTATTTGGGTGACCTGCTAAACTAGATAGTCAGGTAATGGGCCATCTATTGATCTATAAGCTCTAACCCACTTCAAGTGTAATAAGATTACAAAGTCTCCACTTAGTGACCTGAAGGTGGAATGGCAGGGGAACGAATGACAATATTGAAACTTTTGATGGACATATTTATTGTGATAATTTAGATTACAAACTATACTTTTAGCAGTGCAAAATAATCAACACTTTTTTTCAGATCACTCAGTAGTAGCAGGAACAAACAATAGTGCCAAATGCTGATGATCATCTCAACAGCAATACAACTGTACCGACTGGAAACATGAACTGCCGTGACAACAGCACACCAGTGAGAGGCAGCAAGTCAAGCTTCTGCTGTTTAGCTGCAGTGGCTTCTCCTGTGGCGTCAGACGAGTGAAACTTTGCAGCATCTGCTTCGAGCTCTTTTTCCACGAGCTTGGTCGACGCATATGCTTTCAGAAGATGTTTCGCCAGATTGAATATGCTCATTTTGGACGTGTTATCGAGCCTCCACATAGCTTGCCGCCAGTACAATATTCATCTGGTCTTTTACAGCTAAAATGGAAACATAATGAGAATATATCCACAATGGGAATCCCACACCTTTCATGCCCATTATGGACCATGCTATTTAAAGAGTTGTGAATGTGAAGTAACAAGTAACGAGCATGGTTAAATCACAGTAACGATAGAAGCGTTGCTAATTTTGGCAATTTCTCCAAGAGAGACATTGAGGAACATGACTGTAGAAGCAGCAGCAACACCAGATGAGTCTGGTTTGTTCATTGGTGACAATCTGAATGCTAGCTAAATATTAAAAAAAAACAAAACTCACAGTTTTCTATACAACTTCAGAGGAAGTTCAGTAATGTAACCACGCTATGTTGTCATAAACAAGGAGGAGGATGGAACTTCCTCCTGCCCCACCTGTTGCGGCTGCCTCATCTCCTCCACTCAAACATCTTCTAATGAAGTGCAGAAGAAGAGCAGACTGCAGCACATTGTGCGTTCTGCTGAGAAGGTGATCGGTTGCAGCCTGCCACCTCTCCAGGACCCAGAGACGTGCAGGACGGATCAGAGCCGACCCTTCTCACCCTGCTCACGGACTGTTTGTTCCTCTTCCCTCTGGCAGGAGGCTACGGTCCATCCAGACCAGAACCTCCCGTCATAGCAAAAGCTTCTTCCCCACAGCCGTCAGACTGTTGAATTTGTGATCAGCCTATTTATTATTTTACATAACGCACATTATTCCAAAGCACTTTCCTAGTTGGTGGGATCCCCACTGACCATGGCAATAAAGTTGATTCTGATTCTCCTCCCACAAATCCAGCTCAGTGTCGACACAAATAAAAGTCCACATAAATTTAAAATGTGCAAGTTATTTTATCAGGCAGCAACAGCTGACTGAAATTAAGACAACTTGGACCCATCATTTATTGCCTTTGTAGTCAAAGTCTCATTAAAGAAGTCGCACGCCGTCACCATTCCTCCCCCTCTCTTGACCCTCATCCCTCCAGGAAAGGTCCTTCCAAACATTGTACATAGTTCGCTTCAAGTGTGATTATGATTCTGGGTGCATTGAATGAGTATAAATAATAATAACCAATAATAAAACGACTTTTGCTCTGTTGATATAGGTGGGTGGCTCTTGAACAAGCACTTGTGGTGCAGTGATAAGTGTTTTTCCACAAAGGGTAAGCATCATCTGCGACAAAACATATGTGGTCTGTGGCTGTGGTCCGCTGGTGAGCTGCTGGAAGTAGACAATCAATTGGTGATAAATGAGTCTCCTGCAACAGAATATCTGCAAAATATAAAATATACATAGATATGTAAACATACATACATAAGTGATGATTTATACTATATATGATCCATACAACAGTATATTTATCTCACAAGAATAGTTTGCCCATAATGTATTTCACTGTTGGATACATTTTCTCCCCATGTGGCGCTCATTGACAAGACTCAGCGAAAAGCTATTGTTGTAAATCCATTCGTTTTCATGTACAAATTATTGACAATGACACTTATGTATCTCTAAAAATTACTGCATGCATACCACAAATGCGGCGGAGTTCAAGAATCGATGACTGTTCAGAAAGACTGAACAGACATCAAGACAGCATACTATGGAAATAATGATAATTTACTTATCATCATATTAATCAAGTTAACTTGAGCTATTGAATAAACTGCTTTGTAATGCTAACAGATTATAATAATAGATTGAATCCAACAGACAGGATTCATCAGCATCGCGGCAAACCAAGGGGAGTTGACACAAGACCTGGAATCTGGCACCATGGCAACCCAGACCTCAAGAAACCAGAAACAATCAGGGGAGACTACACCCCATGATGAACTTAAATGTGTTATTATGGGTCAGGGCCAGAGATAGTCTTTGTCAGTCTACACCACTTGAGCTAATGCTAAAGTCTGGTGTAGCTGTGGACCCAGAGATCTGCATACGTATTCAACTCCTCTGTCAGGGAATAAATAGTTTTTGATTTTAACTTGTTGGTCGTCATTCTCACAAGTAAACGGACGCACGGATGATACTTTGGAGGTGAGTCGTCCAACGGTACATAATTACACAATGACTTGTTTACTAATGCAATGATTCCTTCCTCAAAGATACAAGACTGGAGACCTGTGAATGGTTAACGTCAAAACTTACTATCCAGCTGGGGGTTTGCCTGAGTGGCCATGTACCAAAATCATTGCCGGAGACTAGTTGATGAACCCAAGGCTGACCTCGCAGGCCTGACTTGTGAGTCACCCCCAGTGTCACATGTTTCAGAAGGAACTAGAGTGAGATCTGTATGTGAAATTTTAAATGTGTTTAAATGTATACTTCTCCAACTTCTGCCAAGAACCCATCCCATTAGACAGTCAGGCATGCAAGATGTCATTTTTACATGTGATTCTGAACATTTAAGTGAACAGTTGTTGCCACACTGTGATTACTCTCCCTGGTCTGTTAGCATGGTCATGTTCAGTCTTGTTTGAAATCTTAAATTGAGATGAGCAGGTTTTGACAGATTGTGAACAATGAGAGGGAGCCAAGTGGACAGGTGAACTTACAGGATGTAGAGATAAAAATGGTAGAGGATTTTAAGTACTTACACTCAACTGTCCAGGGCGATGGAGGGTTCAACAAAGCGGTGAAGAAGCGGGTGCAGGCAGGATGGAATAATTGGAGTGTCAGGTGTGATGTGTGACAAAAGGTTGTCGGCAAGGATGAAAGGGAAGGTGTACAAAACAGGCCAGCAATGTTGTATGGTTTGGAATCAGTGGCACTGAGGAAAAGACAGGAGGTAGAGCTGAGATGAAGCAGAGATGAAGATGCTGAGGTTCTCTCTAGGAGTGAGCAGGATAGATAGGATCAAGAAGCAGTATATCAGAGGGACAGCACATGTCAGGTGTTTAGGAGAGAAAGTCAGAGAGGCTAGATGGAGATGGTTTGGACATGTACAGAGGAGAGATAGCCCATACATTGGTAGGAAGATGTTGAGGTTGGAACTGCCAGGCAAAAGGTGGACAGGAAGGCCAAAGAGGAGAATTATGGATGTGTTGAAGAAGGACATGAGGTTTGTAGGTTTGAGAGAAGAGGAAGCAGAGGACAGGGTGAGATGGAGGAAGATGATCCACTGTGGCGACCCCTGAGGGGTTGCCGGTGTTTCCATTATTTTGTCCAATCCCTGTATGTATCTATCAGAGTCTAGACTACAACCAATGATAATATGAACACAATTATCTTCGGAAAGACAAGGTAAATGCGACATCCTTGGGTGCAAGTTTGATATGTTTCCAGTCTGGGTTGGTCTCCACCAGGGTTGTGCTTTGTCTCCCATCCTGCTTTTGGTTTCCATGGACAGGATTTCGAGGTGCAGTACTGGTGGGGAGGATTTGCACTTTGGTGGCCTGAGGATCCAAACACTGCTATTTGCAGATAACTGGCTTCTCATGGCTTCATCACAATGTGACCTTCTAGTCTCGGAGGTTTTCATCTGAGTGTGAAGCAGCTGGGGTTAGCACCTCAAATTCCAAGGCCATAGTTCTCAACCAGAAAAGGATTGATAACTCTCTCCGGGTGAGGAATGAGTTCCTGCCTCAAGTGGAGAAGTTTAAGTATTTTTTGGTCTTGTTCTCAGGTGGGGGATTAAGTGAGTTGGAGATTAAAAAGCACACGATGGCCAAGAAGCAGAAAGCACTCGATGGTGAAATAGAAAACAGAAAATTGGAGTATAAAAACACTCACCTGAGGAAAGACCGAATAACCTGTAGAAAAGGAAATGTACAGTGGAGAACAACAAAGGAAGCGGTGGAATATAACACACATGCGTCAAACCTGAATATATAAAAACACCAAGAAAAATCATGACAGAGAACTTTACCAAGGAATGTAATGCAACCATCTGGCACAGCAGTCTGAAACCAGGTGGTTGAAGTAGGAATGTGGATTGGGGGATTAGTCCAAGCTGCGTGCCTGAAACAGTGCGACAAAACACAAGATAGGAAACTAGAACAAACCAGGTAACAATCAAAATCAAAATCAATCAAAAAAAGCACAGGCGCAGAATATGACACAAATAGCTGGGCTGCATGCAAGCTCAGAGGAGATAGCATGGAAATTTTTTTTTGAGATCTGTATAACGTTATTTCATGATACTGAAGTTTTTTTTCATGATAGTATCACACTATTCCGTGATATTGGGTGCGCTCCAGTACCACCTGAATAATTGGCTCAATATTGGGACCACCTGGCCACTGTAAAGTGATTTGTTACACACCAAGTGACGTCTTCTGCACTCGCCTGTAAGTAACATCTATTTTCCTGATGTTCATGAAGATGTCTTCCAACTTACAGCAGAAGGTTTATACATATAGATAGTTTTGTTAAGCATTCCAGAGAGATGTTCACTCTCGCTTAGTTGAAAATGAGTAATGAGTAAAAGAGTATATTGTGACCATAAGTGGCGGTCTTTGAACAGAATACTTCCAAAATAGAATAAAATAAGTGAAATGAGGCCAGAGTCAATTTTGACTACCGTAATGTTTGGGATGTTCATTGATGCAATAGTACAGTAGACTTACATCACGCTTGTCATTTGTGTATATAAGCTCTGTAAACAAATACATTGGTCACATGCATCTGATCATGAATCTTAAAATGTAGAAGACATTGAATTAGGTCATATGTAAATAAACCTTGACAAGTTAGAAACTAGACCTTGACCAACTGCCAATCATTATAAATTTATTGCCCTTAATGTGTGACTTCTAAAGTTGTCACTGTTGTCAGATTATTTTATATAGATATATAGATGCACCCAAGTATCGTAAAATAACATAATGACATGAAATAATGTGATAAGTATCACAAAATAACTTGATAAGTATCACGAAATTATGTGGTGCTGATGCAAAAATATTTTTCCTTGATGGCAGCTCTGAACTTCCGTAGGGTTGTAAGGAGCCCTGGATATATTTGCTATCATTAGAGCTTTATTCCAGTGATTATTTATTATGAGAAAAAAAAAAACTCTTTAACTGTCAAGAAAAGATCCATGTGTGGGTCAAACTTATAAAGGGAGTCATTCATTCACAAATCAGATACTTGCAAACCATTTGCTACAATAATAACTACATGCAATGGCCTTTCTTGTCTCTATGTTTTTACGACAACACAGACTGTACGACTCTCATAGTCATAAAATCGAAACGTCTGAAATGCTCTAAAAACTGGCCAACAGTGACATCTAGTGGTATTTCTGTACTTAATTCACATTTACTTAAAAAAATACTTTTCTTATTTCGATGTTCGAAATATGGTATAATAAAAAAATGCATTATTCCAGCAATATTCCCCACCGAATGATATTCTCATTTAACACCGTTTAATATTAATTCAAATGATAATTATAATATTGATTTAACATTGTTATTTTCGAAAAAAAAAAGGTCCGTTAATAATTATCTATCAATGGCAATTATTAATGTATTGAAATAGTCGAACTGTGGTATATATATATATATATATATATATATATATATATATATATATATATATATATATATATATATATATATATATATATATGCGTTTTGTCCCTTTTCAGTTGCCATATGAACTTGGACAACGGAGATTGATTATGCGCATGCCCGGGCATGCGTGCTGATGTGTGGCTGGAGTTGTGACGTACTCGTATATGGTTGACGTGTTGTTGCGGATAGCAGCGGACTATTTGTTGATACTGCCCGACAGTGCACACGGGAAGCTGTACTTTGACGCTACTCCCTGCGCTTGCTTTTTCACGTCCATTCGAACATGTCTGAAGAGTGGGAGGAAATTAGGCGGCTGGCCGCTGACTTCCAGAAAGCACAGTTTGCTGACACAGCACAGAGGTAAGTGTGACTAGAAGTGAACGTTGTGAGTTGCTTAATGATCGATGGCAACACTAGCTGTCATGGAACTGTCACTATTAATCAAAGATACCGGCGGTTGAATGTGTGATACCCGGAGTCAATCCCGCACCCAGCCGGAGTGCTAGAATTTAATCTTGCTTTTACGGTAGCAGTCTCCAGCAGGTTCCTCGAAAACTTATAAAGACTGCATTGTGGATTTTAAAGCAACCAGACCCATGTGGCATTCTATCTTGTACTTTCAGAATGATAAGAAAATGTCACATGGCTCATAATTTATATTATACAGTATTATCATGCATTTCGTGGGCAGAGTTTTAGCTTGGCTGCAATCGAACCCATATGGACACACAGGAAGTTTCATGGCGTTCTATTGTGTACTCTCAGAATAAAAACCCTTTGTAAATGACCATATGAATCACAATTTGTATAGTGTACATCCTCTGTTTACTGCAGATACAATACACGATACAATGCCATGAAACCTTCCGTGTGTGTTCGTCAGGTAGTCTACTGTAAGTATGGCCTATCTGTTTAATTTGCAATTTAAAAATCCATAATGGTGCCTTTATTTTGAAGTTGACCCTGCTAAGGATGGCTTTACCATAAGTAGCAGCTTATAGGCACAAGATTGAATTGTGGCACTCCGGCTGGGTACGGGATTGACTGCACTCTTCTGAGGCACTTCCGTGTACTATTCTCTTGTCATTTTTACAGTTAATTCTGTATTGCTATTATTATCATTGCATTGTGACTTTCCTTAGATTTTGGTTGTAATCATGTGTCATTTCATTAGAGGGAGATCCTAATAAAATTTCAGATATGGTATAGGTTGACTGGTCTGCAGCAATGGCATCACTGGTGTATAATGGTTGGTTTGCATGCCAATTTTTGATGGAAGCAGCTGGTGAGAAAACAAAATCTGAAAAACCGGAAAGGCATGACTACGGTGAAGTTGGTTGGATTCTTGAAATTAGAATCGATACCCAGCCCTAATGTCAAGAGTCATGTGTTTCCACCTGGAGATTGTGAAGACTGATCAATCCATTCTGTATCATGAGTCATACATGCACACAGACAGACTCTGTCCTAATGCAGATACCCACATCTTATCTGATTATTATGGAAAGTTATCACCTGCTAGTTGTTATTTGTGATGCTGTTTCTTTAAATTTATTTGCAATATTAGAAATATTGCATACCTTTCTCCTTCTCATTACCTTTTGGTATTTTCAAGTGTTATAGACATCCTGTTTATTGATTGTTGATACATTCACTATGGAGGAACACTATTTAGGGTTCTAGACTTTTTTGTTTTCTAAATTTTTCTCAGTGTGGACTAGTACTATCCAAGCTAAGGTGAACATTTTGAAAGGTGTTCGCGAGCTGCACATCACAACATGCAGCCATTAGTTATAGTGTGTGCTATTTTTTGTTCCATGTTATCCCTGATCCCTCAGTTCTTCAGGTTGTTTGTGTGTTAAAAATTCATCAGCACTTTCTTTGTACATGTTTATTTCCAGCTACTTCATTTTAACATCTACCAACATTTTAAACCACTCTAATACACCCTTAAATGTTAATAGATGTTCATATGTATCATTGCACCCTTATAAAGCTCAACATGTGGAAATATGGGTATAGTTAAAGTTGTGAGTTACAATGTAACTCTTTGTTGAGCCCGTTCACATTGTGTAAAGAGGAAAAACTGAAAAACTCCTGGGTGAACAAAATATACTACTCTTCTTATCACGGTGGAAAGAAGATAGGAGTCTGTGTTCTGATGCATATACTGTATGTATAAAGACAATGAAGGGAGATTTGTTGTGGCACACGGTTTAATCGGTGGAACGCTTTCCTTCATGAGTGTATACGTGCCAAATGAGGATGCACCTGACTTAATTTATCTGGTCTTTTCTGTCATGGTTAAGCACAGCACTGGTATCTTACTAGTTGATGGGGACCTGAACTGTGTAATGTTGCAAATAGACAGACAACCGGTCTCCAGAATTGCAGTAGTATATATACTATATACTATATGTATATAGAGACAATATCTTACCAGAAACATCTCCTATAATGCACTGGGATTGTGCTAAAGCATATATCAGAGGTCGTTTTATTGCCTGGTCTAGTGCTAAAAAAATGCAAAAAACAAGCGCGACAAAGTTTTATGAATCACTCTACAACAACACGAACACTTGCACAAATGATAAATTACTGAAAGACTATTTAGAAAATATCAAATTAAACTAACTAACCAAGGAGATGGCAAACAAATTGGATGAGCCAATAAAAGAACAAGAAATACTGCAGGCAATTTCTTCATTAAAAAATAATTGCCCTGGTCCAGAGGGATTTATCAATGAGTTCAATAAAATATTTAAAGAGACATTAGTACCACTGCTTTTGGAGGCCTATCACTACGCATTACAATCTGGCACTATGGCCCCTTCATGGAACGAGGCAACCATAGTAGTCATCCATAATAAATTTATCAACAAAGTCATTCACCCAGACCAAACAGGTTTTATTACTGGGAGATTTTATGGTGACAGTATTATAAGACTACTAAACCTAAGGACTCATCCTACAGCAACAGAAAATCCAACTATGATACTGTCTCTTGATGACCCGAAAGCATTTGACCGAGTATCCTGGCAATACTTATTTCAAACTTTAAGAAAATTCAAATTTGGTCCCAAGTCCATTAAATGTATTGAAATTTTATATTCAAACCCACAGGCTGCCGTTCGAATAAATGGGACTCTGTCGGATCGATTTCCTCTCAAGCGAGGATGCAGGTGGAGGTGTCCACTTTCTCGGCTCCTCTTTGATATCTGTATTGGGCCATTGCCCCAGCAAATACGACAAGATGAAAATATAAGGGGGATGAAAATTAATCAAGAAGAACCTAAGCTATATGTGGATGATATTGTAATGTACATTGTGGAGCCAACTTTGACAGTTCCACACTTAAAAAAAATCTCATACATACAGTTGGCCTTTTCTCAGGTTATAAAGTCAGCAAAGATAAAACAATGGCAATGGATATAAGTGGAAAAATTCCACAAAACCTCAAAACTGAGTGAATTAAGATGGCCCCAAGATGGAATTAAGAATCTAGGGATACAGATCCCACCAACATTGGAAAAAAATAACAAACAAATCATAACAAATCAGTGGAGTACAGAATATCTCCAGAGACTTTGAACGATGGACATAACTTTCACTACCGTTAGTAGGTAGAATAGAAAGTATTCGTATGAGCGTACTTCCTAAACTCTTGTATCTTTTCAGATGCTTCCTGTCGATGTACCGAGATCCACTTTTGATAAGCTAAACAGATTGATTTCCAAATTCATATGGCAGGGGAGAAGACCACGAATAACACTTAAAACCCTACAGCTACCAAAAGCAAGAGGCGGCCTCAAAGTTCTAAACTTAAAATTTTACTTGGGCTGCTCAACTCAAACCTCTCACCACTTGGATCATGAATGACATGAGAACAAGATGGTTAGATATTGAACAAGACCAATGTAATCTACCATTGCAGGCCCTCCCTTTTTTGAATGTAGCTGCGAGGGAGACAACTCACATACCACTCTGAATATTTGGAAAAAAAAAGTAAAATTAAACTTTGGAATGGCAAAAATAATATCATCCATTACTAACATCGGATTAATTGGAAGTTCAACCATCACAAACTGACTCAAATTTTAGAAAATGGGCTGAGCAGGGACTGATGTACGTACACCAGGTTCATAAGCAGGGGAACTTTCATACCTTCAAACAGTTAAGTAATAAGCGTTCCGTCTTCCCAACACATATTTTTTTCGGTATTTACAACTGAGAAGCTTTATCTCAAATCATAAAGAATGGCCCAAAATTAGGGAACTCAACGTGGTGGAACGATTTATGGAAGATAAGGCCATTGGAAAACAAAATTAAATGGTCGAATTTACCAAATATTTTTGAACTTGGACTGCAACAATACCTCAAAGATTGAAGCAAGATGGGAGGTATAATTTTTTAAGATTTTTTCTGACACCAGATGTGGTTGCTAAAAAGACCTGTCGTAACACTTGCTGGAGAAATTGTGGAGCACACATCGGTAATCACACCCACATGTTTTGGACATGCCGGAAACTGTGCTCATTTTGGGAAAATGTTTTCAAGTTCCTGAATAGGTTGTTCGGTGAAGCTGTTGCAAAAGATTTTAAAACAGCAGTATTGAGAGTGATTCCTGTGGGAATTGAGGGAAGGGGAAACATCTACCTCTTGCAGACACTACTAACAGCTGCTGTGAAACGTATTACAATTAAGTGGCAGTCTTAAGTCTGCAATTTTTCACTGATGCCAAATCCCACTTTAAGAGGCTCTATCGGGTCGATACCCGATACCAGTATCTGCAACAGTGCATCCCTCATTTTAGCCACCCTAACCAGTGCATCTTGGTGTTTCTTCCATTTTCTAATTATTGCACACAATAGTTGACTCCTTCTCACCAAGCTGCTTGCCAATGGTCTTGTAGCCCATACCAGCCTTTTGCAGGTCTACAATCTTGTCACTGACATCCTTAGACAGCTCTTTGGTCTTGTCCATTGTGGAGTGGTTGGAATCACATTCATTGAGTCTGTGGACAGGTGTCTTTATAAGGGAACTGAGTACTTAATTAGGAGTGCTAATTAGGTAATAGGACTAATCTCTGTGGCTCCTGGCCACATGACTGGTCTGTGGAAGCCAGAATTGTTGCTGGTGGGTAGGGAGTGAAATTTATGCTGTACCTGACCATGACACTGCAATGCTGTCTCTGTTTCAAGTTCCTCTTCAACCCATGACAGATGCTTCTAGACCCTGTACTATTTTATTTTCATGTGACATGACTGCTGTCTATGATTTTGTTGTTTTATTGTCCTCAGTGTTGCAATTGTACTTTTACATGGTGTCTTTACTTCAGTGTGACAAACATTCAGTCACAATTGTGTTTTTGCAGTATTTATTTAAATGTGATCTTTACACTTGTTTACAGGTTGTCAGAGAGGAATTGCATTGAGATCATTACAATGCTTGTGAAAGACAAGAGGTTGAATGTGGTACACACTTTGGATGGAAAGGAATACATCACCACAGCCCAGATCGAGAGGGAGATCCGAGATGAGCTTTATGTCCATGGAGGTAAATTTCAATTGTATCACACTAGGGCTGTGCATCATCGTCATTATCCTGCCTGTGATTCGATTTACATCCTTATCGAATTTATCGTGAGATGCAGAATTGTCATTGTGGAGAGAATGGTGATAAAATCAAGCGCTCCTTGTCATTCATCATGCTGCTGAGACGCAGGAAGAGCGCTCAAATATGTATGTTTTATAATCTAAGGAGTGACTTCTTCTATTACGGAAAAATGACGAGAAAACTTGGAATATGACATCACAGCTTACAAATCAGAACCTCAGAAACATCTGAGTGTCCCAGCCAAGTGCCAGCTCAGCTCCAAATATTATCTCCTGACTCCACTGTTCTCTAAAGCCTGACCATACAGATTGGTGTTTCTAGTAAGAAACATTTAACCTACATAAAGAAGGTTAAATATAACTGTTAAATGATTATTTAAATGTTACACATTGTTTCATTGTAGTTCATCGTTCAATAAAGTTTGAAAGTGTAATGACAGGTAAATCTTAAGTCATTCAATAGTTGTTTGAATAATCGTGATTATGATACGAATCAAAATAATTTGCCATAATCGACCAGCCCTACATGATAATTTTCATTTGACATTACACTGTATGGCGCCCTGGTAGCACGTTATTGAAATAGTATTGCCTTTTTTTTTTACTTAAAACAGTAAATGTTAAAAGGCACATGGTGCTTTTTAATTAAAATTAAAAGCTACAAATACAACGGCACAACACCATTTACAAAATGTATGAATGGGAATAGCATGAAGAAGTCGACGTAACCTATTCCTGAGACTTGGGACTCTTTACTGAGTGGAGGGATAATGTGTGGAGCCCTAATCACACTCATGAAGAGAAAGCGTCACCTTCAGTTCACGTCTCTTGCGCGATGAGTAGGTGGGATTTACATTATTCAAAGACACTCCCTCAAGAAGAGGACCATATCCGACCTGCTGTCCTTCAGTTACCCTCCTCTGCCATGGACCCTTAGAAGGGTTAGACCTCGCTACCCGTTGAGTGGGTGGGGTTGTATGAAAATAGACACACCCACAAGAAGTAGAGGTTTCATTCTAGCGGCTGGAACATGGCTGAAACCTGGCTGCAAACATGCTGGGAGCCTGCTGGAGAGCTTTCCAACAGCTTGCTGTCAGCCAGCTCCGACTAGCTTGCCATTTGAAGTGGCTGCCACTATATTGTCAACTACAGAAGGAAATAGATTTTGTAAAGAATAATAATGCTATTTTCTTCACAGGTCGGATCAACCTGGCACAGCTCCAGCAGGTGTGTGTGTGCATGTGTACGCGTGTGCATGTGTGCGTGCTCAAGTCTGATCTCAATTGGGTTCTTCTAATGCATTGTTGTCTTGCCTACAGGTAATCAATGTGGACTGGGTCCATGTTGAGAGTCAAGCTGCTGAAATTGTCAAGACTGATAAAGTTCAGCTTGTGCTGGGGCAGCTAATTGACGAGTGAGTATCATTAATGATTTTGCTTTTACCTATGACAAATAAATAGAGAACTTCTGACTTCTTGTCAGAGTATCTCTACACACAGAAGAAGTGAAGGAAATTGGGCCTTTGAAAGAAGTTGGTGATGCCATTTCATCAAGCACATGTGATCAGTTACTGCTCGACAATGACATGCCTAGCTGTTCACAAGTGCTCAGGTCATTGAGATCCTGGGGTGCAGTATTGTGAGACTCTCCATGGCTGCTCTGATGAATTCCTTATTCCTATTTTTTTTTGTATTTAGTTCTTTATTTTTTCTTCTTTATCTTTATTTTTAGATTTTTTTAATGCCCTTCAGGTTTGGAGAAAACACCTGGCCCTTTATTTTGTTCTATGTGATGCATGCTCCATCCTCTGACGGGCTTTCTATTTGGTTTTGCTACTCATCTCATGCATGTGAACTGTTTCCATTGGCTGTCTGCCTAAGCATTGTCATCTTATGACTTTAATGACACATTGGATTCTGTCTACAAGTCTTGCAAGACTATACTCAAGCCTTTGACTACCATGACTCTAGCCATGTATGTATTAGGTGCAGTACATATGTTGAAACATGATTGTCATGCTCGCTTAGAGGAGGTTGCATGCGGTTCTATGGGGTTAGCTGTGATGGCTTTGACCCTGCAAAGTTTAGGAGCCACCATTCTCAATTGGGTGGACAGTTGAATGTTGTCTCTAAGAACTCGACCTCGATGAAGTAGAGGGGTTGTGTCTTGCTTTCAAGACAGAAAGAAAAGTGAAGACATTGAAGTTTAGCATATATTAAGCTTTGAAACTGTATCCATGCTTGGATGGAATTGTGGCAACATATTGTCAATATCTCAGCGTGTGTACTGACTTGACGTACCTGCATACATAATAGTTGCTTTCGTAGTGTAGGAACCTTTCAAATCTGGGTACCATTCGCGGATTAAACGGTTACAATACCCATTCGTTCAGCAGGAATCACGAACCAAATGGAATAGTTCTTGGATCCTTTTTTGCGCAGAGGCAGCAGAGAGAAAGTAATGTTTGCACTTTTTGTGCACTATTTGGTGTCGAGAGCTTTGAAAATGTGTCAGACTGATTTACTATGTATTGTCATCAGGTGCATGATCTGAAGACAATATATTTGAGATAAATTAATTTGAGACAATTTGAGACAATTAGATATCTAATCTGACATGATTTAAAGTTACGTCTACACAAACTAAACTAAACTTGCCATGTATTTCGTGTTTAATCCTTCACCGATCACCTTGAAATCTCTTTTGATTATAGCAGAGACAATCCGGCGATGAAGACAACAAAACACTGTGGCCTCATTGCTCACTATTAAAACATTTGCTGTGCATGTCTCAGTGATCCTGTAATGCGGCAGGGACGCCACTGGCTACCACATCCTCTATCTTATGCAAATTGCCACGCTGTGCAAAGACCGGTTCCTGGAATGAAATGGTCAAATTATTCCCTACAGTGCGAAAGCGTCTTATAAACAAATCTACCTGTGAAGTCTATTGATGTGTGTCTTTGTACCAGTGTCACAGTATGGCTTTTTCGTTGTGGCACCAGACCAAGTAATTTAGTCGTAAACATTTTATCAGCCACAGACCTGTATTTCATGTCTTTTAATTGTACCCAGCTCATATATGGATCGTCTTGCTGAGGAGGTGAATGACAGACTTCAGGAGGCTGGCTTGATCAGTGTCTCGGACCTATGCAAAATCCACGACTTACCGGGTGACTTCCTAACTCCGGTGATTTCCACTAGCCTTCTTATAATGTTTCTTTTGCATTTTGGCTGGACTAACTAAGTTTTTTAGGAGCTGGCTAAACGTCTTGGCCGTTTGATACAAGGAGAGCTGGACCAGTACAATAGAGGAATCATTTTCACACTTGCTTTTGTTGCTCGTCATACAGCCAGAATACTGGGACTCTTCTCTGCCATAACACGGTAATCACATTTAAATTGTGCTGTACCAGTTTTTACTCTTCTTATTATTCTTCCTACTATTAAATGATCTCCTCCACATATTGTGTTTATCTCCTTCTTCAGGCCAACACCCATCAGTGGCATCATCGCAGCATTTGGTTTCCAGGAACATCTCCTGTATTGTGAGACAATATATTTCTGTTCTTTATACACTGAATGTGTGACTCAATGACCAATATGATTGTGTATGGCAGCGGTCCTTGAGGAGTTAGTGAACACGGGACGCCTGAAAGGAACTGTGGTTGGAGGGCGCCAGGACAAAGCCATTTACGTTCCAGACATCTACTCTAAAACTCAAAGTGCTTGGATCGACTCTTTCCTCTTGCAGAATGGGTACTTGGGTAAGTGTTTTTTTGTAAGGAAATAATTGATTATTTAACTGATATAGAAAATGATGAAGACCCACCAACTTTTAAACAACTTTTAATATGCACACTATTGGACTAATTACCCAGTGTCACCACGTGTTTTTCCACTGCTGTGCGGATGATACTCAGATTTACTTACCCATGAAGAACTCTCAAGGCATGGCTAATGACCTGATGTCTTGATGATGTCAGTCATTCAGCTTAACCACTTACAGAAATATCAGTCTTTCCTTTGCCAAACTCTCCTATCTTCCGTGGTAGCGTCAGCCCCTGGTCCGAAAGCTTAACTCCCACTGCCCAAAGTGTCCTATTTGACTCCTCACCTTATTTTTTTAAATAAATCCTATTCAACTATGCAGTGAGGCTTCTAACCAACTCTTGACAGAGTAATCAGCACATCAATCCAGTGTTCACTTCTCGGCACTAGGTCCCTGTCTACTTAAGAATTGACATTAACATTTTATTGATAACTGTTAAAGCCTGTCTTAGCCTGGCCCAACTACATGTTAGAACTGCTCAACCCCAACAAGCCTGCCAGGACCCTCAGATCCTCAACCTTGAGTAAACAGTAATGATTTCAGGTACGATTTAACTCCATTGACATTAGAGTAAACAAACGTTTTTGTTTACAGTGCCAAGAGTGCACAATTTCTGCATTCTGGTTTACTTTGAGCATTTCTGGTCTCTGGTCTCGTCTGTAAAAGCCATCCTGGATAACTTGGGAGTTCAATGCCATGTCTAGAGAAGGTTGAGTCACGAATGCGTCACATAAACATGTTGAAAATGATGCCGGTGGAGAAGGTGCTTTGCACACTAGTTGACGAACTATCATGTCATGGTCAGAGCAGACAACTTTACTGCAGTAGCATATCTGAACCACCAGGGCTGGGTGAGGTCCCCAGCCTTTCACCGCGGGACAGCCCGCATTCTCCACTGGGCAGACAGGCATCTGCAGTCTCTGAGAGCCCGGCATGTTCCAGGCAGCTCGAATGTCAGGGCAGACAGGATGTCGAGAGGGGGAGCTCTCATGGACGTGTGGGAGCTCTCACAGGATATTATGGTGAAGATCTGGAGATCTTCACAGTGTGAGCGAATGTGAAATATCTCCTCTGGTTCTGGCGGGGCCTCGGAGTGAAGGCAACCAATAGTGAAGCCCATTAGAGGGCAGAGCATGTATGACATAGAACATTTAGGTAACTTAACATTTTGGCTTTCTCATTCACAACCTAAATAAATTAGGTTTTTATCTTCCTTGATTATACCTGGAATAGTTATCTGATCTCTACGATCTTTACATCTTACTTTAACTTTTGTGTTATGGCTAATAGTTAGGACTCCCACAGCAAAAGTTGCTTTGTTCATTTTATTTTTCTTTTTTTATTTCATTTTTCTCCACCAAACACGATGAGAATGACAATATGGTTGCTTCTACAGAGTTTGACGCCTTACTCCGGCTTGGCATTCCGGACCCCAGCAATTATATCAAAAAGCGGTTTAAGTCCAACAAGTTGCTATTTCTGCAATCTGCCTGTGTGGGCCAAACTCTGATGGACCAAGTTGAAGCATCAGTGGAGGAGGCAGTGAATTCGTCATTGTGGTCCGACATACAGGTGCCAATTTTGATTTGCGCAAAGTTCCATTGTTTAATACTCACTGTTGCTTCTGTTAGGCCATTCTACCCACTTGTATGTCTGTGGAGGACATGGAGATGCTTATCCAACAGGCCATGAGGAACGCTAATGTGCTGTCATCTGCCAGAATCCTGGGTGGCACTGTGGTTGTCAGTGAGAAGTTCATCCGCAGCCAGTGTCTGTCTTTGTTTGATGAGGCTATGCTGCAGAAAGCCAAGAAGGTATCGCTATTACTTCAGTTTGGTATTCTTTTTCAATATTTGTAACTGTCTTTGTTTATACAAGCTATTTTCTTTCTATATCCAGGATGTGAGTAAGCCAGTGTGTCTCATCACAGAGGACAACAATACACTGGTGCCCACACTTTCAGAATGTCAAACTGTGTCAACCAAAAAGAGAGACGTCGAGCGGAAGAAGAAAGCTACAGGTGTGATTGACGGGGGAGCCACAAGTGCACCTGACTTTTTTTTTTGCTCTTTCAGCAGAGTGTTTTATTCAAATGTACTACACTCTTTGAAGCAAACAGGTTTGCAGAACTACGCAAAAAAAATATCTCTGACCCTTTTAGTCAACAGTCATCAGGACGAGAGAACAAATGACCACATCAGAACACCTGCCCTTTTCACTACAGTCGCTGCCTGTTAAACTACCAACCAAAGTATTTTACTGACTCAGCTATACAACAGTCTTTGTTAATCACTCACTCTCTGAAGGTACATTTGCATCAGCCTTTTTTCGCTCATCTGTAGGAAACCAACAACCTCCTCTATGTAGCTCACAGCAGACTAAGCTCCATTTTTAAAGACAAGCCTTTAGACCAACACCATAATTGATGAGTATGAACCGTTATTAAGCGAGTCATTTGTTTATTAATAGTTAATATGTGTTCCCCAATCTAAAGTGTTACCATACTAACCATGTGTTGGGTTTCTATGCTTGAATGGCAAACCAATAAATGTAGTAGCTCTACACGTGCTGGATGTCCGTACGTCCAGTTTTTGATGAACAGGTGTGGAAATAATAATGACCTTGGTATTTGAATGAAAATGTGCTTCTTTTCAATTTAACAAAGTGTTCTCCTCTGAATTGACTATTTGACGCAGAGGCTAGCAGCAGTGTGAAAGCAGGAGGTGGAGGAAATGCCAGAGAGATCCGCATCCGTAAAACCAAGAAGAAGGGAAGGAAAGATGAGAACAGTGGTGACGATAAAGATTCTTCACAACAAAGTACATACCCAGACGAGCATTCTTGTTCTCTCCACATTGAAGTAAAAAACCTCTGTGTACTTGTGAAATTCACCCTAGTTCTCCTCTTCAGGTCATGCTACTGACTTCATGAGTATAGATGAGATCATCAATGTCCTGCAGGAGGGGGTGCCTGACTTCCCAGAAGAAATTCTTCATGAGCTGGCCGACTCTCTTGTGCAGTAATGTTGATCATTTCCAACTCAAGTCTACCTCTTGGTGAGTCAATTCTCAGAAAGGGGACTGTTTTACTCTTTGTGCAGGCCGTTGGCTAAAGTGTACCAAGAGGTTCTTCGGAGCGTGTTTGTGTCCTCAAGCAGCTCTCCATCTGGAACCAACAAAAAGACTATCAAGGAGATCCAGGAAGATATTGGAAACCTCCACATCAACATTAAGCTATTTGAGAAAGCAATCAAGTTCTTTCAAGGTACTGCACGATGTTGTGTGAGTGTGCGCGCGCGTCCAAGTTAGAGTAGGACTGCTCATCAAGGGATTTACCCCACAGACGACACCCAGGTACTCATCAGCAAGCACATCCTGAAAAGCGTGTGCACGGATGTCACAAACATCCTTGTCAACTTCCTGGCTGCTGACATGATGTTGTCAATGGAGAATACTGGTTCTATAACATCAGATGTAAGTACATCTCCTCTTGTGCTACAGCTTTTAATTCAATCCAATGCAACAGCCCTTCTGTAACTGAAACTTTGCAGGTCAGGATCAAGATTTTGGGGAAACTCCCAGAAGAGATCAAGGAGCCTCTTATCAAGCTACACAACAGTCTAAATGGAAAAGTAAGCATAAAGGTTTTCTTGTCTGGTATTGAACATAAATTCATATTTTAAAATGTACCTTGTTGTTTACAGGCTGTTGAAGAGTTTTTAACCAACCTAGAGGTTAGTGCAGAGGCATGTGGCTTCATGGTCAAGAAGGGAGACAAAAAAAAAGAGAGGTAGGGAAAATGTGGCGTCACAAAGTCATGGCACTTGCGCATGGCACCCTTCCACACCAGGGACTTCTCCAGTTCACATTGCATGAAGAAGGGTGTGTTCATTATCTAATGTCCTCTATGCGTGTTTGTTGCACCAAATAATGAAATAATTTATAATAGAACATTAAGTAAACTGTCTGACCCATGTCTCACATGCTTGCTCTTGATTTGATCACTTTCCTTGTTGTTTATGGTGGCAAGTATCAAGTGAGATCGTCCTGCAGCCTCCACCGTCATGTCACGTCAGAGTTCAAAAAGATTGAAAGTCTGCATTTAGATGACGTTTATACTGCAGGGCTTAATGGTCAATTCAAATTAGATTTTTTTGCGGGTTGTTCACATTTCCATTCAAATCTGACACTACAGCGTCTCACACAGCGAGTATGCTCGGTGTTTGTAAACTCGGCCACTCGTGGTGGAGCGTATCTTGCGATTTTAAAGCTGCTGCCCCTCCTGGTCCAGCACATCCTTAGTAAGAATAAGTTTATTTAAGTGTTGTACGAGTATACTTATATTAAAACTGAGAAAGTTTATGTTTGCTTTTGACGTACTACAAAATACTTAAATGTAGCTCGCTGAAGTACACTTACTTAATACTATACTAGTATTCTAGTTTTTGCTAAGGGCATGCGCAACCTATTTGTTTTGAAGGAGAATACATAGACACTTTTTCACCAAGGATGTACACTTCAAAGCTTGTATTTTCTCTGCGGACTGCATAAGCTCTGCCACTAACTGGACTACATTGGATTGTTCAGCCTGGAAGTCAATGAAAAACAAAGTTTATCCAGTAAAATTGCAATGTAAAAAGCTTCATGGAGGCTTAAATAAGTGGACCTTGCACTGAAGATTCACCATGACAACGGAACTGCCGGACTGGCACATGGACATGATGACACTTTTGCTTCAGACTTGACACCTCAGACCACCAGGAACATGATCAAATAGTGAATGTATGAGAGATGGGTCAGAATATCCAAATAAAAAAAGAGAATGTGCTGCTGTTTTGACACACATACTCATACAAGCACAATGCTTCCAGAGGACAATCTGTCAAAAGCTGCATCAACTGCAGCACTGTTGTATTTATGCCAGATAAGAGGGTTTAAGTACTCCAGTCCGAAGCGATAGTGGTAGATCTGTTTCATTGGCACACTGGCGCAGAGTTCATTCATAATGTCCATATGACGAGAGCTTTTATGCGTGTTTGTGAGCACCTACCCTTTTACAACTCTCTCACTTGTTGATGACGTGTAGGTCGGATGAATGCGAACCTGGTCGTTCATACTGCATACTGCTGTCATGTCAGATACATATCCATTTAATTTACACAAATGAAAGAGTCCGGGGTCAGATTTGAAGAAATCTGAGTTGCACTGTTCAACTTGGAATGGAAAAAATCAGGTACATTTTACGTGTGGGCAAATAAAAAAAAATGCTAATTGACTTGCAATGTGTAAATAGCCTTAGTGTGTTTGCTTTGAAAATTTACCTCATCCACTCTGCTGCTTATTGATTGACTCCTTGCATACACAATCCGCTGTACTCCAGATTGGCACGATATGCAGCGCCATAACATGGCTAGAAACACTGTCATTGACAACAATGGAAGTACACCAGCCACAATGTTGTAGCACTTGCTGGTGAGCGCAGTCTGTTCGTAACAGTCCCAGTTTTGAGTCTTGACCAGCTTTGGTTACAGGGAGTTAAAATAAATCCTAAGAAATATGTCCATGTTTGGGAAAACTAATGATGAGTTCCTATTAGGGATTCTCCGATCAGGATTTTTGCTGCAGATAGCAATCACCAGTACCAGTCACATGGATTGACAATGAATTTGTAATACAATGATGTGTACATGTGAATGAACCATAAAATCTTTTTTTTTTTTAATATCTTTTCAAGGAGGCAAAAAATAGAAAAACCTTGCAGCATGCAGCAACTAGTCTGTCAAAAGGACGACTCAAAAAGATTTAATTTGACGTGAGACGTCGCACTTTGGTGAATCTCTTGAGACTTTTCTGTGTCTGTGAAATATTTAGATACTGGCCGCTTGTGGTGGGTCTCTGAGACAGAGAGCACTGCATTAATGAAAGTTTCCGTGTTTTCAAACATTTCAGATTCCGGTGGTGAACGAACGCTGCACCCGACTCCAAAATGGAAACTGATTCTGTTGTTTCCGACCGACCTGGTCGTCTAGCTCAGTGAAATTAATCATTGTTTCTAGGGCAAATTGCTTAGCGTTGCAAATGTCACATTCGGCCCGGCGAGTGTTGCTAAGCGGTAGCCGCTCTACCAGCCTGCTGCTGAGGAACCAGCGCTGTCACTTGCACAAGCCTCTAACTCTGCGTTCTCTGTCAAGTGCTGGCGCTTTAAATAGTGTATATAATTTTGATGCGCTTCCCTGCACAGCATCTTCCCGTGCATGTGCTGCAGGATGCAAACTTAACATAACAGATTAAAAGAAGCTCCACGGCAGACATGCTGCCAAGTGAACAGCAGGGAGGGAGGAGGACACATCACAACCAGCGGGGCTTCATCAGAGCGCTGGCTGTCACACGTGATTGGTTGTTATGATCGGCAATGAAGGTAGTGATCGCCGTTCACCGATGACACTGCAATCGGTGAACGGTCAATTGGAGCATCCCTAGTTCCTTTTTTTAGTTTCAGCAAGGTATGTATGTTGAGTTGTCCAATGCAGCAGCAATACGTTGCGTTCGGATGGGAAAAGAAGGAGCGACATTGATCCTTCGGGTCCAAAGATGATCTTATTTATTAGCGAGACACACGCATCATTCTCACGGTGTGACCGCAGCTTGCCATAGCAGGTGACAACAAGAAAGGTTATTTTAGTTGACCATGACACAGTGGCGCTACACAGTGGTATGTTCATGTACAGCACCAAAACACTTTTCACATACAGAAACGGGGAACATTGTTGTTTAACTTAACACTCCCACTTGTTCACAGCTTCCTGCTTTCACACATGAACAGATAAACAAAAACTAATATGGACATCATTCAGTCTCCAAGAACAGCATGCTCAAAATTCTTCAACTTTAATTTACTCGTTGGTTTGGTCAGAATATCTGCAACCATCTCATTAGTTGGACAGTAAATTAAACTTACTTTCCCGTCATTTACAGTTGACCTGAAACGGTACTTTATATCTAGATGTTCAGCTCTCTGCCTGCTCACTGGGTTCTTTGCAAGAGCTATTGTTCCCTGGTTGTCTTCGTACACAACAGGCTCTTTGTACTTGAAGCTGTCCATCCAGCCATCCAGTTGGTTCTTCAAGTAGATACATTCCTGTATGGTTGAAGCCAATGCCACATACTCTGCCACATAGGGAGAGAGATCAACAGTAGGTTGCTTTTTGGTTTTCCATGAGACCAATGCACTACTACAACTGAGACTTACACAGTATCCTGTGGTACTTCGCCTGTCGCTGGTATCAGATGCCCAGTCAGTGTCACTGTCGGCCTGTATACACAAGTCTTCTGTTTGGGTCCTTTTGAAACAAAGACCTTTCTCAGATGTGCCATTGAGATATCTGAGAACATGTTTCACCGTAACCCACTCTTCCTCTGTCGGTTCGGCAAAGTGCTGAGATAGCCTGCTTACCACAAAACTTAAATCTGGTCTGGTAGCAGTTGATAGGTATATAAGGCTTCCAACAGCATCTTCAGTATATTCAAGCTTCTGCTCACATGGTCTCTCTCGGGTTCTACAGGTTACCATCTTGAAACGTTGCAAAAGCTTGTGAGTGTACTTTTCCTGAGTCATTTTTACACGTCCATTCAATTGGTCAAACTCAATACCCAAAAAATGCTTCAGTCTTCCTAGATTTTTCATTGTAAACTTCCCCGTAAGCATCTCTTTCACCTCTCTTAAAACCTTGTCATTACTGGCTGCCATGATCAAGTCATCAACCCATATGATAATGTTCATCTTCTTGCCTTCTGACTCTTTTGTATAAACACAATGATCAGCAGGTTTTTGTTTGAATCCATTCTCAGCCAAACAATCGTGCAACTCTGCAATTCTGGCCAGATTGTTTGAGACCATATAGTGACTTTTCTAGTTTGTTGTCATTTAATGACTGGACTTCTTCATCCATGGCTCTTCTCATTCTTTACTGTTAGCAGAGCTAATAGCCTCCTCATAGGTCTGTCGAACACCACATACAGCCCGGTAACAGTAGTCTACCATGTTACGTGCTGTATTGCAGTCTATTTCTTCACATACATAGTCCTTTAGGTGACTTGGTTTCTTCCTATCTCGAGTTGGATACCTCCTGTTCTCAGTTTCATCATTTCATTTTCATTCGGTCTCTGAACCGATCTTGAGCAACCACTCTGTTCACTTTGCTCATGAGCATCCTCTCTGCTCCTTTTAAGCTCTTGTGTGATCTCCCCTTTCTGAGTTTGTCTCATTTCCTGACAACACACATTTGTCTCTCTTACCTTTCTGTGTCTGCTTCTCAGCAGCTGCTTTGTTCACAGACTTAACCAGTCTGTGTTTTAGCACCTTGATTGTATCTTCATGATACACCAAATATGCTGGACTGTTTTTATCAAAACCCACAAAACATCCCTGATCACATCAGGAATCTAATTTTCCTTTTTCCTGCTTGTACGTATTGCAAACTGACCCAAACTTCTGCATCTTTGATAAGTCAGCCTTCTCTCCTGTCAGCAACTGGTAGGGGGCCTGTCCTGTTCTTCTGTTGAAACATCTGTTACGTATGACCGCTGCCATCTGTACAGCATAATGCCATTGTCCTTTTGAGAGCTTGCTTTCAACTAGCATGCATCTAGCCATCTCAAAGAGGGTGCGCCATCCCCTCTCCGCAGTCCCGTTCTGATGAGGGCAATATGGATAATTTCATTTGCCACCGCTTCTCTCCGCCTCCCGACTGTGACGCAAACAAGTTTTTCTTTTTCATTTTGGCGTCATCCCATATGTGTCTCTTCTATTTGATCTGAGACAAACTGAGACAAATGGGTAAATCTCATAATACTGTATAATGTTTGGTTATATTAATACATATAACTAACAACTTGCAAAATGTGTTTGATTCTACAAATTCAGGTTTGACACTACGATAGATTTGATTTCATAAGTTTAATGCAGTTCATCTTTGCTTTTCTTTTTGGGAGTGTTGCTTTTGCATTGCCTGTCTATCCTCCAAATAAGGAGACAGTGATTAAGATTTGGTGCTGTACATGATCTCAGAGGCAGGTGCGGAGACATCATGGGGCTGGTGCTCAGGCCAGAAATAAAGAGCACCCGACACAAATGAATAATAATGATTACTATTATTATTATTATCGTTGTTAGTAGAGTCTCTGAAATAATAATCATTTCATGTGGTTAATGTAACAAAATGTCCACATCTTTTCATCATCTGTTTTTGAAAACCTGAGGTGTATTTGTGCTGTGCTGCTGTACTGTATCATCGTCATCAAAGCACTTTGCCAAGGTTGGTAAGGTTACTCTCTTTTAAATGAAAAACATTTTACATTAAGTTCATTGGAAATATCAAACCAATAAGAAGGTTACTTAGTGTGCCTTTTAACAACCAAATAATATATTTGACAGTTCAAAGAGATCATAATGAAATGTATCAATACTTAGGTTGAAGGACTTGCACAAATCCCATGTAAACCTGTCTGGTGACTGACGTCGTAAGATCTCTGAGTGGCAAGAGGAGGTGTGTGAGGGGCAGCGCCCCAGCCTTGTGAGCACTGCAGCACATGTCCCTGTGAGCTTGTCATCATAAAAATAACTATAGTTTCTAAATAGAAATATTTTATGTCTATCGCAGCCCTCCGTATGTTACAGCGTGTGGTGGGGAAGCAAGGGTCATTTGCGGATGGGCCGCTCTGTCAGTAATCATCCAGGGCAATTTATCTAGGCATTGAAATCATTTCCAAATTGTTTCTTTGAGGTAATTCCAGAGAGTATTTTGTTAGCATTGACATGTACTTCGCCTTCCAGGCAGGCTCTGTTCTTGCACCGTCAAGCCCTCACTGAGCAGATGAAGGACACAGAGGATCCTGCTCTGGTGTTGCATCTGACCTGCGTCCTGCTGTTCCAGACCTATACACAATGCATGCTCCATGCTCCGGGTCGCTGTGTGCCACAGATCATCAGTGTGCTTGCTGGGCACATACCTCCAGTACGTTACTATTTTGGAAACTCAAGAAATAATACCATGTTTTTATGTGCGATTAATACACAGAGAACTATGCCACTGGAATTTTCACAGCTGACATTTTCTATATAAGTATTCCTATGACCTGTATCTCTTTTTGTTTGATTCTTGTTTTCATTTCTCTTCAAGCAGACACCTTTCTATTTGTTTTTGTGCAGGAAAGTCAACAACTACTAAGTACCTACCAGAGTCTGGTTGTGAAGCAGCTGGTCAGTAAGAAAAAGGAGGAAAGCAGAGCTGACGTCTCTTCTGCAGAACCAGATGAGGAGTCATCCAACGTGCGGATGCAGCTCCTGTGTCTTATGCCACAAATCAAAGACCTGGTTTTGTCTCCGAGGAAGACATCCAAAAGCGAGGGCTAAAATGTCCGACCTGACATATGCGAATACGGGAACCACTTCCACTCGCACCTAAACTCATAGTACTACTTGATGGTTCCTTTTATGTTGGCCTATCTCTAAGTCTTAGAAGAATGGTCAAAATGTGTCTTGATTTAAATGGACTGACAGCCTTATCAGGTCTCATCAGCCAGTTAGCAGCAGTCTAACATGAGCACATGGTTCACATAGAAAAACATAAAAACATTAAACAACCAGAGTCAGGAAAACCTGAAATGTCTTCTCAGTTGTAGTCATCCAGTGTTGTGATACAAGACCATAGAGGTATTCCATTTTAACGGTGGCATCCCCCTGGACCAGTTCGAATGTTGAAGATGTGCACTATTCTTTCAATAAATCTATTTTGCAAAGCAGCCCTTATTTGTCCTCATTGTAAATGTTTGACTACTGTACATTACTGGACAGGTTACAAGGCTTCACAGAATACTTTTCATCTGCATACTTTACACTAACAATTGCATGATGTACTTGCATACATACATATTAGCATAATAGACAAATCAAAGTTCTTTATTTCTGTGACAGCCAACCCAACAATAGTAGCAACATTTTTTGTTTTGTGATGGGCGCCCTTTTTTTCCTTGCTTGAGCAAGGGCGCCCCAAAATGTGTGCATGTGCTGTAATGGAACAACTCTGTTTTCCTTGACGTGCTGTTACACAGTACAGTTCAGCATGCCGTCTTCAGATCACAGTAGCCAAATTGATCTTTTTTTTGTTTTGTTTTTTTCCCTTTAAGTCACCTAAGAGTGTCTGCTTTAAAATGTCTGCTTTTGTGTCAGTTGTACTTATTATAGGAACACTTCTTCACTCTCCCTTTCAATCTCCACAAAATGTAAGAAGAAATATTGACTGAACTGTATGTGTAATGTAATTGAATGTTACAACGACATGGCCATGTTATTTAATGGGCATACAATGTGTCATGAAGGGTATTTAGAATGTGTTAGATTGAAATAAACAAACTTAAAACTAACTAGATATAATACTACACACTCAAGCGAATGGGGGGAAAGAAATTGGGTTATTAAAATTTGGATATCCTATTATTCCTCTTAAAGGATTATGAAAACTATTGGACACTGGATGTAGAATGAATTAATATGAATATTCATTTACCTATGTCAAGAATCTTGAATGGAGTACAACAAACGTCACATTTTTATGCATTAAGAAGACAATGTCTCAATGTTTACAAGTAAATATGCAAAAAGGTATAAACACACCAGTTTTTAGTTGTTGTTTCAAACAACGTCAGTTAAAAACTCAACTTAGCTACCTGCTCCCATTAATGCAAACCTACAAACATGATATTTGTGCAAACATTTTAATAACGCTCCAGGAATTCCAAAGGCCATGTTACAGAGGGGCAAAAAATAGTCAACAGCCTGATAGCAGCAGATAAATAGGAGAGCGATGAAAGATAAAAGTTGAAGCCCTTTAAATTTAACATGACATCCTGCCAAAAAGTACATTTTGACCCTTATCAATCATAAAGCAATGAAATGAAACAAATTAAAAACTAACTATAAAACCTTATTCCAGTAGTAAAATTGACTCAGGGAATCTGCAGGATATCCACAACTTCTGAGAGAGAGAAAAAGTAACAAGTCTTAAATGATGAATCTTGAGTTCCCTGGTGATGACGAAGAGGACAGGAGGGAAGACAGACTTTGATATTTTCTCTGCAGCAGCTCAAGCAGGTTGAGGGATTGGGACTTAACTTGTTCCAGCCTGGTTAATTGAATTGAAATCAATCACAATCTTAGCTCTCCTGGGTGTGAATTGCCTGCAACGAAAGAGCAAAATGACAACAGAATGGTGATTCGTGAGACGCACAGTGGAGACCAGGGGTCTCCGAAACCAAAGCTTCCCGCGATGTGACGTATCAAGCAGTGTCAGAGCAGTTACATAGTCAGGATCGTGGAAGAGGAGACTCTTCCAAACACTGCTTTCTCGAGCCATGTGCAAACAAAATACTTAAAATAAATAAATAGATAGATAGGTAATTAAATAATCAGCTTAGATCATTTCATTTAATTTCAATTAAAGCACTGACATGTCACATTTTCAATTCACGTAAATACAGCCAAGGCCACATTTAGTTTCATGGGTGAGCTCGTGAAAACAAGAATTGTAATCTTGGAAAATGCAGGTGTCACTGTGGAAGGACAAATCTGTGTATTCAGATAGATAAATGGCCTCATTCTTGGGGGATCTGACTAATAATATTTTCTTTTACATATTTATTTTTGCCATCTGATTTTAGAACATTAAAAATACTGCAGCACCAAAATAAAAAAGATGATTCCTGTTGGTATTATTACTAACGCACCTGTACTCAATTCCAGCCAGGTTAAGCAGTCTTCTTGAGGCAGTCATCTCTGGTGTGTCATGGTACTTATCCGACAAGTAAACCACCTCCTTTAGACCTTGATGGACGTAAACAGAGAATGAATAAAATGTATGATCATTTCTTTCACCCAAAGGTGGTTACGTTCTATGTTCAAATGATAGTGATATTATGTGATATTATAGTATGATAGATAGCAGTGGTCTGACACAATTACTTAAAAACAAAAAAGAAAAGTGACATGAGGAAAAGGTCAGGACTGCAAGAGAGAGAACTGCTTCTATGAGCCAGTTGCTGTCAAACATCCTGTAGACCAGTTGCTCGCCAAGGCAGCATTGGTAAATTACAGAGCAGCAATTGTTGAAGAACGGATTGATTTGTCTGTTTCAGCATTTTCAAAAAAATAAATGTTCGAAAATATCCAGAAATCAATTCAGCACACAGCAAGTACTATCAAGCTCAAACAATAAACTCAGACAAAATAAGGTGACTTGACTTGGACTGGCCATAACCTATGACTTGACTTGGTTTGGCTTGACTTGCTCCAGAAAAAAACTTGAGCCCTGAGACTAGCACGTGTGTGTCGATCCAGTGTCTGCTAAATTACCTGTTTCTCTTCCTTTTCTTTCCATTGAGAATCAACGTGAGAATCACGAAGCAACTGAATGGTTGAGCAGTATTGACAATCGAACCGGAATTATTAAAATCTTACACATGTCTGGTGTAGGAGTACAACAGTGTCACTTTCACAGGTGAGATGATTTAAGCAACTAACGGTTACACAGAAATCTAAAAAAGGTGCTAACAAAGATAATTGTGATTAGTTGACTCATTAAAAAGATAATGAATATATTAGTCTACAACAAAAATAATTGCTAGTTGGTAGCCCAAGTCGTCAATTAGTTGTCAATTCTCTAGTTAGCTCTTTGGGGCAGGCAGTCTTTGGCGTCGTGGGTCAGGCTCGGAACACTCATCCGGAAGGTGTGTGGTCAAGTTAGAGGTACATATGGTTAACAAAAAAAACCCCAGAAAAACTAATGTCATCATACGGCACACCTTGTTATATTGCTCTCTAATTTTTCTTGTTGTAATATTTTTATTTCTATGCCAGAGCTAGAATAAAAAAATAAAAAAAACTTTGACAATTGCACGTGTTTACAATTTTGTCCAGCACATTGAAGTCATGAACACACTCACCAGCCTGGATGATAAGTTTGGCACACTCGTTGCAGGGGAACAGTGCCACATACATGGTGCAGCCCTTCACATCAGCGCTGTTCTTGTTCATGATTGCATTGAGTTCTGCATGGCACACTGTGGAGAAAGCAAACCATTGTTTGTTTGGTCCCCTCCGCACATTTTTGGGGTTTGTCACTTGATAGTAAATTTATGTACCACCCTACACACTTCACTGACTTCTCTGCCACTGCTATCACCTTGTCTGTTTCTTCAGTTTCTGTTGTCAGCAGGCGACCACTGCCTCCCTTTGTCTCAGTTGAAAATTTCAAGTTCAATGGAATGTTTCATTCTCTGCACCTGGTTTCATGTCACAATTTTCACTTGGTGGAGTAGAGTGCTCCTATTCACTCAATCCAGCGAAAACTGCCACATGGCACGGCGGTACTTGGTGCATTTAAAGAGACCAATAAACCTGTTTGAGGAAGCAATAGCTCACGTATAAGTTATTTCATCAACATATATTTATTATTTGGCAACAGTTTACTCACTGAACAACTGAGTCACAGTAACTACTAGTGTCAGTGTCACTGCATAAATTTGGGCACCCCAATGGGAAACAAAACAATATTTAGTAGGGATGGGCAATATGGACATAAAAAAGTTTTAATTTCTGCGAAAACAATAATTACCAGGATAAATACATTATCATTATAATTTCACCCTCTATTCCATGTGTTGGACACAGAACAGTTTCTCTTGGAACCGTTTCATGATGAAATTTGTGGACTTATCTCCAACGTCACTATTTGTTAATGTTTATAATAGTTAACTAAGCGTAGAATGAGAAATTCAATGTTTCAGTCTGTCAGACACGAGCCTTTCATTTAAGGGTTAATTTGAGCCATCTGTCTGCTGTATCTCACATCGCTTAACAATTTACTTTAACTATGGACCCATCTGGACACATTTCCTAAATACTATTGAAGAAATATTAGAAATAATGTGAATAAATTATCATTTAGTCATATTCTATTATAAAAATCATTATACAAACTGTCAGTCCTTTTCACAATTCTTTCTCCAAAAATGGTTGTTTTCCATTGCCTTACTGAAGATTTCACTAGTACTTTGACAAAAATCAGAATTTGTTGACGGTCCCTAACTGATGCTGGGTAGTAGCATTAGCTCTGCGTATGAGAACGTGTTTGCAATCAGTGAACTCTCTTCCGGGACGCGCAGGAGGACACCGCTGACAATACCGGAGTGGATGTCCGTCCAACTATTTTCACCATGGTGTTTCGCGAGGCGCCAGCATGTGTTGATATAAACCAAGGCAGACACCCGCATCAGGAAACCGACTGGGACCACTCCATCTAATAAAATAAACACGGATCCAGAGACTCAAGAGTCGACCAGTGTCATTATCAAAGGTTCCCTGTATTAAAAATAAGTTGACTTGATCATTTATTCAGGTCCAAATGCTGCGAGTGTGCTGCGTATTTAGCGAATTTATCATGAGATGCAAAATTGTCATTGTGGAGGCAACAGAAAATAATCGAGAAGCACTGACATTAGTGTGAGATTTGGGACATGAGTAACTCATTAGGCTGTGTCTTGCTATACGATACATATCCCTATCCAGGAGTGGTGACATGAAACATTGTGACATATTGCCATAATGTAAGTTCAGCAATATATTTTAATAAGAACCATGGGGCAAGGGGGGAACTCAGGTAATGCTGGACCATATTATGTGCACGAAAACAACTTTATACTTATGACATCAGTCCACTTAGATTTCCTGTTGAATTTTGCACGGATTAACACGTCGCAAATGCAGCAGCATATCCAAGTATTTATGTGTTAATATTGATCTAGCCAGCTTAAAATGCCAAGACAGTATCACACAGTCACACGGTAAAGTAGCAGCAAAAAGTCTGATCCAATAGTGCGCAATCAAGTATAACAATATCTGAGAGTATCAATATATTCTTAGACCCCTATACAGTGTTGTATCCATAGTGGAGACTCGTAGAGTGCCTATGTGGAGAATGAAATTAACAGTGACACCGCTATACAGCACAGTGCCAGGTACATTATCAGTTAGATATCAGTTAGGAAGATGAACAAAGACCTTGGTCAAAACCCATGACAAACCTAGTTGTGTAACAAGGGATGCACCGATCTGATCCTGGTATCGGGTATCAACCCCGATACTGCCACTTAAGGTAGTATTGGGCATGGGTGAAAAATTGCCGATCCGGAGCCAATCATGGCAGTCCTCGCGGACTTGAATGAACGAATGGATGTCCGCAGCAACTGCGTGCGCGTGTGTGTGCAATCGATTATGAAAAAGATATTCAATATCTTTCTTCTGATCCTGGTATCGACCCGATCCAGCCCCACAAAGTAGGATCGGGTCAGCACAAGCTCAGTGGAGTGGAAGTATTTCAATTTATGCAAAGATAATGTTTCGAGGGGAGGGAGTGACGCCACGAAATTTAATACCACCGACTTAATACCGGAGTCAAGCCTGCACCAAAACGAAACTCCGCAATTCCACAATGCGCGTGTAATGCGAGTATTACGGTAATGCCAAAACAAAGCTGATGTGAAAGTAAAAGGCAAGGAAATATTACTTATTGTTTTTGAGAATCCAACTAATTGGTCCCGTGAAAGACACCCAGGAAGTTAGAACTCAATTTCATGTCTCATTTCAAAGTAAAAGCCTTTTGAAAATCCTGCTAATTTAATATGGATGTGTACATATTTATAATGATATTTTGGAGAATTCCTTAGGTTGACCAATATTCCACTGGTCTAGCTCTGGAACTAGAGCATTTCTGGAAGCCACCCAGGAAGTTTGAAGTCAATCCCATGTGTCATTTCAAAATGAAGGCCTTTTGAAAATGATGCATTTTGGATGTGGGTGTGTGTCCATAGATATTGATATTGTGAAAAATCCCTTAGGTTGACCACTATTCCACTGGTCGAGACTTGAACTTGAGCATCTCTCGAAGCCACCCAGGAAGTTTGAGGAAATCAATGCATTTCAGTGAGCATTCACTGTTCAGCTAATTGATTTTTGTTCAATGCAGGGAAATCTTAACTTTTCCCCAAATTGTCAATTTTATTTTTTGTGATGACATACAGAGCTTGAGATTCTCAGGGTTGTTTGCACTATGGTTCCTTATTTATTTATTTTGAAGCGTTTTCAAGGGTTGTTTGTTTTAACCAAAATTCTGGTAAATGTTTGAAAAATTAATTGTTTAAATAAATACCAACGTTGGATTTCTATGCATTGTCATTTTTGCCTTTAACTCGAAGCATGACCAGTCCCATTATAAGGCACAAGGTTAATATTTGGTATCAGATCGGTATTGGTCGATTCTCAAAGCCCAAGTATCGGTATCGTAGCGGGACCATAAAAGTGGGATCGGTGCATCCCTATGTATAACAATATAAATTCAAACATACAGTTGTTTCCACTGTGGTTTGAGAGCCACGATATCAAGCGTGACTGTAAAAAGAAAGAGAATCTTACCATAAGGGTATTTCGTGTCCAGCCTGTCACTGGCTCTTCGTGCCCATGGCAGTTCATCATCATCACAGCCATTAGGCATGCCATTGTAGCCAATGCCCACTATCTTATTGTCTTGGTTCACAATACATGCTCCAACCTAGAGGAAAAAGTGACATACAAACTTATGAAGTTTAGCATTGCAGGGGCAGAAGAGACTCCCCCCACCTCCATTCCATGTAATCATTTCAATAACATTTTATAAATACACATTTTTTTTTGTACATTGCCAACACCATTTTTTTTCACCTTTCCTTTCTCTCAGCCTTCTCTAAATAATATTATCATGTTCTAATATAAAACAATATTTTCTTTTTCCATTTAATTGTCAAACCTTTCATAATTTAGTCTATTATTCTTCCCACTGCTACCGGTTTTAATTCTTCCCCGATTCTTCTCACCTCATCAACCATCCATAAAACCCAGTGTAAATTCATACACGATATCTCACTTTCGTGATTCTGGCTTTCTATAGTTAAATATCAGGACATCATAAAGCTATTATTAAATATGGGTGGAGGCAAAATTTGATTTGGTGAATGGCATTAATACTTTTCAAACTTTGTTGCACCTTCTAAAATTCCCTCTCTTTAATATCATAAAACATCCAGTTTTTTCACAACCTGTTACTTTTCTTAAGTTGTCTTTTAAAATGACTTTCCACATTCGATGTTTTTGGATTTTCAAAGTGTTTTGTCATTTTATTTTCCTTAAAATCCTCACAATCATGATCTAAGGTTTATTTTGTAATTCCAAAACTTTTCTGTCCTACATAAAGTCTCTTATTATCTATCTGTCAGAGTTGAAGATGGTTTTCATTGGAAGTGACTGGGAAGGAGAAGTCTCAAAATGAGTATATCACAGGGACAGTTCAGACACACAGACAAGTTTGGATACCAAAAATTTAGTGGTAGATAAAAAAAATAGAAAATGTTTTGATAGCTCTGATTCCATGACTTAGAAAAAAAAACTAATTTCAATTGAAACACAAAACGTTTGTAAACAATAAAAGCAAAAATCTATTACTACTATTTTACATTTAAAGAGCAACTTTCAAGTATAATATCAAACAGCTCTCTGTCAACTGTTCTTGGTTCAGGCATCACAGGATTAATTTCTGTTCCAGATCAGACAGCAAGACTCATTGCCGTTTCTCAGATGCTAAATCCACAGAGCTTTTTGAACTCTAAATGAGGGTTACTCAAGTTCCCTTGTCATTTGTGCAACACCGTAAACCGATCAAGAAGTCTTTGATTTGACTTCTTTAAAAAGTGAACTGCTCTAATTTAGCAACAAACAACTGACTTAACTTGCTTTGTAAAAAAACAAGCTGAAAACATCTCTTTGTACAACAATAACAGTTTATTAAGACAAGTAATAGCTAACACAGATGAACTCACTCAGCTGTTGCCACAGCAACACTTTCAGATGCAGGGGTCTCCTGGGCATTTATTTTACTAAACTGACCATGACTCATAAAGAAGGAAAAAAAACAGATAAACATACAGTCGGATCAGCTATGTATCTGTTATGTACGTGAACCACGAGAATTTTGATCCCTGTTAAGCTATTTCGCTCACATTCGGCAAGAGCAGTGTGCCGTGCAGCGAACTGAACCCATCCCAGCGCAGCTTGCTGCAAGGCACTAGGGAGCGTCCCCCCGACAACCAGACGCTCTACTAGATAAAAGCCTGCTATTGATACTAATTGACCATTGACCACCAAAAAAATCGAGTGCTCATAGACCAGGGGTGTCTAACTGAATCACAACAGGGCCACAGTTGGTGCGGGGTTTTGTTCCAACCCTGCAGGCACATATAGGTTAGGCAATCAGGTGTCAGTAGACACAAACAGCACCAGGACTGGTTTGATACCCGTGTCATCGACACCAGAGAAAGAGAAAGAGAGGGACGGAGGGAGAGAGAGAGGAAAGAGAGAAACGCACCTGTGAGCTTGGGTCTTTGCTCCTTTGTGCCGAAAGAAACGCCACTGCCATAAAGTATTCAGGCCACTGAAGATAATCTTCTCGTTTTTTGGTGGTGAAACTAAAGAGAGACAGTAATTAATATCATCAAACATAAATGTAACAAGTCTGGAACAATGGCCAGTCATGTTCTGTGAGGTGACACTGTGCAAGGAGCTTACAAGAGCTAAAAGGCGATCTAAACAGGCTGGAAAAGGTGTTAAATTAAACTCCAACAACAAAGCCACCAATGAATAATAGGTGAAACACATGCCATATGTATAATTTAGGGAGTGAAACGGGGAACTAATGTAAATCGCGTTGATTGTGGATCTGACGACAGTCCAAATATATCGGCATTGAAGCCAGTTTGGCGGCTCATTTGATGAAGAGCCGCATGAAAGTGGGTAAAGAGCCACATGTGGCTCCAGGCCTGCTCTAGACCGACCAGGTAAATCCAAACTAGTAGCGAAGGTGAACTAGGAACATCAGGAGGACAAAACTGTCAGAGGGGTTTTCAACTCACACCTCCAGGAAGCTTTCTCCTGCATCCCTGTGGAGGTTGGGGACATGGAGCACGAGTGGTCAGTGTTCAAAGCCGCCATGGCTAAAGCTTCAGTGGTGATCTGCGGCATGAAGATCATCGGTGCCTCAAGGGGCGGTAACCCAAGGACATCTTGGTTGGACACCAGACGTCAGGGAAACCAGCCAACTGAAGAAGGAGTCTTATCGAGACCTTGTGTGTAGGGGCACTCCTGAAGCAGTGGCATGGTACTGGTTTGCCCGAAGGGCTGCTGCTTCAACTGTTGCTAAGGCTAAACAGTGGGTGTGGGAGGAGTTTGGAGATTCCATGGAGGAAGACTTTTGGACAGCACCAAGGCGCTTCTGGAGAACAGTCTCGCATCTCAGAAGGGGGAGACAGCAAAATATCCAAGCTGTTTATAATAAGGATGGAACGCTGTTGACTTCAAATGAGAATGGAATTATTACATGTACGTTTTATTATTATTTTGACGAGGGGAGCGAGGCACCTGTTGTCGCTGAAAGCGCGGCCAGGTGTGCCTGGCGGCAGACAAGCAAGGGTGGATGCACTGGCCCATGAACCACAATGAGACAATTGAACACTGCAATAGCGGGAGGGAAAATGTGGAACTCTAACAAAGGAAATCTGCACAACATGAAAGTTCTCATTGGAAATGGATCTGACTCAGATGTTGCTAGATTACTCAGGGGCCCTTAAAGATTAAAAGTAACTGAAGGTTAGAAACACAAAAATGACTATAACAAATAAAATAAATAAAATCACACACACAAGTTTGTTTTCCTATCTTCTTCTACCGTCATTGACATACATTGATAATGCTTTCCCCAGCCTCTCCCCCTAAATGGCTAAACTTAACCTTTACTCTTAACCAAACTAAAACCCAATTATAATAACCTAGGTATATATGTAGTTTTAACCCTCGGAATGAGACTTGACGAAGTGAGGACCAACCAAAATGTCCTCACTTTGCAAAAATGTCCTCACTCTGTGGGTTAAAATGCATACAGTGGGGACTTCCGGTGACGCCATGTTGGAATAAGTCGATTGAAAGTTGTGCTCTGACTCAATAAACAAACAAACTCCCAACAAATAGCGAAATAAGAAGAAACTCATACTGGAACAATGGCATCCTCAGTGAGAGGTAAGAAAGGTGACAATGTAAAGGAAAAGCAACCATATACTACAGAGGGCGAAGCTCATGTCAACACGACGGAGCTAAAAAGACTAGCAGAGTTAACTAGTCTCTGTAAAGAAAATGCCGAAGGACACAGCCAAACCAAACAAACACTGACCACATTGGAAGCGAGCTTACAAGAGCTAAAAGGCAATCTAAACAGGCTGTAAAAAAGAGCCATGGAGACGGACTGACGAGTCAGCGAGTTGGAGGACACGGAAAAAATAGATGAAGGGCTTTAAGGTACCTGTTGCGGAGAGAAGCGGACCTGACCGCACAATGTGAGGACTTCCAGAACAGGTCGAGACGCAACAACTTACGCATATATCAGGTACCCGAAGGGTAAGGAACTGATCACATCAACGATCCAAAACTTGAAAGGAATTCATATACAAATAGAAAGAGCCCACAGATCGCTGACGTCCAAACCGAGGGGACCGGACGCAACTCCAAGATCTATCATCGTTAAGTTCCTGGACTGCTCTGTTAAAGGCGTAATAATCAAACAAGCATGGAGCCAAACAAGAATCCTCTTTCAAAACAACATAATATATATGGATCATGATTATTCACCAGAAATACAGGCGAAGCGAGAGGAAGTGTGGAACGTCATCAGACAGCTGAAAGAGAAAAATATCTCTGCTCGGTGCATCTTCCCTGCTCAGCTGAAAATGAAAACAGACACTGGAGAAAAAAACTTTCCTGACACTTGTGGATGCCCTACCAACCCTTCGTGAACTCAACATTCGGGTTTCGAGTGGATGAAAGGGAACGGATGAAGAGAGAACTGCCTGGTGGAAGAAGGAGTGGGGCCGGACCCCGGAGGGGAAATGACCCAGCGGCATTGGCAAGCGCGGACATGAAGGCGTGGTTTTACAGAGACATTGAAATGTGAACTGATGTGAGTTTCATTATTTTTGTTGAATGCTCATATGCGAATACATAACAATTGGGAGGATATTTGAGTTACATGTTGGTCAGATCACTTACAATAAGCAGTGAGAGCAATACTCGCACGACTAGCAGTGAAGCTCCTGCACACAGGACTGCGGCTACACACTAAGTGTGATTCCCACATCTGCCCTAGTTTCATCGGGAAACTGGTTTGTGAGAGTTTATTATCAAACGGTGAACCCTTACAGCCAGTCGGGTTTCTTGAAATGTTATATGTACATAGTTTAGCTGTTTGTTTTTCCCATGGGATGTGTTTGTAACCACAACTGTTAAACTGGCTCCTTGTAGATCATCATTACCGGTTATTATACAACCTAGGAAATAAAGTTAATGGTTGAATTAAAATTTGTGAGTTATAATGTAAAGGGATTAAACAGTCCCATCAAACGGAAGAAAATTCTGAATCAGCTTAAATGCATGCAGTGCTCTGTTGCAATGATTCAGGAAACACACATGAATAAAACAGAACATTTTAAATTATATATACAAGAAATTAAGGATAATAAAAAAGAAGAACACAAAATATCGTTATTTGCAGATGATGTATTGCTATTTGTAGAGAACCCAAGTGCATCAATCCCAGCAATACTCCAGAATTTAAAGGAATACAGTGTGGTCTCAGGTTATAAGGTAAACACAAATACATCAGAGGCCATGATGATAACTGGAAAATGGCCATCTCATTTGAATGAGATGGTGGATTTCAGAAGGACAAATATAGGTTCTGGGTTTGGCAGAAGAAGAGACTACAATTAGATTTAAAATCTTAATGTACAACAAAGATAAAGGTGGTCTTGGTTTACCCAATCTTAGATTATATTATTGGGCAGCACAGCTATGTGCATTGGTAATATGGGTGAATAGAGATCTAGAGACAAGGTGGTTGTCTATTGAAGAAAATTCACTACCAAATTATGAACTACGTATTCTACCATTTTTGAGCAAATGATGTCAAAAGAAAATAAAAATACAGAATCAATGGGTGAAACACACAGTGAAAATATGGAACCTAATTCTAAAACAAATAAGGGGAACAACGTCAATGTCACGAGTCATGTCCATATCAGGAAATAGTGAATTTATACCATCAATGCAAGACCAGGCATTTAAAAAGAATGGACACAGCGAAATCTAAAAATCATTGACCAGTTATTTAATGGAAATGTATTGAAATCATTTCAACAACTTCAAAATAAGTACACTCTCCCTCAGGCGGACTTTGACAAATATCTACAGATTAAGCATTACATCACAAAACACAAAGATTGGGAAAACATAAGTAAAGAACCACCTAATTTTGAGAAATACATTATTAACATAATAGAAAATCAATCAGTTTCAATCAGAAAATTGTATCAAACTTATATAAAGGACTAATAATGGATACCACTGATAACATATCTATCTACATATCAAACAACTGTGGGAACTCGAGCTTAATATTATAATCAATGATGAAACATGGGAATATGTGTGCTCAGGGTGTCACAGGGGGATTGGTAGCCAGTTATGGAAGGAGTTCGACTGGAAGACAAAGTTACGGTTCTTTAAATCACCACTTGCCACCACGGGTTAAAATCAAGAAAAATTGGAGAAATTGTGATATGCCTGGAGACCACACTCATATTTTCTGGGAATGTCCAGTGGTGAAACCATTTTGGGAAGACATTAAAACTGAAATGGTGAAAATTATAGATCAAGATATTCCTATGAACGCATCATTAGTTATATTGGAAGTAATACCTCAAAACTTGTTTAGAAAAAAATCAAAGATATCTATTACATATTTTTTAATGACAGCAAAAAAGTTAATCACTTTAAACTGGAAGAAACCCGGACCACCATCTATTAAAAATTGGAAAAAGAAATTGAGAGATGTATACTGTGTGGAAAAATTAACAGCATACCTGTACTTCAAAGAGCCCTTGACTTCACTGTTATTTCGTTTGCATTGGTTAATGGGGTGATTTAATGAATGTGAATGTGTGGACATTTGTCACAAGGTTCAATGTTCTGTGTCTCAAGGGAATCTGTTTTGTATTTATTTTTATTTTTGTTCTCTTTATATAGCTATTTCTATATATACATTTTTTATTAGGCAATTAAAATGTATAATTGATTGGTATGTGTAATGGTCAATGTAATTTCCTGTCAAATACTACGAATGGCAATAAAGTTTTAAAAAAAAAAGCATACAGTGTCTCACAACGATAGAAGTACAAGAACACACACACATGCTCGCGCGCACACATGTTCTTCTGTCTTCCTATCTTGTCATTGACATACATTAACATAATGCTTTCCCAAACCTCTCACTCTAAACCTAACCATCTAAAAGAAATGGCTTAACTTAACCTTTACGCTTAACCAAACTAAAACCCAATTATAATAACCAAGCTATTTTGTAGTTTTAACACTCAAACTGAGGCTTGACAAAGTGAGGACTGGCCAAAATGTCCTCACTTTGCAAAAATGCCCTCACTCCGTTGGTTAAAAACTCAAAGAACTCATAGGTTTTCACAATGATAAAAGTACAAGAACACACGCGCACACACACACACTTGACTGTAACACTGAACTGATTAACAGAAAGAAAGAAAAGAAAAAGGACCTGACAGTAACACACGACTCAAGATAAGGACACAAGTTCACACACAACCACATTTCTTCTTCCAGCCTCAGTCTGTTTAATGTAACAAGAAATAACTGACTGAATTGTAAGTCATATAACAATATGCGTGTTCTTTGAGTAAAGCTGTTGTTGGTCCGGAAATGTGAGATTTTTCTAACGACTGTTTGAAATGCAAATGTAGTTGGACTGCAAGCTAGACTCACACAGATGTAAAATCGTGATCACATCGGAATCACGATCTTACAAAAAAAAAAACGTGATGATGATACTTTTGCCATCATCGCCCACCCTGACTTGGAGGGTATACGTTGATCTGTAACTGATTTTTTTTTCCTAACATTGAGCTCATCAGAATATCTGGTACGGTGACCTTCAAACGATATTGTAGACGCACATAGATGCGAAATGAAGGCCCACTTATGCATAGATGACCACGGAAGATGTACATCTCGAAAGCGCACGGCGGTAGGCGTTTCTGGTCAGTCTGACCGCGACCTGTGAGCTCAGGTAAAACACTCACCCCGAGAGCTGCAGAATCGAACATTCGTCGGGTAACTAATATCAAATGTCCATTGAGCCATCGTAGAAACATGACATTATCACTGTATTAGTTTACACGAGTCACTGTCACGATGCTCATACATACAAGCACGGTGGAGGCAACCAGGAGACACAGACTTAAAATTCTCGCTTGGTTTCACGACTCGATTCCTACCTCTTATCAGCATCTGCCATCCTGAATCCCACTCGCTGTTGTGGTGTTGTATTTGGAAACTCAATTCACTGAACTGGGAAGAATTTGGCGCCAATAACAGAAGTCATAATCGCACGTCACAAGTTGCGAAGATTCGTTGGATCAATTTTCCCCGGCGTAAAGCCTGACAGGCTACGACATCAATTTCTAGTTAATACAGGAAGGATGAAACAAGCCGTTCTGCCCATAATAATCAAGTTACATGATTAGAATGCAACCTTTCAAGACATTGTTTGATTATATGTTTTTGTTTGTCTCAAATTTGAGGAAAACAACAATGACAGCTAGATAACTGATTTAAATGTTTGAAATACTTTTAAAAAAGGGAGCTACAATAAAAACAAGGTAATTCTAGTGTTTTATTTATTGATAAAAGTCATACCAACTACTAACTCTACCAACTGTCTGATTTTCAGAACGTTTAAAACTGCCAACTAGCTTCTGATTATTATGCTAAAATACAATAACGTACTACGGGGTAAAATATGGGTAAATTAACCAACATAAAGCTGTAAATGCGTGTAAAAATAAAATATGAGTGACTTTGGTTGTTCTATGTTTCAAGCGTTCGTGTGTGTAACGCAGCAACACGCTCATGCGCAGATTACAATGTCCGGACCAAGATGGCGTCGCTGTAAGCACGGCCCTCCAAACATCAACGGAGAGTTCCTGTGTTTGCGTGCCTTTAAAAACGAGAATGAATCAAACTATCCTCACACCTCAGCATACTTTTAATAAAGACTTATGGACTTCAGTGGGTCCAGCAACGCGCAAGACATTAACTAGACTGGTGAAAAGAAAATGAAGGAATGAAGCCGCCTATGCTACCGGTTAAGCGTATACATGTATGTGGGCGTGAGTACCCTGTAGAGCACAGTTTTCCCAGATTATTTACTGACAGGTGTCGCCACCAGATACATGTCTAACATCGCCACCTCATGTGCCATCTCGGTCACTGCTCTCCGGTTTAGTGCTTAAACGAGCCTATTCTATTGGCAGTAGAAATCACGTGCTCTTTACGTAATAGGACACGTCACGGTATTGCTTGGTGGGAAGTCGTCTGACGACAGGAGGGTGAAAAACATGACAATGCGCATAAGACTTCAATAATATGACATTAATCGGTCTACCTTGGTATTAGTTTGCTCACAGGTGACATGATGATTGTTTTCTACGGCTGTCGATAGCGATCGTCGTGTGCCGTCCAGGTTTTCTGAGGATTTATAAAACTCAGGTAAGTTACTCGATTATACAACCTCGTTAACTTAGTACAATATAACACAGTGGTGCTTTAAATACTGAGCAAAACCCATATATGTCATTCGTAGTAATTCACCAAGCAAAAACTAGGTGTATTAATCGACGGTTGTTTGGCTCAAATGCGAGATTACAGGTCCATCTACCTTGCTGAAAAATGTCAACATCGACGTGACAGAATTTCTTCTACAATAAACAATTCCATTGAAAAAATCTATACTCTCCGAGTAGAAACGATTTAAACCACTAGGACATGATGTTTGACGTGCATAAAAGCCCTGGTCAGAGCATGTTTACGATCAAAAGTGCAGAAATTTCATGGTTACCTCTAGAAAGATATCGTCTATCTATGGTCTAATATCGTCTATTTATTTTTTTTTTAACGTGTAAGTTATGGTGAGTAGGATTACCATTGTAATTCCTTGTAATTTATTGCTTCTTTAACCACCACTTATTAAAACGTTCATGTTTCAAAAACGCCTAAGAGTATTTAAGTGTCAGCACCACACCTCAGGAACTATGCATAAATATGCTGTATGAAAAAAAACAAAAGTCATGGTCTACAAACTTGGTTCCGTTGAATTACTAACCTAGTTCTAAGTGAATCCAGTTTAGAGTGGTTTCAAGTTGGCCTGCAACTGCCGACTATTCTGATAGTTGACTACTCACCTATTACCTGACCCACTAGTTGTCAAATGACGTGTAACATTCTGACACGTCTGATTGCTGTGTTAAATATTTGAAATTTAATTGCATAAAACCTGGATGTTCACGCTCAAATCAAGCTGTTGATTTTCAGTGTGTGCGTGATTTAATGTCGAAATTAAAAATGAACCACAACGCAGAAAGTTTTGAGGTTAAATTTGTGTGAGTGAGTGACAGCACTCTGCAGTGTCAGTAAGCAGCCATGCTCCGCTCTGGACAAAGGAAGACACAGTTGTTGGATTTAATGTACATTCTATAACAGTGGTTCAACCAAGTGTGGAACTTAGCTCAACCCTCGGCTGCATCTGTGACATTATTACAGTGTTCCTAGAGGTCTATGATTTTGAATAGCTGCTTTGTTAGTCCATGCTATCAGTAAACATACAGGATTTACAGCCCAGACATTGAAGGATTATTCCTATTGGAAGGTGATGCTTTTTTAAGAAATCAGGTAACATCTCTACTGAAATATTTTGGCATCGTCCAATTATTATGGATCTTGGACCATGATAAAAGTAGAGCATTGTTGGGTTGTTGATGGTTGGTGTGTGTACATATAATTAAAGAAATGTGTATCCGTATTGTGGTTCTCTTTCCTTTTCCGCCCCCAAGACCACTTGACCAAGAAGACAAATAGAAACTGGCAAACACACTCTAAATTAAAACAATCAAAACAATTTGAAAGACAAAAAGTCAAAAAGAAGTAAAAATTAAAACTATTGAAAAATCCCTAACTATTATCATCTCAAGGCCAGATTTATTTTGTTACATTTAATTTAGTTTTGTTTCATTTTATTTTATAAACTGTCCTGTCCTGTCCAGTGACTGTCCTGTCACTGCCAAGTATAATAACTTTGGTATTAGGTTTAATAGCTCTCTCTAGTGGATATAATTAATCACTACTATAATTATTACAACTACTACTATTAATGATAATTACAAAAACGAACAAAAAACACATTTTTTTTACATGTAGGAACTCATGGGAACGTTGTCTTGATTAGGTTAACCAATGTGATATTTGTTCGATGTTAGGGAAGCAATGTTCCTGATTATTTAGTTATTCTTTTTTGCACTTTTGATGCACATGGTTCTCCTATAATTACCTTTTTTTCAAACAGATGGGTCAAGCTCTGTGGAGATTGCCTCCCAGACAGCAGCAGCACCTTCAAGAAGAGCTGGTAGACTGTTTGGCTGAGAGTGGACAACCAAAGCAAGGTTTGCCTTGTATAATTTGTATCATTTGAATTATAGGATTACATGCCTTGGGTGACCAGCTCCTGTACTGTACCTACTAGCTGACATTTGGCCATTCTGCTACAGAGAGTGAACAAAAAGAAAGCAGATGCCGGTTGTTAGATGACATAGATTGTCTCATCGCAATATCAAGAATTTTTAAGAGGAAAATTTCAGTCCAGAATGTATTCAGGCTTGGTGCCCTTGTCTTTCATTTGTCATGAAGTGGACTGATGTCAGCATATATTCAACATGTATGTGCACATGTGGGATCTATGTACTATACACATTAGCTGGATCAAACTGTGGCGTGCATAAAAAGATGTTTTGCTCATCCAACATTTTCCTTTCTTTCACAGTTTGAGCCGAGATTTGAAATAGGAGTGTCCTGATTGGAAGTATTTAGAGAAGTGTGTTCTGGCATGATAAGATGTTTTGCTGAGCGTTTCTGAGGAAAAAACAATGTTATCTTTGATAATGTCTTTGAAATAGACAATAATACCCTTCTCATACCCTTCTCATGTCGCTGCCATGTTATGGCAAAGCTGAGCCCAACAGTACTGGAAGTTATATGTTGTTTTATGTTTGATCTTTATAACTCTGTATATAAGTCCTTATATTTCCTTCTACCCTTTTAGATAGATTTTTATTGTCTATCTTAAAGGTCAGTTTAGGTAAATCAATGTCATTGTCATTAAAAAGGAACAGCTTGCTTAATTGTTCAGTAAATTTATAGCCAGAGTTCACCAAGTGTACTAAATAAGGACAAAGCTGGAGGAGGATAAGTAATGGGTCAGAGATATACAGTATAATCACAGGTTGTCAGCATACGGCAACACAGGTTCTATACCAATGTTGAAGACCATAGGGCTCAGAGAGCATCCCTTAGGGGTTCCTATGCCAAGCACAAGCTGTGTGGATTGCTGCGGTAGTGCAAATGCAGGCTGTCTGTCGCAAACACAATGGTTTAATCATCAATATAAAATCATGTTCAAAACAGAATCGTTCTCAAGATGCAAATAACTGCACCCCACGTGGGCAGAGGCCTTTTCAGCGTCTAAAGAGACGACATCTTCTGGGGCCGCTCCAGGGCTTCAGTATAAAATATTCAACAACCTTCTGATGTTGAAGTAAGAGTTCTTGCCTCTACTGAACCCAGTCTGATCAGTAGATATTATAGGAAGACCATTTTCTAGTGGACTTTAGCTAGTACTTGAGCATCTATGTAGGACTGCAATAACAAACCAATATGATCGATAAAAATCAATCATTGAAAGTGCTGGCAACAAATTTTGTTACCATTTTGTTGTATTGTGCAATTATGATGCTGAAAAGTCGGGTTCTGCGGTGTGCGCAGTGTGGAGGCTGAGGAAAAAAATGCTGCAGATACATATATATATATATATATATATATATATATATATATATATATATATATTCAGTGTCTCTCCCTTGAGACTTTTCTATGTCCATGAAATATTTGCATACTGGCCACTTGTAGCAGCACTGCATTTTCCCCTGCGTGTGCTGCAGGATGCAAACTTGATCGATTGGCGCAACCCTAGTCAGGATTTTTTTTTTAGATAAATGACTCTACTTTTAGGCATGTCCATGTGGGAACACGGACACTGGTACACTGGTTGATTCATATCAGTTATTGTGTTATTTTGTTTCAGGGTGCGATGGATGCTCTCGCAGAAGAACTCATCAGCACTGTTATAGCACTGATGTCTACCATTTGCTGAAAACACGTGGTGCAGGTAAAGAAAAAGGCACACAGGTTTTATATATATATATATATATATATATATATATATATATATATACTCTATGTGGAGACATTATTCTCATTTTATTGTGAAAGAGCAGTGTAAACATTATGTCATGATATCTATCGTGACATAAACCAGACTCACAAAGCCTTCTCGGGGGACTTGGTTTTCATATGTTTATGATGGTTTATGATCTAAAATAACCACCCCAGTGAATGCGTTACATACAGAATGAAAACAACAATAAACACAAATTTTAAAATATAATGAGGTATTTTAACCAATGTGATATTGTGCAAAGAAAAGGTAAAAAGCAATGAACTGAGAGCTAGCATGTCACACACACGGGTCATACTGGCGAAATTGCGGCAGGGGAGTGGGTTAGGGGGTATCCTCAAATTTATCTCCAAAGACTATTCACGCAGCACGCAGTGGAAGCAGCTGTCTACCGCCTCTGCGTTTATGAAAGTTCCTACTCCAGATGTTCGCAAAAGTTTCAGAATCAGGTGGCTAACAAATGCTGCATCCAACACAAAACTGCAGCTGATTTGAAAGCAACGCTTGGGAAAGGCTTGTCATCTAACTCGGTGAAATTAATGATTATTTCTTTGTGCAATTTGATTAGCTTCCCAAATGACAAGCTACTGTTTATCATCAAGCTTAGACCGGCAGGTGTTGCTAAGCGTTAGCTGTGCTAACAGCCTGCTGCTGAGGAATCAGCGTTCACACTTTCATGAGTCCCTAAACTCTCTGTGCTCTGTCAGGTGCTGGTGTTTTATTTGGTGTATTCAATTTGTGGTGTTGAAGCCTTTAAACTTGATTCCCTGCAGAGTATTTTTCTATGCATGTGCTACAAACTTTACTGACGGAGGTGACAACCGCGTTTTATCTCTGCATTACTAGAATATTTTCCCAAAATCAATAAAGATCACTTAAGTGTTTGATACTGGTTAAATAAATTTAACAACACTAACTTCTGTCTCTCTGCCTGTGATAACACACACGTCAGAGTGTCAGAGATTACTTCTTGACGGACTGTGTTGTTCACTAGTAACAATGTGAACCAATGAACTAGCTAAACTAACTTAAATGAATTTAATTATATCTCTTAGTGCAAAGCGCACTCTGGTTCTGATGTAGTTCGCTAGGATTTCACATTTCAAGCATGTTTAGTCTTTTTTTTGTGAAATCTTTTAGAGTAGAAGTCACTCCTTCCATTTAAAAATTGATGCATTGTTTAGAAGACCGCATTGACGCATAAACGGTAGCCAATACTTGTGTCCCTCACTCCATGGAAACAGGTGGTCTCTTACTGACAGAGGCACAGCTGTGTGCAGCAACCTCTTCACCATGTTTATATTTCTTTAAAATGAGGGGGTTTGGGCTCTATGGCAGTCTCGCTATGCCTTCCAAAGTAGCTTCCCTCCGTGCAGTTTTCCCTGAACCCGCAATTCAGACGTCTCTTACCTTAACTAAGTATGGAGCACATGCACTTAAGTCAATGAGAAACCAACACTGTTGTTTCTTACACTAATAATAATTAGGGGTGGGATTCAATTTGTGTGATTAATTAATCTCAATTAATTGCAGTTTAATGGTATAAGAATACTTGAGACGAAAAGCCACATTTCTCAATTTGAATGAATTTGGTATATTACTGAATCAAATGATGGACCCATACATACATTTAAACAACAAAATATTGTTTATTTTGCATCAGTTTGACAATAGCACAATAAATCAGGATGGTGGCTTTATTCAAGTTTTTATATCATGTTATTTAAACTAAAGCTCTTTCAATGTCAAGAAAATATTTGTATAAGAATTTCAATTTTATAAGAATTTCAAATACATTCAGTGTAGTGGAAATGCCTCATGCTTGTGTGGGTTACTCAGAGTCCAAAAGCATACTGAGTTTGTGCATGTGAGCAGTTATCTGGCTATGAAACAGATAAACATATAGCAGGCAAATTCTGGGATATGCTGGTCTGATAAATGAATTAATCTGATAATTATTAATTGCCCCATGAATCATTGTAGATATGCAATATTGTTGTCAATATTCTTCTGTGGCTTTTGGCTCTATTTATCTTAAATTATTTTTCCCTCCATTTATTTCTGCAACATTGTTATGTGTTGGGCCTCTAGAGTTTCGCTACTGGATGACTGCTCTGACAGTTGTGATCGGATTACTAAAAAATAAAATACATTTTAATGAGTTCATGAAACTTCACATGAAGAATTCTATTCCATTTTCTATCTCACGCAAAGCATTTTTATATACAGAAGTAGAAATCCCTCTCATAGACAATTAAGCACCATGTTTTTGATTTTTTCTTTTCCCGGAAGCACCCCTGTGCATGCAGTCCATTGTCTACCAGGATGTCAAAACCACTGAAATAAAACAATTAATAATAACCCACAGTGGTACAAATAAAGGATATCTAGTCCAATCAAAGGCATTTTAGTGGAGTGTCACTAACTGTATTGTGTCTGCTATTGTTGTTCATGTTGTTAAATTGGTTATGCTGTTAAATTATTATTATCACCAACAGAATAAACAATATTTCTCATTCTGTTTATTACAGGTAAAGAACAACATGGCTTCATAGATCTGCAGATGCTTCCTCCAGAGTTGGGCATCACAATCCTGTCATACCTGAATGCAACTGACCTGTGCCTCGCAGGCTGTGTATGGCAGGACCTCGGAAATGATGAATATCTTTGGCAGGGGTCAGAATCTGTCATTCATGGTGGTGGTGGTGGTTTGGCAAATAATTCTCTAACATCTGTGTCTTATTGTGCCAGTCTTTGTAAGTCTACATGGGGTCACTGCTCCATCTACATGAGGCGACTACCCGTTGGTTTCTCATTTAGAAAACTGTATCTACAACTAGATGAAGGAAGTTTGACATTTAACGCCAACCCACAGGAGGTAAGATGGCTTACCTTCTTCCACAAACTGATTTTGTATAACATACTTTTTTTCTCCAGGGTATCAGTTATTTCATGACAAAAGGGATACTTGTCGACCATCCGGGCGAGGTGGCCAAGTTTATTTTTTACACCAGACGTCTCAATTGGAAGATGCTCAGGATTTACCTGGATGAGAGGTCATATGTACGCACTCACACACTTGGCTATACTTAATACATTAATTGTATGGCTCTCTTTAGACGGGACGTTCTGGACGAGTTGGTGAAGCTGCATAACTTCAGCAACCAGTTTCTACCGAATGCACTTCGGGATTTCTTCAGACACATCCATGCACCAGAAGAGCGTGGAGAGTATCTGGAGACACTAATCACGAAATTCAGCCACAGGTTTATCACCTGCAACCCTGATCTTGTCCGAGAACTTGGTCTCAGCCCTGGTATAAACATATGCAGATACACATTTCATATGCAGATATACATTTCATGAAAGAATGCGCCTTCTTTGTTGCAATAACATGTCAATTATAGAACGTACCTTGGGCACATTGTGTGAGTGTGGGAGTATCAAAACATTCATCACAACTGTCTCCTCATGTCATGAGGGGGCTGAGGTGGCCTGGGGGTGGCTAAGGAGGCACAGGTTAATCAAACTTGGGTGATTGTCGCACTCCTGGAAATGGTGTCCTTCCGTTTCATCCACAGCCAATTGCCACTTCTCACTGCTACAAAGCACCAACATTCTGCAGACCTGTTCCTGACTTAAATCCACTTCCCAATCCCTGGCTGCGTTTAGTGGGCACTCTTGAATTGTTGTTTGTTGTCTCTCACCCTCTCGAACAAAGACTGTAGATTCGGTTTTTAGTGGCATGACATCAGTGGTTATTGCATTCTTGTGTCGCTGCCAGGCATTTCAGTACTTGGGTGTGGCATCAGGGGAGTAAGTGTGTTGGAGGTGACGGGATGTTGCAAGTGGCTCTGATTGTTAAGCTCTGCATATTTGACTCCATGTTCCACAGCTCACTCCGGGTTGTTTTACTACACATCATCCCACTTCATCAAATGCACTGTATTGTAGTGCAGGTCTTTTGTTTCCTTCTGAACTAAATATGTCTGGTGCCAGATGACATTTGTGCATTCTAGGCATCCTGAGAAGCCCCATATCCATGCCTTCTGCACTGTGGTGTCAGTGGTGTTGTTTAACAGGTGGTAGTTTTGGGGCCATATACAGAAGAAAAAGTTACTTTCTGCATTCAGCGTGTTGATTTTCGGAATTGTTTGCCTTCTTTGCTATGAGGCTCTCACCTGCCCATCATTATGCCTTGGGTATGATACTTTTTCCCAAGTCATTCTCATCAGATTCCATAGATACTTCACTATTGGACACTGAGGATGTTCCTATTCCTCTCCTTTCATCATCGTCTCCACTTCCCTCCATGTTGAGGCTTAAATGTCCAACTGGTGTTCAGGCGGATTAATGGTATATGCCTCTAGTTGCTGGAGTAGGTGTTTATGAGATGATCATTTATTTCTTTCAGTGGTCCCAGATCTTTCTTTGACAAAGAGGTCTTTGGTGAACTTGTGTTTCTGTAGAAGATAGTACTGACTCTTTCTTTTCGCTTTTCATTGCTGTCTTAGGCTCTCAGCTCTTCTTTCCAGGCACTGTTTGAGGTTTCCCTCTAACACCTAAATTCTTTTCTTATCCTCTTCTGAGGCCTTCTCCCAGTGCATCATCTTTCTTTCACAAGTATTTCTATACTATCTATCAAGTCTACTGGACTTGACATGGCTTCATGTTTTCTTCAGGGATGTGTGGTTGTTTTTCATCCAGGATATCTCATTCCTGTTGTAAATAATTTTATCTTATCAAATTTTCTTTCTTTGCCCCCTTTTCAACCTTTTAAGAGATGGTTGTGGTCTGTATCAATGTTTTGCCACTTCTTTTTCTGGCAGAATGTGGGCCATCGGAATAGAGGTTTTCAGCCATCTATTTCCCTCTTAGCTGTTGCCTGTAACTGGTTGGGGTCTGGGCTCATTGGCCGAGCTGTGTCTGGCTGGACTTCTGATGACTTTTTGATGGCTGTGGTGAGTTTCCTGCCACTGGGCTTCATTCGACTGATTTGCCCTGTCTCTGTGGAAATATTGGTCAACGTATAGTCACTTGCAATGCTCATTTAGGTAGCTCTTCCTGCCTTAATAGATCTTAGGACTCTTCTCCATTCTTATCTTTTGTCATCCTCAAGTGCAACATTGCAATTTGGTTCCAGCTGGTGTTTCTGCTGCGTCACTAGCTAGGCTAGTAATCTGTGTGCATTAATATGTTTATTGTATCAGATTTTGTGTTATCATACAAGCAGAAAACAAATTTCCCTCAAAAATTGTATGTTAAATAGCAATGGCAATATTTGTCCAAATAAACTGCATTATTATTATTATTATATATTATTATTATTTTCCTAAAATTGCTGACTGTTTGCAAGGATGCGTAGATACACAGTATGACATTAACAATGTGCTAGAGAAGATTGAACTAAACATTCATCTATATTGGATCACACACCAGAATTCAACAACAGTGCCGGATTTATCACCAAGTACGAGCGCTGTTAGTAGTTTCCACAATTGACAGTAAAGGAAGTGAACTTGCCAAGGCCAGAGCAGATGTTTGTTTATTTGTTTGTTATTTCCAAAGACTCCATGTCCTGGATGGTGGGGTGGTGGTTAGCACTAGGTTCCAACCACCACATCCTGACATGGGCTGTAGGTCATAAATTTCACTTGTCTTACCTGGGATTTCTTAAAATTATCTGTGCAGTCATATGTTCTCATCATTTCAGCTTCTTCATGTAGACTCACAACCTTGTATTCATGGCTGTAATGATATCTTATCTGATTGTCTTTCTCACTCATTGTCATGCATACTTTTGCCAAATAGGTGTACAGAATAATTATACTTGGGGAATGCCTCTGCTTCAGGGGCAGTAAGGTGTGGCTTACCCTCTTACCCTCGGCTCTGCTTGTTGACTATTACACTAGTTTGTCGATCTGAAGGCTGTCTTCACACATGACCCAAACTGGTCAATCATGCTTCCAGGAGATCTGATGCAATGCTTTTCTTGGGCCCATAACCTGCCAATCTTTGCAGTGGTGTCCTCACTCTTGTGTCAATCATGTATGTCTCTGTAGCAAATAGAAACGCGTACTTATGTTGAGAGTGTAAGTGAAACAGACTGAATGTGATCGGATCCAAATAACAAATCTTAATAAATAGAAAGCCGCTTTCCACTCTCATGCACCGAGCTAAGTCCCCAACACACCTGTGCACACACACACACACACACACACACACACACACACACACACACACACACACACACACACACACACACACACACACACACACACACACACACACACACAATATTGTTGCAACCCTACTATTCATATGTCATATTTAAAGGTTGTAAGCCTTTTTAATTGTGAACTTTTCTGTCTCTGCAGATGCTGTGTATGTACTGTGCTACAGTCTCATTCTGCTGTCCATTGATCTGTCCAGCCCTCATGTAAAAAATAAAATGTCCAAGAGGGAGTTTATAAGGAACACTCGTAGAGCAGCCCACAATATCTCAGACGATTTTGTTGGCCACCTGTATGACAACATCTACCTGATTGGACATGTGGCTGCATAAATCCATGTACTATCTTTCCACGGTCACTTCACATGCTTACAAAGAAGAAGAAGAAAAACATTTGAGAGATTTTTTTATTTCTTGCTGAATTGCGGCAGATTTTGTCTAAACTTGAATGTATGAAGACAAGCACTGACACTGCACTGACAAAACCTGTCTTGCGTTGTACTAGCTAAAAATGTAGAAGTGATCTGCAGGGGGCGCAATTTCCCTTCACTCTAGAAGTGATCAACTGGAATTGCTTTACGTCTTTTCCCCTTTCAGAATGGACATTTTCTGCTCTATTGGATTCAATGCAATATGTGTGTAAGTTGATCTAGAAATGACAGATGAGCCTGTTTCATTTTGCACTTAAAAAAATACATGTACACGTATGGCACGACTGTTTAGAGCTACTTTCTAATTAAATTAATGTTTCTAATTTAAATCATTGTGTTTTGAAGATGACCTTGGCTGCTTTCTGTAATGTCAGATTAAACCAATTATGTCACAAAAGCTTGATTTTTGACTTGACCAAGCGTGTTTGTGTGGTCCATGTATTTTCTGGGGCGAGAAGAAGACATCCTTCGAACTCTACTCACGATATGAACTACTGGCTGATGGCCCGGAGGAAAGTGAGCTCTGTGTTTGCTCAGGAAGTGTATGTTTGATCAAGAGAGCAAAAGAGTCTAACCTCTCCAGACACAACTTGACCTTTGACTTGACTAGATGTGTGTATGCGTGCATGGTTCGGAGGCGAAGTGGTCATGTTTTATGTAGGAAGAGAAAAGGGCCGTCATAACATAGATCAAGACAATTATTTTGAATTGGAAGCATGACTGAGGACTGAGTTTTACCCATTACATTGGCCATTGGTGTTTTGCCCATGAGTTTTTTTTGTTTTCCCGGTTACAGTTGGCTTCTTCTTTAAGCTGAAAGAAAGTAATTCCTCAGAATTCTGTTAAAGTGATGACCAACACAGCGTCTCGCGTGACGATGATGTCACAGTTTATTTTATTGACCTTAGACCGTGGGGCTTGAGTAGTTTCAGTCCTTCAAGCCTCACTTGAGCTTGATGGAAATGATGAATGGCCATCTGAGCTGCTGAGTGTCTGCACTTTCTCAGCCCAGAGGATCATCTACTAACACACTCACACACACCTAGACAAAAAATTTTGCCATGGATTTAAGGTCTTGCTCATCAATTAGGAACAAAATGATTTAAACAAACATGTGGCATACACTTTGTATCTACAAATAAGATTTATTGAGTAGTACTGCCACACTTTGAGTGAATGTCCAGAGCACTGTTGCTTTATTACCTCCCACCTTGTAGGTCAGACTTTTGCCAGTATCTATCAGTTCACAAATATAAAGGAATTTATTATGGGACAAGAAACACATGATTCAGTTTTGGCTGTGTTCTGGATTACCATCTGGATGGTGTTGACGTCACACAGCCACCGCCGTCTTTGCTCCCTGCATCACCATGTCAACTAGTGCTTCCTCTCTATTAAATGGGCTGCGTAAGTGAGTTCCAGAGCACTGCTGGCACATTACACAAATTGAATAACTGAATGACCATAATAATGGGCCAAAATCATGTAATTGTTCACACAGTTGTGGTCTAGTATTATATTTTCAGTCAGTCAGTCAGTTTTTTGTTAGTATTTGAAAATTATATTAATTGTTATTATTATTATTATTATTATTATTATTATTATTATTATTATTATTATTGTTATGGAGTGTGAGATGAGTGGCTATAAAGCCGAACTACTATATGTTTTGCATATGAAACATATAGGATACAATGATACACGATCAATATTTAGTATTTTGGGTGCTTAAAGGGTTGACAATATAAATAATCCATAGTAGTTATGATTCACTTATTGTACATATATCATCTATTAATGGAGGAAAAGTCAATTAACTGTGACAGTCGTGGAAAAATGACCCAATACATGAAAATTTGATAGGAGGATGTGAGGGGGTAACTTTGTTAAACAAGCCACAATACATACTGTACATACATCGTTAGTTAAAACAGACTAACCATAGCACTCACAGTGTGAGTTGTGTGTGTGTGTATATATATATATATATATATATATATATATATATATATATATATAAGGCTGAAATTTCTGCTTCAGTCTGTAATATCTACGTGATTCCGTCTGCTGGTGTATTTACTGCTAGGGCAGTAGATGTCGTGATCTCATCACTGGCAGGATGTAGGAGGAAATTGAATGAGGTGATCATTGAGAAACGAAAATCACGTTACGTCAGGGTTGAAATCAAGGAAAATAAGACGATTTTTGAGTAATAAAGAGAATATGCATCGGTTTGATGGGATTATTTGATTTATTTGAAGAGCAGTCATTGTGTAAATTTCATTTATTTCATGTCTGATCGCGATTCTTCTTCTTCTTATTATTATTATTATTATTGTTGTTGTTGTTATATTGTCATCAATATTCAAACCTTTATTACTTACAAACAGTTTGGGAGAAAGAACTCTTTATGAGGCTCTTAAAAAGTGCTTGTATTTATGTCGCCTCTTAATAAACGAAGAATTGAACAAAAGCGCTCTACAAACGCCCAGCTTCTGAAACTAATTATTGTGACTATCTACAAGTCACCTCACGTAGCACCAACTCATCGTTATAAAATGCTTTTTTTGTCGTTATGGTAGTTCATGCGCGTTCATGAAAAGCGGAAATAATAATCAATGATAGAATAATTTAATGAGGTGCCTCAAATCTTAAAAAGGAAATTGCGAGTAAATATCTCCAATCGTAGCAGACAGTGCTCTATTTTTCCCAAATAAATTTGTGAAGCGTCAAGAAATCATAAACGTTACAGTTTAAGTGACCTATGATATAGTTTTATTTGGGGGCATATTTATAATAACCAAAACAGTAATAGAATCAATAAAATACTCCTAGAGATAATGCTTGATGGAATTGTGTGGGTGCGTGATATTGAGACAGATTCTAAAAAAAAAATAATTTACACCATTTTGTAGAGTGCACATATATAAACTTGCTTTCTGTAAAGCAACGTCAGTCTCAGAAAAAGAAACGTGACTGAGTATCGCTCTCCATGAGATTTTCCGTTCTACAGTGGCTCCCCATCGTTTAGGGTGTGGGCACATGAGGGCCAGTTCATCACTGGCGTGCTGTGGCGTGAGAAGCGCGATTGCTAAAACCCCTCAGCCCTTCCACCCCCCTCCATCCCACAGCTCCCACGGGCCTGCGGTCACACACAGACTTTGGATCATCATCCGTTAGTTAGTAGTAAAGTTAAGTCAACGTATCATTGTATTGTTAGGACCTGAACTAAACCTGGTAATCACGTAATGTTATTATTATTTTTTTTTTATGTGTGGCCTTAATCCTCCGTCGTATTTAGCACTGATCGCCGTGAAGTGATTTTTACTCGCGCTGCTGAGACGCTCCGGTCCGTTGCGCCGCTCACACATACCTGTCACACTCCGAGATATGAGCGAGCCCATAGTGTGTCGTTGGCAACGTCTAGAAACGTATTGTGGGTTCGTGGGAAATAATTTTCTCCGGCGTGATCAGCCCGCTGACGTTACACACAGCGTACTGCGCGGTCACTTTCTTTAGTAACCAGTATTGGACATAAAATCACTCTTTCATTCTCATCATTCTAACATGCAAGACATCATAAGCACTGCTCCATCATAGCTCACTCCTTATATTATTATTATGTCTCAGCGAGTAGCGCCCCCGAGTAGTAGTTCCTCCAAATCATTCCTTGAACTTAAAAAGGTCCCTGGAGTGCAAAAGCAGCCGGCGGTGAGTGTGTGGGGGGAATCAAACCACCTAAATCCTAAATCTGCTCGGCTCTCTCATCCCAGTGCCAAAGAAACCTGGACGACTTCAGACCGGTGGCTCTGACATCATGAAGACCATGGCTGCTGCATCATCTGAGGCCGCAGACACACCATTAACCCCCAGAAGTTTGACTACCAGACAAAGGTGGGAGTGGAGGATGCCATCATCATCTTCCTGCAACAGCGATCACTCTCTCACCTGGACTGTGGCTCTGGTGCTGTGAGGATTACATCCCTGGACTTCTCCAGCGCTCCGCTATGTGCGACTAGTGAGCTGCTTGTCCGACAGCAGGTCAGCAGTACAGGAGCATCGCAGGGAACTATACACTCCCCAGTTCTTGTCTCCCTGTACACATCCGACACAGCTATTGTGGGCTGCATCAGGAAAGTACAGCAGGAAGAGTGCAGAAAAATGATCCAGGACTTGGTTGAGTGGTGCAACCACAATCACCTGCTCCTGATCGTGGTGGACCTCCAAAGATTCAGGACGCTTCCAGAACCAGTTGTCATCAAAGGAGACTGTGTGGGAGTTCATCAAGCTGGACAAGCTGGACTGGGCCACACAAACAGATGCCTTGTGCAGGAAAAGGTTTTATTGGTGCAAAAGAAAATACAAAACAATTGGGGAGGAAAACAACATACAGGCAAAAGCATATCAGCCTAGTCATCATCACAATCCTACTCTGCAACAGTTGCAGGTTTCATTTTCAGTCCTGGTCTGTGTGCAGGGACACAAGTGCATCGACGTGAGCAGGGAGAGACAGGTCACTCAGGTGGCTCTTTTACTCTCCTGTATGAACTGAAGATTCTTGAATCGGGCATGAAGCATACTGATCCACAGATCAGTTGTTAGTGATACACTCTGGCCTTTCATGTGGGCGTTTGGTGAAATAATTCATTGACTGCTGTCGAGGGAATTTAAGTGCTGGTTGTTCACTGAGTATTAGCGGGTGCCTTTTTAGATGCGTGTGCATTGCACTTGTGCGCTTGTTGTATTTGAGGACAGACTTGCATATCTTGCAAGTGACCAAGTCACAGTTCTTAATTTTGGTAAAATAATTCCACAAGACTGATGTACCACAGCTTATTTGCTGACCTGAGGCATTCATCCCCTCACCTGTATGCTTCTGCAGGGTGTCCATTTTGTTAGCGTCAAAAACACGAGGTCAGTGGTTATTGGACATCACGTTCTAAATGTCTTGTTAGAGTTTTCAAGTCGACACAACGACTAGTTGACTCGTCTTTACAACCCAGATTGTGAGAACCGAGTCCTGTCAAGCCACCTTCTTGTGAGGGCGTTTTGGCCTGTCCTCACAAGGTTTAGAGGGTTTAAACGTCAGTAGAAGTAATTTATTGTGATCGGGTTTAAGTTTGGCACAGAGCCCTGGTTGAGGTTAACCATTTGTTTGTTTTATGGAGGAAGACAGAATCCTTCCATTTCATCAAAACCAAATTAATTGAATTTTTGGCCAGAGGTAGAGTGTCAGCTGGGGGTGAACGACAACATGGAGTTTCTGAATGCGCTGATATTAGCCTGAATTATGGAGAATTATGTGAATTAGGAAGAGTCCAGAACCATGTCTGGACCTTGTCATGTAAACATCTGCTCTGCACTTCGCTCTCATTATTGCTCTGCATGTGATAATGACTCATCTGTCATTTCAGTTAGGTCTCATCAAAATTACATTCCAAATAATTTGTTATTCAAGCTTATTCAAGCAAGGGTAAGCAACACTCATAACATTTATACCTATTTTCTTTAGTCTGCATTCCTAACATGTTCTGCCATAATGGAAACAGACATTGTCATAATTTTTTGTATGTAATAAGTATGTAATATTTGTATTCATGGTTCTATGAATGGGCTATGTGTCATAAAATATTGTAGATAATAATAATAATAATAATAATAATAATAATAATAATAATAATAATAATAATAATAATAATAATAATAATAATAATATATTGTGATATATTGTGATATACTGGTGATTATTCATAATTTACAAGGGAATATTTTCTTAGGATATACTCTGCACTAATATAGAGTCAGACTTGAATACATTAGTTCTTGTGCTTTGATGCACAACAGCATTCATACACTTCTTCAGTTAAACTAGTTGTTCATTAAACTAGTTGTTCATTAACCATGATTGCTGTGCACCAAGTGCAATATAGTTGTTATAGTTGTCTCTGTACATGACGATTCAACTTCAGTTGAGCTGGAAGGTCTTGCTCTTCTATCTTGATGTTTTCATTATAGTGTACAGAACCAGAGTCAGGTTGGTATACGACAATTTTATTTTTCATTAAGAAATTATTTAAGATAAGGATTTTTCATGAGATTATTGAATAAAGGCCCTTATTGTATACTTGGGGTCACCAGTTATCTAATAATGTACCAGACTGAGTACAGGTATGAGTACTGACGTATGACTTACTGATACTGTGAACTGATGAAGTACTTCATAACACCATTACAAAAAACGCTGATTCCACAGAATATAACGACAGTAGGCATCAGGTGCTGTCATGAGAGAGAATTTGACGAGTACGAATACAGCAAAATAGGCCAGCATCAGTGTGAGTATTGATGCTAGTATAAATGTCGGGTTGTCCCTAGTCATCACTGTTGCTGCTGTGATATGAGGAATTTCCCCTCTGCGGGACAAATAAAGGATATCTAATGGTGTTTTCATATTTCTTTAACAGTCCAAAATCCCGTAGTCAGACTCTCCAGATAGCAAGGCAGAGTGACCTTGGCAGCAAGCCGAGTTCCATTCTTGACATCATGGCAGAAGAATGGAATGACAGAGCAAGATCCCAAACAAGTGTCAATATAGGAGATGCATTTACTTTACTTTCTACTGGACTTGTAAGTCAATTTTGTGTTCACTACTGTCTCTGTTGTGTTGCCAAATCATGAAACAAATGTGTACATGCTTGTTTGTGTTTGTGTATGTATATATATATATATATATATATATATACCTCAGTCTCATAGAATGAGACAGGTGTGCCAAATGGTCAATAGATACAATAGATTGATATTTCCAGTGTCTGGACCTGCACATAGGTCCAAAGAATCTGGCAGGATCTCATGATATCTCCTGGATACTAGGCTATAACATCCCCTGTCGTCCTGGACTCTTCTTCTTGGTGGACACTTCTCCACTTGTAACCAATTAAACAATACAGCTGAACTGAAAGACTCAGACAAACATCAACAAAAGTTTAGAAAAGTTTACAACTAGATTGTACAGTTTACTGAAACAATGTCTGTCCCCATCAATAATAAACTATCTGATCATCATCATAAACACTCCCATCTGCCTGATTTAATCCCAAATGGGCACAGAGTTTGAACTTTGAGCCACTTAATGTCTGTAACATGTTCACATGTTCCAATATAGTGATTAAGAAGCTCACTGATTTGGAATAAAGGAATTGCTCAGTGCTCCCTCCAGTCCAGATTAGGCAAAATAAAGCTCATGTCCTTTTGCATACAAACCAGCTCATATGTGCACATTGGATAATGCACGCTATCTTAACTTCTTCCACAATGAGGTCAGTTAACATGGCAGGTTTGTGTGTGCATGATGGGATAACACACAGTTTCCTATAGAGCCAATGGTTGTGGGCACAGGACTGTGTTTTTTCTGGGGTTTTTTTTGTATTTTTTTGGAAAGATTTGGCGGTGTTATCAGCAAAGCAGCAGGAAGGTTGTGCTTCATACAGACAGCTGCTCCTCGTTATACATGACAAAGAACAGCTGTTTGTTTTGCACATTATTGGGAACAAGCATGACATCATGAAGTACCAGGCAAAAAAACAAGAATTCTATTAGCCCACTTTAAACGCCTTAGTTTAGCAAAAAAAAAAAAAAGAACGTAAAATCAGTGTTTTATTTTCTTTTGACGACCAATTATATTGAGAATGCATCAGTTTAATTACAAAGCAATCATATCAGTGCACTTTAGTGTTGGGGCTACAGTTAAGACAGCATTGAGACCAGAGCATAAAGTAGTAAAAAATAAATATGTCGCCACTCCGCCCCATTCGTCTGCGTCTCTGTTTGTTCTGGTCCCAACACAGTCTTGACATGGTCTTGACTGTAATACTACTTACTTACTTATGACAACCTCTCTCGCCTTGATGTTAAATTTGAAATAAAATATAACTGTGTTCAATTGAGATTCTTTATATAGTTAAAGACTTTGCTTTCTCGTTTCACATTGTTAAATTCTCAATTCTCCACCAGGCCACAATCATTCCAGACATAGCTCAGCGCAGGAATCAGAGACCAAGCGCATATGGAACCCAAGTGTGTGCAAACCAGCAGCAAGCACACTCGACAACAAGAATAAAAAGTAAAGGTCCCATATTAAACCAGTTTTCAATCTCCATTGTGTTTTACTTATTTGTGTAATCGATTTTCCCCAATAAATAGACCACCCTCTTTCCTCTAATTGATCTGCTGTGATGTCACAGAAACCCCACAACTCAGGAGTTAAAAAAGATGCTAGTTCTTGTCACCCAGCTACCCCTGGTCAACTGTAAGCTGCTACCAACGTCACACAGACAGTACAGACAGTGAGGAGCATTTTACAGCCATGCTCAGCTGCATTTACAGGCGTCATGGAGAACCATTCGCACACAATGAAGGCGGTTCAGACCTGTCTGGATCTGAAACTCTGACTGAGGTCAGAATCTGAGCAGCTTTTCACTGAAGCTGGGGATGTTGTGATTTTGTCATGTACTAATAACCAATAAACTCCTTTAGGTTGAATAAAACAGAACCTTTTTGTGTCCATGACGAGAATGAGGCTAAATACATGAACTGAGGTGTCTGCACTCGTAAACAGGTGCAGTCAACTTCATATTGAACTGCTGCGTCTGTGTTGTTATTTACAAACCACAATATATGAGCATGCATTGCTCTGCAACACGTCTTCCTTCATGTAAAATACACCGTCATATGTGTGGGTCTAGCTGAATATGATGTAGATAGAAATGCTCATGCTGCTTCAGTGGCGGGAGTTTGTTTGGCGTCACATGATTTCGCAAGAAGAATAAATTCCATGTAAAAATGTCAAACCAATAATTATTTTTATTAACAACAGGTTCATTTCAGTTATTAGCATCTTCCAGTTCCAGTAATTGACATCAGCGATCATTTGAAACACAACAATTCTTTAGTTATCAACTTGATCTGAGGGATTGAAAAGGAGCAGAGAAAAGAAAAGGTCTAAAAATACCCCCCATTCTTTATTATTTTCTTTTCCCTGACAGTTTTAGCATGCTCATGCTCCATGTTTCTAGTTCTTTGTACTCTAGCTCATCATTTTGTAAATGTTTGATATCCTGAACTTTATTCAAACTGTATCACTTGAGAGCTAACTTATTTCTTTCAAGTTCTGTATGGCATAATACTTAGGAAACTGTCTTCTATGTCTTCTATAAAGCGTTATACAGATGGATTATGATGTCCAATGAAAATACAAATAATGTATTAGCGATGACACCTTTAAATAAAGTCGAACCAATTACACTAAAATGTATACTGTGAAAAACCGCTTGTAGAACTGAACTTCCAAATGTGACAGTTCTCTACACCACCACGTTGCCACGCCCTTTGTGTGACTACTTAGTGGACATGCTGCTTCACTGTTACCTCAAGTTTGGACACAATCATGTTCAGAACGACAGTGTCGTCAGATGCTCCTGAACATGAATGTGGATGAGTGAATCATAAATGATCATAGAGAACAGTCTGTGCGATGAGGAAATACATTTGGTGAAATTATCAGTGCCTCAGAAGTCTAATATGTGTGCACTTGTGAATGACCCATTCCAGTTGACTCCAGGGCAGGCCTGGCCAACCTGTGGCTCCCGAGCCACATGCGGCTCTTTTCCCAGTTTCATGCGGCTCTTCACCAAACTTTGTCATTCCCTAAACTAAACGTATGGCATTTGTTTCACCTGTTATTCATTGTCCTTACATATTTGTAGGATCTGGCTATTTTCAGCAACAAAGTAAAACAATGTGGCTCTTAGCCTCTAACTGGTTGGCCACCCCTGCTCCAGGGCAATATCTTTCTACGCATCTCAATCACTCACATAATCCAGTAAAAGCAATGAATATTTTAGAAGTGTTTTGTTTTCAACTGAGTAGATATCAGATTTCAAATAGGTGATTTTTGTCCATTGGAGACTCCCATGGGTCTCGTTTTTTGGACATTGGGCCACATCCCATTTGTGTTGTCTTTTCCTTGTTCCTTGTTTCCTTGTTGTTAAATTGTGCACATTGGACTGTGCTCGTGCTATGCCAGTTTCCACTTCCTGCTCTCTTCACGCTCCTCTGACCCCTCACATTAAAAAAAAAAAAAAAAAAAGAAGAAACACTGAACTAAACAGTACCTGGATTGGAGAGGAATTCATTTTCACGAGTAACGTTCAAGGTGGTTCCGAATTAAAAGACTCGAGTCGACAGCAGTCTGTCGAATGGTGAATGTTTTTATTCTCCAAGAACTCCCCCAAAACCAACATCCTACAATTAATATGAATGATATATAAAAGTACCAAAATACCAGAATATTTCCAGAATAGTGGATCACCATAGTCGATCAACTTTCCATCTCCTACAAGCGATTTGTGCTAGTTTGCATATAGTGGGAAATTATCACGCAGTTGAGTTGAATTTTACTCTGGATGAATGTAGAATTTAATACTTACTTTTAATACAACTGTGAGGGAGGGTTAACTATCTTAATGTTAAAAAAGACTGTGCAGTTTTGACCAAGTTGACACTGGTGTATCAACACCATTTTTCAATACCATGCATAATCTCTGAAATATGAATTCATTTTAGTGCCTTATACTCATGCATGCAAGCACACACACAAATATATGCAAAGCTGAAATGACACATGGACAGCAGTGGAGAACCATCAGCAAGCAACCATGGGGAATTAAGAGGGGGTATTAAGATGTCTCTCCAGGCCATAACCTCTCTAAATGGTCTTCTGACCTGTTGTCATTAATTATCTAATAAGGTCCATGATAACAGGCCTGTTTAGACTTCAGACAGGAAAAGGCAGCAAAGGAGGAATGGTCTCTGTGTGCATGTGTGTGTGCGCACAGGAGAGTTTAACATGTGGTTTTTGATGACAACTATTTAAAGGTGTCAGACTGGAGCCACAGCAAATTATCAAAGGCACTCACACATATTCAAGTGTGTGTGCGAGAGAGAGTGAGAGCGAAAGAGTGAGTTTAGTTGTATCGGGTTTCTCAGCCCTAAAATGACCTTGCTTACTTTATGTCGCAAAAAAGGAGCCCCAGTAACTACTTGGGATCGTCACACTTGGAGAAAACAACCCACAACATTTGATGATTGTCAAATGCTAATACATTTTTAGCACTATAGCCTCTCATGAAACTGAAGTCAGGTCAGGGTTAGCCTTTTTTTTTGACTGTTGAGTAACATTTTTTGTCTTTTCATCCTTTTTTTCCCCCGCACAGCAAAAATGCGGATATCATGAACTAGTGTCCCTCGATTGCTCACAGCGAACCCCCTAATTGCACCTGGCGCCTTTCGTTTGTGGCCTTTGCCCTGGCATTTCCAGCCATGGCATTAATTTTTTTTTTCTTTTTTTCAAATGAACTTAAGGGATAAAAATGTGTGTTTATTTCAATTTAGAAAAGAAGTTGTAGTAAACAAATACAAATAGATATATTTTGCTTTTAATTATCTTTAAGTTTACTTTTAATTCTGTCATTGAATCTCATACACTTACAGATTAGCTTAATATCAAAATAGAATTTTAAATGTTTGTAAGTCCAAACTGAGACAATATCTTGCAGCGTTTAAAAAGTTGCTTGGTGAGGTTCCTGTTTACAGGGAATGGTGTGTCATCTAATACCATGATTGTTCCCAGGTCATATGAATATGCATTAACTGAAGAGATCACAATTGCTCTAACGCATTTTGCAGCCCTGTGTTTAGAACTAAATTACTGCGAAATATATGAACATGGTTTTATGAAATATATGAACACTTTTACCATCAACCAAGGTGACGTTTCATCTTATGAACACATCTATAACTCTTAAACCACTTTAAATCTTAAAATGGTTCACACGTGTAAAAATAGTTACCTCGGTGTAACTTCATTTCTATGAATACGTGCAGAGCCCTCTAATGGGCTTTGCTATTGGTTTATCCACTCCGAGGCTCTGTCTCATGCCTGAGAATTCTCTCATCTAATTGACTCTCCACCCAGGTAGGCTCTGCATCTCCCTATAAATCCCCCTGTTACACAGCGCTTGTCTCCTTTTAGGAAACTCAGGGGAAACTCCTGCTGGGAGGACCGTAAGAGGGCCCCTCACGTATTCACAGAACTGAAGTTACATTCAGGAAACTATCATTTCTATGTCATACGTGTCTTGCCCTCTAATCCACTTTGCTATTGGTTCAACACCTTGGCAGAACCGTAGGGATAATGGCCCTCACCTGAAGGACCCGCAGGGTCAATTTACACCAATCGATGAAAAATATATATACATGTCCACCTCAAGGAGGTCCCGTGATGCTCTGTAGAACATATTCTACTGCCTTCTGCAGCAGTGTGACACTTAAAAAAAGATGAATATGGCTAGGTAAGTCATGGGATGGCCAAGCCCTAAAGAACACAAGATGTTAGGATTGAGATAGAAATTATATGTTTGCGTTCATACAGTCTTACAGTTTTCCAAATTTTCAAATGCAGTGTTCGTTCATAGTGATAGCGAAGGGACTGTTTGAATTTAGTCCAGAGTCAGAACCCATACTGGAAAACTTCATTCTGCACATACTAAAAAATTCGAATGTCACTTTCACTACCATAAAAAGCTCTACCAGCAGTGACGTCATGCGCTTGAGATTCACAAATGAGAAATACTGCTTGCATGAACAATATTTCTTGCTTGTTGTTCAGGATAGACTTCCTGTTTCCAAACAGAGGCATTTTCTTTTTGCGACAGCTGGTCTGTGTAGGTGTGAGCCTGTTTCCCTCTCCCAAAACAAGATTCGGGTGCCGGGCAGATGCATTCAATAAAGACCAAATATAGATGAAAACAGTGATGAATTGTTTTCATATCTCCTTGTCACAGTTGGAGGCAAAGAATTTGTATGATGTGAGGCAGCTATATGGGCTACAATGTTGCCATAAAAACAGTGCAGAATCACATAAAGTCCCCAAGAGCTGTCTGCAGAAATGATTTTAGTTTGGCCGATATGAATTGCTTGTGTGTGGTTTTGTAGTTGTATCACGTAGCCAAACATCACATCTGTTTCCGTGGATTAAAATCAAGCAGAAACAAGAGTTAATGAATTTGATGCAAGAAAAATATACTTTTAACCACTGCTTCAACTGAAAAAAAATCAACAAAATTATGCACAAATGAACAAGAATACATGGTCAGGTGGGTTGCATTAGGGATATCGATACTAATCCCAATTAAGGTCTAACTGAGAAATCCTCAGCTGAACAAAGCGACTAGATCTTTACCCAGACACCAGGTCCCTACCAGATGTCTGCAACATTTGTACTTCAGTTATCTTGACGCAATTTAAAGGAAGTCACCAACAATGTGACTAAGGACATCTATCTCACACAATTGTATTGTTTATACTTCATATTAATTCTTTTATAGAGATTCAGCAAAGGCAACAATGACATCGCATTGTGGCCTACAAGCAGTACAAGTGTGCTCAATATCAGTGAACCACTGCAGTGAGATGTTTTAGTAAGTTTGCAATATATTTTTTGTTTTGTTTCCAATCAGATCAAATAAGGACTTGGAAAAAAACATAAGCAACTTACAACATCTGCCAAAGAATGTCTTTTTTGTGTGCATTCAATCAACAAAGGATTCGAACAAGTGTTGGAAAGTCCTTTACATTAGGAAGCAACAACTAGAAAAGGGGGTGCAAATGTCCATCAAGAAGCTTCAGTCCACCCCAACACAATCTCTCCATAACAGATAACAATCATTTAAAAAAATAAAATAAAAAAATCCAATTATCCAATCTGACAGAAATCTTAACGTTGAGCAATCTTTTAAACCCTTCTGAAAAATCAGTTAAAATAATCCACGCTATTATCAGGTTCACTCCCAAAATTGATGTGCGGATCTTGATGTATATAGAAGGTTAATACTTGCTGGGTCAGAGGAGTCCCTTTACACACACGGCGTGTGATGGACTGCAAAACTTAGCTGGGGTTGGTGGCGAATCACTACAAGAGCTCATTGACTACCATTCAATGCACAGTGCACCTGCAGGTTCTGCATGACCCGGTATAGGGGCATCCCATCCCATGTGCATTGACTTCTTTTGGCATCTGACATCGGTGTTGACCGATGCTAGGCATCATGTGACATCACCGCGAGCTGTTAGGTCCCCCTTGGGCATAGACAGCAGGCTACATTGTGGTTCCACTAGTGTGCAAGGGCATATATAGATTCGTTACCATCGATAGTTTTGTCAGCGGCAGCTGTACCTGGCTTAAGACAGTGATCGCATGGTGGTCATCCTGGAGGAGGCCAGGTAGATCATCAGGTACTGGAAGTTATTGTGTCTCAAGTCAACTTCCCAAGTCTTTAACTGACAAGTCAAGTTGAGCTGACTTTTCCATTGTCTTTGATTACTGTGTTATTTTCTGTTTATTATTGTTTATAACTTTGTTCTTCTCATGATGCATGATGAAATAATTGTTGACGCCAATTTTGCTGGTTCTTTTAACCATGTGGAACGCTGTGTCCTAAGAAGTAAACGAGAAATGCAAACACAGAGAGCACAAGAAAAAATCCAAATCCCTGCCTGATCTATGATTGAAATCCATGGTCCATCAGTGAAGTCACATAGCTGATGAGCTTTATTGCAGTTTTATCAGATTATTTCATCAAGTGATGGATGCATCCTATGTGCTAGGACGTTGATTTGTGTAGCAAGTAATATGGCTGGTACTTTTGTGTCTACTGAGGCTTTACCGATGAGCCATTGACTCTTGAAGCCTCGTAACAGACGGTACCATGTGACCATTTCATTTGTTGATTTAGGCAACATCTAAACTCACCAGAGTTGCCCCATATTCAACAGCATCTACGATGTGGAAGATATATGACTGAGGTTTTACAAGACGAGCATTGTGTTCCCACCAAGATAACACAATCTTTTTTTCCTTGATTGAGTGGCAGTGAAAACATATGTGGCAGTGAAAACCCTGACTCAAACCAATGCAAGTTGCGCTTTCCTGCAGCTCTGGAACGAGTCCAGGTTTCTGTACCGAGCTTGAATGAGGCTGCACACATCATCACTCAGTAGTGCAAGAATGCAAATTTGCACTATATGCAAATACTCTAACAAAGGATGACAAATACAAAATATCAGTGTTGTGTTGACAGTCACAGACAGACTTAATACATGCTTAGTATTATTAAAGGGCAGAAAAAACAGTATAAAGTCTACCGTGATTAAATGCCCTCCATAATTTCCTGACATGATACTGTTAATTGATTGCATTTCAAAACAATTTTCAACTGATATATGCCGTTCAGAAGGCCAACTTGCCTTGGGATCTTGATCAATACATGAATGTACTGGATGAATTTTTATGCCTCTATTAAATCCAGGAGGAAGCATTCTAAATTGGCAATAAATAAAATTAGGTTACTCCATTTTTACCATTTTATTTTTAAGTCACTTTATATGTCTAAATAATTATCTAAATAATTACCAATTTTTAAGTTGACTACCATTTAAAAAACCAGCAACTTCAAAAAGTGTATTGGAGTTCCTTGCTGTAGCTCAGGTGGAGAATATATACAGTATGATGCTCATCAGCAAGGCACAGCACTTTTGTTCCCTCCACCTCGATGCTGGCTTCTCGTGGTCAGATCTAGGGACAGTCTGGTCACCAATAATGGCAATCCTCATTACCATTTATTCACTTCATTAATGCTGACCTTGACCACTTCTGAATTCAAACGATCAATGAAGATTAGGGATGCTCTGATCGATCGGTCACTGGTCATAAATTGGCCGATTTCGGTGTGATCTGTGAATGCCGATTACTAACCATCATTGCCGATCACAACAACTGATCACGTGTGACAGCCAGCACTCTGATAAAGCACCACTGGTTGAGATGTCCCAACTCGCTGCTCACTTGGCAGCAGTGAATCAGCTCTGGAGGTTCCGTCTATCTGTCATTTAAAGTTTGCATCCTGCAGCACATGCACGTGAAAATGCTGTGCAGGGACGCACGTTAAAATTTAATATGCCATTTAAAGCACCAGCACTTGACGGGGCATGGAGAGTTTTCCGGGCTCACGAAAGTGAGACTGCTGTTCTTCAGCAGCAGGCAGCTACCACTTTGCAGTCCGAGCATGACATTCGCAACGTCACGCAAAATGCCCAAGAAATAAACAATAATTTCACAGAGCTAGATGACTTGCCTTTCTCAGGTATCATTTACGTGGAGACGAAAAAGACTGAATACAGCGCTGTTGAGGAGTCGGGTATAGCATTCGTTAGCCACCGGAGTCTGAAACCTTCATAAATGCAGTGCTCTCTGTCACAGAGTCCCGCTATGTAAATATTTCAAGGACAAAGCCTCTGGAGATTGACCAAAACTGTGACGTCTCACATCGAATTACATGTTTTTCAGTCGTCCACTTGACAGAACAGATGTTACATTCTGCAAGGTTTTTCTATTTTTTGCCTCTTTGAAGAGGTGTATAAAAATGTGTCTGAATTAAATGTAATGGTTCATTTTTTCACATCATGTACACATAAGGTCTCATCATTTTGACACAAATTCATTGTCAAATCCATGTGATCGGTATCAGTGATCGGCAGCAAAAATCCTGATCGCAGCATCCCTAATAACGTTTTTTTTTTTTTTTCACGCACTCACACAAACCTGCATTTTATCTTTCAAGAACATGAAATTACTGACACCAAATTCCTCTTCCTTCTCATTAAGGTAAACCACAAGGCAGCAGGTAGCTACTCGTCTGTGCGCTTCTATCGTATTGTGGCATACGTTTCAAAATAATTCTGCAATGTTGGGTGACAGCCAACAAAGGTGCTTTTCAGTCTTTAGTCCAAAGAATTATCTGACCTCAAAAAGAACTGTCTGATTCTCACTCCTGAAGCTCCTCCTCATGATGAAACCACATCAGTTTCAAGTACCTGTTTATTCTCCTGAACTCTTTCATCAAGTCAAGTCTTACGATTAGTAGTTGTATTATTTGTTAGTAGTTACACAGAATTTATTTGTACAAAACCATATTTTTCAAAGAGAAACAAACTCAATTAGTATGACCTCAGAAATATAATTGTATCAGAGAAAATATAATCATATGTAGAGATGTATTTTTTCACAAATGGAGTTTCAGTCTAATCCACTGCTCGGTTAAGTTTTCGGCATAAATGTCGTGGTGCAACATTTCACCAACTTTCAGATATGCATAAAGCCTCGACTGGTCTTATCATAGTCAACAAGCACATAGTGAAATAATTGTTCAATTAATTATAACTTACCATGAAAGTCTGAGAAATGTGTTCATCTTGCAGGTCTGATAAAAAAACAGTCTGACCATCACAATGTGACGAGTAAAATCAAGTTATCAAACCACTTAGAAGAACATGAATTTTGTCATATGCCTATTAATGATGACATTGGAGTTTAAATTACAAATGGAAATAAGTTGATATAAGCATTAAATGCATTGCAAATGCAAATGCATTAAATCAAGTGGTGACAACTGGTCCACTGAATTTCTTTTAAGTGTACATCAGATGATGTTGTTATTGTTCGTTTTTAATGGTCGGAATTATGATTGTCATCATTGTACTAGAGGTGTATGAAAGCCAACAAAGGGCCATTTTCACGGCATGTTTTGAAAATGTTCAAAGATGATGTTGTTGCATGTGATGTGTTGTCAGACACCTTTAAGATAGTGTATGGAAGTTGTGGGCCTGTCCAAGGGAAGATACAATATTTAGCTGCATACATTCTCACAGAGCCAACAGCACTGTCATAATGACTGCTATCAAGTATCAAATGAGACAGACCATCTTTGTCCTGCACCATGACACCTGCAGTGTCAAATCCACTGTCATATTGACGTATCAAGTGTAGAAACATAAAAATTAAAAGTACCGCCATGGACAACCAAGAAGCGGTGTGTGACTTCTGTTGAAAAACAATAAGGTGTTGTGGCAACACAACAAACATGGTGAAACACTTTAGGTTAAACCATGCATTTCAATACGATGCATAAATAAAGTAACGTGATAAATTATCTAAATAATAATAATATAATAAATAATAATAATTAAGTAGTAGTATGTGTATCACTGAAATAATCTCACCCATCCTACCTTCGTCCTAGATTACTTCATGTAAGGATTCCTTGGCAGTTCCCCATTTAAAGTCGATTTTTTTTAATTATACAGTGCAATGACAATAAACATATATATTTTTGTGGCAAGAACACCAATTAAGCTACCCGACCTGAGCAAACTGTCAGTGAGATACCAGGGAAATACTGCAACTTCGGTATCTGCCGAGAGTCTTTTCAAGGCAGGAGAGGTTCTGAGTAAAAAAACGGAACAGACTAAAGGGGGAGACATTAAATATGCTATTGTTCCTTAACAAAAACCTGTGCGTGAGGGAACATTGATAATATTGAATGCTGTCATTGTTTTCATGTTAACATGTTTATGTTGAATTACATTTATTGTGTTTGCTAATGATTAAAGAATTATTTATTTTAATGTTTTATTTTTTCAGAGTGAATAAATGAACAAGTTACTCATCCTTGTATTCTTAAGGAAGCTATGATTAGGTGTAGTCACATTCGTGTAGATATCGGTATTGGTATCGGCATCGCCAGAATATTTCTCAGTATCGGATCGGAAAAGGAAATCAGTGGAATCGAACATCACTACTGTATATGTGAGTGTCTGTCTGACTTGCTGCGCTCCTTCCCAGGTGGTTGTCATTGGCTGACTTCAGCTGTCAATCAACGGCAAACCTGAAAGGGGGTTTGTGATTGGCTGGTCTACACCATCACAATATATCAGATCTCGTCTTGGCTATTTGACACTTCAACGCTAACATAGTTGTTATACATTCCTCCAACAACGTATCACAAGAGAGTTCCAATATATGGCCTCAACACTAAATGTAAGATCAAAATGGTACCCAGTATACCTCTGTCTGAAATGCTGTGTACTGTGCAAATCACACTATACAGATACTGTCTTGTTTGTTTAAATGTTTTGTAAACAAAAAAAGGTGAAAATGTTAATACACAGTAGCACTTTATAGTGTCCTTTTCGTTCATTTACCTTCTCTTCCGCCACATAGAGTTGGAGGAGACATTTGTTTAAGGGCCTCAGAGGTCACTAGAGTGCCAGAGTGACAAATAGTTTCTTTTTCATGAATTACAAGAAGAGTAGAAATCAGTAGAAATCACAGAAATATACAATTCAAAAACCTCCAATCTATGTATCAAAGATTCTTTTCAGAACCAGATGGGATTAACGATGAGTGCAGATGCCGTCAACATAAGAAGTAACAATTCTCAGCCGGGACTCTTAAGTGAGTGTGTCCTGTCGCCAGTATAGCCTCAGGCTTGTTGTGCTACCTCATTAAGCCCTTTCAGAATTGCCAGACCACCCTCATGCACACAAGCGTGCATACTGCTCTGACAAAAGAAGTCATACACAGCTGCCTGTTATGCCTGATAGAAGATGCGATTACTGTCCAAGTCTCTCATGTCCTTGACTGAGAAGCTGTTCACACACACAGATGACCTGTGTGCTAAACGCTGATGTGATCATTTTTCTTCATTAGTGTTTAACAGATCCATGAGGGTTGTAGAATGAGAGACACAATGACTCCTTGGAAGCTTAAACACATTACTGACTGACTGACTGTAGACGTAGTGGCAAAGAGGTGGAACACTCCACCATTGTGAGAAAGACCAATGTCTTGTTCGTTGTTTTTACATTTTGTTGTGTTTCACAGAAAAAAAGAGAGATGAAGTACAGATGGATTTAACATTATTCAAATAATTTAGTGCGATATGTTCACATTTGAAAAGTTTTCTCACTTTTCACAAATTAGACATCTGTCATTGTTTTTTTCAAAGTTGTTTTTTTCTTTTAAAGTTGTATTTATTTAATTTTTTTAATACAAAGAATCTGTCTCTTAGAATGCATGCACCACTAACCTTAACATGGCAGGAGGAAAAAATGTTGGCACAGGAAACCATATCTGACATTATCGAACAGCTTACCAACAGCAGTACTAAAAACCAAACTACTGCTCTTTTTATTATTTCATCTCATGCTTTGGTAAACGGTCGATTAAAAAAAATGAATGGAGCAGTAACATAAAGGATCTCCAACAGACACAGAGGACTCCTCCAATCATCGTCGAAAATAAATTATTCTTTAATGATTAACAACCACTATGAATGTAATTCATACATCCGGATCCTTGAGGGGGCTGTAAGCGACTGGCTGAAGGAGGGAGATGGAATTGTGGGGTGGAACTTTAAGGATGCTGGGAGCTTTAGACGAACAGCAGAGAAGTTCACCACACAGTCCACCTCTAATGGACGGATGAAGCGAGGAGGCAACTTTCAGGACTCACCTGCAGGTGGAGGTTATGAGTCGATAGCCTTACTCTTCGCCCAGGTTGGTAGTGTGGAGCTGGAACCTGATGCCTATCCACCAGACATTGATTTCTCTGTGCGGTATGAGAGACAATAGTTCTGGAGTGCAGTTCTGACTGACCCTTAGATTTTGGGTGGTCTCCGGAAGAGAGGCTGGCAGATGCACTGACAGCCTTGCAGACAACCCGCAAAACTTGAGATATGAACGGGGATCTGAAACAATGTCTGAAGGGAGTCCACGGTCCTTAAAAACATGAAGCACCAGAGGTCAGCAATCTCCATTATCGATGGAAGCTTCGGCAGGGGAATAAAATGAATCACCTTGTTTAAGCAATCCACCACAGTGAGAATCATTGTATTACCTGCTCACAGTAAAGACAGAGACCGTGGGAGAAGCAGTGGCAGTGCTCCTCAAGGGTAAGCCGGGTGTCACCGTGTTTTATGGGTTCAGGATCAGTTGAGCAAGCCTCTGGAACAGGTTAGTTGACAGCTGGAACTCATGGATCAGTATGAGTACTCTACAATGCTCGAATAACCTCTTGTCTATCTGGACGCCCAAACAAATTATCACCACCAGTGACTGGGGCTCGTGACTGTGGCTTTGAAGTTCAATATATCCTTTGATAATGGAATGAGGCACACACATTTTGAACGGCTATACACTATTTTAAGGTTGATATATGAATAACAAGTTGCATGTCCAGGCTAGACTGTGCGACCACCCGTCTAATTAAGCACAGAGATTGAGAGATTGAGAGTACAGGGACCTGACGCAGGACTTTGTGGACTGGGGCTGAGAATCTACCTCTAGGTCAACGCGGGTATAACCAAGGAGTTGGTGGTGGACATCTTTAGTTTAACAACTGGACTGGACCAACAACAGAGGTGCACTTTTCCCATAAAGGCAAAGCAGACTTCTAAGGACGTCATGTGACGACATGTCACATCCCCACTCTCTCCCATGATAAAACAGCAATCTAGGCAACAGAACAAACCAAAACCTTTTTGATTCATTCTTTGCTAGATTGGTTTTGAACCACAAGATGACAGTTAAACTGTAAAGCAAACATGATGGTGACTTTTGGTAGTGAAGTTTTGAAAACGTGCAAAAAGCGGACATGAATATTGTGTCGTGAATTACCGTTATTTACAAACACTGATCTGAAATATGTGTAAAGGAGTAGAAATTATAATGGTTATAACGGTTGTTCACTCCCTTTCATTCTCCGTATTAAGTAAGCAAAATTATTGACTGGGTTGAATGCAATATATCAACTGGAAGACATTCACACATCTTCCTGAAGAAATACATGTTGGTTCAGCATAAATGTTTTTATTCTAAAGAAAAAAAAGTCTGTCATCAGTTGTGTGCGAATAATTTTTTATCAGGTTTAGAGCCAAAAAGTTGTGCTCACACGATGCACTGTTGACTGGGAGGGCTATGGTGATTTTGCTTTCACTTTTAAGTCATAGCAAACGTTAAGCAGTATCATAACTTGGTTTGAGGCTGAGCTTAATCTAGGTAGTGCAACCAGTGCAGTGGAGCTTCTCCTCCGCTTTTAGCAGCTACTTCGTCATGAAGTCCTCTTCATCTTGAGTCACGTAGTTGTTGTTTTACAGATGGTAGGGATTGTGTGTGGGACTTAGTCGAATAGGACACTGACGTTGTTCCGTGGCGGCAGGTTAGATTTGAGAGAATGTTATAAATAGTGCAGGATTTTTCATTATCTTTTTTTTAATTACTGTCTTTCTTTTTTTGGGTCACATTTTTTTTGTTTTTATTTTTTATTTTTTTCATTTTTTTATATTTGTCAGATGCAGAATTGGAAAGGTTGCGCAAATAACGGAACAAAAGAGACCATTAAAAGCAAGCAGCCTGAATGTTATTTCAGAAATTTTAAAGTAAACACATGCTGCTGCTCGCAGACCTCTCCTTTTAGACAGATGTCAGAAATACCTGAATCATTTCCTGCTCACTATCACTCAGGTCAGAGCGCAACAAAATGAACTCAAGCAGAATGGACACATAGTGTGTAATGATGCACCCATTGTGTGGAGCAGTGATAACGTTACGGTTTTCAACAGCAACAACATTCAGATATGGCCAATTCAGTGTCACATTATAGAGCTGTCAGGAAAAGATTTTCAAGAAAACATGTATACTATGCCTTTTGTTTGGAAGCAGTAAGTCAAAAATGATCACTTTTTAGACAGCTTCTTCATCACAGCACTGAAACAAAGAATTAGAAACTGTTAGATTTCAATGGTGATAGCTCTAAGATTATTGCTATTGATCAATGCTGTCCATTCACCCACGTGTAAGGGTCACGAGGGCACCAAGGTCATTCTGGAAAGCTTCTGAATCAAGGTAATTTTGGTTGTTTTATGCACTACCTGCTGTCTTGTTTTGTGATACTGGAATCATCTTTATTTGTTTTTGCACATGCACATGCTCCTGAATACCATCAAAGTAACTCGGATAGATTTTTTTGACTGATGCACTCGGTTTGTGGATTGGTTGATGGAAAAAGCTGTGCGTGTTCACATCAAGGCTCCATGAAAGTGGATGTACAATGACCGTAAACGCGGTATGTCAGCGACAGGAGCCGATGGACAGAGGCAGCTCAACAACTCTCAACAACTTGGTATTTAAGTAGCTCTGTACACCAGAAAGTGATCACGGAATGTAAATTCATTTCCATAGCAGTGTGTAGGCGCGACACCATACTCCACCATGTTCCACCACGCCGTGCTTCAGTCACGACATCAAATTCCATCGCACACCACTTCAGAGTCACGATCGCGCCTTCATAAGTTACATAATTAACATTGCTTTACATAATTTGAACATACATGTGTGATTGAAAATAGAGAAGAATGAGGAACAGGTCTGATCACATGGCACCTATTCCTACTTTTCCTTATTGTCCTTATTTTGCTGTAAGCTTTTTATTTTTATTTTTGAAATGTAAGCTTTGTTTTTCAGTGTTACTCTCGTTGTTGGTCTGTGTCATATACTTGACGTTATGTGTAATTTCTGTCTTAACAAATGTGACCAGTCTGCTCTGTAAAAACATTAACCACCACCATTTTTTCAATGACTTCACTGTTGTATCCCCTTCATGTATCGCCAAATCAATACAATTCTCCACCGGATGTTTTCTGTGGTAATCAATGATTATACAAATGGGTTGGTCTCTTGAATGTTGATGAAAAAAGAGCCATCATTGCAGTCCAGACATGAGCGACGATGAAGGGGAAGATTTGATTGCCGTTCATTTAATTACTTTGGCTTAAAGATAATTAACTGCCAGTGAGCCCCAGTATGGTTTCATGCCAAGAAAGAGCACGGAAGATGTTGTTTGCAAGGAGGACTTTTTTAGAGAATTAGAGAGAGGGTAAAAAATAGTTGTGTCTTGGTAGATCTACAGAAGCTTTATGACTGCAGCACCCTTTCAAGCATGTGATATTGCAAATGCGTCAAGAAAAAAAACTGTCTCAACCAGGGAGAAACCTAAAGAGAACCAGACTCTTGGCAGGCAGTCTATACATTTCATGTGCAGCCCTGCTCAGAGATGTTTATTGTCACATGTAGGCCTAAAGTAAAGGGGGAAGTGGAAAAGATAAAGGGCTGAGGAAACTGGGGTGTCTATATGTTTTTGTGTGCACGTGTGTATGTGAGTATATGTGTTTATATTAGTGGTGGGACTTTAACAGGTTAACTACGATTAATTAATTACAACATTATTACAATTAATTAATTACAGAAAAAAATGTAATTTAATTTAACAGTTTGCTCTCCAGACAACACAGAACCTTTGTAAGTGCACAAGGTCCACTGATCACACAAGACACGTTGCAGCTAGGATGATAACAACAACAACAAACATGGAGGAATCCCTGAACAAAAGCAAACTAAAGCAAGATGGATGCATGTCTCTCCCCTGTCAGTCTGTTTGAAGGTGATTTGAAGATGGAGATTAAAACAGAAAAGGGAGTACAGGCTGTAAATATCTCTCCTGTCCTGATCCTGCTCAGTGACATCTGTTAATGGAGGCTACAACTGAGATCAGTTTAAACTGAGCTCCATATGCTTTGTTTTTTCTGCATCTGTGCATGTCTGGCAGGCAATCACATTAAGGTCGCAGTGCACTTCCAAAACCAAAAATGTTTCCTGTATCAAAACAATATCTACTGTACGTACACTTTAGCTCTAGGGAGTTATCCTTTTCCCTGTGAGTGTGCATATGTGTGTGTTGTTGAAGGAAATGAGACATTGGGTGAAAGTAAGTGGACGACTGAGGCATTGGGGTAAACATAATTGGCATAGAAAACAGTAAACGAGAAAAAATTGCTCCGTGTGTGGACTGAGAGTGTCTTGTGGCTGGGAACTTCAACCATTCCAATATGAAGACTGTGCTTTCGGCCTTTCACCAGCATGTGGACTCGTGGGGAAGACCCTGGACCTGGTCTACACCAACATCAAGAAGGCGTACAGAGCTGTCCCTCGTCCTTACCTCGGCTCCGCAGATCATCTCTCTGTGTTGCTGGTCCGTGCATACCAGCCCCTGCTCACTAGAGAGAAACCAGCGGTGGAGACAGTGAGAGTGTGGCCAGAGGGAGCCATGTCAGCCCTGTCCGTAGCAGCATGTTCAAGGATGCTGTTATAGACAGTCAGCAAACAGACGTGGGGGTGGCTACATCCAGTGGTGCATGGAGGGGGTCACAGTCAACAAGACCATCGTCACTCGGGCCGATCAGAAGCCTTGGATGACGAAGATTATTATGATTATTTAATTTTATTCAGAAAATAATTCCAGTTTAATCCAGAGATCAGCTGGAGGAAGTGTGTTTGACGATTACAGCTACATTACAGGGATGGCGGTCAACCATTACTCTGAACGGCTCTGACTCGTCAGTTGGACTAGTTGATCGGTCAGTACAATATAACCGTCTGAAACGGCTCCCATCAGTTACCTGTTAGGTTTGCCTGTTCTTCTCCATAGTAGAACCATAAGAGCAACAGACAATGTAACCAGACCTGGTCCTTTGGCCCAAATCCTGAGTTTGACAGTTCCATAGGTAGATGTTAAAACCTTTTGTCAATTCTGACAAGTTTAACCATTTCAGGATGAAGATTCATAATTGGGTCATGATAATATTTGAGGATGAAGACTTCAAAATCATAATTATAAATGGGTTTAAGTTTGGTTCAGAGTCCTGGTTAAGCTTAGTCATTATGTTTAGGGCAAGAGGCTGGGGAAAGCATTATGTCAAGCATTGTGAGGCCCTCACAATGTCCACACAAGGACAGAAATACAAGTGGGCATGTTTTGCCATACTAGTGACTACTTAGTCTTGACAAGCCACCTTCTTGTGAGGACATTTTTCTTTTTGATGACATTTTGGCCTATCCTCACAAGGTCCAGAGGGTTCAAATCCCAGTAAAAGTAGTCTATTATAAATAGGTTTAACTTTGGTCCTAACTCCTGGTTGAGGTTAGCCATTTGTTTTGGATGGTTAGGATGAAGGCAAAAGGCTGGGGAAAACATTATGTCAATGAGAGATCCTCACAAAAATTAGCAAAACAAACGTGTGTGTGTGTGTGTGTGTGTGTTCTTGTACTTCTATCTTTATGAGAACCAGTATGAGTGTCATTCAAGGAGGCAGGTTAGGTAGGTCTTTAAACCTCACTTTGAGGGTTAAAATTTCAAAATAACCAGGATATCATAATTTGGTTTTAGTTTGCTTCAATGTCCTGCTTAAGGTTACCCATCTGTTTTGGATGGTTAAGTTAAGGGTGAGAGCATGGTGAGAGGAAAGTGGTATAGCAATGAGTGCCCTCACAAAGATAAGAAGTGTGTGTGTGTGTGTGCATGTGTGTGTGTCATGACACCCACACAGCTGCATGTAAATTAAATGGTCTCTGATTTACTTCACTGCAATTTGTCTGCTGATGTCTGAGGCTCAAGAGACACACAGAAATGAGTGCGTGATATCTATATTCTTTATTGTAACATGGAGAATAAATACACTGTTAACTCCTTATTATACAGTACGTTTGTGATGAGCGTCCCAGCACCATCATCTTGCTGTGAGAACACCGTAGACAACCCTTCAAACATAGAATTAATAATCATATTGATCTAATCTAATCTAGATATAGATACTACAACATGGGTGTATAAGGCTAGCAATACTTTTATTCCAACAATTGCACAATGAGCATTTACAAGTAAAATAAACCATTAATCAGAATGCATGTCCCTAGCAGCAGTTATCTGATATTTTCAAAGTTTCGTTTTTGTTCGTCAAATGTGCAAGGAACTTCTCTCTCCCTCTCTCACCGTGTGTGTGTGTGTGTGTGTGTGTGTGTGTCTTTATCGCGCTGCGATTGTGTCTCCAGGCTCTCGACTCTTCATGTCATGTAGGGCGGACCAAGTACACCACAGTACGTTTGGTGATGGAGGGAAATCATAATCCCCTTGAAGGTGACCATGACGATGTGCCTGTGATGACACAGCCTGAGGGCGGGTTTTTCGGTGCAGTGTGACCGGTGGGTCAGCAGCAATTTGCATACCGGAGATGTAAAACAGCTTTCTTCTGAAGAGACGTGGAGATTGTATTGAAACATAAACATCGAGGAAGGAATTGTAAGTTTTACTTAACGCTTGCTGTATTTGCTAAGGACTCGCGCGCATGTGCGGGCGCTTTTGCGCTGCGATGAGTTTGGTGTCCGGGTTTCCTCAACACCCGGCCATGCACCATCACGACAGCCACCACTACTCGCTACATGCGGCTACAGCGACTCGTTGCCAAGAAGACAGTGCTGCGGCTCCTCAGTATTTCACCAGCTGGTTCATCAGCCGCGCGGACATGCCGCCCACTGAATACAAGTTTGCGCCTGGATACAGCCCGGACTACCATGGGAACAACGGCGCCGGCTCTAACGGAGGCCTGGACTCGCACTACCATCATCACTACGGGCCCACAGCTTTGCTCTCACATGGGGTTCGTAACTCAGAGACTGGAGCGGCGATCGGGCTTCAACACCAGACACATCCCCGGTCCGTAAAGCGCAGACCCACGGCTAACAGGAAAGAGAGGCGACGGACCCAAAGTATTAATTCGGCATTTGCAGAGTTGAGGGAATGTATTCCTAATGTTCCCGCTGACACTAAACTCTCGAAAATAAAGACATTAAGGCTGGCCACCAGCTACATCTCCTACCTGATGGACATCCTTGACAAGGACGGTCAACAGGAGGATACACACGCTTTTAAGGCCGAGCTGAAGACGGAGGGGAGACGACAGAGGGAAGCGGTAAGGCAGACGGACACGTTGATATAAACTTTGGCGAATACTCAAATGTGTGCTCCACCCATGAACAATTACTGAGTTGGAAATTACTTCAAATCAAAGATCAAAGTCGTTTGTTGTGAATTCGCACAAAGTACAGAATATATGTGACATGGATGATGGATATTACGAGTTTTCAAACATTAAATAATGTGCACTAACGGTGCACGTGTCGTAATGATTGAATTACGGAGATCATACAACTACTTACTTGATATGTATTAGTTCAAGATCTCGCGCGCGCACACACACACACACACACGCAGTGGGGGCACAGACGAACTGAAGAAAAACACTACTCTTGAGGTTATAATGGTTAAAAAAAATGTGTCGCCCGGATTATAATAGAAACATACCAAATCATGGATTCAGAAGTAGATGTATATGGATAATTTGGTGGTGAAATTGTGGATTGTGATTGTGATTATTTCAATGAACGTAATAGCAGTCTTGAAACGATAAATCAACTACAGAACAACAATGTGTTCCCTTTAACTCGTACTGGATTCGACTATTTTAATTCAGGATTTATTCAAATTCTATCACACGGAAGCAGCAAGTACCTGAACACATAAATATTAATGCAAGACTTCTCAATAGATAAAACAAAGGACATTTTAAAATGAGAACACCATTGGAAAGTATTTTCGGTAAGATGAAGTTTAAGTGTGTATTATAGCTGTAATTACAGCAATGACAACCAGTGATTTAATTACAAAAGAAAACGTGTTTCATGTATTCAATAACGTAAATTATCCCCGTAATAATAACAACGTTGCCTATCCCGTCCCGACAGTGTAATATATATATATATATATATATATATATATATATATATATATATATATATATATATATATATATATATATATATATATGAATCCTGCGCGCTGCTTTATAATGATCGTAATGTGCGTGGTCACGTCCTCCGCAAATATTAATAGCAATCACAAAAATAGCAATTATTTAAAGTCACCAAATGTATTCACTTAGCGTTACCTGAACGAAACATTTCGTTTAATTGGAGGAACCTCGGATTTTGTACACAGCATTTTCCAAGGACGAAGTCGGAAACGAAAACATAATTGAAAACAATTTAATGAAAATATATGTCCTTTCATCTTCTGAATATATGATCATGTTTGTCCCGCTCTTGCCGTGGCATGTCTTGACAACGTCTCCTCTGAGGTAGGCTTGCTTACTGTCCAGTAGAAGTTTTTAATGCGAAGTGACACTCTTTACGTTATTATTGGCTGAACCTTGTTCTTGGCAGCGTCCCGTTCTACACAAAATTGACACGAAATTAATTTACTTTTTAGACGCATATATTTAATAATGGATCTCAATGAAGGTAATTCAACATATACGAGAAAAAAATGAAATTACCAACACAATACAAGCTTCTCTCGCGTTCATCGTAGCGCGTTCCTTTTTAATCTACGTGCAATAAGATGCTTACCTAAAATGGCTTTGACACGCACACTAACGTTCTTCTGTGTTCTTAGGTGGACATTTTAAAGACAACATCGGCATCGTCGTCACACGTATCCTCAATGCCAATGGGTGATAAGAAAACGAAAGGAAGAACTGGATGGCCCCAGCACGTTTGGGCTTTGGAGCTTCATCAGTAGTTTTCAGTCGATCATTTAATTCCACGCTGTTTTCTTTGGGATCCAAAAAAAGTGTTGTCTCTGTGTTATTATTCTTTGTTGAACTATCTAAGAATTACTGCGGCGTCTGATGTATTCACCGAACGACCACCAGCGTCACCCTCAACAACAGTTGATAATAATACTAATAATAATTTGTGGAAACAATATATGATCAATTATAAGACACAAACACACGTGCGTTCACAAGCCTATTTTATTATTTAGGCAATTTTATGTGCAATCGACAAGCTACTGGAAACTGGACATTCATAAAATGCAGTTTGGTTGATACAGAAATGTGTTTTTCTTTTTCTACTGCTGTTTGTGTTGCTGTGTTCTGCGTCCTCACCCAAAATTCATTATAAAATGAAGACTTAAAATTGAATTGCGTTTTTTGTTGTGCAAGGGCATGTGCCGAGTCTCTCTCAAACAAGTTCATGTCTCTTTCAGGAGTGTTACATTCTCACTTAGTCACAGGTGCCTTACTGTGTACCTTGAGGGGGCTGCCTCTTGGCATGTAATGACATCTATTAAGCTTACAACAGTCAAACTGCAAAATACATATGCAATGACTGTTTACTTCTTTTTAAAAATGTATGTGCACCACCAACATGGATCGCTCCACCCAGTCAGGCTGTCATAGTTAGGAACTGGATTTTTGTTGTGACATATGTAGATGTTTATGATATGAAATAAAATGCTGTCCTACATAACTGGCTTAGTTAACTTCATTAAGGAATGTAAATTTGGACACTAGATCGGTGACATTCTCTCTGTCAGGAGCCCAGTCATATGCTCCGCCACTCCATTCATTCTACTGTAACTCCGTTCTACTGTAAGTACCATCTCACCATACAGTACCATACCATGTCAGTACAGTAGAAAGACATTTAACAAAATGAGCATGGCATAACTTGCAGATTCAAGGAACATATATAATTCTCGTTCAGCTATAAGGGCTTAAATTACGAAAAAGAAATGAGAAATATGTTTCTTGTTCATAAACCATGATCTCTTTCTCAGTTTCTTCACCTGACCAGCATGCTGTGTGTAGTCACTGCACTAGCAGCAACCAAGTGTCACTCTCATGTCTCTCTCATGTGCACACTTAACTTCAACCTCAAGCATTAAGCACATCTCCCTCTCCTTTATGCTCACTGTGACCAATCATGCAAAACCTTTGACGAAAAAAAGAGGAAAAAGAAAGAAAGAAATCTTTGGAATTTGGAACATGTTTATGACAGTCCTCTGCTACTTTCCAAACATTATAAACAAGACAAGACAAATAACGACAACAATAAATAATGGTCAACAGATTCACTAACAATAAACTGCCACAAAAACATCTGGCTCGCTGGCAAATTCAGTTCCAAACTAACCTGTGTCCCAAATGGCTTATAAAGATGAAGTTATGGCCAGGGCCTTATTCCTCAATTGGGTTACCATGTTGTGCAGGATTAAGAAGCTCTTTCTATGTTCCAGAAACCGCATTGCTGCTGTATTCGCGACTGCATTTCTGACTGTCCCAGCAAGCCTGCAGTCAGCTGTCCGACCGGCATCCCCTTCCTTTGCACTTCATGTCCCTCACACAGTGCCGTGTCAAGCAGGGTCATCTGGCAGGCTTCATATCCCTCCTTCATATCCAGGCACCTGAAGAAAAGCAGAATTTTTTACATTCTTATGCCCACCCACAAAAGAAATGCCACCTTGGCCGGCTGCCTGGTTCACACTTACCTAAAATTGGGCCTGCTGATAGCTTTCTTGTATCTTTTGCCAAGTTCTCATATGCAGCATTTGGGGTGAGGGTTTCAATACGTGCAGCATTTTGTGACATAGAAAAACATGGTTGGCGATAGGATGAGGACCCGAAGAAGACTGAGGGCCCTTGGGGTCAAGAAACACCCCGCCAATGAGCAAGGATAGGAAATGGGATGTTGCACGCCAGTTTACCACAAAACAGGAGAGACAAATAGGCCAAAAAAGGGCGGTGTTTTGCTGCTGAAAGACACAGCATGTAGATTTTTTTTTTTGCTGAGATGTGACAGAAATGGCAGAAATTTGAAAACGAGTGAAAGCCTGGAAGACCAAAAGAGGGTAGATCATTTCATTTATTGGGATAGTTGTTCCTCTGCTTTGTTCTGCTTTATTTGTTCCTTCGTTCTACTGCAGGTGGCGTTTATACCTCTCATGCCCTTGTCTCATTTGAATTGTGTACGTCTTTCCTGATGCATGCACTTTTTCTAAATAGCATATACTGCCATCTAGTGAGTCTGGCGTGCAACAACAAGGGTCTTTCTTTCATTTTAGTCACAAGTTGGCTCGCTCCTGGCTCGCTTGTGGCAGATCTCCTGACTCACCTGATACACCAGGAGTTGCAGCGACATTCTCAGCTTCGACAACAAGCAGTGAAGTAGAGGACTTTTACTTTTCATAGTTCACTGCCAAAGTTGGGTGCTGGATTATAGACATCCCCTCGGCTCGGATTATTATTATTATTATTATTATTATTATTATTATTATTATTATTATTATTATTATTATTATTATTATTCTACTCAGGCCTGCACCATTTTCTATTTCATTATCACATTGCCAGCTTTTGTGTGAGTCTTTGTAGGCTGACGATGATAAATGAAAGAGAAAGTTGTTTTGTGATCTAGTTTAAATCACTTCACAAATTTCATGAGGTCTGTACGGTGACATGCACAGCCTATCCAACACGGTCAGCAAACTCCACCGGGGAATAATAGCACTAGCAACTCATCTAACTTTACAAGCACCTTATAGAAAATCCTTGACCAGCGGGTGGCTCCTGGCTGAGAACCTGCCAAAGCCCTCATGTCCCGCAGTGATTGCTGGAGCGAACACCCCGGGACCTGATCTGCCCCCGCGTGTGTCAGGGCCCATGGCACGTCTGGGAGTGGCCAGGGATCTCCTCCTGACAATTTGACCTAGTCCGGAAAGTAGACTCCCTGAATATAAAATATTTTGGCTATGGAGCACGAAGTACACTTGCACAAAGACAACATTTTTAATTGCCTGTTCAAGGACTAGGTTAAAAAAATAGAAACAGATAACCCCTGCACCACTACTATTTCAATGGCTTTATTTTTAACCAGCAAACATATGCGTCCAGCAAGGTGAAAGACTTAACTCTCCGAATAGATAAAATGAATGGCACAATTGCAGCGAATGTGCTGTTCTGCATCATAAAAACAAACCAAGAACACTTTTACTTGTTACCTCAGTCCTTCTTAGTCTTCAGTCCAGTACAGGTGGTTGTAACGCAGCAAGAGATCCTGTTCTAAGTGGTTACCTGTCATGCAGTGTGAAGTTAGCGTTATTAATTTCATATCACATTTCAGAACAAACTGAATAAATGTGTGTTTATTTTACATTGTATTCTAATACAAACTGCATTAAAATGCACCACCCATAGCATGTCATCAAAACAATAGATCCAGTTCAAACTCTATACTTTTACTTAATACGAAGGAATTAGTTAATGATGAGCACAAAGGCAGTTTTAGCACATTTAGATATGATTATTTGTGCTTGTGGGTAAGTTATTTTGTCATCAACCACCAACTTCAGTTGGCGTGGTCGTCAGTTTAAGAATGAATCTCTGGTAACACCAGCTTACAATGCATCAGCTTGTGTGCAAGTGCACATAAAAACATAGTAAAAGTCATAGCAATTCTGCATCGAAAACACTAAAGTGACACATTAGGCAGGCAGCTAGGTAATCACAACCAAAACAAGGTACCTGCAGTCACTTTCAAAAAGTCACTTACTTGAATGGACAGGTTGAATGTGAAGCCTTTCTAACTGGAGAGCAGCTCGGTTCCTGGGAAACAGAGTTTGCTTTGCGCTGTCACCTTTTTCCCATCCCTTTCCTCTTTCAGTTCAACCTGGTGCTTGAATTTCCAAGCCAGAAATACATTTCTACCTGTTTCTACACCACTGGCTCTGTTGTACCTGCTCCAAGCTCATTGTGCCAGACACAATGTAAATAGGACATTAACATGAGTCAGCGTGGGCTGTTTTAACTGCTGTGACAGAGACTGCTACAGCTGTCATATGAAACGTCAAAGTACTACAGAGTAATTTCATGTTCAACTATTTTTTTTATTTATTTATTTTTTTTTATTGTTTTTTTTGGCAGAACACAAAACAGCAAAACATGATATCAAGGCCATGAGGTGAATTCTGCCAAATAACAGAGTAGAAAGAAAAAGAAGAAAAAAAAAACTAACAAAAACAAACCACCAACCCTCTCTCCCACCCTCTTATGGTACATTAAAAATTATGAGCATTGAGACAACCAACGCGCATGGTGTTTAAGCAGAAAAAAGTAATATTAATGATCATGCAAATATACAGAACAGTAGAAAATAAATTAATAAATAAATGACAAATAATTTGACCTCAGTGTACAAAATTATGGAAACCCACCTAATTGTCAACAGCTTCTGGTTCAAATGTAAATTCTATTTTATTGATTAAAACAAAAAAAGGTTTCCAAACTTTATTGAACTTCTCCAATTGTCCACGTATAGCCAGCCTAACTTTCTCTAGCTTCAAAAAATATAGAACATCTTTTAGCCACTGTGTGTGTGTAGGAGGTAGATTAGATTTCCGTCTTAACAATATTAATCTTCGAGCAAGAAGAGTGGTAAAAGCTATGGCATCTTTTTGTACGGAGGAGAGGCTGAGTGAAGGTTGTGTGACCCCAAAGATGGCTGTCAGTGGGTTTGGTGGAACTATGATACCTGTCAAATTAGATAGAAAAGAGAAAATCTCTCGCCAATATTTGGATAAATGTGGGCATTCCCAAAACATGTGGATGTAATTTGCTGGTGTTTGATGACAACGATCACAAGAAGGAGACACATTCTTAAATATTCTTGCCAGTCGCTCTTTTGTGAAATGAACTCGATGAAGAATTTTGCATTGAAGAAAACAATGTCTCGCACAAATAGAGGACTTGTGCACTCTCCGTAATATTTCACTCCAAGTGTCTTCAGACACTTCCATTCCTAAACTAGCTTCCCAAGTTGTTTTATAAATGCCCAATGAGCTGGATCTAAGTGCCTGTATATTAAAATAGATAGACGATATAGCACCTTTAAAGGATGAAAGAGCACTCAAAAATATGTGAATTTCAGAGTCAGTGGGTAAAGCCGGAAAGCAAGCACATGTTTTGGAGACAAAACTTCGTACTTGTAATTATCGAAAAAAATCCCTCTGAGGCACAGAGAATATATTGACTAATTGTTGAAAGGTGGCAAATGTCCCATCTATGAACAAGTCTTTGATACATTTCACTCCCAGTTCGGCCCATTTTGAAAAGGCATTATCCATTAATGAAGGAGGAAATAAATGATTGTTATTGAGTGGGCATTTAGTGGACACTGATTGAAAGCCAAAGTAGCGACGAAACTGCACCCATATTTTCATTGATGACCTGACAATGACATTACTCGTATACCTGGAAATAGATGAAGAAATATGGGAGTGCAACAAGGATTGTAGTGAGGCTGGGTGTACGGAGTGTGCTTCTATAGTAAGCCACATCGGTGGATCTTCAAGAGAGTTGTACTGAATCCAAAGATTTAAATTCCTTAGGTTAACCGCCCAGTAGTAGAATTGCATATTTGGAAGCGCCATGCTTCCCAACTCTCGAGCTCTTTGAAGAGACTGCAGCTTTAATCTCGGTGGCTTTTTGTCCCAAATGAATTCTAAAATAATGCTGTCTAGTTTTCGAAAAAAGGAACGGGGAATAAATATTGGTATGCATTGGAACAAATACATAAAACGAGGCAAGATGTTCATTTTTATTGTATTGATTTTGGCCGCAACCGATAATTGCAAAAGAGACCATCGATCAAAATCATGTCTAGTTTGAGCCAGTAGTGCACTGAAATTTCTTTTAAATAATTTATTATATGCATCTGTGATATGAATACCTAGATAACAAAAGCCTGTCTTGGCAAGTTTAAATGGTAAATTTGGCGAGGAATCATCTTCTGATAATCCATTGACAAAAAATAACTCACTTTTCCCAAAATTCACCTTATATCCTGAGATTTTACCAAAGGAATCAAGAATTGTAAGAGCCACTGGAATAGACTGAGCTATATTAGACGTAAATAACAGCAGGTCATCGGCATATAGAGAGATCTTAGCTTCTACTCCATTTCTGGTAATTCCTGTAAATTCTGGGTGACAACGGATTGCAATGGACAAAGGCTCTATGGCAATGGCAAATAGAAGGGGACTGAGTGGACATCCCTGTCTTGTGGATCGTTGAAGTGGAAAAGAGGCTGAGTGCAAGCCATTAGTCCTTACAGTAGCTTGTGGTGAGGAATACAGTAATTTAACCCAATTTATAAAGTTAGAGCCAAAGTTAAATTTCTTCAAAATGAAGAATAAATAATTCCATTCCAACCCGTCGAATGCTTTTTCCGCATCTAATGAGACAAGAGCTTCCATAGAAATGTTTGAATGGCCATTATACAATACATTAAACACCCGCCTCAAATTAAAGAAAGAATATCTACCACGAATAAAACCAGTTTGGTCCATTGATATGATTGAAGGCAATACGTCTTCCAGCCGTCGTGCGAGCAGTTTTGAAAGTATTTTATAATCTGCATTAAGTAGACTTATTGGGTGGTATGATCCACAGAATAACGGATTTTTCCCTTTTTTTAATAGTAAAGATATAGTAGCCTGGGACATGGTATGTGGAAGAGAACCTTGATCAAATGATTCAGTAAAAACCTCAAACAGCAGCAAAGCTAGTTTGTCCCAAAATATTTTATAAAATTCAGATGGAAAACCATCCGGTCCTGGGCTCTTGCCAGATTGTAGGGATTTTACTGCCATTTCAAGTTCTATTATTGTAAGTGGTGATTCCAATTTTTGAAATAAGTTTGAATCTAGAGTAGGAATAATAAGTTGATCACAAAAAGCATCTAATTCAGTTATTGTAGGGTTGACCTCAGATGTGTATAGAGATTTGTAAAATTCTTTGAAACTATTATTAATTTCTGTGGTATCTGAAGTTACCCCTGATTTTGTTTGAATTTGAGGAATTAATTGTGAAGATGTTATTTGACGGAGTCTATGGGCCAATAGTTTACTCTGTTTGTCACCATGTTCATGAAACGTTGATCGAGACTGTAGCAATTGCTTTATAACGTGTCATCAGTGAGTCATACTCGGCTTGTAAGATAATTCGCTTTTTATACAAGTCAGGTGATTTTGATATTGAAAATTCTTGATCTAGCTGCATTATTTGTTGTGTTAGTTGATTCAAACTCTGTTTCCATTTCTTTTTTTTGTGTGTCTCAAAGGATATAATCTCACCACGTATATAAGCTTTCATAGTCTCCCAAAGTAAGGAAGGAGAAATACCACGGGTCCTGTTAAGTTGTAGAAAGAGATCTATGCGATTTGATATCAATTCAACAAATTCTTTTTCTAGAAGCAGAAGAGGATTTAAACGCCAAGGGGTGCGTACTCTCAGCAATTTTTTAACATATGTATTCATGGATAAACATGCATGATCTGATAAAACTATTGGTTCATATTTGCATTCTGATATTAAATTTAAGAGACGCTTATGGACTAAGAAAAAATCTATTCGGGTATATGTATGATGGACAGGTGAAAAAAAAGAAAACTGTCTTTTTAAAGGATTCAAAGTACGCCAAGGATCTATCATTCCAAATTCTTCCATGAAACTTCAAATTATTTTGGCTGATTTAGAGATTGAAGTTGGAGTACTGGATGATCTATCCAGACTAGGATCAGCCGTATATCTGGATGTCTACGCTTCACAGGACTGAAAGCCGCATGCTGCTTGGCCACCGCCGACGTAAAGTCCGGGAAAATATGGATCCTCTTCTCTCTGTACATCAAAGGTGAAGCTTTACTTGCACTTTGTAGAATCAGATTCCTGTCTTGGAATCGGTTCATCCGAACAATAAGCGGGCGAGGAGGTTCGTCATGTTTCGGCTTGGCACGCAACGTGCGGTCAGCCCGGTCTAAAAGCGGCTCCGTCTCCAGCCCAAGCAACTCCTGTAGTAGACTGGCGATGAAATCAGTCGGGCGAGGTCCTTCTGTCCCTTCAGGCAATCCAATGAGTCTGATATTGCTCCACCTGGAGCGCGCCTCCAAGTCCTCACATGTCTTTCTCAGTGATTCGACGTTGTCTGTCAATGAAGTCACCTTAGCCTGTAGCTCCGCCAGCTTGTTATCATGCTCATTAGCACACCTCTCCAGTTCGTCGACAGTGCTCTTTTGTGTCATGAGCTTCTCCTCAAAAGATTTCACAGCTGACTTGACTTCTCTTTTAACAGTCTCCGCAATGATGGTTTCAAATTTCGAAATAATTTCAGACCACATATCTTCCAAATCCCACCAATGAAATCTGTAACTAACAGAATACAATCACTCAGAATTTGTATTCAAAATACGTTGGTACATGTATTCCATTTCTCCCCTACACTGGCTCAGTCAACCAGCAGACACGGTTGTCGGTTGAACATCAACTCGTATGGTGAGTAACCAGTGACCAGTGTTTCTTGTGCAGTTGTGTGCATCTGTTAGTGGTTTGACAGGATTGCCGTGTGAATCGTGCTGTCCTGTTTCTGTTGAAAGGAAATCCATATCAACAAGTTCAAGCAGTCTGGAGGGTTTGATATTGACAAGGGGTGCAGCTCACAGGTTGTGCTTCTTATTTAATGCATCTCTCATATTTCATATTTCAGTACATATATTTCAATATTTTCTTCCTCAAGATGTGACCCACATTGGAAGATGGGTGACAGAGTGGTGACACAAAAGTTGAAAAAATTAAACATTCTTGTCCATTACATACTGAGGTCATTGGACAAAAAAAAGTTTGGGAATTTATTTTTTAAAAAACAATGTACATAAATAACCATCATGGATAGTGCTGGTTGGATAAGTGACATTTTCAAGCTTTCAAAGAAAACAGATCCATGAAGATTGTTTAAAAACTTCCCTATGTTAACTGACTCATTAGTAGTTCTGCACAGATTCATTTCCCATTAGCCATTACACAATTCCACTAAAAGAAAAGAAGTATATCAAGTAACATAATTTGACACTGACGCCTGCTCAATAACTCAGATGTCACTTTTGCTTCAAGTAAAATGAGCAGAAACATTGAGAAGGAACGTTAAATTCCCAACACAAAAATGCCATGTGTCTACTGCAAGCAAGCCTACCACCAACGAATGAGAAAACACTGTACTTACTACGTGTGGCAGAAATATGGTGTCCTATTTGACACACAGATGTGTACACACATACATACACATTGACACACGGGCATGCACACACCCACACAAAGCTACCGTACATGTTGCCAAGAAAAGGATAGGCTGACTAGGAGAACAACGATTAAAAAGCGAATGTAATCAACTTGAAAGTGAACAGATAGTCCCCGTGTCTTGGGCACTGGTGGAAACGGCATCGAGAGTGGGATGATTCATGGTGTCTTCTGTTCATTCAAAGCACAATTCACTTCAAAGCAGATGCATTTTCAATAGGAAAACTATTCTGTCTTTGTGACATTGTTCTGTGTACAAATAAAAAAAAAAAAGTTTGTGTCAGCCCCTGTTATGAGGACCCAACAACGAGTCTGATTACATTTGGAACCTCAACTGTTGTCTGGGTTCCACTCAGGCAAAGTTGGATGGTTAGCTGTATGCTGGGCACCTTCTAATAACTTCAAGCCTGAGTTGAGTTCAAGTACCAGGGTGGAGACGCAGGCTGTTTGATATATAACTCTCATTTGTTTAGCCCACAAAGGATAAGCACATTTGCAGATGCCTGGGCAAAGGACAGAGAAAAAATAGACAGAAATAATTGGATAGAAAAGAGAAACAGAGCCAGGGAAAAGGCAGATACACATACATTTCAAAACCCAAATCATACATCCCAGCTCCAGTGTGTCAGGGTGTTAAAGGTGGCACTGGAAGTCATCTGTGTTTAAAGTAGGTAAGAATGCTTTCCTGACAGTCAAAGTCTAAGGGATTCCTCTATGTTATCTCTTCCCAATCTCACTCTGCCGAAGAAATTGTATATTGTTCACATTATCTGCAAACTCAGGATACTGCTCAACAGACAAGACATAGTAGCCATCGTACCCCAAAACTTTTCCACTGCTAAGCAGCTGCCTCTTTTCTCCCTCTGTCCACAGGCGAACGCCCTCCTCTCCATCCCTTACTCTTTGCAGCTCACGACCCCATGCATGGGATAGAACCCTTTGCCTTGCATGCTCCAGTATCCGTGCTTTCTCCTCATCTAGTGTAGTTCCATATCGGATGTGAAGCGACAGAGAACCATACTGCATTTCAACATCAGCAAAACGCCGGGTTCTGCCATTCATCACTGTTGTGGACTGAGACACTGTTATGTTGATGCCATTTTCCAGTGAGCGCCTACCAGAGGTGAGGTGCAGCGTGCTTAGATCACTGTCAGGCAGACTTGTCTTGATGAAGTAGTGGGTGTCCCTGCCCTCGACAGTGAAATGTAGATCTTCCAGGTAAAAAGCGTTGTTCAAGACAGAAGCTACTTTGATGCAGTCCTCATTAGCCACATTCAAGGAATTGGTCACAACTCGGCCCTGGATGACAGCTAGCATTACCCCCTTGCCAATGAGAGACTTGACAACGGCGAACCACAGCCAAGGTTTGTCATCATCCGAAGGATGGCAACCTGAGTGAAGCGGTGCGATTCGTTCGAATGACAGAAAAGCACGAGATTGACTGGTCACTTCCTGCTGGACGCCCGAGATAGACTGTGAGGGGGAAAAAAGTGGTCAAATGGCATCAAGGAAAAATCACAAAGGTTTGATAATTAGTTCTAAAGATTACACTCACTGGAAGATCATCCCAAAGCTGGCTCTTTCTCATCTCTAGCGGAGGTCTACTTGGATCATATTGAGGAACTGGGAATCCTGGGATAGCGTTGTGGAGATGGAATCCAAATGTTACCAACCAGATGTTAATATCTGTGGAAGAAGTAGGAAGATATTAACACCTTTGACTGTGAAAATGCTTTCATGAAAATATTGTACCGTTAATAATTCAAGCTATCGTTACCTGTTAGATACTCTTTGACCTGATGTACTTTGCTGATTGGATTGTTCCCTCGAAACATGTACAGGTTAAATGGATGCGGATCTTTTCCCACCCGTGTCCATGTGCTGATGTCTGGAGTTGTCCATCTTGCAATACACATTGATTTTGTTTTAGACACAAAACATCAATTGCAAATACGAATTATGCAATCAAATAAAATTCCTGCCCACCTGCCAGCAGGTATATCATAGTCTCTGTCGCCAAAATGTAGCAGTCTTGACAGTGGATCATATAACCCACCGTGGAAACCAATCACCAGCACAAAGTCTGGATTGGAATCAAAATACACCTCACCGTACGATGTGTATTGCACCTACACACACAAACACAATGTTTTTTTTAGTATTGCTACATTGAGGCAAGAGCAAACCCAATCTTGCTTCCACAGTGGCAATAAGGATTATTTTAAGTGGCATTTTTGTTCTATGCTGATGCCGAAATCAGCCTTCAGCATTTTATGTTGACGCCCAGCCGTTTAAATGGAATAAACATTTTCCTGTGAGACATTCCAAAAGGGGAATTTGGGATTTGGACATGATCAGGGGGTGATGATTTTAAGTTCTTTACACAACAACAAGTTGGATGCCACTTGGTCTATATAGTCCCTTTTATGTCTCCCCTCCCCTACTGATGGTAGATTAGAAGTCACAGAGACTGAAATGCATGGCTGTTTGAGGAGCCTTTTACATACTAATACACCTCATGCTGTATAGAGAGAAAGGAGCACCATCCCATGGCAAACCTAATCTTCGTCTATCAATGCTTTCCTCATCCTCTCACCCTTAACTTCCAAATTTCCACCATCCAAAACAAATGGCCAACATTAACTCTGAACCAAAGATATACCCAATTATAATAATTACCGTTACATTTGACCCTCTAAAACCGCAAAATTTCATTGCCTTGTCAAGACTTGGAAATCACCATTATGGCAAAACATGACCACAACAACACTCATTTATTTCTACACAGCAAATGCCAAAGTGCTAAAATCTCAGAGTTTTGATGGCCAGAGTCGAATTTATCCTCTTTGGTGTTAAAGCGGCCCTAATTACAGCAGTCGGGGTTCACCAGGGGCTGCGTGGGTGTTATCTTATGTCTTATTATCTTATGTTGGTATAGAGTTATTGAAGTGTGTATTGAGGGATGACGAACTCCCCCAGAGTACATCTGCTGGTTGAGACTACCGTCCGCATCTAAGCTTAAGTTTTGTTTTCGTAATTGGGCCATTGCTCCTTTCCATCGGTTGATTCAAGTCTTGTGACGCCATCCTTCGGTGTGATGGCAGAGAGTGGCGTTTGACGAGAGGAAAAACAAGACGACGAGACACCGATGGATAATTGTAAGTGAGAACGCTGAAGATTCCTTGTTTTTTTCAGAAGACAAACGCGACTGTTGACTTCAACTTTCTGTAGCTAATTTGCTGTAACAATAGTGACATCAAACTTTAGCATATTGGCTAACTTTGGCTGTTGGTACTGATATTTCCCGCTACGTTTATCCCGAGCATTAAGTTCTGCATGTTGATATGACTGGTTTATATATATTAGCATGTGTGGCTTATATCAGGTGCAATCCCAGTATTCAGTATTCAGTATTATTGTATTTTACACGGACATGCAGTGTTTCTTTTGACATTCGCATGACCCAGTGCGGCTAATTATTAAGTTTGCAAGTTAATACGCAGTTAGACAATGGCGAAAACATTTGCCATGATCTCAAATGTCACCAGTTTGCATGACATTTCAAGCAAGACTAAACTAATATTGCTTTGTGCAGTGAAAGACGTGCAACAATGCTTTTCAAAGTGCAGTACAATGGAAAGAAGTGGTACATTAAGGACAGATTAAGTCTCAGACAGGATCATCTGAATGTAAATATCTTCCATATCTCCAGGATTTACACCGGTAAAACCCCACAAATACCAGAAAAAGTTTTTATTAATGTAATGAGGAGACATTTTATAACAACTTCTTAGAAGTCAGACTTCAGCTGAAGTTCCATGTTTAATTCTTCAGAATGAATAGTGTGGAATTTTTTTTGGTGATGCAGGAGTTTCTTTTCTGTGTGACCCCATGTTGAGGCTTCTGATGTATTGTGTCCTAATGATTTTGTTCGTATCTTACAGTCAGTTGGGACAACAAGAAAAAACATCCAGGAATACTACATTGGATGGAGAAATCCTTGCCAGGTCGCCCCGAGGTACATTATGTGTTTGGCATCTCCTATGACCAGGCCTTAAACAGCATGTACACATTTGTGCAGACCACCATCTACATCATGAAGTTATGGACCTTAGGGCTAAGATCCTCAACTGATGCTTTGATATAAACATTGAAAGATGCTTTGTTTCAGTGTACACTTTTTTTTATTTTGCGCTGATTTAGAAACTAATTTTATGTTAGGTCAAGTTGCAATCGTTTTCATCATTGGCATGAGTGAAACTATTTAAAAATGAAAATATAGTGATTTCAAGAAGCCATTGTGTTGAGTGGTCATTCCTTAAGTTATGGTAATTCACAGTGTTGGGTGTCCACCTGTTACAGATGACATTCTTATTCTCCAAGTGTATAATAACCAGCTCTCCAAAGAGCTACATAGCAATGATTTGGAATATATTTTTTATAGTGGTGGGATTAATTAATTACTCGTAATTCACGCGTTAAAATATTTTCATCACATTTAATCGTTTTAATTTAATTTAATTTAATTTAACAGTTTTCTCTCCAGACAACACAGAGCCTTTGTAAGTTCAAGGGTTCCTGGTAATCATAATTAATGAGTTAAAATATTTTAATCGCATTTAAGCATCTCTTTGCTTATGTTGAGGGATGTTTTTCGCTACACAATGGTCAGGGTTTCCACTACTCTGAATGTATTTGAAATTCTTATAAAATTTAAATTCTTATATACATATATATACAAATATATTCAAGACATTTAAAGAGTTTTAGTTTGAATAAGGTTATATAAAAACTTGAATATAGCCACGACCCACTCACACACCTGTTTAAGCAGCAATCCATTGTTGTTAAAGACTGCCAGGGGGGTTCCAGTGTTGTCACACGCAATATAAAACTCATTTCCGCTGCTGATCTCCATGGCAAACACGTGACCCTAAGCATGACAAACATAAAGTCATCACCTCTTAAAATATAAAGAATTCAAAATGAACTCAATGTGACCATGGTAAAAGACAACAGTTCAATAACAATAAGTGTGTGACATATTTCATGTACATAGAAATATTGACTGAGTTGCATGCCATGTATCGACCAAGAAGTGTTATATAGTGACAACACAAATGACAAAACCTGTCACTTAACACATTTCCTACATACCCAAGGATTGAAATAAACATTAAACATTCAAGACTGAAAACAGATGCTTCTTTGTGTGTATCATGACATTTACCTGCAAGTCATAGTAGAGAGTGGTTATTTCGGTGCTGGAGTGATTGTAGATGTGAGTGATCCTGGTGGGGTAGTTGAGGTCAGCGTAGAAGAACTGCAGGTGCTGACCTAAGCTGTTTCGAGATGCAACTCGCCTGCTTAAACCGTCATACCGGTATTGAATGGTCCAACTGGCAGCTTTACTGTAGACTCTAACCAAGAGACCTGAAGCAATAGAAAAATCTCTATGGATTTCCCTCCTCACTTTCTGATCCATCCTCTTGTAAAGAAACACAGTCAAGATTCCAATGAATAACTACAGACCAATCTTTAAACGTATTAGTTCTTAGCTAAGGTCTTATACAAAAAAAAAATACTGTCTTCTCAAATTGTAGAATTCATAAATCAGTTTCAGTAAAGGACATCAGGCGGAAACAATCTCAGAACCAGTGACCTTCACTTAATAGCAAAATTTTAAAACTGAATTCTAATTCTGTTAGATGAGAGTGCAGTGCTTAACAATGTTGACCATGGAATTTTAATGGCCTGCCTTCACTCCAGAGTGGGAATCGAAGACACTGCTCTTAGTTGTTTCCTAGTCTAAAATCAAACCTGTGCTCTCACATGCCGAGTTAGAAAAAAAAAAAAAAAAAAAAAAAAGAAAAAAAATTTTTTTTAAAATATATATATATATAAATATATATATATATATATATATATATATATATATATATATATATATATATATATATATATATATATATATATTCTCACCTAGCAGCAAGGGAACAGACTCAAACAGACAGCAGCACACCACCCAAGTGTATAGCTTCTCTGCACTGGCTCCCTATCCACTTAGAATTGGCTTTAAGATGTTATTGATTACTTTTAAAGCTCACCTTATCCTGGCCTTCGACCACATTCTAGGACTGCTCACCCCATACGAGCCAACAAGGACCCTCAAAAACTCAGGTGAGTGACTATTTTTTCCTAAATCTAGACTTAAATCTAGAGGTGACAGAGCCTTTTCTGTCAGAGCTACTCAACCCTGGAACAGTCTCCCAGAGGAGATCTGACAATTCTCTGCTGAAAATTCACTTCTATCGGCTTGCCTTTCCTCCAAACATTTTGTTTGTTCCAACATTCTTGATAGTGTATGCTATGTTTGGTTGTTGTAGAAGAAGAAGTTAAATTTACATACAAAAATATCAATGTTGATCAATATCAAGAAAACTATGACTGAATGTGATCAATCATGATTACCATTTTTACTCCATTAACAGCACTGTTCAAGATTTATTCATATTCTTCTGGTAATTCTCTTCACCAGATTGCTGTAGCCTGTTGCAAGAGAGGCTGGGGACGGGAAACAGCCTGGACAGGTCGCCAGACAGTCAGGACAAGCATCTTCTCACATGCACCTATGGATAATTTACACTCACCATTTCTGTTAACAAGCACACTGTTTGTTAACAGAATGTTTTAGTATGTATAATATGCATTATATGCAAAATCAACACAAAGCTCAGATGGGTGATTTTTGTACCAGCAGCAACATAAGGAAAAACAAAATCCCATAACATGAGGGTCTTTGGCAACACTCCAAAACCTAATTTTATGTCAATTTTTATAAACCCTACCCCAAAACACCAAATACAGATGAAGAGAATAGATCTAGATTAGATGTCTTTTGTATTCTGAGACCAGCCTCGAGGAACACTAAATGGTTACCTTTGGAATTATACTCAAATATTTCAGCCCCTCTTTGTCTGAGAAAGCCATCCTCATCCAGTTTGTACTGAACATCTCCCAGGCGGGTTATTCTGTCTCTTAGGTCGTAGCGGAGAGGGGTGAGACGACCACTGATCCCTGGGTTGAAGAGGTGTAGGTTTCCATTTAGATCATAGTTATACCTGTAAAATAAAATAAAATAAAATAAAATAAAATAAAATAAAATAAAATAAAATAAAATAAAAAAGTGTATATGTATAACAAGCCAAGTATGAACTTCTGCATCACTTTACCTCCACATCATCTTTTCATTTAGGGAGACCGTCTGGAGCTGTCCATCAACATCATATTCATAACCATATTTGGTGGTATTGGCAAAGGGTCCAATCTTGATTTCCCGCTTGGTGACACGGCCCATGTTATCATACTGAATGGTGATCCAGTACATTAGAGATCTAAAGATTTCATACTGAATCTCCTTGATGCGACCATGCTGGTCAAAGTGTTTGGTGTATGTCATCGCTGCTGTAGAGATGATCTGTAAAAAAGAAACACAGTGATCACTTGGAAAAAAGGCACTGTAAGGTGCCTTTGACTTGTGGCAAAGACTTGGGCTCTCAGTTATTGGAAGATTAATTCTGTTTTTAACACAGTTTTATTAAGGCTTGCACACACATATATGCAGGGGTTTGTATCTTTCGTGAGGTTAAGCTATGAGAGAGCAACAAAAAGTTTGAATATAGCATTCAGGCCTGGTATAGATTCTAACCTATATGTTATGTTGATGTGAAATAACTGCAGTTAGCGCTTACCATGTTAATAGACGGTTGAATACAATGCAACATATAGAAAAGACCTGTCACACATTTGTTTACAATGGTGAGATATGAATGGGTCCACACACATGCTTGATAAATGGATTTATCAAGCACGAGCTACTTATAAAAAATTGCGAATCCTATCTGCAAAACTGACACTGGTGTATAAAAAAGGGCTTCTCTGGGATCAAAACAATGTAAAAGCCCCAGAAATGAGCATTAATAATAGTAGCATTTGTAATAATTAAGACTGTATCCAATTGTGCTCCACACACAACGCTTAAGAGACATGAACCATTGATGAATTCACATTCCAGGAGGTAACCAAAACAGAGCAACATTAATGTGGATGAATCAGAGACCAGTTTTTGATACTCGTACCTGATTGATGTCGTAATAGATGACTCCAAATTTCCCAAACTGCTCTACCTTGCCCGATATATCATCAAATTGGTAGAGATCAATAGGGAGCGGCGTCTCATTTATCACTGCCTGCATGCTTGTAACTCTGAAGTTGTTGTCATAAGTGTAGTCAAAGCGGGCATTCACCATCCCATCCTCACTGAAGCGAAATATCTGCCGATCCACCAGGGGGCCTATGTGCCGATAGCGAATTGAGCAAATGAAGCCTTCGCTCTGCAAGTTGACGGTCTTCAGAACGCCAGCAGATTCATCATACGTGAAACTAACACGGGTTGAGTCATAAAGGATTTCTGCAAGCTTGTTCTGATGAAAGAAAACACACAATTTGACATTTATGGGGATATGACAGTACATAACAGTACAAAATCACATTTATATAAAGGTCGACTATCCAATGTCTTTCCAAAGATGTGTTTATACGAGGTATCTTTTTGCTTTCATAATGAACTTTGTGGCTTAAAAAAAAACTACCTGTTTGCGGTATTTGTACAAGATGCAACGGCCAGTTCCTAGATGTACAACCCTGAGGAGCTAGAAAAAGAATACATCATGTTATAAACAAAAGTCAAGTAATCAAGCAATCTGACTTGACTTCCTGTCGCGGAGCAAGGAACACACCTGTCCATCTTCAGAAAAATCAACCGTCACTGATGCGTTGCTCTCTGGTGGAGTGTAGATGTTCCGGTAATATCCAATGGAACGTATTGTCTGCATGACATGTCGAGCCACATTGGGCATTGTGACAGCAGCGAGGCGATGCCCTGAGCCGTAATTAAATATGTATTGGTTCTGGCTTTGCAGTAGCAACACTGTTGACTGTGAACACAGAGGAGAAACTTGTGGCTACAAGATGGCATTGATGGATTTTTTTCAGTTTCAGTTTAAATCAATGCAGGTTTGCCAAAAAATGTAAACCCAACATATCATATGATAAAAGGGGAAATACCACGAACCCACCTTTGCTACATCATTTTAATGATTTTGTTTCTTATTGTCGTTAAACAGATTCCTTACATTCTTCATCCATCATGCTCCCTGTTTCTCATCCAAACATGCCGAAAGCACCTGAGTCTGGCCTCCATTCTTTGACACCAAATATCTCCACATGAGCTGACCCACTGGTTTCTAATCTTGTGCATCCGAGTCACTCCCAATGAAAAATTGAGCGTCTTCCACTCTGCCTCTTCCAACTCTTTTTGTCAGTCTACTGTCTCTAAACCAGTGATTCCAAGCTAAAAAATATAGTACTATCATTCAACTGACAAATGAATAGAAAAACAGCCAATATTTGTTGTATATTGAATTTGCTTCAATTCAATATTGAACTGAATTTGCTTCTTCCCGAACATTTAGTGTATTCCATTGTCTAGGTCAGATGTGGGCAATTAAATTTCCTAATGGGCCAGGTTATATATTGCGACCATGAGGAGGGGGCATCAAACCCAAAGAAAGGACGGTGAGTGAAAATCAGAAATTTGGGTTTGCTGTGTTATATTTGATTTAAACCACATTCCATTTAAAGATTCTCCACGTGTCTCATACATTTCAAAATCTACTTTGAATTCAGATGTATTTTAAGAAATGCTCCGCAATTAAAAATAATCAAACGAGAAGTTATGTTTCCCTTGCATCATAATGAACAAAAAACAATGTACAAGACAAAAATGTCACAGACAACAACGTCAATTTTATAGTTTTAATCTGACTCCAGGAGGGCCACATAAATACAGTCCAAGGTTGTCAATGGAATGGTGGCATGATATAATGTCTGAATACGCTAGATGCCACTTGACTCACTATAAACAAGAGTGCACTCGTCCCACCAGATTTTAAGCAAAATCATATCTTCTTCTAGCAAACTTTATGACATCAACAAAGTGTGTGTGCATTTACAATGAATACTTTTCAGAACATATTGAGTCTTGTACATAAAGCAACATACTGCTGTGGACAATAGGGATCAATATAATTTAAAATGACACTTCATCAGATAGGTCTCTTCAAATTTGGTGATGAGATGCATCAAACATGACATTTATATAGATTCCAATGGTCTTCAACAGCACTGCATTAACATGCACCACTACAAGTGATTCTGACTAGCTGTCAAAGAAAAGGATCTTCTGACCATGTCATGGCCCTATTCCAATGATTCCCATAGGCAGAGAGTTTAAACAGCAAACAAGTGTTGGATGCTGCCGTTTATATATGTGTATATATATGTTGTTGAGGCACATACTGTCGAGCCACATCATGTTGTTGTGCACTGTGTACTCAAATTTAACAAGAAACATTTAATCTTTTTTTCCCATTTTTGAGGAGTCTGAGATTTCCGTCCAGATAAATGCTCTTTACTGTTAATACACATAAATGGATCTCACTCTATACCTTATCCTGGTGAGTATAGCTCCACATCATTCCATCGGCAAACACTCTGGAGATAATCCTTCCCTGACTGTCGTACTCCCATTTTTCCGTTGTTGGACCCCTCTGCAGGCTTGTCACCTGACCCATGCTTGGGACACAAACAAACACAAACACAAGATGAACCCAAATTCTAATGTAATCAAAAATATGCTACAAAAACTTTGTTTCCAGCTCACCTGGAGTATGTCAGGTTTATAGAAAGTAGTTTACTGCTGGGTACCCAGAGGATCGGGTGGCCCTGCGTGTCATATATGATCTTGAGCAGAAACTTCCGGTGATCATCATAAATTTTCTCTGTCCTAAGGGTCCGATCATAATCCACTGACAAAATGTTTCTGCCGTTCACCTGAAAATGAGAAACCAAAGTCATTAACAAAGCAAATGGATCTAATTTCTGTTGCAAAGCATTACTTGATATATGCATCAAAAACAGCCCAATGTGTTTTAGAATTATCATCAGAATTTTCCTCAGATAAAGGTCTGTTATCTTTAAAATGTACAGTACATAACTGGACAAAACTGCAACCCTAAAGAAAAAGAAATGTGTTTCATTATAATTCACATATCAGGCCTTCGACAAATGATAGTTCAGCTTCAAATATTCAAAAGTCATTTCGGTCGTCATCTTTGTGTCTTAATTCATTCATTTTTATATTCAGTTTCTTGAAGCGCTGTCAATCGATTCAATTTTATTATTTTTTGCATCTGTTGGTTTTTATTAGTTTTTAATTTTCATCAAATTCAGTTAATTTTAATTTGTTTTTAGGGTGGGTTGGCTAGTTCTAATTACTTTCAGTTTTTGAAAAAATTGGAAAGATGGCATTTATGCCCAACTACCGCCATCACATTAGTCAGCATTGTGGGTCAGGTCATAAACACAAGTGACGTTACAGGCTTGACATACCGCACCTGGCCACCACTGTCATAAAACCAGCATAGGCGAAGTAAATATCATCAAAAAAAGTGCTTGACTAGATGACAAAAACCAAGGACAATTGTGCTATAATTTTGAAGTGTTTTCACAATGCGGTTTCAGTTAGTGATCATGAAAAAAAAAAAAGGTTTTATTTTTATTACAGTGAACAAAAATGATTTGCAATTCTAGCTTGCAGGAGCATGACTTTTGGGAACCAGCATTTGTCATTAGAGCGGCAGACACAGTCAGATCTCATCATGTCCTTTATGGCATACAATAAATCTACAAGGTGGACTACAAGTAAGCCTAGAGTTGTTCTTGACTTATACGAGAACAAAAACTGACCATTCTAATTAACAAAGAAATTATTTTGGGAAACAGGGCTGCAGAGCATGTTAGCCTATCAGTAAAGCTACTCGTAAGTGAAGGTCCTCTTGGATCATTTTTGGTTCCAAGAAGTACCAAAACAAGACAAAGGGTCATTCAAAATACACATGCACATTATTGAATGTCAAAAAAATTCACCTTAGTTAAAGCGGAACTAGGTAGTTTTATCAATACATGCTTTTTGCTGCGACGCTGGTAAATGGGTGTAATTGCAAGCTGTGGTAAAGCTGGGTCTCCAGTCCCGCCCCCCTATCCCACGTTTATGTTTATGAAGAAAAGCCGTGGCAAAACGGCAAAAAATGTAATCATGACAATGACAATATACACAACACAGTCAAGCTTATACTTGCAAAGGGAACTCTGCAGCCAGCGAGGAGAGCCAGGATCCAGCAAGAGGCTGAAGCAGCAGCATGGCCGACAAACCCAGATAATAAAAGTTTCAACTGCAGTTTCAACTGACATTGGTGACAACAAACCGCTATCTGCCAGTTATGAGAAATAAATCTATAGATGCAGCCGTCATCACGGGTCTGTCTCCTTCACATGTCCGGCTGGAATGCACTACTTAAGTTTGGTGAGCAACGGACCTCACTCATAGTGATGTTTCTTTCAGGATTCTTCTGTGAGAAACATACAGAAAGCCATCATGTTCATCTCCACCTGCATGATGTGTAATGTGCCAAACAATGTTTCCAATTAAACAAAGTGGAAACATGGAAAGTGCATCTCCTTATTGGAGATGTACTGATAACAGTACATCTCCAATAGAAGATAATTTTTCTGATGGCCTGGCAGCTCAAATTTAAGCCGTGGTGGTGCACAACCATTGTTTATAGCACTGTAGAATAATGAAGATGAAGGTCAAGCTTTTTTCCTCTCCAGCATTTTTACATCATGACTCGTAAGGAGCATACAATGATCAGAGCGTGAGCATCAAAACGTCCGTTCACACTTTTATTTCAAGTTGACTGTGGAAACAGATGTCACAGTTAGAAATGATTCTTCTTCAATAAGAACAGTAGTGATGATGAAGTTTGGCGCTGGTCACGTCTCTCACTGGCAGGTCTGCAGAACAGAGGACTCAGCTGCAGCATCTATAGATAGAAGATGTAGCATGCTACAAACCCGATGGACCATAAACACGGCTAATGACGGTGAATCAACTATTTTTTCTGTCAGATAAATGCTAGTGGATGTTAGAGGCTAATGTTTGAGCTAATCCATTTTGCTGTCTATATCTACATTGTACTGTAATAAGCACAATAAAATGAGTAACGGACACTTACAGGTTTGTTAGCATCTTAAAAAGAAGTTCCCGACATTTGATAACACACCCATGACCAGCTGTAAGCACAAAGAATGACTTAAAAGTCGAATAGAAACAACAAGCCTTTCGTGGCTCTCAGTTTTTGCCATGTTGTAAATGCATCTCCTATATCGACTGTTGTCCGGGATCCTGCTCTGTCATTCCATTCTTCGGCCCTGATGTAAACAAAGGAACTCAGCTTGCTGCCGAGATCCCTCTGCTGTTCTGCCGTTAAGTGTTGTGGTGGGGGTGCGGTTGGGCTGTATTTTTGTATCTAAATGTTACACATTGTTGCTTTAAGATACAGACAAAGAAAAGACTGGAGAAAAAGTGAAAAGCTGGTTGCACACTTACAGATTTTGTTATACAAACTCCTGCTAGCTTTCCACCAATCACATTTATTCATCATTTTTTTTTATCCTGCCTATTAGACAGAAATGCGGGCATAAATAAATGTTACAGAAATTAAAGTAAACAAATACATGAATTAATAATATGGGAATGCGACACCTTGTTTGACGTGTTGCCGTGTAATTGTGTATTCCGGGTTCCATTGTATTCTTATAATTAATATGAACTCTACTTTCTGAAGCACATAATTTTTCACAATACTTTTTAAACTCAAGATTAATTTTAGAGGGGTCAAGTATTAAGTCTCCATTTTGTGATTTAAGTATATATATATATATATATATATATATATATATATTACTATTGGTGTACAACACTGCAGACTCACAGGGTCGGCATGACGCACTCATACATTTCAAGTGAGTTAATTCATAAATACACTCCGCGATGTTCTCAGCAATGGCTCAGTGTTGAGTGACTGCAGCAGATCTAATTAAAACTTTCTGGTCAGTATGTAGCTATAATGGGATCCCGGATGTTAGTATCTGCGTCAGTCCGTTGGTCTGGTGAAATTAAGCAGTTATTCCGACAGAAGGATGTGTATCATTCTTCATGTGTTCTCATCATTGTTTTAATAAAGCAACACTGTTAACAACTGTCATCACACTCTCCTTACCCTGAGCTTTCTTCCATAGACACTGACTTTGCCCCTGGCCTGTTCCTTGCGGAACCGCCACTCCACCAAGTTTTGACCATTCTCCCCAGGTAGAGACATGTTGCGTCGTGCAACTGTTGGGCTTGCTGCACCTGAATTAGGAGATGAAAACAAAACAAAACGAAGTTAAAACATAAACCATAACAAAATCACCTATTTATGCATATACAAATCAACTATTTATGCATATACAAAATGAATATGGTCCATAATGCAACTTTGAATTGCAATATTTATATGAGCAACATTAGACATATTTTACTCAAAAGCAATGTTACCTGCTAGTATATGTGGCTCCGTCTGAAAGTGTGTGTCCATCCCATTCGCATAAATAACTCGCAGTGACTGGTCTTTTCCAATCCGATAGCTATTTCGAAGCTGGTCTGTTGTAGTGACAAAGTAGAAAGCAAGACAAAATGTTTTAAATAAGTCTCTGGACAATCAGGTTCTTGTATTCCTCTGCTTCTCTCAATGGCCAGTATGATATACAGTATATTGAAATGGGCTTCCTTTAAAATGCTTTGTATTTCAGTTGGTTTGATTGGTGCCGAATAGACACCTGATGAGAGTAACCCCCTATCCATATCCTACCCCAGAGCCACGGTGTTTATTTTTATTTGGTTCTATGTCATATATGCTTCGCCCTCTAACGGCCTTCGCTATTGGTTAATCCACATAGAGGCACTGGCCTCGGCCTGGGACTTTGATTGATTGGCTCTCCGCCATGATATCTTCACCTTCTACTGTCTCTTTTTCATCCTCCTCGGGCAAAACAAGCAGCCAGCCTGGGCCTAAGCGTCAGGCCACTCCCTCTGCCCAGTTTTTCAATAAAATGTCTAAACGCTACTCCCTCACGAGTGTGTTTATACATTGTCTGACAGTTTAATTGCGGTTCCCCCCGCTAACTCCACTCCCTGTGACAGGGAACTGACGTGTGCATTTAACTCTGTGTCCCAAGGCCTGAGCGAACCCACACCCAAGGAAGCGAGGCTAAAGCCTGGCCCGCTATTCTCATCTGTGCATTGAGCTTCTCATAAAAGTACCCAGCATACACCAAGTGATCAATTTGCTTCACATACATCTTGGAACTCTGGATGTAACCCCAGACACGCTCTGTCAGGGGTCTCGGCATGTTTTCCCTTGATAAATAAAGGGAAAGGTTGGCTAACACCTGATGAAGCAACTGTGCATTGCCATCTTGCTCAAGTTCTGAGTTGGACTCCAGACACGCTCTGTTTAGGGTCACTGCGTATGCTTCCCATACGAGGCCAACTACAGGTCATCACGTTGACTGAAGGAAGTTTACAGTCAGTCACTCCCACAGGTTGGAAGCTCAACAGCCAACAGTTCTGCCGTCGTCCACCCCCATTCGACGGGATTCTCGCCTGATGAGGACACGCCTCTTGGACGAGTGTATGACGGTCCTGATGGAGCTAATCCCCATCATGTGGAATCAGGTGAGAGCCAGCGAGGTGATGACACTCTTGGGTCCCATAGCAGCGGCGCACCCAGTGGTGAAGCTGGGCTTGCATGCCATCGTCTCCACCCGGTCCGGGACAGGAACAAACGACAATGCCTGTTAACTCAAGCCCATGCAGGGGCCACTTTTGCAGCACATCAGGGAACAGAAACTCGCCAAACAGCCCGAACACAAGATGGTTTCCGCACCTGGTCAGCCAGATGGTGGGACCTCCAAGGCCAATCCCGTATGTTACCGTAGCATTGATCCAAACTGGAAGAGTGTGCCGAGCCCACCCGGTGATAGGACGCCCACTCTAGGTTTTTGCTTGGTGCTAGATGGATCAGGCCTCCTGTAAGGAGTCTAACTCCGAGGTGGAATCTGCAGGTGGTCCTAGAAGGCGTGCGTAAACTTCCGTTCGAGCCCCTGGCGGAATCTTTTCTGGACGCTTTGTCTTCAGCTTAACGGGTGAGTGATCTGACAGCATTATCAGTCAACCCTAACTGTATGTCATTTGGTGGGGGAGGGGACTCAGTAACCCTTCACCCTAACTCTGCTTTTAGACCGAAGGTGATCACCTCGGCGTACCGGTCACAAGTGATCATCTTGAGGTTGTCCCATCCTCCCCCTCATCAAAATGAGCGTGAGACGAAACTGCATCTTTTGTGTCCAGTTTGTGCCCTTGCGGATTACGTTGACAGAATTGGGGCCTTCAGACTGTCGGACTGACTGTTTGTCTGTCATGGTGGGAGTCTGAAAGGGAGATTGGTTTCTTCTGAGTGGCTGGCAAACTGGGTGTGCTCAGCCATCAAGAAGGCGTATGAGGCCACAGGAGCTAATGTCCCAGAGGGCCTCAGAGCACACCCCACAAGGTCTATCTGTGGCTGTTTGGCGGAGCTTCCATGCAGGATGTCTGCCAGGCAGCGTCCTGGTCATCTGCATCGACCTTTCCTCAAGTCTGCTTGACATGGTGGACACCTTAGTTGTCCACACTGTCCTTTCGAGAGTGTCAAACACCTCGTTCCTAAGGTATGGTCTTGTTTCTTACTTAGGCCATGCTGGGAGGGAGCTAATCCCAACGGCCTTCACCGTGGTTTTTAACCAACAGTGAAGGCTGTTGGAGGGCGAAGCACATATGACATAAAATCCTGATTACCTAATGTAACCACAGTTCTATGAATATGTGCGGAGCCCTCTAACTGGCTGCCCAGCAGGCCTGTCTTCGGTGGATGCGATGGCCATTAGAGGGCATAGAACTGCGGTTACACTAGGTAACCAGGATTTCACTGTGTTTGTTACATTTTCATTGAAACCACTACTTGACAAACCCGATCCGACTCGTTATTATAAATATAATTGTAATATAATTGTACTATATTTTTCAAGTTCATAGCATTTTTGGTAACACATACAACTATCATGCTGTCATTCAGTGATGTACTTATTTTGGAATCATAGAACGCACAAATAAGGGATCAAGTCATCATCAATAACCTTTTTCCGAACAGAAAACACTAACAAAGGGACGGTATATTTATTCTTCATTCCACTCCATTTCAATCCTGATATCACATTTAACAAGTTCTTTGTCCAAATGTGGAATTATAACAATATCACTACTATAGGACGGATGGGACGCGGAAGAGTTATGTGTAGTTTGTGATAAACAGGTTGTAAATCTCAGGGCAAGCTCCAAGGCCAGGCTTCATGTTACAGTCAATTGAGATTCACTGGATGTGGTTCACTGATGCAGTAAACCTCCAGAGCATTGAACAACACCGTGGTTGCACCTGCACTGGTGCAGTTGTGGCTGCTGGCATGTGTCATAGGAACATTCAGATGCTGCTTGGACCCCTTACCTTGTACCAGAGTGTAGAAAGCGTCGATGGATGACAGGTTGGTTGTTATATAAACATTGTCATCTCTCACTGATGTCTCAATGTCCACAGTAACAGTCCCTGAAGACATGTCACCATGTAGATTCGTTACCACACCCGTGGGGAAGGTCACATTTGTAAGACGGCCCTCGTTGTCATAACTGTGGAATAGATTTTTAGGAAGGAGGTGCAAGAATTATCACTCTTCACTTAAACATTCACTTGATGATCAATAGGTGCATTCCATATGATGTCCACACCCTGCATACTTTGAACATTACAACGTTCCAGAAGGACGTTCACTCATGAGGCTCAACCCACTAAAAGTTGCAGGTTCGGACAATGTTTCCCCCGTCAGCATATAACATTGTGCCAGCCAGTTAACTTCAGTGGACTTTTCGACTCATCCATGCAGTCATTTCTAAGCCTGCTTAAATTCTCCACCATCCTTCCTGTGTCCAAGAAACCAAGAATTACAAAAGTGAATAGGCTGGCAAAGTCTGTAAAGGAGAGTCATGGAACTCACAGCCCCTGCATCTCTTCCCCCTTCTGGAACTTGGTACCACCATGACCCCTCAAAGTGGGTGTCCCAGTGTTCCGGAACATATTTCATATTTGTCTTTGCTGAACTATAACCAATATATTAAAATGATGCTAAAATGATGACCTTATATAAAGTTATACAAAGTATTTGAAATATGTAATGTTGGAATATGTTGCAAAATACTTTTGGGTGGCTGTATTGGAAGTGTAGTGGAATACATTTTCACAGTAACCCTCCCAACATTGCTGATTCCTAGTCTGGGGATCTTTTTACTGAGAATGGCAATAAAGCTATTCTGATTCTGAAATTATTATGTCAATAAAAGTGTGTTGGGATTTTTATTTATTTATTTTTTTCAGCCATGTTACGGCAATGTACTTGTGATGACATTTTATTGGGAGGGGAAAAAAACTTAAGTACAGCTTACGTACTGAATGATAAAAAAACAGCTTTGTATCTTACTCATAGAAAGTTGTCCAGCCTATTTTGGTGCTCTTTGTGGCCAGTAAGCCAGTGTTGCCGTGGCAGGTATAGAAGACCAGCTCTTGACCATGAGCACTAAGAGACTTCAGGCAACCATTTGTTCCGACTGTCAACCAGATGACCTGTACCATAGTGAGACAGAATAAAGTGAATAAATAAAGTTGAAAACATACATATTTTCTTTTATTATTTAAAGAAAACCCACTTGATTATTTGGAGCAACTACACGCACTGGAAGCCTGTTAGTGTCTCTGCGGATACGAAGCGTGTTCCCGCTGCTGTCCGTAACTGCAGTAACATCCTTTTCATTGCTAGATGGGATGAGGCAGCAAGTGCAACAGAATCATAAGAAATAGTGTGCTGCTGTATACTGATTTGAAAATGCAAACCAACCTGTAGGTAAAATTGTATTTATAGTCACCCGTTACAAGTGACAGGGTGAACTGGTGCGTGCCATTAGAGTCAAACACATAGAGCTCTTGAGAAGATGGAGATGCAACTTCATAGGAGTCACGGAGTGAGGCCAATGAACCTGATGGAATGGGATATAAGGAACGTTACAAGTGCTGATGATGATGCTCACAATTATTCAGATACCAAAATGTGTTTTTTTTACACACATAAATATGACATTTCATGGTTCATGATTTAAAGTGTAATATATGCTGAAAAGCAGTGATCCAAATTTAAAATTCACTGATAGTGTAACAGTCAATACAGTGTGCCACAAACATAACCACTTACCCTTTGAGTGGATATTTATTTTTTTCCATTAAATATTTGATATCACTATTTTGAGAGGCTGTTACTTGAAAACGGTTAAAGGCGAAGGTATACAGTGAAACAGAACTACTGTAAGACCCAAAGTAATTTGCATATTATGACAACCCCAGGGACTGGCCATAGTCAATTACATAACTTTTCTAGCTTTATCTGATTCACTAGTGACCACCTTCCTAATCTTTCAAGCAAAAACGATAATGATGGGTGGCATCAAGCAGGAAATATTCAATGACACTGCCAATTAAGGAACAACAGTGCTAGGTGTTTTAGACAAGAGAATGTAAACCAAGCACTAGAGCCTACAGTGTTGTCCTCTGAAAGCACAAATGTATTGCGTACAAAATGGCCTGTATTTGTCTGCTGACTGTTGAGCTGTGGGAGAAAAATCAAGATAATCTGAAATAAAACTCAAAGAAAAGAGAGAAGTGGGGATCTTCTATGTATCTACACCCTCACAAATTAGCCATTTCCAGCCGGAATAGCGATGTACATATTTTTTAGATTAATTTATGTTGTCCCTATCGTTCCAAAATTCTAAGAAGGTAATTATGCAGATCTTTGGGAAATAGTACTATATATACTCATAGTGCTAGTTGGCATTTTGCGCACAGATATGTAAATGGCCAAACAGACACTAGTGGAAAATGTATTTTACTGTACCGTTATTTATACACGCAGTGCATTATGGAGCACATATATTTGCAGCACATCATTTAATGCGTAATTCATTAAATTACAGTGTTATCCATGATTATCTGTGAAGAATAATATTTCATCATAATGGAAATATCATCACAAGTCACATGACACAAGAAAACGTATATTTTTTTGATGGTGTGTAGGGTCCATAACACAGGCAAAAACAAACAAACAAAAAAAAAATCCAAAACGAAACAAACAAACACAAATTAAATCAATTCCAAAGCGCGACATCTTATAAACATCATTGGGACCCTAAAGCTCCTTTAGCATACTTAGAAGAAGCAGGCATATGTTAAGACATCACAGTATGCTGGGCACAAAATATAGAGATACACACCAGTTGGCTTGTTTTGTTGGATTGCCCGAATACGGATGTTTCCTAGGTCAGCAACGTACAAAGTCCCATCAGGGGAAACGACCAAAGAAGACGGACAGTTAAGACGGCTGTCTTTGGCATAACCATCTCCCATTTGGTAACAGTCGCAGTTAGCATCGTTCTGCGACAGAAAAAAATGAGTAAATAGGGGGTGACATGAAAGTTTCTCAGTACATATAGCAGTGGTCACCAAACTGTTCCACTAAGGCCTCCATGTCATTCTGTTTATGATATTCATTGTTTGAATAAACATGTACCTTGCAGTCACAGTCAGCTGGTGCACCAGCCAGATGAGTAATTTCACCATCCGTTGACACCTTGCAGAGAACACATTGGAAAACATTATGGAAAGCATAAAACTCTTGTTAAAACACTATCCGCTTCTGTTTGTCAATCTTTACATTGGGGTGTAAGAAAGTTCCCACCGGAAGCTGTTTAGCTCAAATGTACCTGACGAATACGGTGTGTTTTCTTCTCATTTGTTTCTGCAATGAAGAGGACTCCGCTGTAGGACAATGCAATTGCTGTAACACCCTCCAACATGGTCTGTATAGCTTGTTTTCCCAATGAGTATTCTATACCGGGTATTTGGCAGTGCATGGGACGCCCTGCCACAATACGGACCTGTATATCAACAGAGACATGCAGTTGAAAATGTTATACAATAATACATTCAGATTATTATTCGTCATATGTTCGGCAAATGCATTTTTAACTTTCCGTTTGTGTTAATTGTCTCTTACCATCCATTGTGTTCGTGGGTCTGTTTTGAAACATCAGCAAAACATATACATAGTGTTTGAGAAAAAACAAAAAAACAAAAACTTTTTACTGTGAAAGCCACAAATAAATGAATGCTCATCTCCTGTGACACATTGTAAATACCTGGCAAATTCTGTGACATTTGTATGTCCAAAAAACAACATGGCAACATTGCATACAATTCAGTCTCGATCGCTTCTTTCATTTCACAGAGATTAAAAAGGAGCCTCTGATTCCCAGTGGTTGTTTTCATTTGCTTTGTCAGAGAGTTCCACATTTTTACCTCCCACCACTACAATGTCTACAGTGTGGACATAGTATATGGTTCGAATCAAGGAGTACGTGTAGACAATACCTGCTGATTCTCAGTAATCTGAAGCACCACATTGTTGTCCAGGACGTAGATGGAGTTATCAAACGGATTGATGGCAAGATCTGTTGGCCATTCCAAACGAACCTGGACAAAGAACTGCGCTAAATAAACTAGAAGGGCATGCAAAACAGTGCATACTGCCAATTTGACACAGCTCCAACAACACACATAAACCAACTTATCAATGATCGATCGGCCACCAATAATGATCAGCCGATATCAACGTGATCATTACCAATCACAAAAAAAGACAGTGACAGCTGCCACTCAGATGAAGACCCGCTGGTTGTGATGCTTCTGCTCCTCCCAACTCGCTGCTCACTTGGCAGCAGCATGTCTGCTGTGGAGGTCTATCATGTTAAGTTTGCAGCGTGATATTCTCAGATGTTGTTTACATGGAGACGGAAACTCCATCGCCATTTTGCAGTCGGGTGCAGCGTACTTTAGTCACCTGAAGCTGAAACCTTTGAAAACGCCAGTAGAGGAAACTTTCATAAATGCAGTGCTCTGTCTGGTAGTCCAGTTAGCGCTCGTATGTAAATATTTCACGGACATAGAAAAGTCTATTGTGATTCACTAAACTGTGACGTCTCACATCCAATTAAAAGTTGATGCATTCTGCAAGGTTTTTCTATTGTTTCCTCCTTTAAGTGGTATATAAAAACACGTCAGAATTAAAATTATTTAATGGTTCATTTTTTCACATAATATACAAGGAAGGTCTCATCATTTTGACTACAAATTCATAATCAATTCATGTGACTGGTATCGTTGATCAGTGGTGATCGGCACTATGGCTGATCAGTATTGGTGATTGGCAGCAAAAATCCTGATCGGAGCATCTCCAAATACAAGTGAATGGTAAATCCTTCAAATAAAAAATCCAGATGATTACTTAAGTTTCATTTGTTTTTGAGTTATTCTGTGCAACACAATTGTGTTACAGATGTAACTAGATCATGTTTAATGATAATTATGTGCATTATTATTTGGTCATATTCAGAAAAAATCTTAAACAATAAAGCAAAAGCGAGTTAAGCTCATATGCATAAAAATGTTCATATTTGTAAAAAGGGGACTGTGGGATTTGGAAGACCAATGGTCCACACACGGACAGATTTACTAAAATTGGGCCACATGCATTGGATTTTCAAAGTCTTTATTGATTTTGTATTGTCAAAGACCCTATTTTGTCTCTGGTGTGTGCCGATAATCTCATCCTCGCACACCACACACATTAAGATTTTGCCTCACCACCGATCAAACGAAGTAGAAGCATCATAACAAGCCACTCATAACAGTGCCGGTTGTGTTTAACTGAAGACTCCCAAAAGAAAACAAAAATATAAACAAAATAACAGGAATAAATTTTTGGCCAGTGGAATAAAAGTTCCCACTTGCTTACCGGACATCTGAAGGAATGGAAATAGATATCAAAATCACTCCCTTGTTTCATTGTGGGATCACTGGCAACATTCCATTCTACATTATAGTTGAAATCGGGAGTAGGCAGCACTCACCACACACAAAAATAATGAACATGTTTAAAATTTGTGACTTGTTTTCGGAGCTAGGTATCAGGAGAAATTCGCTCTTAACTCACCAACATTGTCTAATTGGATAATATTTTAAGAGTTCAGATTATCAGGTGTCTGGCATACTTGGGGACGTCAAGTCAAAAATCACGAGAGTAAAACCACCCAATAATCATGTGGCACCCTTAATAGTTTGCACATACTTAAACAAAGAAAAATGTATGAAGCAAATAACCAAGATCTTAAAAAGGGCAGAATATAATGTGTGGCCAGCAGTACCATTTGGTACCATACTGGTACTTTTCTGCAATTTTTAGTGTGTTTACAGGCTATTTATTGTTTCCTGAAAGAAGAAAATGCAAATCCATATATTCACTACGCACTATTAGAGTTATGAAGCAATGTCGTAGAAATGGCATCTTTATTTAGCATGTTCTGAAGGTAACATTGTATATGCATAACTGTGCAGAGCTGTGGACTGTTATGACTTCACAATTTTTATGACTCAAGAACTATTCATTAATTACTTTCAGTAACAACCTTTGTGCCCGGATGATTATTCTGTTTGTGTTTCTCTGGACTGATATGCTGCAAAGCATGACAAACTCTGATTAAGATATAGTGTCTTCCACAGCTTTCACCTATTGTACACACAATCTCCAATTCCTTCTCCTTCTCATAATTTTGTGAAAAGAATATTTGAATTACCTGTGTTATGTGCATAGTTGCATCACAGGTCAAAGGTTGGGCAGATGTCAAGTCATGACTGCCCAACAAGGTAGATATTATTCCATTTTGATCCACTTTCCTGATCATGGTCCCATCCACGAAGTAGATTAATCCATTTTTGTCAACTGCAATTCCTACAGTAAAGAAATAACAACAGATGATGAAGGTTTTAATTTATTCTGCCTTGCCATAGTGCTGCATGGGTTTTGCACTGCTTCAGAATCCACTGTCATGTCAACAATACATGGATTGTTTCCCTTAAAATAAGGAGTGTACCTTTGGGTCCAAGCAGCTGTGCTTCTGTTGCTTTCTTGCCATCTCCACAATGTCCCTCATCAAACGGTGGGCACTGTTCACCTGTGCCAACCACCACTTCTACATTGCCTAACAAACAAGACAATATTGTGCAAGACAAAAAAAAGAAAATGGCACCAAGTCACAAACAGGGAATCCTTACTGATTAGGTCTTCAGCACCACTCAGTACTTTTGGTCTGTAGATTTTCCTGGAGTTGGTGTCGGATGCATAGAGCTGGCCAGAAATTGGGTCTATAGCCAAGTAATAACGATGAGCTGGATTGTTGCTTTGGTGGTAGGAGAAAAAAAAACAACAACTAAGAATCGTAGTACCTGCAACAGTAAAGAATCTTAAATAGAAGGATTCTTCCAGCTAGACAGTTCAGTGCATTCATTTTTCCACTTTCAATGGCACAATGGAAAACCATTTTAAATGAGTAATTCTAAATAATACAGATCAAGAATGCATTTGATGTTGACATGTGAAACACAGATAATAATAAGTCTTATCATGTCCTAACTGCCATGTACACCCGTGGAAATATCCATGTTAGTTGAATCCTGTTCACATTTCTTACAGAAGATGATCACAGCCAATTGAACAGAATTCGACAAACAGAATTCACATACTTTGTGAGTGAAAATGAGAGACAAGGAAACCAAATTTTAAGTACTGTATACCCATGGTTGCACATATTGCTCATGAGTCAATCATAGAGCTCTAGGCATGTGGGCACAGTTTAAGCCATGCCAATGGAGAATGGAGCAAGGGAAGTGGCAGGACAATTAACATATTTTACTTCTTCGTGTGATTTTTTTTCTAAACTCAAATAGATGTGGAAAGTCACAGCCATCAATACAGGCTACGTTCGGACTGCAGGTAGGAATTGTAGTGTACCTGTAGTGTAACGTCTATACCTCGTTCCCTATGATAAATGATTGCATTTGGTGATTGCGCCACCAAAGTCCAACCCGTTGAGCAAACTTCACAAACTTCCAATACAGGGAGGAAGAATTGTGAATAGGGAACAAAATATGAGGGATGAAGTATTGATGACATAACTACTGTATCTTCACAGTTTCAAAAACTAAAAATAGGAGGAACAGAAGCTATATTCCACAGCTAAACCTTTGCTCTGACGGAAGGAATGGTAAGAACAAGCCAATTCACCATGGAAACAATGACTCCAATACATTTCCATTCTGTTGACATTGTATGTAATAAAACAAGAATTAAAACTCTCGCGCCGTCAGTTATGTAACTGACAAGTCAAGTTTGTAACCTGAAAATCTGAAACCTGACCAGTTGGACAGTTTTTCCGATTCGTTGTGAAGCACCCTTCGTTGGAAGTTTTGGTATTTTTGTTGGACAGCTTTTTGTATCTCCCCTCTGGTGTTCCCTTTCTTCCTGTTTATTTTTATTAAACCGCCATTTCGGATCTTCATGTGGGTCCAAGCCTTGGGTGACCTTAATACATTTTTTCCAGACTTCTAACACTCAAACAGTGTAAAATGTAGAATAAAATGTCCTCAGTGGTTATGGGAGTAGAATGAAAAGATTGAATTATTCACTCTTACCTATGTCTGAAATCTTTGTTTCTTAGAATGAGCAATGGTGAAGGAAGAAGAGATAAAGAGTTAGTGAATAGTTAATGTTTATGATTATTACCTTTGTCCACAGAATAACATGAGATGGACCACGAACGAACGAACGAAGTGATTGGGTTCTTTAATAATCAGACCATTCACATTAGTCTTACCTCACCTGTAGGGTATTTATTAAGTTTATTACATGGGGTCTATGATATATTCATTAAACCGCGAGTAAATTTATGTAAACCTCTAATTCTCCAGGAAAGCACCTTATCTCATGTTCACTGCTACCTTTTCAAAATAGTTTTACTCACACACGATGTTGTCGCTGCTACTCAACTGCTAATTTCATTGTTGAAACCAAGACGACATCAGCAAGATTTTACTCTCACCTACCTCAGCTCCATGACACTCGTCACATTACCAGAAGGAAAGATCCTCCTGATGTAGTTGAAGTCTCCCACATAGATGCTTCCATCTGCTCCACAGGCCAAAGCTAACGGTGCCAGCAGCTTGTTACCCTCTGCCTGTCCATTACAGCTTGGACAAGAAATGCTGCGTCGTCGTCCATTTCCTGTCATCAAAGATTCATTTGAAAACAGGCATCAACTAAACAGTCAAACAAATTTGATGACTTTTATGTTCTCAAAATGACAATCTCTACTTCAAATTACCCATAATGCTGCTGATGACTGGGGGCTGCTGGGAAATAAAAACATTTTCACCATTTCCTTTGTACAGGATTCCTGTGTAGTGTTTCAGAGACAAAATATTACACATGGCACAATGGAGAAAAGGTTTAATGACATGAACATTAATCACAAGAAAATGCCTACCTGCTTGCAGACAAAATCCAAATTAAAATTAAAAAAAAAAAAACTAACAGACAACAACTAACTAAGAACTAACAGAAATGCTTTTTTATTGAAACTCTGAACTGCCTTGTTTGTGTTAATGCATGATCACACTATCGTAGAGGAAAAACACATTAATACGTTGGATGTAGGATGACCAGAGACCCCTGAGCTGATTCTCTGACAGCACCTGCTTCACAATGGACGGACGCTCTCGTGCTCTGCGCAGCTTCTTACGAAGCCAAGGACTGTCCTGACCATTTAGAAACTGAACTGATGTTAATTCATCTCATTGAGTTTGGCCTGTTGGCCAGACTGTCGGATCCACTTTTCGATGACCTGCTTTTTACCTGAGCTGTTCGCGCTTCTATCAGCAGTAAAAGAACACCCACGTTTATAATATTCAATGCAATGTGTGCACGTCAGGTGCATTAGACAAGAAATATCACTAATGGTTGAATCTGAATGAGAATCAGGATTAGAATCAGAGTCAGCTTTATTGCCAATGTCAGTGAGGATCCCACCAACAACGAAAGTGCTTTGGAATAACATGCAATAATAACCAAAAACATAACAACAACAATAATAACACATTATGGAGTTTCAGACATCATGAGTTGGGATGGAGGAACTGTGATTCTCCTGAAGCCCATGATCATCTCCACTGTCGTCTGGGAGTTCAGATCCAGGTTGTTGTGGCTGCACCAGGACTCTGTGAATGCCTCCTTGATGTTTGTGTAGACCAAGTCCAGCATATTCTCCCCTCTAGTAGAAATCCACATGCTGCTAAAAGTTCAGGAGCACAGTCTTCATGTTGGCCTGGTTAAAGTCTCCAGCAACAGAACCATGTGACAAGAAGTAACGTGGTCTGGACGACAATGATGCTGGTGTCCAGGTCCAGATCAGCTGGCAGACCAAACACAATCACACCAGGGTGGAATCCTGACGGCTGCAGTGTGATGGAGAGCTGGAGGCCGTGGATATAATGTCGGCTTGTTGCGGACACGTACAACAGGAGCCTGAAACAGGATTCAGACTTGAAACAGTGGTGTGATGCAACATGTTGATAAACACTTGAGGAAACTGACCAATGTTTTTTACACTCAACAACACATCCAGGGAAGCTTGAAATGTTTTATTCAGAGTGAAACCAAAGCGTTTCTTCCAACTTACGTTTCTCAGAGATGGAAAAGGAGCAGGGAGAAGAACAGTTCTCATCAGTCCTGCCCCTCAACACCACTTTTCCTGAATTTTCCAATTCATGATTTTATCATGAAAGAACAGAAAAGAAAATCCCTTCTTTACACTCTGGGATGACCAACAGCAGATCTCTCCAGAGGTCACATGCGATATCACCTCAGAGGTTTTCTTGGACCGAAGATCTGTTTCACCAACTGCTGCATCCACCTGAGAAATAACGAGAGAAACATCATAAGGAGTGAATATTTAAAAATTATGAACTGCTGCTACTCTTCATTAGAGATCACTGCATCAACTGTCCTCACCTGGTCCAACCTGTCTACACTTTCCTATTCACCTCTTTAATTCTGTCCATCAGTCTCTTAAACTTTAACTTTTCACTTCTTCTACTCCCTCACCTTCACCAGGCTTCCTGCCCCTGTCTCTCTCATGTACACACATTTATTGTTCTGCATCTACAGAGCTTCATTCCTCTCCTTTCCAGCTCATACTTCCACAGCTTCCCCTCTCACCACGCCATTCCCGGTGTAGTCTTAGGAACCACTTGAAACCTTCCCAAACTCCTTCCTGCATACCTCACCACTTTCTGTCCTCATAGTGGCCCTTGCATGCCTCTTCTCTTAGGAACTCTGGGAAGCTTCCTCTTGAACTACAAAGAGCAGTGTAACTCCTGACCTTCTCTGTACCTTGCTATAAACAGCCACAGTGTAAACACCACATGTCAATGTTCTATGTCCTGAGGTAGTCTTGGAAGACCTGTCCCTCTCCAGACAAAGTTTGCATCAGTTATAGAAAGGTGCATCAACTAGATCAGTGATTCTTAGCCATAGGGCCGGAGCACATGGTCGGACCACGAGTGCCTCCAAGAGGGCCACTTATTTTGGTTTCCACCTCTGGGCCGTGAGACGGTCAGTTTTCATACATAAGCCACGTATGGCGGCAGTATTGTGTCACTGAATTGACTTGACAGCTGCAAATCTGTGATAGTTAACAACTATGGAGAAGTTCCTAAAAAGTGATAAAGTGATGCCCCCCCAACAGTAAAAACTGTTCACCTAAGCACCTGTTGAAGCAGTTTTGAAAATTAATTAGAACATCTTATGGCGATACTTTCATTTACACTTTACTTGTATCTTCCTCAGAGTTTCAATAAATTATATTATTTTTATTTTATGCTATTTAGACATGGTTTAATCGTTTGCATCAAGTTTTATTTTTTAGTAAATTTGACATGACTTGCACCTGGTTCTGCTGCTGGTTGGACTTTTCTATGACAAACATTTGCATGTCATTTCACAAGGTTTTGGTTCGTTTATATGTGAGTAGATTAAATATGGTTGTTGATCACAAATGAAAATAAGAGTAATGAATCAGTTCTGTTACTTGAATAGGCCCCGGGCCCATTTGTTCTGGGAAAAGTGGGCGCCCTGATCAAAAAGGTTAAGAACCCCCTGAACTAGACCATGTATAAATAGTCTTTCTATCTTAGTGAAGACCGCGAATGACATAATGCTTTCCCCTTGCCCAGCCTCCAATCCTTCACTGAACCATCCAAAACAAATGGTTAACCTTAGTCTTGCTAAAATCGCTCGCTTTATGATGACCTGGTTCTTCTAAAGTTATTTCCCTTCAAAATGAAGCTTGAAGAAGCGAGGACCTGCCAATGCAAAAATAGAACCTAAAAAAACTCATAACGCTACACTGGCACACAAATACAAGGTTCTACAACGGTATTAGAGCACTGAAATCATTTATGTTAACATCGGTGCAGTACAACTTACCTGCTCAGTAGATCCGCTGCTCTCTCTGTCCCTGGGGTCCTTGAAGCGTCACGCAGTAGCATAGTAGCCGATGACAATGCCTGTTTAAAAATTAGTTGACCGTACCTTCGTGCGTGTGAATGCATGCACGGGGAATAAGTTTCATATATTTCCACGAAAATGTGGCGCATTCACTAAATTGATTCAGACAAATTTAAACCTATAAAATGCAGGTCCATATTATGAGTCTGCGCTTGTTTCTGTTTCTTGTTCTCTCGTGAATTTGTCGGGAAACAGAACGGAGAGCACTCGGGAACGGGAGAATGAATAAGAACCATAATCGAAGTAAATCTGGTGAAATTAGTGACTCGTCTGGCTGTCATGCTGTAACACGGGTCAGAGAAGCTCAAATAAATTGCAGCAGTGCAGCGTTATAGCGTATGAATGAATTTTTTTCGTGGTCCTCTACACGTAAAAAAAGCGTTTTTCACGACTCCATGCACAACTCAATAGATTAAATATTTGTGACCACATGAACAAATTGCCTTGAGACCAGGTTCGGAATACACATCGTACGGTAAACCAGAAATGCTGTTGCCTGAAATGGTCGCCCACAGTTAATGTATGCAGGGCCTCAGTTGTTTGGTGAAAAAAAAAAAAAAAATCATTTGAAACCAGTTTCCCAGCAAGCTGTTGATGCCTGCAAAGTGCACTGTCCGACAACTTCCTGCATGCACCGTCAACACCAAATGAAGGAGTTGAGTTAAACATTTTTCGGAGCACTTGCATTTGTGCAGAGCTGTAAAATTGTGTTGTTAAAAACTGTAAAAGCAAATTAAACTACATGAGAACAGTGAACCAAAATAGATGCTGCAATACTGATATGAAGGTGGACTGAAGAAAACACAGGCATGCCTTAAGTGTATACATTTTATATTCTCTACCTCAACATTGGTTCAATTGACAGTTTTTGACTGGTGCATAGCTTGTTTGAGAAAAGATAAACCACAAACTAATTTAAAATAAAATGTACTTCCATAATAAATAACGGAAACTCTGACTTTCTGCTTGGGTAGTAGGGCTGGCATCATACAACCATAGCACTTTCCTAGTTGTTGGCTTTTTCACTTCATACACTTCCTGAATGCTTTATGGTGTGATGAAGCGTTGCTGAAATGTGTCAGACATTTTAAGATTGGCTGCTGAATGATCAACTTGTGAGCAATTCTGTGTGAAGTGTGGCTTTCAACTGTTCCCTTTTTGGGATTGAATTTGTGCACATGCGGTCTAAAAAGTCAACCAATTCTTCATACTTCACCAATCACATCCTCCTTCAGACCACTGTTCACAAGATCGCTTTCGTCTTTGCTGATGAACAAAAGCAGTCACTGAAACATGCCAGATGACACATATTGTTCACCAAATACCAGAGCAACCACGAAAGCTGGTGCAAATACGACCTGGAAAATATTGTCCTGGAATCCTTTGTAAAGAATCTGACCAATGTATTTACAGTCTTCATCTTTCCTCTTTGAGGAAAGTATCAGAATTCTCTGGTTGGTTTGTTTGCTTTCAGAGCATGGGGTTGAAAACACAGAATCAAGTGGCTGACTGGTACTTGTGGAAGGTGGCATGGGTGTTTTTGAGGTATACAAATGGATAGACAGTGTCAGGGTCCAAATGCCAAGCCTGAGGTTTACCAACATAAGGGCCAACTGAGAGCTCAGATGTGATGGACGAGGGTGAGACATCATTGTCTATCTAGCAAAAGACTGTGTCATTTGCTCTGTGGTTTTCAGTTCTTTTTGTGCAAAGATAAAATCTTAGCATCCCTATTTTGAGGAGTGAATAAAGCTCTCTAACATCTTCATCCAAGACAGCTTCTTCTTGACAATCCACAATGTCAAAACTGAAGTCTTCCACTTTTCTGTTTTTCGATTGTATGACACAATATGGCAGCTTTCTTTGACTCTCTGTGAAGAGCAATACTTCTTTCCACCTCCTTTTATCTTACGCTGCTGTTTTCCTTCATGAAGTCAGCCCAACTCAACTCTCCTTGTTCGTCTCTGTGCCCAAAAAACTGTCCTCAAGACAATTTCATATTCAGTTTTTACCTTGACAAAATCCAATGTAAAAACATCGTAGTGTCCATTGTTTTGTTATGCATACTGAATGTTTTGAAAATAGACAATGAAAATAGACATGTTCACAACACCAGAAGGGGGACACTTTGCGACATTAAATGAAGCATAAATAGCCACTATAATCATATTTATAACTCTGTTTACGTGATAACATGATGTCTCTGGCACATTGGAGGTTATTTACATGTTCAACCATTGGTTATATTGGTTGTCTAATGCAGCTGCATTGAGTCATGTGCACACATTAAATTGAATGGCGTCATTAGAAGCGCAAACAGCTCAGGTAGGAAGTAGGTCATCGAAAAGTGGATCCGCTTTCAAAATACAACACCATGTGCCATCTGATTTTACACTTTTTTCAACCTGCGACAAGAGCAGGTCGCCGACTAAGCATTTAAAAGCCAGACTGTCCAACCAACAGGCGGGTGAATGGCCACCTGACTTTAAAAGATTCAGCTGCAGTTTCTGCTCTGCAGCTGACTTCAGACTATAGCTAAATTGCATGAAATTAATTAATGACATGTGTTTGATATTGTCTACTTACTTTGTCATCCTGGAGCTTCTCAATATGGTCTTCTGACAGTCTCTGGCCTATCAAGAAGCTGCACAGAGCGCCATAGTGTCCATCCATTGCAAAGCAAGTGTTGTCGGAGCATCAGTTTGGGGGTTTGTGGTCACCTCACATCCAAAGTAGGAACTGTTTTTTCTTTTTTTTTTCTCGTTGAAACTTTCTTGTACAAAAGTGTTACTTTCAAGAGCATACGAACGTGATTATTATTCCGAATGAACATTTTATTTTTGTACGAACAAGATGCATAAAAAAATAACATACCATGGCATTTCAGACCTGTAGTTTTAAGACTCAAATCAAATCAATGATGCAAACTGTATTTTCATTTTCTTCTTTATCACTGCTTATTCAATGAGAGAATTAAAATTAAGAAGAAAAACACATTTATGATTTGATTTTCAAATGTCGCAACGGCAAATAAAGCTGCATATTTTAATTCATAAATAAAACAAACAATCAATGGTTTAAACTGCATTTTCATTTTCTTTCTCATGATGGTTAATTCTGTAAAATTATTCAAATGAAAAAGAAAACTACAATTAAGATTTATTCGTCAAATGCTACAGCAGTAAATAGTTCAGTCAAAATCAATTTGAGTTCAGAAATTTGAAATCTTAGAGATTTTTTAAACTTTTGATTCTTCGCTTTTGCCAGTGAGTGAATGTGCTTTTCAATGACAGAAAACCTGGTGTGCAGGACTCCGACGATCTACCATTTTATTCATGACATATCATCCCCATATCATCATAACTAGTGAAATGGTCAGGGAATCGACTGATGGAAACTGTATGTCTTCCGCAATAAATTTGGATCATGAGTTACAGAGTAGTAGATCTTGCTCCTCGCTGGAACATCAATATGAGAGGGAACCAAAATTTTAGACCAAACATGAACGCTGCATATTATAATTGGCCATTATAATTTCTAGTTGACCAGGATGTTCTCTGCAGAGCGGTGAGCGACACCATTTGAAGTAGGCATAAATGATCGACTCCATCATACAAATGAGAGTCAGAACCTTCCGCGATGGCTGTGGCTTCTTTCCTGCGTAGATACTCGACCCAAGACTCGGCGTACTCTGGGGTAACAGTTCGCATTGGCACTAACTACAAATAGCCTTGTCAAAAGAAGCATCTGGTGAGGCTTTAACACTAAACCTGAAAGACATGCACGTTCTCTCATGTCAGAAATATTAGCAGTGTTAGATTGACTGAGGTTAATGCATTTTTAACGAGTGAATTTCGACAGCCCTAGTTGTAAATATAGTTTACAACCATGACAATACTGAGAGTTGCCAGCGATCTGGCGCATGTGCAGTGTGTTTCATTTCAGTTCCACTTCAATATTGTGGTTATTTTCAGTGATGCTGTCACATGTAATTGTAGCCTCAGTGATTCCACATTTCTACCTCTAGGTGTGACATAACAATCCTGCTCCAATGAGGTGATTTTGTTTGGGCCCTATTGCAAGCAATGCAAAGTAATGGACAGACCAAACAAATGCTTGAAGCTAATAATCTATGTTTTGAAAAATCTCAGCTCGACATACTGTACTCAAAAAGCCTGATAAAACACAACTTTTAGTTCAGTGGAGACAGAAAGTGAATTTGAGCCATAAAGTACAATTCAGAAAACATGCTTCCTGTCTCATTATATAATTCAATGGCACTGAGACAGTTTGAGTCTAGTCGTATTGTATTAAGTTGTGTGTAGCATTCTTACCTTCTTGAACATCCAGGATGTGATGTTTATCCAGTGTCCATCCTCCGATGTTGGACGCATCAAGCTCATATCCTTGTAATAGGGCAGTTCTTTTTTCCCAGAGAATCAAATCTAGACATGATTCATACTCAAACCCTACAGATACTGACAAACACACACAAGTACTCAGAATGACACAAGGAGAAGAAGCAAGGGTCCTCCAGTGACCAATGTAGCGTTCTTCTAGAATCAACAAAATATTTGAAAACAACAACACCTGTTTCCATTTTGTGTTTGAGGATATCTCAGACTACAACCTTGAGATTGGAGCATTTAATCTTGCAGTACAATTCATATTTGACCAACATTTAGAGAAATGACAGGTTGGACTGTTGCACAGACCTCATATTATGAGCCATGGACAGATTTGTCTGATATTTTGGAGGAGTCACATTTACATGTATCAAGATGTGTGTGATCACCAAGACTGCCTTTATTATCATTTCTCACTTGATCATGCAACCATATTAAAGCTGCATTTGCTTTTTCATTAATGTAAATTCTGTATTGACAGCAAACTTACCCACAGCTTCAGTAAGCCCAAACACACGTTGACCATACGCATCCGTCTTGTCCCAGATGAACGAGTAAGACAAGTGTGGTTGTGCAGGGAACCACTTTTGGAATAGCCGACCCACCACAGCTATCATTAGATGAACCTAGAAAATGGAGGAGATTTACCTCTTCTGACAAAATATGACCAAAGACCACCAGGATCAATCCCAATATTTATCAGTAGCAATGTAATGGACATGATAACGGACAAGTCGCCAACTACCAAGTGATATGCCAAAACTGTACTGAATAACGAACATAGCAACATGCAATGTTAAATATTTTATTTTTAATTGCATAAATGTGGTGATAGTTGTTTTCAACTTGGATTTCATTTTGAGTGCATGAATTACTTTAACAACAGTGTTTTAGTGCATCAAATCATCCCTGAAAAAAGTTATAATGAAGGATTCTTTGGCACGTTTTTCTGTTCTTGTACTGCATTTTCTTGCACATTGTTTTCTAAGCTCTTATGTATCGTTTTTTTTTTTTGCACTTTATAATATTTCTTTTTAATTTATTGTGATATGTTCTGTACAGAGCATGTTATGAACATAATTTCTCTTGGGTTTAATAAAGTTTTCTAATTCTGATTTTGATTCTGAAATGCATTATCTGTACATCATACATCTGTCTGTACAGCAAATAAGATGAGAATCACACGTATCACCTTCATCAGGTTAAATGGAATGGACAACCGGGTCATTGTCACTTTGAGGACAGGCCTGTATCCTGGAGCTCGAGAGCTGAGGTAGACCAGTTTCAGTTCACTGCCAGGAATCAGAGTCTGCTCTTGCAATACCTACAATGGCAATCACATAAGACACTCCTGTGGAATATGGACAACTGAATTGTCAATATTGAGAAAAACAAACAAACAAACAAACAAACACAACATTTAAAGTCTTGTGATAATTGACAAACAAATAAAAACCCACCAACACACCCAATAGTCACTAACCCACCAACTTAAACATTCATTGTAGAAATGCCAATCATCAAGAGCATTTGTTCATACCTGTGTTTCAGGAATAATGGGTCCATCCTCAGGAGAGCTTCTATAAAATGTGGATAACGGGGAAACTACGATTAGAGAGGCGGGTCCGATGAATCCACTCAGGTCACAGCTGGGAATGTCATTCTCCTCCTGTACACATTTTCATTAATTAATGAAATATTGACTGCTTTATGCATCAGATTTGCAAAGTAGACACTCTTGGCTGACGTTGCAGGCCTTTTCTTAGTTCTTCTTAGTTACCAGAAATGGACTGGTCTTGATCTCAAAACCACTTTTTTAAGGATCTTGGATCTTGTCTCGAATGCATTTTTACTTTTTACTGGTCTCTATCTTGGACTGAACTCTGAGATTTCTATTCAAGACTGCTCACGACCAATCCAGAAAATTGTTATAATTGGTAAGCATAACTGGTCAGGCCAGCAATGTTGTATGGTTCGGAAACAGAGGCACTGAGGAAAAGACAGGAGGCAGAGCTGGAGGTAGCAGAGATGAAGATGCTGAGGTTCTCTCTGGGAACGACCAAGATGGATGATATCAGGAACCAGTATATCAGAGGGAGAGAGATTTATGGATCTGGTGAAGGAGGACGTGAAGTTTGTAGGTATGAGAGAAGAGGAAGCAGAGGACAGGGTGAGATGGAGGAATATGATCCGCTGTGGCGACCCCTGAAGGGAGAAGCCGAAAAAAAAGATGAAGAAGAAGAGGTTAGCATAATTGATAAAAGAAAGATTCTAACTTTTTGTTCAAGTTTGTAGTGTTTTTTCTTTGATATTTATCAGGGATTTCAAACTGATCCTGTTGGTCTTGATCTCCAAATGTGTCTTGGCTCAGTCTTGATACTCTCCAGCCTTAGTCTTGGTTGGAGTAGTCTTGACGAAACACAACTTCTGAGTATTCAAACTTTAAAGTAACCAGCACAGATATCAATTAAATGTGCAGACCAGTGTCTCTGTATTGGACATAGTTGCTAGTTGAGATTATGAAAATGAAAACCACTTGGCCATGTTTTTATTTATTTGAACTACATTATTCACATGTAAATCTTTGGTGTTGCTGTTGTGACACAAATAATTCCCCCATACTTAATTTGGAGGGACAAATACAGGATATCAAATCTAATGTAATGTATGGAGTTGAACTTACTTTTTTCATTGCCAGTGTGTCCATCACGTAGAACTTGTTCCATGGTACCCACACAGTTCTATACTGGGTGAGGAATGGAGCACGTTCAAAACTCAGTGTCAGTGATGCTCCACCATTGGCCAGCAAATCAAACCTGTACCACAGAAAATATTAACAGGAGCATAAAACAAGCCAACACGTGTTAAAGTATGTTAGATATTATGTACAGGAGGTCAGTAAAAGTACTACAATAATACTACAGTAGTACTACAATAATTAGTACAACACTACTTGCTATAATGAATGTAATTTACAGGGGGCCCAGTAGAGTAGCTTCACACCAAAATAAAAATGGACACTTATATTTTCATGATCATATCAAATTTACATCATGGCCACCAAATGTAAACAGTTTTTACAAGGCCAATGTGCCATAAACCCTGCATCCGCTCTGGTTTCAACGACACTAAAAGACAGACAGACAACTTCAGTAATGGCTTTAGCAGGTTCCATAAGGGAAATTAGGAATAATATCAAACACTGAAGCATTTAGTCCATCTTAAAGAAACCTCTTTGTTACCAATGACCTAATGGACTGATGTGTCATCTTAGTAATGTGCTTATTGCTGCATTTACTGACTTAAGGACCACAGTTTCTGTGGAATGTTCTCCTACTCTCTTAATCCATATTTTTTTCTCCTTGTTGTCATCAACAAAAAGTTAACTACTCTCTCAAAAGTGTTTGGTTTGGTGTTTTCAGAGACACAGCTCTGGTGGAAGACGGGGAGATCAACAATCAGAACCAGTTCAGATCCATGTGTTCAAAGGAGATTATTGTCAATTAAAAAAAAAAAAAAAAAGATAATCAAGTCTTGCATATGAATAGAACAAGCTTCACAATGAGCTTCAAAATAACAATTTTACTGTTTGAATGTTCAATACACACATTCCATCTTTGCGCGTCACTGTGAATCCATGTTCAGGGTAGTGGACAAACGACACATTGACTCCAATCAATGGGGTGCCGTCTGCCGTCAACACCTGACCTCGAATCACTGACACCAAGCTAACAAAAAAAAGAGAGACAATTAGGTTTGGAGAGCAATTAATCCTTTGCAATATTTTGCTTTTGCTGCCATTTTTGAAATCATTATATTTTCAAAACCAGAAAACAAAAACAAAAACTTTTTTCTGTCAAGTCCTTCGAACACGCACACAATGCAGGCACAAACACGCACGCTCGTACACACCCACGTTTGTACCTCTATTTTGAAGGGTCCGCTCATTGCCATTATGCTTTCCCCAACCCCTCACCCTAAACCTACGCATCCAAATCAAATGGCTAACCTTTATTAGCGGCCTGCTTCACAAAGCCGGTTCACCTAAGGCGGCGAGTCATCCAACTCTGATCTGCACAACGTTTTTTGGATTCTGAACAGGGGTTAATGCTTCGTTTAATCAACCTAAAGTCAAAGTTGATCCGCAAACAGCCCATTTTTGAGGACGTCAAAAGCCCTCATCAATGGAACACAGATTGCAGGATTCACCATTGCACGGTGGTACAGTTTTCAGACACTTAAAATTTTGACACATTTAAATTTTACCATTCCATTTTTTTTAACACTAAATTCTTGACAGTTTCAATATGACAATTCTCAACATTGTTGGGACCAAAGTCAAATAACAAAAAATGTGTTCAAAACTGAACAAAAATAAATAAGCCATCATCAAATGAATATTCAGTATTCCTTTAGTCTGGGAAAGACATAAATTCTCAAAATCTTATTATTTTCACGACAATATAAATTGTCCATGTTTAGCAAGTGGACGATAAGCTGGAGAGGTGGAGATATGCCATAGAAAAGAGAGGAATGAAGGTTAGTCGCAGTAAGACAGAATACATGTGTGTGAATGAGAGGGAGCCAAGTGGACAGATGAAGTTACAGGATGTAGAGATAAAGAAAGTGGGGGACGTGGGCTCAACTGTCCAGGGCGATGGAGAGTGTGAGAAAGACGTGAAGAAGCGGGTGCAAGCAGGATGGAATAATTGGAGAAAAGTGTCAGGTGTGATGTGTGACAAAAGGGTGTTGGCAAGGATGAAAGGGAAAGTGTACAAAATGGTGGTCAGGCCAGCAAAGTTTTATGGTTTGGAAACAGTGGCACTGAGGAAAAGACGGAGGCAAAGCTGGAGGTAGCTGAGGTTCTCTCTGGGAGTGACCAGGATGGATAGGATCAGGAACCAGTATATATGAGGGACAGCACATGTCAGGTGTTGAGGAGACAAAGTCCGAGGGGCCAGTTTGGCCATGTACATAGGAGTGATAGCCAGTACATTGGAAGGAAGACGTTGATGTTGGAACTGCCCGGCAGAAGGTTAAGATGAAGGCCAAAGAGGAGATTTATGGACGTGCTGAAGGAGGACATGAGGTTTGCATGTATGAGAGAAGAGGAAGCAGAGGACAGGGTGAGATGGAGGATGATGATCCACTGTGGCAACCCCTGAAGGGAGAAGCCAAAAGAAAAATAAAGACGATAAATTATCAATGTTTCGTCCCAGAACATTTGGGAAGACAAGCTCAAATGTGTCTCCTGTTTAAGTTTGACACTTGTGACAAACTTTTATTTTTATTTTTATTATTTTCATTTTTAAGTATTGACGAAATGCATAGAAAGGACTTGTTGCTGTAATATGCAATTTAAAATTGATAAATCATAATCACAATATAAATGAAATTGGGAATTGGACAATGAATCACGATACATCACATATATATATATATATATATATATATATATATATATATGTATATATGTATATGTATATATATATATATATATATATATATATATATATATATATATATATATATATATATATATAATTACAAAATTAATCTCAATTAATTGCAGTTTAATGGTATTACAATATCTGCCACAAGACGCCACATTTGTCAATTTCATTGAATTTGGTATATTACTGAATCAAATGATGGACTCATACATACATTTAAACAACAAAATATTGTTTATTTTGCATCAGTTTGACAATGGCACAAGTTTTTGTAAAACCTTTTTTAAACTAAAGCTCCTTTAACGTCTTGAAAATATATTCAATATGAATTTCAAATGATTAAATGCCATTAAAATATTTTAACACTATTTATTAATTAATCGTAATGAACTCATTAAAGTCCCGCCACCACTATATATATCATTCATGTTACCTTTTTTTAAATGGGTTTTCGCCAAAGATGACATGTGTGGATTCTGGCCCAACTAAGAAGTGGACGCGTTGGTAGAAAGACCTGGCTACCTGAAACATGTATAGATCACTGGAATTCAGGATACAAAAATCATTGCCAGTAGCATAAGAAGACATTATGACATATGCCTACTTGCTGCACGGCCAAGGTGGATGGGGACTTCTTGAGTATCTCCACAGGTTCAGGTGACCCTCGACAGGATAATTCATTCTGACAAATGGGCTGCAGACAACAGTCTGGATCCATACAGTCCTCTAATCCATCTGAAACACACACAGACTGCTTGGAAGGATGTCCCTTCGACGAGTGATTCTTAACCATAGGGCCGAGGCCCAAGTGCCTCTTAGAGGGCTGTTACCAACTATGGAGAAGTTCTTGAAAAGAAAAATGATAAAGAAAGTCATGCTGCCTCCCCAACAGTAAAAGCTGCTCATGAAAGCACTTGTTGAAGCAGTTATTAATTCTTAATCTTAGTTCTGAACACAAATGAAACCTGGGCCCATTTTCATGGAAAAGGTGGGCCCCGAGATCAAAAAGGTTAAGAACCCCTGCCTTACACAACTGACTAAGGAAGATGACCATTTTACCCGGTATATTCTGTCATATAAATCATCACAGTATGTGCAACACAAAAAGAAAGCAAGATACACTGGAACGATATGCTGGAACCACACCGCAAAAGTGAACGTGACAAAGGGAATGAAAAACTGAACCAAGATGTATCTGACACAGAAACAGCAAGATTACTCTGGAGAAGAGACTTAAAAGAAACTGATAGCAAAAAAAGATGGCACTGGGTCTTCAGCTGTGTGTTGCAGGAGCTCTGTACCTCCTTTTCCCACTTTTCCTATTTGCCATTGCACATAGGCAGTTTTCATTGTTCTTTCTCAAAGTAGGTAATTTGGGTGGGTGCACATGGGAAACCTATTTTTGTTACACTTGTATTTATTTTTGCACTTGTTACTTTCACTTTTTGGATCCGCGTTGGGGGGGCCTTCAGCAACGACTCAGAGCATGTGAAAACGTACACACGAGACAACACTCCATGGTCTCTGTGGTCCGGCTCTGCTCTACGCGGATAAACCTGATGTGCCCGCAGTGATATGGAGGAAAAGATGAGACCAGGCAGCAGATGGAGCATTGGGACTGTAGTCTCTTGTGTTTCTCTGAGACGTGGCAGAACTGAACTTACAGTATACCAGACTTTTCACACTTGCACGCGTGGACAAGGGTGTAGACATCTCCTGCCCAGTGGACTTTTATGACTGTGGTGGCCTCAGCGTTCTCCTGTGGGTCTGGCCCCGGGCAGCACAGAGAAGGAAGAGACTTAACAAGCTGGACAGGAGGGCCATTTCTGTCCCAGGCTGTGCATTGGACTCTGTGGAGAAGGTGAGTGAGAGGAGGATGTTGGCCAAGATCAATTCCATCATGGACAACAGCTCTCACCCACTGCACCAGAGCGTAGCAGCTCCTTCTGTGGACGACTGAGGCACCCTCGGTGCAGGAAGGAGCGCTAACGCATCCCCACTGCTGTCAGACTACACAACTCTACTCTGAAGTTAACACTGCATAGTTACCAGTCTGATATTGTGTAATGCACATAACACGCCACGCCATGTCGCACGACGACATTGTATATTTGTCATGTTATGACTACCTATTTGCACTAACCACTTACTTATCTCTGTTTTTTGCACTACCAACTATCAATCTATCTAACTGACCTGACAGTAGCACATTGCACAACATGACAGGACATCACACAGAAACAAGATTCTATTCAGTTACCGATAACCATAACTTTTCAATCTCTGTAGAAGAGATGTTGACTGCACAGTATGTAATGCATATGAAGCAACGTGAATGTCGTGGTGTGGGTAATACAAATGTCAATTGTATTTACATGTATGAGAGAAGATATTATATAACATTCATTCATTCATGCTGTGGTATGAGATTGTCATTTGAAAAGTTGATACTGATTTTTGTATGCTGATGTGTGACAAAAACCATGATAGGAGTTACACAACACAACTATCACTATATCGGTACCACATTTTACTAATTTGGTTTTCCCCCAATGTCTGACTGATTATTTTTAATAGGCGTCCATATATAAGTTTCTGCTAGTCATTTTATTGTGTTTACTAAACCATAGTGGAGACATACTAGCAAGGTTAACTCCGACGTTAGCCGCTATTGGCTAACATCTGTGGCGAACATCCACGGCTAATGTCTGCAAGCATTTGTCATACAGAAAGATGAGCATTGCTGTTTCAATGCCACTAGTAGCGTTGATGGACTATCTGGTTTGGGAAACTGGGAGATCATGCCAAGTATCACAACTGTGTCCCAGCAGCTGCCGCAGCTGACTCCTATGTTCTGCAGACCTGCACCAAGCTGCTGAGAGACACGACCAGCGCCAACATTTGCATGTCCCTGGCAATGGTTCTGGAACTTATTGAAGGAGACTATTTTCTAATTCTGAGGTCTGTCTCCGCTGTCAACTCAAAATAAAAGTGTGAGTGACATTTTGGTGTTCACGCTCATCAATGTTTGTATGCTCTGTAGATGATGTAATAAAGTTGGGCAGGAAAAATAAGCTGCACCTTCATCTTTATTTATCTATGTTCACATTCTTTTGTTAATAAAGCAATTTGTGAATATGCAGTCGAAATAGTTAGTTGTCTGGGTCAGTCGCTCTGTCAGCTGCTTCAGCCTCTCAAAAGATCCTGGCTTTACTCACTGGGTGAATGACTGAGTTTGAGTCCTGATGTCGATGATAGATGTTTCTCGAGTTCCCTTTGCAAGTATAAGCTTGACAGTGTTGTGGATATCATGTTCTTCTTCTTCTTTTCCTTTCGGCGTCTCCCTTCAGGGGTCGCCACAGTGGATCATCTTCGACTCACTCCTCTGCTTCCTCTTCCCTCAAACCCACAAACCTCATGTCCTCTTTCAACACATCCATAAATCTCCTCTTTGGCCTTCCTCTCAACCTTCTGCCTGACAGTTCCAACCTCAACATCTTCCTATCAATGTGCTGGCTACCACTTCTCTGTACATGTCCAAACAATCTCCATCTAGCCTCTCTGACTTTGTCTCCTCCACACCTGACATGTGCTGTCCCTCTGATATACTGCTTCTTGATCCTATCCATCCTAGTCACTTCTAGAGAGAACCTCAGCATCTTCATCTCTGCTGTTTCCAAATCATAAAACATTGCTGGCCTGATCACTGTTTTGTGCACTTTCCCTTTCATCCTTGCTGACAAACTTTTGTCGGACATCACACCTGACACTTTATTCCAATTATTCCACCCTGCCTGCAACCACTTCTTGACCTCTTTCTCGCACTCTCCATGGCCCTGGACAGTTAAGCCTAAGTATCATCATGGCAAACAAGAAGGGGTTCAGAGCTGAGCCTTGATGCATCCCACTCGTTCTTGAAGAGGGGATCATCTCACTCTTAAAGACCTTAAATGTTCGAGTCAAAAAGTCTACTGCCACCTCTCCTTAACACTTCCACACCTCCACAGGTATATCATCAGTGCCCACTGCCTTTCCACACTTCATCCTCTTCAATGCCCTTCTCACTTCAGCCTTACTAATCTTTGCCACGTCCTGATCTACGATGGTCACTGCTTCTACTCTTTGTTCTCCCTTTTTTTCTCATTCATGAGCTCGTCAAAGTATTCTTTCCATCTCAGCAACACACTTCTGTTATCAGTCACTTTTGCGGGACCTCCCTGTATTCCTGTCTACTCTTTTCTGTTCTCTCAACATACCATTTTTTCTTAGCTAACCTCTTCCTTTGTACACACTCCTTCTTCATTCCACCACCAAGTCCCCTTATCCACTTTTCTTCTAGATGACACTGCAAGAACTCTTCTACCTGTCTCCCTGATCACCTCATTCATCTGGAAGTCCTTCTTGGCCACTAATGCCACCTTCAATCCCTCCCTGAAGGCAACACAAGACTCTTCCACTTTCAGCTTCCAATCCTTTGTCTTTTGCTCCGCCTTTGCCCTCTTCACCTTCCTCACCACCATGGTCATCCTGCACACCACCATCCTATGCTGTCTGGCCACACTCTCACCCACTAGTACTATACAATCACTAATCTCCTTCAAGTGACATCGTCTATAAAAGATGTAATCCACCTATGTGCTCCTACCTCCACTTCTGTAAGTCAACCTATGCTTCTCTCTCTTCCGGAAGAAAGTATTGACCACATCCATTTCCATAGTTTTTGCAAAGTCTACAACCACCTGACCTTCAGTGTTCCGATCTTGGATACCAAACTTTCTCCACTTCCTCGTCATCTTTGTTTCCTGCACCTGCAACGTGTCCATTGAAGTCTGCCCCAATGAGCACTCTCACCTGTGGGGCATAAGCACTAACAACAGTGAAGATGACCCCTTCAATTTCTAACTTGAGAACGATCACTCTGTCTGATACTCGGTTCACTTCTAGAACATTCCTGGCAAACTCTTCCTTCAAGATGACTCCCACTCCATTCGTGCTCACGTTGGGATTCAAGTTAATTCAGCACTTTCAGTTGCCCATACTGTAGGTGTCAATGTGTCAGTGAATGGTTATTTGTTGGTCTGCATGTGTGCTGCCGTGTGATGAACTGGCAATTTGTCCTTGGTGCGCCCCACCTTTCCCCCGCGCCCCTCCTCCGGAGGACAAAGCGAAATAGAAGATTTATGTAAATCATTAGAATCATCAAAACTATTTACAGTAGTACAAGAGCAAGAGTAAAGATAAATGGGGACCATTCAGATTATTTTTGTCTAAGGAGAGGAACCAGACAAGGTTTATACCGTGCCATTTATTAATATACAATATATAAATTAAAAGGTTTGGAAAATTGTCTTGCTATTACCTAAATACACCCAAAACACAGGTTCTGACCTTAAGTGTGACCCTTCCCTTAGTCATCAGAAATGGTGATTTATGCATCCCTTTGGTTAGATTTGGATTTATTGTTTTGCTATAATTTCTCACAAATAAAAGAAATAATAATAATATGAATAATAATTTTGTTTCTGTTTACTCTGCTGCTTTGATTGAAGTTGCAGGTGTCTGCCATCTGCTTGAGTAACGGAGTAATTACATCAGGCGTCAAATTTGGAGCTGGTCTAACTTAAATGCTACAATGCGGTCCATTGCAACTTCGGCACTCAAAGCTTTAAGTATGGCAGGGTAGAGCTGCCATTTAAAAAAATTAAGTAAAATAAATCAGGTATCATGTTATTTCATGACACTCTCATATAAATTACGTGATTATGTGATAGTTAAGTCTTATGTAATAACGTGATAGCCCAGCATTACATAAAAATGAAAGAAATGGACTCGGAAACACTCCATGAACACTTCCGGGTTGGTAGAAGGTAGCGTCCTTTGAGTAACGGCTTGCTTGCTGAGCCAGATTTGGATGCAGACAAACAGATGAGGACTCAAAGGTGTTCTTTGGAGGACATTTCCAGCTCGGTACTAAGATACTGCAACCATGACATGGACATGTGAAACACCAAGGGGACGGCACAGCAAGACAATGGTATGATTTGTTTAGTTAATTCTGAGTCATAGCTCTGAATAAAATAAACTGAGACTTTCTTGTTGAACAAACAGTTTGCTGAGCAGAGCTCTCGTTCTGTGTTTTAGCTGTCAAGTTTGTTAACTGAGCAGATCAACTGATCTTGCTCGTCTACATATGACTACTTTAAGGACTGCTACCAACCGGAAGTGTTAACAGAATGTTTCTGGGTCGATTCATCATGTAAAAACGTATACTGAACTATTAACGTTTTTACATGAAACTGAAGCATTGTCCGACTTCCATCTGCTCATACATACTAGACTCGACGGCCGAGCAGAACATGCACGTTCCAAACAGAGTTCTGCTGCTGTTTATGTGTGCATTTTCACGCAGTTTGTGTCACAAGTCTGAAAATTTTCTTGGAGAAATGGCCTCATAAAAATAAATAGGTGGAAATGGTAAAGGGATATTTAAGGAAGCCATTTTGTATTTGTATTCCTGTACATCAGTTTTTATAATTATTGTATTTCCTCCTCCCTCTCATTCTTTGGAGAATTTCTTTTTTTCTCCTCTTGTATTCACCTATAATTGGTTCTCAGGGTCCTCAGAGTGCAGGGAATCATATAGGGCAGTATTTGAGACCATCACTTGTGGTGAAAAACCTATGCAAATAACAAAGGTGTGGGCCACACACTGGCTTTCAATTGAACCTGCCATTGTGCGTACCTTGGACCAGTGGGAGGAGCTCAAGTTGCACTTCAACACCACAAGGTCAACGGAGCACTGTTACATGGCCGAGGTCTTGTACAACATCTACAAGGACCCTCAAAATGTACTGTACCTGACAGTCCTGAGTCAGTGCTTAGAGAGGTGCAGCAGGCCATAAAGGCCTTTGAGGGAGAGGAGACAGACCCAGTGAAGCTCCTTGATTGCCTCATTAGTCTGATCAAGTCTGTCAGCAGCAGAGTGCGAAATCCCTCAGCAAGAGTGGATGTACTCACAGAACCCATCGATGGGTTTATAAGTCCCAAACCATATCTTGGTTACCTTTTTGAATCAAAGGCAGCTGAGGTTCGTTTGGGAGAAGATAAAGTGAGTGAAGTCAGGAAGAGGTGTATAAACTTCCTCATCTCCCTGACCAACGAACTTCGGGAGAGACTGCCCAACAACATAAAAACACTGCAGGGCATGTCAGTGTTGGAGGGGTCTCTAAACCACAACAAGGGCTTTGGAGAAATTTTGAGCACGATCAGGCTCCTTGGGTATTCTCCAAATGAAACTGACAAAATAGTTCAGCAGTGGCAAACAATCCATCACAGGACACAGTGGGCTTTTGGACTGAGGTGCATCAGTTCAGGGATGCGGATGGCAGCAACCTCTATGTGCGCTATAGCCTGAAGTTGGTGTTTTGCGGCAGTTTGGCACATCTGCTGCCTATTCATTCTAGGCAGCACCTTCTGCTGCCACAGGCGCAGCATCATCTTCCCATTCCTTGTGTGTTGACCCCGGTCCACGTTTGGCTTCCGGCGCCCTTAGTTCCTATTATTGTCTGTCTGTATTATTTATCTGCCATCTACGATTAAATCTTTAATTTAATCTCGAGTCACTGTGTCTTCGAACGAGTGACTGCTTTTGGAAAGCTGTTTTTGTGGAACTCCATCTAGTTTTCCCTGTACATTTTGTAAATAGCCTCTTTGTTGCATTTTTTCCACTCTTTGTAAATAGTCACTGAGATCACTGCACTTCTGGGAGAAGACTGAGTTTCTTTAGACTACAGGATCATTTTTTTTTTTTTTGGAGTCTGGACAAGAACCCCGTGACTCAAATAATATTTAGTGCCCTTTATGCAAGAAGCCTTCAGCTACTTTAAATCTGTTCTCTTTTCCTCTCCCATCCTTGCAGCTCTACAAATGGTTTGATCATCTAAGATTCGAGTGATGTACGTGCAAGAGTCCATTGCAATATATGCACTCAACACTAGATGGGAGAAAGCCTCACACAGTGGACCTTAAATCTGTCCTGTTTGTGGGGCGCTAACCCTGTGAATGGTGGTAAAGTAGATGGAATCAGTCTGCCGGTGAGGAAGTTCACAGATAAAGAGCCATTGCTACTCACTGTTGACATGCTATTAATGTTCACTTATGAGAAGGGTCAGCTATTTGTCCTTCGAGTTCACTTGAATATTAAATTCAGCAACCACGGAAATGGAGAGGGATCATTTTAGTCAGAACATTCAACTAAAAGAAAAATCATTTTATTAAAATATTTACGTATACAGTACAATCACATATAAAACTGAGGGGAAATTAATTTCAAGGTTATATTCACAGATACAGTCATCCAGCGACCACTCCACTCTTAACATTGAATCTAAATTGGAGACAGAAGCAAATATACTGTATCTCTTAAATGAAGAAGATCGGCAAAATATTTGCATGTATCACTGCACCAGCTCCAGCTCATGCCAGAATTTGCTTAGAAGGAATTTGTTTAGAAAAACATGATACATATTTTTATAACTCATGGAAGAACATATATTCTTAGTGACAGGACCGAGTCTGGAAAATGTTGACAATGCAATCATCAATCAGTCAATCATTTCCACAAATATTGAGAATGTCTTCTACAAATGTCTACTGGCAAGATAATTGAGAAGAACTTAATCCTGTGTTGGATTTTAACCATGAAAGCAATTTTAGCTTAGTATATTGATGCAATATACCCACTAATATTGCCAGAAAGGACAAATACCTAATTAAAGTATTACTTATGGCAAGAGAAAAGGCAGTGACAAAAAAATGTCTGACCAAAGAGCTCGAGGAGCAGAGGGTGGTTGTTAGACGCATGTTGAAAATAGAGAAAAGTGGGAAATTTTTTTTTTGTTTTGTTTTGAGAAATGCCTTAAAATAATGTCACTGTTGCTTAGTAATAGACACCCCGAATAGAAAATAAGTGTTTTCAAGTCCTTTTTTATTGTTTTATTTTTATACATTAATGTTCTCTCGGGGACTGAAAGTAGCCGCCAGCAGTAAGTGTAGCTTTTCCCTGAAGGTTTTGATGATTGTTTTGTAAATGTTGTAAAAAAGGAAAATTTAATAAAAGTTGAATACAAAAAAAGCAAACAACAAAAATAGAACAACATAAGAATAATTGTAAAGCTAACAAATACAAATATGATATCAATGATGATAGCAACAATCAAATGCAATATACACCCTCAAATCAATTATTTAAATAAATGCGTGTACACAAATGTGGTCCTTTTATGTATTTTTTTTAATTATCTTTTTGTGCTCTCTGTGTGATGTTTGGTACAACAACTCAAGTACATGCTGACATCTGAGAACTCACTTTTTCTAGTACCCAATAAGAGAACATAAGCAGTACATAAGTTCGAAAACAGCAGTGTCTTTTTTCAGCTGCGTCAGTTGAAAGCTGAAAACAACACATATTTGGGTTGCGAATCCGGTATTTGAACATAAAAAAACATCTTGTAAGATAACTGTGCAAGGTCTCTAACTAATCAAACCATTCAGCAATTGGTCAAATATTCAGCGCATGAATAAATCAACTTGTTGGGCAAGTCAGCTGGAATAGAAGTCATTGTGATCTGCCATTGGCACTATCTGCTAGGACGCACACACATTCGGCTGATAGGAGCTCCCACCCCTCTGTCAATATGATTGCTTAGCGCATCTTCCAAAAGGGCTGGGTATAATATGCACCCAAAACGAGGAGGAGGGAATCGACATGGAGTGAAGAGGGACAGAACAAGTTGGTAAAAGAATAGTCGGGAAATGCAAATGTGGCAAATAAATCTGACATAGGGATTTCCTTATTTATATTGACATATCAGTGTGTATTCATTTCTTTACAGCCAAATAAATTTATGTCAATTTGACCATATTTCAAAATATAATTCCACTCTATCCTGTTGGTTTTATGGTTGGATTTCCAATTCCTTCTTTGTTATTTAATTGCGGCAATCCAGGCATTCCACAATTCAGATGCAGTAGCCGGCCTTGGTTGGTTCAGAAAATATGGTAAACATGCACACACAAATAAAGTCTCACACAAAACATACCTCCTTCGTTGTCCTTGCCATCTGTACAGAGTGTTTCCATCTGTACATGACACCCAACTCCCCTCCAGCCTGCTTGACAGATGCAGCGCCATCCATTTGACTCCAGGGCACATTGGCCATTATTGTTGCAGAGACCAGGGCAGCCCTCTATGCAAATGGAAAAAGAAAAAAAAGCAATCGTCACAGTGTAGGGGAAGGAGACATCAAAGGTGGAGGCTGACATTATAGGTGAAATATGGATTTTGAAATTTTTGGACTTTAATTTAGCTCTAATACATTGATAATGAGACTCAATTGAACTGTAACGGCCTTGACTACTGGTATTTGATTACAACACATGGCATGTGATACGTTTTCATGCGTTCATCTCTCTAAATCATGACCTCACACCTACGTGCACTGAAAATTGGAAATGTTTTGGGCTATTTTTTAAGACATGCAACTACTATGTATAGGTTAAAGGCAGCTGTCGGAAACCAATGGCTAGTGAGCCAGATGAGGCTCTTTTGATGACTGCATCTGCGATAGATCTTTTGGCCTGACTCTGGCTTAATCCAACATCTTCTCTTAACGGACCCAGCACTTGTTAACACGGCACTGACATCAGGGCTCAATGAAACTGACAAAACAGCCTCCAAAATGGTAAACTTTGGTCTGACCCCAATGTTGTGTAACCACTGCAGAAATAACATTGGCAGTGGCACCGCCGATTTTGCGCATGGCAACTAGATAGATATCCTGCTGCCCATGGGTCGGATTCATCACAGCAGCAAAGGACTAAGTACAACATATTTGCGTTATATTCTCCACAATTCCTGTGAGAGTCAAGGAAGACATTGATGGACACTGTGATGAAAGTGGATGATGTCACCGACTAGCGGTGATTGATTCCATTTAGTTGTAGCCAGTAAAGATATGTACGCCTCATGGAAATGCATTTTATATGAGGAAAATTTTTTGGCTCTCACGCAAGGAGGTGGCCCTTGTTTTAAAGGGAGGGGCCATGAGAGGAAATTGCGAAACACAGTTTAAAACAAAAGGTATATATTTCAGCTATATATTCGACTGTGTCACATATAAAATTGCTAAAAGATAGCGGTTGTTGTCACCTAAACAGTAAAGGTTCAAACTCCCCCCTTGGTTTCATTCTGAAAAGTGCTGTCGAAATTAAGTTTTATAATCTGGGTCCTTGGTTTTGCAGCTGCTTCCACCTCTCACTGGATCCTGCCTGTCTTCACTGGCTGCATGACAGAGTTCCATCTCTGATGTTGAACGATAGATACTTCTAGAGTTGCCTTTGCAAGTATAAGCTGGGCAGTGTTGTGTATATTGCCATCTATGATTACATTTTTCGCTGTTTCGCCACAGTCTTTCCTCATAAACAAACGTGGAATGGGAGGCGGGACAGTAGAGCCAGCTTGATAACATCTTGCAATTACACTCATTCACCTATAGTGTCGCCAAAAGCGCATTTTCTCATCCTACCTACAGCTGCTTGAACAAGTTGCTTCTTGAACATCTTTGAGTTGTTAAAAGTAATTATTAAAACAAAAAATTTAAAGAATAACCAAACAGACAAACACAATGACTGTTGTATGTTACATATCTTCCAAATGTATACTTTTAGTGTAAAGAGAGATGTACAAAGTAGAGGCACAGAGAGCAACATACAAATCAGACAACACTGTTTTATATTGATTTATTTTTTGATTTGATTTTATATTGATTGATTTAAGATTTTGTTTCATTGCATCAAGTCATGCATCTGTCTATGAGGAGAGTCACTCATGATGTCAAACTGCTTAGCTGCAGTGTGCTTCACCATTTGTGCTGTGTTTTGGAGCTGACAAAGATTAAGATGAGATTTAAAACCATTTAATCCAGGTCTGTGAGTCTGTATGGATCCGAAATATGTGACTACTACAAATGGGTGACGGTTGTTTGATATATTCACCTTTGTCTCCCTCATATACGCAGTCCACATCACAGGTTCACAGGGAGTTTTGAGTCTGTACTACTGCGATATTTGCTCTCATCTCATTAACTCTCTGCCAGGTGAGGACCCAGCTCTAGATAATCAAGGCAAGGAGAGCTACGGGTCATGACAACATCACTTCCTGGCTTCTCAAATTATGTGCAGAGCAGCTGTGCGGAATTGTCCAGCACATGTTCAACCTGATCTTGAGGCTGGGCATCATCCCTCAGCTGTGACAGACATTGTGTCGGGTTCTGGGGCCAAAGTCCCTGCTCATGAAGAACCACTACAGGCCGGTAGCTGTGACATCTCATCTGATGAAGATCCTGGACAGACTCATCATGCCCACCTGCATCTACTGGTGAGCTTCTTGATGGATCTGCTCCATTTCTGACATCAGAAAGCTCAGTTATGCTAGTGTGGACACCCACCTCACAAATTGGACTTTGGAGTACATCACCAGTATGGGAACCGGGGGCTCCTTTCCTCTTCATGCTCGACATCACACACTTCGCCCACAATACATAACACCTGCCAGTACAGGGAGATAACTGCAGGCTGGTTCCAGAAAAAAGCAACACCTATGCAGGCTCCAATACTCTCCACCTGCACCTGTGGACATCCTTGGTATTGTGTGGGTTTCATTATACAAGAACCCGCGTGTTTACCTGGATAATAAACTGGACTAAATGAAAAATTCAAGAAAGGGCAGAGCAGACTGATCCAGATCATCTATTTTTTGTCTATTGTCTTCTTTTTATGTTGTTGATTCATTTACGCTGGCACTTTGCAGTTGTATAAAAGGTGCATAATAATGAATCTGTCACTCTTAGAGCCCGCTGCTTATTTGCATTTTACGTTATGTTCCTTTCCCATCGTTCCTTTTTCCTTGTGTGTGGAGTTAGTGTTCGGTCACTGTTCACGTTGCGTCGTGGTTCAGCAACACTCATGCATTTAAGTAACTGAGCGGAAGTAAGTTGAGTCGTCCTTATATTAAGCATGATGTTGTGTGGATGCACGTTTGGTCGTAGTTTATGTGTCCAAAATGTCCGTCACCGAGTCCCAGTATTGTGTAGTCCCATGTCGGTCGCTAGGTGTCGACATTATACCGTTTATAAATCTGTGTTACTTTTGTTTGTGTGTGGATTTAGAAATGTCTGCATCCTTGTTAACTAGTGTTATTAACCTGACGTGAGTTGTGATTTCTTACTTCATTACAGACTAATATTGATGCTTTGCTGAGTGCTGCGAATAAGTAACATTGAATCAGGACCTTCTCCTCATCTCTTCAACCTCCTCCTGTATCCTGACCGATACACTATCTTGAACTGCCGTAGCACCTAATTGAAATCAATGCAACCATGCCTGTTTATTGGTCCTTCAAGTCGGACACAGCGTCCAAGATGGATTCAGATGGAGAGATCCACCCTGTCGTCAGACCTCGGTGACGAACACGTCCTCTTGCCAGACTTCTAGACTTTGAAGTGGAGTATGCAGGCCTCCCTCACAGTGGACATATGGGATTAACATTATCACTTATCACTTATGAGAGAAGATTCATCGTATACAATGCCCTGCTATTCAAACCCTGCTCCCTACAGTGGACTTTCAGGGCATGTTGCTCAACCAGAGACCCCTCGACGAACCCCAGCTCATCTTCAGGGAAGAGACTGGTACTGTCCTGATAAACCTTCACTTTCCTACTCAAGTCATGAGCCCTATTACTCCGAGCTGAGAGCCATCCAAGAGGAGAATGCTAATGCATACACAACAAGTTTTTCAGTCTGGCGTGAGAGCACTGGACGAGATATGGTGCGAGATTAAAGAGCTCCTCCAGGTGGCCTCTTCACTGAAAGCCGACATTGGTCAAGCTGCTAAGCCAAGCTGGGGGAGCCAAGACCTGTCTTCGGGAGTTGTCAATCCTATAGAGCTACAGATGAAGATGAGGAAGAGAACTGGCCTGATCCTCCACCCTGGCCTTCTGCTGAGACCGACCTCTACGACGGCATTCACAACCTTCAGATTGATCATCGACGACCTGCTGGTTCAGTTTACTATGCTGACAACTCTGCTGTCTACCCTCCTCCCCTCCATCGCTGCTGAAACCCGGCCAACTGGATCTCTCTGCTGGTTCTGGATCCTTTCCCTGAAGACAACCAACTTCCTCACAGCCACAGCCTACTCCCTCCTACCCAGGCCGAACACGCCCCACGTCTATACCAGCCTATCAGCTTCCAACAGTCTATGCAACGGCACCCAACGCGGGTCGTCATGTGCTTGAGCAGTTATATAGAGGCCCACAGCGGACCATCCCAAAGTTCCTGCACCATGACCCAAGTGAGTTTGTGAGGCTTCGCATAGCTTTGGAAAACCATCTGCCAGTCGATGCTACTGAACTCTAAGTACCAAGTACTGGTTGATCATTTAATGTTTGATGAAGCCAAACTCATAGCTGATGCTTATTTGAACTAGCCAACCCCCTACACTCACACAATGATGGCCCTACATGACAAATTTGGCCAACCTCATCACCTGGCTCTAAGAAAAATAGTGAGCGTATTAAAGGCCCCTGAAGTTAGGCATGTCGGCCTGTTGCAGACCCTGGGACCTGAAGGTGAAATTGAACTGAACTGTGGCTCTCATGTTGCTCAATTGCTGAGCAAACTACCTCCAGAACATTCGTAGACACCAGTGCAACCAGGAGCTGCCCAAACGTTGTATGAGCTGTCAGAGTGGCTCCGTTATGAGTCATGGTGTCAAGGATTCGATAATCAGCTCGGGGGAAGAGGAAGTCGAGATAGAAGCTATGCTAAGAGTGAGAGCCCCAAGAAACAAACAACTACAATCCTGCATGGTGCTGAAGAGCCGCCAGGGCCCCCCATATAGCCAGGTAAAGATCAGTAAAGAACCGAACTAAGACAACAGCCTACTGGGCTTACTGTGAGAGCACAGAGCATTGCTTCAGTCAATGCAATGATGTCGCCCAGCTTCCCAAAGATCAACTGAAAGAATGGATCCGGGCTAATAATCGGTGCTGTCGATGTGCTCGGAACCATCAAGCAGCACATTGCGCACTGAAGAAAGCCTGTAACATCTGCCAGAAGAAACACCTATTGGCCCTTCACGAAATAAATACAAGAGCAACAAGTGGGAGCATGAATACTGCAGTTAGAGAAGAAGCCTGCCTAACTAGTTGTACCTCAGATGCCCTCTACCTTGACCGAAATTGAACCAGGAACAGAGTCCTATTGAAAGTTGTGCCATTGCTCGTACAGTATGGAAGCAAACTCTGGACATGTTTGCCATTCTAGGTGATGGGTCAGAGAGAACTATGCTTCTCCCTGCGGCAGCTAAGTTCTTTGGTATGAAGGGCCTTCCTGAAGATCTCCTACTGCAGACAGTACGTCAGGATATCCGGGTGCGCCATGGCCATACAGTGTCTTTCAGCGTCTCCCCAGCTACCAACCCTGAGAACAGATACACCATTGAAGGAGCATTCACAGCTAGCTGTCTCAGCCGGCCCATCCTGTTGATCGTCTGCAGAGGAAGTTGGGCCTGCAACAATCCAGATGTTCTGAGTCACCTACCTCGTGAAGCCAGGTTCAGAGAGCCTCGACCTGTGGCTTGCACAGGACAAGTCAAACCCCCTTAAGTCAACACTTGGCCTCAGTTGGAACTGGAGACACCCTGAGTTACAAACACCGGCCAGTGACCTATGAGATCCCCACCTTGAGGAACATCTATTGAGTCCTTTCCTCTCAATATGACCCTTTAGGTCTCCTGCTGCCCTTCTCTACTTGAGCCAAGCTCATTATTCGGCAGCTGTGGGACAAGCAGCGCAGCTGGGATGATCCCAACCAACCTCCTGAGCTCCTACAGGCCTGGTTGAGCTGGGAGGCCGAACTGCAGTCCCTACCCACCGAGAGAAACACTGGGGGCTCATATTTAAATGTATGACCACCAGAGCTGTGCACCTGGATCTCCTTAATAGCCTGGATGCTGATGCTTACCTGATGGCTTTGCGGAGATTCATTGCAAGACAAGGTACTGCTGCAGAGGTGTGGTCAGACAGAAGGACCAACTTCAAAGCTGGAGAAAGAGCGCTTTTTGTTATTTATGCGTTGTGAGTAACCTCTGAGTGCGTCTTCTGTTGTCCCCCTTAGTCAGGTTTGTTATTAATCACCTGTTTTCTGTTTTCAGCTTTTTCCCTGCCCGTGTTTCCTCACTCCTGCGTTTGGTGTAATGTCATCAAGCACCTAGGCCTGCAGACTGTTTTGAGAAACATTTGTGAAACAATGGGCCGCTCTCAGGAGCTCCGTGAATTCCAGTGTGGAACTGTCATAGGATGCCACCTGTGCAACAAATCCAGTCATGGAATTTCCTGACCCCTAAATATTCCACAGTCAACAACAGCAACTCAGCCACAAAGTGGTCGGCCATGTAAACTGACGGACAGGGGTCAGGGCACATCGGAAGAGGTTGCCGATTTTCTGCACAGTCAATTGCTGCAGAGCTCCAAACTTCATACGGCCTTCTGTTTAGCCCAAGCACAGTACACAGAAAGATTTATGGAATGGGTTTCCATGGCCAAGCAGCTGCATCCAAGCCATATATCACCAAGTGCAATACAAAGCGCGCGTGGTGTAAAGCACGCCACCACTGCACTATAGAGCTGCACTATAGAGCAGTAGAGACGTCTTCGCTGAAGTGATGAATCACGCTTTTCCATCTGGCAATCTGGTGGACAAGTCTGGGTTTAGAGGTTGCCCGGAGAATGATACTTTTCAGACTGCATTGTTCCAGGTCACAGACAACACCATGTTTAGAGCCAAGGTCCTGGAGATGCTGGAGAAGCTGGAGGCGAAGATGCTGTCTATGCAGCTGAACAACCACTTCCAATCCAAGCAGTGTATCCTATCAACGGCCACTTCTACCAGCGCCATGTCATTTACAGTCAGACAATAAATCTCCCTCTGGCGGCTCCCTCCCGCCTTGAGTGCATTGATCTGCACCTGCACCGTGTGCTTCCGATGAGGCGTATCAGTGCACATCTGATGGCATTTTTGTGTTGCACACCCGGAAGCTCTGGGTGTGATCACAGATGTGCGCTGCCGGGTGCTGCTACACATGCTGCAAAAGCATACGTATACGTTATGTGCAAAGCCCTCTAACTGGCTGCCCAGCAGGTGTGCTTTCTGTGGCTGAGTTCCAAAAGGGGCTGAGCAGCGGAAGACAAAGATGTTATAGGTGGTGGGTGGTGCCTATCTGGGTGGTGAGCAAATCATTCGAATTCTCAGGCCAAGGACAGTGCCTAGATGTGGATTAACTAACATGAAGGCCGTTAGAGGGCTGTGGACATATTCATAGAACTAAGCTTTTTCTCATGCAGGGAAAAAGTGCTAGCACTCAAGCACTACTACAGGTCTTTCTGTGCATGTCCCAGAATCAAATTATATTATAAATCACCTTTAGTGTCACTAAGGAGAATAAATGTGGACTGACCAACATGTTGAATGTTTTCTCATCCATTTATTCTCGCAGTAGGGCTTCACAGTATTCATATGTCTCATGTGGAGGAACTATGTAGCATTACTGTGTGAGCTCATTACACTCTGAATATCTGACATGAAATGTATGGATGTACTCACAATGTGGATACAAATGAGTGGGCTGAGTGCTTTAGATTTTTTTCCATTTTTCAGTACGCTCAAACTTTGGTCCCTTAATGCATTTTGGCCTTCATTCTCTACTGCATGGCAGCAGTGAGTGCAGGTTTTTATTCCAACCAGTAAACTTCACACCAATCAGGTGTCCAAAGACTGTAATCAGTTGATCATGAGTCCGGTGCCGTTTGTTTCAACAGCCCCTTAACTGTGTGTGTTTGTTGGAACAAAACTCTGTACCCACTGTAACCCCTTTGTGGATCAGTTTGAGACCCCTGCTCCACTAACACAGTGACACATCCACCCACGCGCACACATGCGTTCATGCACTCATGCAAACAAGTGAATAAAAACAAACATTTTTACAAGTTGGACTTACTACAACTTTGCATGAATTACCTTTATATCCTTAAAAAAGGAGAGGGCACAAGGAAGAACGGAAGGAAAATAAGGAGGGGAGTGTCAATTGCACAAACCAACGTTGAATGAAATGAAAACCATGAGGAGGGTACAAAGAAAGGGAAGACAAGAGGAGTGGCAGCCATGCGTACAACATGTAATAATAAGTTAATATTTTTCTGTTTATGAAGACCACACTGGTGTTGTGAAATAGAAGTACTACCAGACAAGTAGAGCAACAGAATAGAGACAAGAAATTCTTCAAACTGATGTACACTCTACATGACCAGCATCACATTGCATGGCGACTAGTGCAAGAAGCTGTTGATCAATTGGAACTAATTGATACCAGTATTTAATGTAAACTGGTAGGAAAATGCTTTATTTTTTGTTTAGTAATTGCTCCAAATTCTGTAGCAATAAATAAATGCTCTGCATGTACACATTTAGTCATTTTCCCAGCAAATAAAAAATTACGGAGAAAAAAGTCTAAACTTTTGCATATTTTGTTCACTTGTTCATGTTAATTTGAGTCAACAAGTATAATTGTTTTTGAAAACAAACAAACGAAAACAACGTATGAAATCATTTTCGTGGACAAACAAAAAAGTTGTTGAAACACTTCAAGCAAGGATAATGAGAACAAGACAGACACCTATGGCCATGGAAACAGAAATTAGTACAATACCTTTAACTCTAACATCCAGATTGTGTGCTTTTAGAAAGAAAAAAGGGGATAGAAAGAAAAACAAGAACCATCAATGGCCATTTTTTTTCATTTTTGTGACAAAAGATGCATAAAAACTTTAAGTGGGTTAAACATAGAACAGTTAGGTTCTTGAAATATTCTAGTCTTGTTTTAGATCAGCATATATAACAGAAAGTAACCAATGGCCACTTCTGTGACCTCATCAGACATCTGTGAAAGCTTACCGATGCTTTTAGATCTAAGTGACACTTCTGATACCAATCATGTGATCTTTCTTCTAGATCTTTCAGAAGCTCTCTTCACAGACTTGCCCTCGAAGTCAGTTGCTGTTTACATATGACTGATTGCGTGTCACTGTTCCTTACTGCCACTGTCAGGAAGTCGCCGACTGATACGGACAGCTGTTAAAGGAATATTAGGTGATGGGTGGTACGTGACCCCCCAGAATTGGAGACGGGCCGATTTTTGTCCTACACCCACAAAAATATCGCAGTGATCTTAACTTGTGACTTCATATGGAAAGCAACACAGTGTGCTGCCACTGGCCCGCCTCCTTCTTTTCAGCAGACAGCAGTTAGAGCAGCAGACAGCAGGCAGTCTACTGACAGAAAGTCCTCTAATCAAAGTAAAACATTTAGTAGGGAACATTATTATTATACATTACAAGAATATATCATGAAAGTTGAACAAAATCTTAGAATAAGTAACTTCAACATTTACTCTCCCATTTAATAACGAAATGCATAATAGCTGCCTGACTAGATGGAACATGCAGAGGCATGTAGCGCATCAGGCCATTCAATGCAGTTTTAAAACACTGTCTGCTGCTAAGCAACGTAGAAGATGTGGTTTAGAGAGTTCAGCCTCCTGCTTGACACAACACAACACAACACAACACAAGCTCTGCTTGAAGACAAGCTCTGTCAGATGAACGTGCCTGACTCCCTGTGCATGTGGGTTACGGATTTCCCGACCTGCCGTAGCCAGTGTGTGCTGTCTTGGACACACGGACTCTCATCATTGGGTCACCTCAGGGCTGTGCACTCTCTCAGAATCAGATTTATTATCAACTGGGAAAGTGCTTTGGAAAGTGCAGTCAAAAATAAAATAAAATAAAATAAAATAAGATAAAATAAAATAAAATAAAATAAAACAAGGACAGATCACAATTTCATTAATCTCACGGCCAAAGGGATGAAGCTGTTCCTGTGATGGGAGGTGAAGAGAGAACAAACAGTCCATGACCAGCGTAAGAAGAGTCGGCTCTGATCCGACCTGCACGTCTCTGGGTCCTGGAGACATACAGGTCATGAAGAGGTGGCAGTCTGCAACCGATCACCTTCTCAGCAGAATGCACAATGCACTGCAGTCTGTCCTTGTTCCTGGTGGTGGCGCTGCTGTAGCAGATGCAGATAGAGGAGGTGAGGATGGACTCGATGATGGTTGTGCTGAACTCCACCAACAACTTCGTAGGCAGACGTAGTTTCCTTAGCTGCCGCAAGAAGAACATTCTGTGCTGTGCCTTCCTGATGAGGGACCTGATGGTCAGCTCCCATTTGAGGTCCTTGGTGATGGTGGTTCCCACGAAGCAGAAGTCCAGAGTCCACAACGGGAATGGCTGAACCAGACAACATGAGAGGTGATCCTCCTGAAGTCCATGATCATCTCCACTGTCTTCTGGGCGTTTAGCTCCAGGTTGTTGTTGCTGCACCAGGACACCAGCCGATCCACCTCCCTCCTGTAAGCCGACTCATCTCCATCTGAGATGAGCCTGATGATGGTGGTGTCATCCGCAAACTTGATCAGCTTCACAGACTGGTGTCTGGAGGTGCAGCAGTTGGTATACAGGGAGGAGAGCTATGGAGAGAGAACACAGCCCTGAGGAGACCCGATGTTGAGGGTCAGAGTGTCGGAGACAGTCGTCTGCTGCCGCACATGCTGGTCAGAAACTGGTCAGAAAGTCAGCGCAATGGCTCTTATCCCTGTACACCAACTGCTGCACCTCCAGCCATGGGTTTGAGGACCCGTACCGGATTCTTTCAGTTAAGCCTTGGTCACTTGAAAGCCAAAATGTAACCCACAAGCTCACAAAATGAGTAGGAAACAGCCATTTCTTTGCAAAGGGGAAAAGGCCCAGTGAAGAGTCATAGGAGCCGACTTCCAAAAAGAAGACAGTTTTTTAACAAACAATGACATTTAAGATGCTGAGTTCTACACAGCTATTATCGAGTCTATCCTCACCTTCTCCATCATGGTGTGGTCCAGCAGCGCCACCTCCATGGACAAGGGCAAACTACAGCGCATTGTGCGTTCTGCTGAGAAGCAGATCGGTTGCAGACTGCCACCTCTTCAGGACCTGTATGTCACCAAGACCCAGAGATGTGCAGCTCAAAGCCGACCCCGCTCACCCTGGTCTTTGACTGTTCGTCCCACTTCCCTCAGCCGTCAGTCTGATGAATTTGTGATCAACCCTTGTTGTTTGTGGTTTATTTATTTATTACTTATTTCTATTATTTTATTATATTTCTTTTTTTTTCTGTTCACTACTGCACGATGTACCAAAGCACTATCCTAGTTGGTTGGAATAAAACTGGTTCTCATAAACATCTATAGATTAAAAAATCAATTATCTCCTTTTCACAACTAGCCAGATTCAGGGACACGGCCGGCATCATTTTTCAATGATGCAACATGACATTCTTAGAATATGAAAAGGAATGCAGACACAATACTTGTGTACAATACTGTCTCCAGCTTCATATAGCATGTGAATCTGACATATTTAGTAATAGTAGCATTAATATTGATGTCAGCATTGTTAATAATAATTGCCTATAAACAAGGACATTCTTTTTTCTTCTTCAAGTTCATTGCTATGGAAAAATCACAAAAAGCTTGGTTTGGAAGAGATTAACATAGTGCATCTTAAATACAGTGACTTTCATTTAAATACAACTCAACTGGATTAAATCCAGCAATTCGCACCAATGCAATGTAACACTCAGTGAAGCATCGTATGTTCCTCAGATTTTCACACATAATACTCCACAACTGAAACTCATTCATGTCTTTGACATATCACACCTGGAAAAAGAGGGATTGGTTACATGAAAGTTCTGCTCACCAATGTTGCAGTGCTCTCCTGTCCATCCCTGGTTACATTCACACTTTCCTTCCTTACACGCTCCGTTTTTGCTGCAGAGAGGTTGGCAGGCCTTCTGGTCACACTCCTTTCCCATCCAGCCTTCCTCACAATGGCAAATGCCTCCATGGCATAAGCCATGGCTACCGCAGTCAACTTCACACACTTCTGATATGGGATAAGGAGAAAAAAAATACAATCTGTCGCATTCTCTGTTGTTGAAACAAACTGAATGTCAATAGAATATGATAGAGAACACAAGTTCACTCATATCACCAGATGTTAACAACGTGCACTCATCGCTAATTGGAATATATAAGAAACACTCTTCTTGATAACAATAGAGAGGAGATTACAAATGATTCTCCATATATGCGACCCAAGGGGCCAAATTGGAAAATCAGAGATTTCACCTCTGCATTTTCAAGTGTGTGATTTTTGAAAGCGTGATGCAAGTTCATGTCAACGATTTATATTGGCCTCCATCCCTATCACTTTGGTGTATTACACAAGTCCTGACAAACTCTCCTTCTCCATCCCCATTTCAATCAGAGCACTTGTATAGTGGCAACACCATCATGATTGCATGAGCTATTGTATTTTCGTCTTGTATTGACACACATTTGACTGATTTATTCTCTTGCATTACGTGGTAGACTGTGAGGTGATATTAAATTCCGTACAGTGAGTCAAACAAAGCTGCCTAATTTACATCTCCTCATTAAATGTTCGCAGGGTTCCTCATGACGTGTACACAGCAGATAGTCCATGTTTCAAATTTTATCACGATCCTCCGATATTTATATCAATATCAAGGCATATCGATTTTAATATTATTTGTGACATTTTGTTGATGTTTATTGTTGTTTATTGTTGCACACTTCCAGAAAAGGGTATTTTGTATCCCTACAGTTTGCATACTACTTTATGAACATTTTTACAAAATGAATGAATTTCAGGATTATTCCAATACATATGTGCAGATTAAGGTAAATGTCATTCATTTGCCCCCCAGGGGAGAAATTCAAAATGATCAGGATCAAGCTGTTCACATTTTCTTCAACATCTCTTGATTTTGATTCTATTGATTGCATTTAATCTGGAGTGTAATAAAGTACTGTATTTGATTGTTCCATGAAGATTCCCTCCATCCGTCAGATTGAGTGGTAGTTTGCAGAGTTTTCTTCATTTAATCGGCAATCTCTTCACCTACTTCTTTGGAGCATGTCTTTAACATAGAATGTAGTTTCATTTTTAAATTCCATCAGATATACGTATAATGCAGATTCTGCTTTGGTAATAATGTTATCATATGACTGCATCAATAATTTAATTTAAGTTTCTTCCTTTTTTTTTTAGCAACCTAGCTGACATATGTTCTTGACTATTCATTTGTATGCTTTCATTTTTTTAACCAGATCTTTTGAGTTGCTCATGTCTGAGAGATGTGAGCTTCTTGCAGAAAGTGAATTTGAGTTTTTTCCTTTTTAAGCTTATTCGTGACTTTTGATCTCTTGACAGATTCATTTACATTTGGTAACAAGAGCTTTATGGTTTTAGTATTTCGTAGATGTTTTTAGGTCGATCAGGCTTGTAGTAGGTCCCACAACCCTACAATAATAAGTACACAATATGTACACAAAAAACATCTGCCAAAGAGAGACGCCAACAACTCTGAACTCTCTTCACCCATTGTGGGGGTAGTCGAATAGAATAGAATAGCCTTTATTGTCATTGTAGCAGATGATACAATGAAATTCAGTGGCATCTCCCTTGTGCAACAGCATAATAATAAAAAAAATAGGTGGTAATAAAGTGCAGCGCAGTGTAAACAAAAGATGCTGATATGTACAGGAATTAAAAAGTTAAAAAGTTAAGGAGGTAGATGTAGTACACCTGAAGTTACCACTTCGTGGCAGCACCTGGAGGTAGGTATAATGGCTGGGTGTACTGTATCTCCCTTGGTGTTCACCACACCAATGGAGGTCATAATTCCGGCCTCAATATGGGTCGTAGGAAGACAAAGACTTGGCTCTGGCCAGCGCCTCCCTCCCCTCAGAGCCTTCATGGATGACATCACCACCTTGCCTAATACCATCCCATGCACCAGGAGGTTGCTCAGAAAACTGGAGGAGAACATCAGCTGGGCCCGTATGAAGATTAAGCCATCTAAGTCGCGCAGCATTTCAGTGGTGTAGGGAGTGCTTGCAGACCTGTGTTTCTTCATCGGAGACGATCCAATCCTAACTGTTTCTGAGCAACGAGTCAAAAGCCTCAGAAGCCGCCATGATGAAAGCCTGAAGTCTAAAGATCAAGTGAAGCAACTGCGCAACGACATCAACACAGGCCTACTGGCAATTGACCATACCCAACTACCTGGGAAGTTAAAGTCCTGGTGCTTCCAGTTTGGTCTACTACTATTATAGCCCTTGGCAGTCAATGAGGTGCCGATCTCAAGAGTAGAGAAGCTGGAAAGAAGGGTCACTGTCTATATCAAGAAGTGGCATGGAGTTCCATGCTGCCTTACCACCAGAGGCCTTTACGGAGACAGTGTCTTCAAGCTGCCCTTGACCAGCCTTACGGAAGAGTTCAAGTGTGCCAAAAGTCGTCTGCAGATGACCTTGAACGTATCTAAAGATTTGGTGGTTAGGAAGAATGCACCAACCTTGGCTACAGGATGCAAGTGGACACCAGCAAGAGCAGTGGAGGAAGCAACAGCAGCTCTAACACATGCTGACATTGTGGGGAATGTTCAGAAAGGAAGAGGAGGTCTTGGCCTAACAGCTAACCGTCCACCTTGTAGAAGTGCCACTGCACCAGCAAGGAGAAAGATCGTGGTGGAGGAAATGCGGCGTCAGGAGGAGGTGGCAAGATGGGCCAAGGCAGTCACCCTTGGTAAACAGGGCCTGTGGACACAGTGGGAAGGAGTCGAAAAGAGGAAGTTGAGCTGGAGGGACGTATGGGCCATGGATGCGAGAAGCCTGAGCTTCGCCATCAAAGCCACATACGATGTCCTTTCAACACCTACCAATCTTCACCAGTGGTTTGGTGAAGATCCTGCGTGCTCCTTGTGCACCAAGCCAGCCTCCCTCCATCACATACTCAGAGGATGTAGAACCAGCCTCACCCAAGGATGGCATACTTGGCGCTACAACCAAGTCTTGCTTCTACACTGGAGAGGAAACGATCCAGCATCAATGACCTACCTGTGTCAACAACTAATGCATGGAGAACTGCTTTTGTCCGTGAAGGGGCCAGAGCTTGCAGGAGCAACTCTACACCATCAGAGAGAAGCCAGCTGTGGCCAGCATGGGACTGGAAGATGCTGGCAGATGCCGGCAAACAGATGGTGTTTCCCCCAGAGATAGCCATTACCACATTGAGGCCCGACCTAGTGCTCTGGTTCCCTTCCTTAAAAAAGGGTATACATAGTTGAGCTCAAGGTACCCTGGGAAAACTCCATGGAGGAGGCATATGAGTGGAAGCACCTGCGGTATTCTGAGCTGGCCACAGCAGCTAGGCACCGTGGCTGGGATGCGGAAATCCGCCCAGTAGAAATTGGGTGTAGAGGCTTTGTGGGAACATCAGTCATGAAACTTCTGAGGGCCCTAAGAGTCAGGGGCCGCAAAGGTAGCTGAAAGAAGTAGCCAGTAGCTCTGGCTGAAGAGGAATGACCTAAGTTGGGTCCCCAAGTAGTATGACAGGTATCCGGTCAGCCAAAGCGGCTCATAATTGGTCTTGGGATGCAAGCTCGGGACTGATCATCCTGCAGCTGGCCGCCTCTGGACCGGGCGTTTAGTGTTAAAGGCCAAAACACCCTATGACCCGGAGGAACACTACTGATGATGCATACCCATACATTTTATCCCTTCTTCAAGCATACCATCCTCCAGTCTCCGACAACTTCACCAATTGCATGTGCTCGCACAAGAATAACATCTCATTCTGTGTTTTATGGAATCAGCTGTGATGTGGATGCCAAGATATCTAAAAGAGTCCACTCTCTCTACACATACACCGTTGATGAACAGGGGTGAAGGAGCAGCTCTGTGCTTCCTGAAGTCCAGGATACGTTCCTTGGTTTTGGCAGTGTTCAGTGTCAGCTTGTTCAATGAGCACAACTCTTCCAGACAAAGGACCTCACTCCAGTAGGCTGCCTCACTCTCCCCTGCTATCAGACCCGCTGTCACTGTGTCGTCAGCAAACTTGACGATGGTGTTCTCAGGGTGGGCGGGGCTGCAGCCGGATGTGTACAGGGAGTAGAGGAGTGGGCTCAGCATACAACCTTGAGGAGAGCCGATGCTGAGAGTGCGGGTGGATGAGAGGTGGAGACCAAGTTTTACACGCTGGGGCCAGTTCATGAGGAAGTCCTTTCCAGGCGCAGGTTGGAAGTGGGATCCCCAGATTGAACACCTTGGAGACCAAGATGTCTGGGATTATGGTGTTGAATGCAGAGCTGTAGTCGATGAAGAGCAGCCTGCCGTAGGTGTTCGGATGCTCCAGGTGGCTGAGTTCTGTGTGGAGGGTGGTGGCTAAGGCGTCCTCTGTGGATCTGTTTGAACGGTATGCAAACTGGCGCGGGTCCAGGATGGGGGGAGTCAGTCTTTGATGTGGTGCAGAACCAGTCTCTCGAAGCACTTGGTAATGATGGGGGTAAGTGCTACAGATCGATAGTCATTGAGGCTGGTTGTGGAGGGCTTTTTTTGGGACTGGAATGATGGTTGCGGATTTGACGCAGGTCGGAGTGGCAGCTTGGGCAAGATTGAAAATGTCGGGGGTTGTTGCTGCGAAGGTGTTCCTCCACTGTTCGTCTGTATTCAGCTTTGGCCTCCCTGATGCCTCTCCTCAGATCATTACGAGCGGCCCTGTAGTAGGTTCTGTCGCCAGACCTGAAGGCTGTATTTCGTGCCCGGAGGAGCGTGCGGACCTGGCTCGTCATCCAAGGTTTCCGATTTCGATATAGCCGAATGGTCTTATCCACACTGACGTTCCCAAAAGGCGTATTTGATGAAATCCACTACAGTCTCTGTGAATACAGCCAGGTCCTCATGGTGGAAAGCATCCCACTGGGTAACCTCAAAGCAGTTCTGAAGTTGGGGGAGGGCATCCTCAGGCCAGGTGGTGATGGTCCTAATTATGGGCTTCCTTTGATGGCAGTGGGGGGTGTAGGCTGGGGTGAGGAGCAGGGAGAGGTGGTCAGACAGTCCCAGGCGGGGGAGGGAGGTGGCTCTGTATGCATGCTTGATGTTGGAGTAAACATGATCCAGAGTGCTTTCCCTTCTAGTTGGACAGCTGACATGTTGGTGGAAGTTTGGCAGAACAGTTTTCAGGTTTGCCTTGTTAAAGTATCCTGCTATGATGTGGACACCATCAGGGTGAGCCCGTTGTTGCTTGTTGATGGTGTGTAGGAGCAGAGAGAGTGCTGTCTTTACAGTAGCGTCAGGTGGGATATAGACAGCAGTAATTATTACAACAGTCAGCTCTCTGGATAGGAAAAAGGGAGAGCAGTGTGTCTCCAGCACCGTGCTGTTGTTACACCAGCCTTCATGCACGTAGATACAGAGACCTCCTCCTCTGCTCTTACCGGAGTAAATGTTTCTGTCTAAGCGATATAGCATGCGGCTGGGAAGCTGCAACGTAGCGTCGGGAATCTTAGCATGGAGCCAAGTTTCCGTGAATAATAATACGCAACAGTCCCAGACGTAGCGATTACCCGCCAGTTGTAGCTCCAAATCGTGTGTCTTGTGAGTCAGGGATCTTGCGTTGGAAAGGTAGAGGCTCTGCAGCGAAGGTCTGAGTGGCTGCTTCTTTAGCCTAGCCATTAGCCCGGATTGGCAGCCCCGCTTTTGTTTACGCTCCTTCTGGCGTTGCAGCGCCTGCCATGTCCGACAACAACCCACGGAGATCCCACTGGTGAAAGTTGGTGGAGATGGTCAGTTGGTGTTGTAATCCAATGTCCATTAGTTCCAAACGAGTATAATGTGAGGGAAAACGTACAGCTGAAAAGCAGTAAAAACAATGGAGAGCCAAGAGCCGCTGCACTCGCGCGCGCCACCACCAGTCCCACTGTAGTAAATAACAGTCACTTGGCACCAGAATATTGATATCAATCATCCCTTCTCTGCCTAACTTAGCGGTTTATGAACTAAAACTTACTGTATTACCAATAGATCCTCACTCCCATGGTCTCATAAACTGCCTTTTGGAAAGTTGCCTTTCAAGTTCTATACTGACGAAAAAGGCAGCCTTCAGCGTTGCATGTTGACACTTTGGCTGCACGACTGCTGCGTGAAGAAAGGGTGGGGTTAGGGTAAGCTATAGGATGCTGCTCCATTCATTCTACATTTAATAACGTGTCACATTGTAATGTAAAGCCCATCAATCGGCCGCATGGTGTCACTAAGGAGGAGAGCCAGTTAAGGGGTGATAAATCCCAACTAACATCCAGTCTGATTCTGTGAAGAGAGCTTCAGTATGTCTCCCCATTGTATGGAAGTGAAACTTTTTTTTTTGCTTCCCCAAGCATGATACTCCATGTGACCCCATGCAACGCACGACCCACATGCGTGGAACATTACACTGAAGGAAACGTCAAAACACCTATGCGTATGCTTCAACACGCAACTCCAAAGGCTGCCTTAGTCGTCAGTACAGGGTGATTTGATATTACACCAGACCAAATTGAAGCTCATTTCCCCTGTATGTCTTGATTCAGGTGGATTTGTTATCCCTATTTGTATTGTTGTTCTTACGTTACAACTCAGTGAGTCGTTGTTAAATTATTTCGTATAGTTCTGGTTTTAGGTTGGTGCACTGAGCGGAGGTTCTTTCCCAGCTGTAATTTTTGAGCTTCTGGGGAAGAAGTGTCTGATATTTTAATTTCTCTTCCTCAACCATGGTAGTTGCATGTCTTGTGTGATTTGGTTCGATGACTAATTTTGTTTGTTTGTTTTTTTTTAAATTTATTTTATTTTATTTAAATTTTTTTACAACACTGAAATTAAATGTTGCAAATGAGTTTTAATCACGCTTGAATTATCAGCAGGCTAGACAGTGAGAAAAATGTCCAAAAATCCAGAATGTGGCTCAGTTTGCAATGCATCATTGAAAGGTAGATTGATGGCAAGGCTGGACAGAGAAGGAGCAAAACAAATTTTAATTCAAAAGACTGGTTTTGACAATGTGTTTTTTTAATTGATAGTTTGTTTTCTTGGTAGTGCCTAGTATTCATAATGCTACTATACATGGTGCATAGTTATTGGCTCAATTAAGAAAATGCTCCTAGAAGCTGAAAACTTGGGCGGCACAGTGGAGCAATTTAAGAAGGTACAGGGTTTGAATCCAGCTCCGGACCTTTCTGGTTGGTGTTTGCATCTATATCATTGGCACAGGGAGACATTTAATAAAAAAATAAAATAAATGAATAAGCATCTGCTGGCATCTGCTGGCCGTGATCGTAAGTCGAGCAGGTCGTAAGTCGGATGTTACTTGTACTCCAGGTTCCTCCCAAAGACATGCTCACTAGTTCCAGATAGAATCCAACACTCCCCAAACCCAAAACTCTGAACATGACTATGCTGTGGTTAACTTACGACGTATGCATGTGCATTATCTCAGTTGTCTTTGTTTTTAGCAGATAACCTATATATTTCAAGCTGATTATGGTTCGATAAGAGTCACTGCCTGCTGGTGCAAAAAGTTGTGATTTACTATACGTATGATACGAGTAGTCGACTATCTCTCAATTCGCATTTGTAATTTCTGTCCTTGCACTGAGAATTGGAACAAAAATTTGCAATGGTCTGATGTGCAAGACTGTGCAATGATGTGCAATGAATACAAAATGGCTTTAACACATGGTGAAATCGGGAGCCAAACATAAGGAAACTTTTTACACACAAACTGATCATGGCCATCAAGAGGGTCTCTCAAAGCAGTGACATGGATGCATCAAACATTTATTTCAATTGTCTCGGATTATTAGTTTCAATGTAAGCTGACTCTTTTGAAGCCGATCATACACTGTTCACAGTGATGCCACTTTACTCTTCTTTTTCAACAAACCTTCCTGCAAGCTTCAACAAACTTGACGTGAGGTATGAGACAAAAATTGACAACTGAAATTAATGTCTAATGTTTAGACAGCCTACTGACTGAGAGAGACAAATATATACATACCTAAAGAACAGTCCGGCCCAGTCCAGTTCCGGTCGCATTTACAGGTAATGGTTTCTGGGTCGTGGGTACCATGACCTGAACACTGGTCTGGACACATGGCCTTGGCAATCTCACAGCTGCTCCCTCCCCATCCAGGTTGACAGTGACATTGTCCGTGAATACAAATTCCGTGAGCTGAACAACCGGGGTCAATGCAGTCCACTGGGCAGGAAATTATTTATTAATAGTTTATCAACTTTCATATCAGTTCTCGAGCAGTTCAATTAATTAATGACGAGACCTCCAAGGTTGATTTCATGTTTTGCTCAGAATTTTAATTTGACAAGATGACGAGAAATCAACATCGTACAACAACTCTTTCGTCTGTTATGTAGTTTTATTCAAAATATATTTTGGTCACCAAAAGTATCATCCTCTACTCCAGGGGTTCTTAACCTTTTGGAACTTGGGGCCCACCTTTCCCAGAACAAATGGGCCCAGGGCCCATTCAAGTAATAGATCTGATTCAGTAGTCTTGATTTCATTTGTGGTTTATAACCATATTTAATCAACTTACATGGAAACAAACAAAAACTTTGTGAAATGACATGAAACCAAGTGATTATTGCAAAGATATTGGTCATAGAAAAGTCCAATCAGCAGCAGAACCAGGTGCAAGTCATGCTCATCAAATTTACTGAAGAAAAAAACGAAAAAAAAAAAAAAAATACACTTGATGCAAACTGTTGAGAAATTTGGAAAAACTGAATACAATTCGGAAATAAATAAATAAATATATATATATATGTATATATAAAATTTTCACTGTTGGGGTCGGTGGCATTATTTTTTATTATTATCACAGATTTGCAGCTGTCAAGTCAATTCAGTGACACACTACTGCACGTGGCTGAGCATCTTGTGGCCCTCGCAGCTCATAAGTGTAAAACAAAAAACTTCTCTAGGGGTGGGCCAACGGCCAAACCATGGGACCCGGCCCAATGGTTAAGACTCACTGCTCTACTCCATACCTTCCTCACAGTTGTCTCCTTGATATCCAGTGTTGCAAATGCAGGCACCCATGATGCAGATGCCATGTCCTCCACAGTGGATGTCGATGCACTGGTTCGATGATACGTCACATTCAGTGCCTTTCCAGCCACTAAAGCACTGGCATCTCCCACGGGAGTATTGTCCATTACCACTGCACAGTACTGGACAGGCAGCTGGAGGAAATAGAAGCAGGTTGATGTAAGTAATGGTTTGTTAGTCTGCTCTTTAAACCCACAATACACATGTGCATTACATCCACAAAGAAAAACAAAATACTCTGTAGGTATTGGTCAAGAGGAAACCTTCAGCCCACCTCCGCAGACATCTGCAACCTGGAACAGCGTCCACATGAAACAGGAGTTTGTCACTATATTGTTCCTTATCTTTGCACACTTGGTTAGTTACATCACTCACAGACGAAGCTCGACGTCCTCTTTAGTCCAACCAAGCTGATATGAAGAAGTTTATTTCAATACCACATCACATATACAACAATTCTCCCATCTCAAAGTGATCTGAGTGGTCAAACATGAGCTGTGAGAAGAATTCATCTAATAATTTCAGCCCTTTTGTAATGCATTGTCTTTGTCAGTCAGCTATAGATATTTATTAATGAAGTCCATTTGGATTTCCATAGTCCTGTAAGTCAACTTAAATTTCGATTTCTCAATACACTAAGAGCACATTGCTTGATTAATGACATCCGCTGATAGCGGTGGCCTCCTCTTCCGCGTCCCCGATTAGGGTTCACTGATCGCAGACACACTCCTACAGGCAGCGCAATTGCTTGCTACAACTCTCATCACCTCGCATCAGCTGGGGGCCGTCAGCAAATTCTGATTTGGTCAAAGTATGAATGTAAAAAAAATAAAAAAATAGGAGAGAGAATTGTGAAAAGATTTTTCATCACAATAAACAAAGGACTGACAATTTTAATAATGACTTGGGGACTAAAATATGACTAAATGATCATTTTTTCAGATCATTTGTAATTGTCTTCAATAGCGTCAAGGAAATGTGTACACGGTCCATCGTAAAAGTAAACTGTGACACATGAAATACATTGGGGACAGCAAACAGACGGCTCAATTTAACCACTAAACAAAATGGGCAGCAGTCTGTCAGACACAACCGGGTTCTGCGAGAGATGTGTGTGGCCTTCCTACCAATGTACTGGCTATCTCTCCTCTGTACATGACCAAACCTTCTCAATCTAGACTCTCTGGCTTTGTCTCCTAAACACCTGACAGGTGCTGTCCCTCTGATATACTGCTTCCTGATCCTATCCATCCTGGTCGCTCCCAGAGAGAACCTCTGCATCTTCATCTCTGCTACCTCCAGCTCTGCCTCCTGTCTTTTCCTCAGTGCCACTATTTCCAAACCATACAACATCGCTGGCCTGACCACTGTTTTGTACACTTTCCCTTCATCACACCTGACACTTTTTTCCAATTATTCCATCCTGCTTGCACCCGCTTCTTCACCTCTTTGTCACACCCTCCATTGCCCTGGACAGTTGAGTCTAAGTACTTAAAATCCTCTACCTTCTTTATCGATACATCCTGTAACACACAATGGAACTCCTTCTGACCTTCTCTGTACTTCTCCATGAACATCCTTAAAGCAAACACTTCATCTTTAGTGCTCTTTTATTGGCATGAAGCCAAACTGTTTCTCACATATGCTAACTTCTGCCCTTGGTCTACTTTCCACTACTCTTTCCCACAACTTCATCACATGGCTCATCAACTTAATCCCTCGATAGTTGCCACAACACTGGACATCTCCTTTGTTCTTGAAGATGGGCACCAGCACACTTCGTCTCCACTGCCTTTCCACTCTTCATCCTCTTCAATGCCCTTCTCACCTCAGCCTTACTAATCTTTGCTACGTCGTGATCTACGATGGTCACTGCTTCTACTCTTTGTTCTCTCTTATTTTGCTCATTCATCAGCACTTCAAAATACTCTTTCCATCTTGCCAACACACTTATGTTATCAGTCTGAACATTTCCCTCTCTATCCTTGATCACCCTAACCTGCTGCACGTCCTTCCCATCTCTATCTCTCTGCCTTGCAATCCTGTATCATGTCATAGGCCTTCTGTTTGGCCATTGACACTACCTTCTTATGCTGGGCCTCCCTGTACTCTTGTCTACTCTCTTCTGTTCTCTCAACATACCACTTTTTCTTAGCTAACCTCTACCTTTGTACACAGTCCTGCACTTCGTTCCACCACCAAGTCTCCTTGTCCACTTTTCTTCCAGATGACACACCAAGAACTCTTCTACCTGTCTCCCTGATCACCTCAGCGGTATTTGTCCAGTCATCTGGAAATCCTTCTTGGCCACCCAAAGCCAGCTTCAATCACTCCCTGAAAGCAACACGAGACTCTTCCTCTTTCAGCTTCCACCACTTTGTCTTCTTCTCTGCCTTTGCCCTCTTCACCTTCCTCACCACCATGGTCATCCTGCACACCACCATCCTATGCTGTCTGGCCACACTCTCACCCACTGGTACTTTACAATCATTATCTCCTTTAAATGACATCATCTACACAATATATAATCCACCTGTGTGCTCCTACCACCACTCCTGTAAGTCACCCTATGCTCCTCTCTTCTGGAAGAAAGTATTGACTACAGCCATTTCCATCCTTTTTGCAAAGTCTACAAGCATCTGACCTTCAGTGTTCCTATCCTGGATACCAAACTTTCCCATCACTTTCTCGTCACCTCTGTTTCCTGCACCAACGTGCGTTTGTAAAAATAGATGTTTTCAGCTTCTTTACAAAGCAAGTTGTTCAGTCAGTCATTGACATGGTGTGTCAGCAGGGGAATGGGTTGGGTGTGGGACGCCCTGTTTCAAAATCCTAGCTATAAGCAGGATTTCAAACTGTCGTAAAGTGAGTTCCACGTCACTGCCCACCATCCCACGTTTATTTGTTCATGAGGTAAGACTGCGAAAACAGCAAAAAATGTCACCACAGATGGCAGTATACACATCACTGTCAAACTTAAACTTGCAAGGGGAATTCAAGAAACATCTGTCATTCAACATCGGGAATCGAACTGTGGCAGAGAAAAAGTCACAAGAACCACTATTCCCCAAAACCACTGATAATTGCTAAAAGATTTTGATTCCTCAATAGGAACCAAGAAGAAGGGGAGTCTGTATCACAGTTTATTAAAGAGGTTATTGACTGAAGGTAACTTGAGATTGGAAAAGGCTTTTGAGATCAACATGTCAATAGAAATTGACATGTTGAGAGCTGTTGGAGAGAAGTCCAACAGCTAAGTACATCCGTCCAAGTGCATACGGTCACATAGGAGACCATGAAGAACACCGCACCTGGTCAGCAATGTTACCGCTGTGGAAAAGCAGGACATCAAGCATCAGAGTGTTGGTGTAAGGGCTTGGATTGTTAAAACTGTGTTTACAATGGTCACATTGAACAAGGCTGCAGGAAAAAGATGCTCAACCCACCAAAGGAAAAGAAAAGAGGATTTTTCAGAACCAAGACGAAACATGTGAATCGGATGGAACAGGATCACGGTGGACTGACTGATTCAGATGATGATACTGTACACATTTCATCTGTTATGGATAGTGATGCTGATCACACACCACTACTGGAGAACAAACTGGTTCGCATGCAGGTGGACACTGGTACTCGCGTCTCCATGATATCTGAGAAAGTGTACAAAGAAAAACTGCATCACCTTCCCCTGTGGGAGACAAGGCTCAAGTTGAGGACATATAGTGGCGAGCCTGTTCCAGTGTTAGGAGCGGTGAATGTGAAAGTAGAGTACAACCAACAAACAGAAACTCTTCCTCTATAGATCATTGCAGGAAACCACCCACCTTTACTTGGACGCAGATGGCTAAAGAAGATAAAATTGAAGTGGCAAGAAGTATTCATGATGAGCGATGGAGAAACAAGTTCTCTTTGGGAAGTTTTGAGAATGCATCGTCAAGTAGTTGAGATAGTAGATAGCATGAAAGATATCAAGGTCAAGCTAACAGTTAAGCAAGGAAGTACAAGAAAGTGTCTGAAGGCGAGACCAGTACCTTACGCTATAAAACCAAAATTGGAAGCTGAATTAGAGAGGTTATTGAAGTGTGGAGTACTGAAACAAGTCAGAACCATTGAATGGGCCATGCCTATAGTTCCTGTGTTAAAAAAGGACGGAACCTTAAGAATCTGTGGGGACTTTAAAGTTACGGTAAAGCCAGTGTTGACAATTGTTAAATATCCATTACCTCCCATAGAAGACTTTTTCTCTAATCTGGCTGGAGGTCAGAAATTCTCCAAGAAAGATATGTCTCATACTTACCTCCAGATGCATGTAGAGCCTCAGTCACAAGAGCTGTTAACTATTGTGACACACAATTGTACAGATTGTACAGATACCAGAGACTTCCTTTTGGTATCACGTCTGCCCCAGCATTATTCCAAAGGGCCATGGACCAGATTTTGACCAGTCTTTTAGGTGTACAGTGTCACTTGGACCATTTACTCATCACAGGAAAAGATGATCATTCTCATCTGCAGAATCTGGAGGCAACCCTGAAGCGACTCGAGGAGTACGGATTGAAAGTGAAGAAAGACAAATGTGATTTGTTCAGGCCGTCTGTCGAATATCTAGATAATATCTATCTATGTGATTGACAGCACAGGTCTCCAAAAGTCACAGTTGAAGATGAAGGCTATTGTGGATGCTCCAGCCCCGACAAACGTGAGTCAGCTGAGATCTTTCCTTGGGATGTTAACTTACTATGCTAAATTTGTTCCAAACCTCGCGAGTAAGTTGATGCCACTCCATGAACTGTTAAACAAAACATCAAGATGGGAGTGGACAGTAAAATGTGAAAAGGCCTTCAATGAAGGACGATGTTGTTCTGCTGGCGACATCGGACCGGGACCTTCAGCATGCACTGGGGCGGTTTGCAGCGTGTGCAGAGTGTGAAGCGGCCGGGATGAGGATCAGCACCTCCAAGTCTGAGGCCATGGTTCTCGACCGGACTGTATCACTCGGACCCTCAACATCAGGTCTCCTCATGGCTGTGTTCTCTCTCCATTGCTCTTCTCCCTATACACCAACTGCTACACCTCCAGCCACCAGTCCGTGATGCTGATTAAGTTTAAGGATGACCCCACCATCATTGGGCTAATTTCAGATGGAGATGAGTCATCTTAGGGGCTTTTCACACTGCAGGTTTTGTCTCGGGTGGCCTGAGTTCGATTCGCCTCCCTGCTGTGCAGCTTCGCACCTCTGCGCTTCAGGCGATGTCCCTTTTTTTCTCCTCAGCTGGCCACAATGACACACATCTACAGGAAGTCGCCATGAGTCACGTGACAACCCACCACCAGCTTAACATCATTATTTCTGTCAATTCTTAGTTCTACGAGTCGTCATCACCTCAGATATTAACTGATGATGGACCTCTGCCACGGCTGCACAGAATGTGACGTTTCACAGCCAAACCTAAACATGAAAGAGTGTTGTCATGTTTGAAATAGCAGAAAAAAACTGCGTTATACAGAGCGTCTTGATTGACTCATCATTTAAGTACAGCTCCATCAAACATCCGCACAGTCCTGGACCACTGCGCTCCTGTTGCCAAGCACAATTTTCCTGCAGCTCTCAGCTGCACACCGCTGTGTTCTGGGAGTTTGAGAAGTTGTTTTTGAAATATGTTGTCTGCCCAGACATCGATCAGACCCTTTTCTGGCCAGCATTGATCATGTTTGTGTGAAGTTGTGCTGTACACGTAGTTTCTGGCATCTGGTGCCAAGTCGCCTGAGGCGAGAAGCTCACTACCCGCTGAGAGTTTCGCGAGAAGTGCAAGTGCAGCTCTGCAGCCGGGATCAAACCCGACTTGCTTGTGTTCACATCTTGGACTTTTGAGCCGAAAGAGCTTTGTCTCAAGACAGAACCCGCAGTATAGAAACGCCCTTACAGGAGGGAGGTTGACTGGCTGGTGTCCTGGTGCAGCCACAACAACCAACCCACAAGACAGTGGAGATGATCAATGACTTCAGAAGAATCATGGCTCCTCTGTCCCCTCTCATGTTGGCTGGTTTGCCCATTCCCATTGTGGACTACTTCTGCTTCCTGGGAACCACCATCGCCAAGAACCTCAAATGGGAGCTGACCATCAGGTCCCTCATCAAAAAGGCCCAGCAGAGAATGTTCTTCTTGCGGCAGCTAAGGAAACTACGACTGCCAACGAAGTTACTGGTGGAGTTCTATGCAGTCATCATCAAGTCCATCGTTACCCCCTCTATCACTGTGTGGTACAGCAGCGCCACCTCCAGGGACAAGAGCAGACTGCAGCACATTGTGCAATCTGCTGAGAAGGTGATCGGTTGCAGCCTGCGACCTCTTCATGACCTGTATATCTCCAGGACCCAGAGACGTGCAGGTCGGATCAGAGCCGACCTTTCTCATCCTGGTCATGGACTGTTTGCCCCTATTCCCAGCGGCAGGAGGCTGTGGTCAATCCAGACCAGAACCTCCGATCACAGGAACAGCTTCTTCCCCCTCGGCCATCAGATTGATGAATTTGTGATCAGTCCTTATTGTTGCACGTTGCTTGCTTAATAAGGCTGATAAAGATTCTGATTCTGAGTAGACACAAGTAAGCCCCACTCTCACCGCAGATTTGAGTGCATGCTACACCTTAGCTCTTGCCTCCTGGTAAAGCGCTTGGACAGTGCATGTTTGTCGTACGCCCGCTGTATTGTATGTACCTTCTTCTTCACCCTAATTTTCAGCTACTTGTGCTTGGAGTGCCCCCAGAATGCTGGACGACATCTAAGACGATGAAAGAGTGGATAACAGCTGTACTGAATTAATAATAAAAAATTGATACGCAACAAGATCAGCTCCCATGATGTTGTGCAGTCCAGTCCAGTCAACCAATCGCAGTTGTTGATCGCTACAATATGGCCTCCACAGCCGGTCAGGTGAGCAGCACAGCTCTCCGAAGAGAAGTGGGAAAAAGACAAAGCTGGAATACATGCAGACAAAAACAGCACATTTTAGCACTTTAATGTCAACAAAACGCCCATAATTTCACTGGTCTGAGGTGACGCAGTTCAATCTTAGCAGCATGAGGCTCGTTTGCCCGCAAAATTCCATAATATAGTGATCAACAACTGGAAGTCGCTGCTACTCAGCTTGCTGTTGAGGGTGATGGCACCTCTTGTACTACTGCATTCTAAACGGTCGAACAGGATGGATAAATCGGAATGTAGTCAGAGAAATTGCAGTTCTATGTCATACGTGCTCTGCCCTCTAACGGGCTTCGCTATTGGTTACCTCCACTCCGAGGCTCCACCTCTCCCCATAAGACCCCCTGTTCGCATTTATGTGTCCTCCTTTTTCACTCAGCCTGAGAGTGTATCGTGATCATCATCGGATACTTGGAAGTATGGAGACTTTGAAACGCTACAATGTGTGTAAGGCACAGATGCCTGAATTTGACGACCACGCCATGTGTCAAGTGCATTGCCATTTTTCATCTGCGTGATTTGACCTCTTGTCCGGCTTGTGTGGCTCTGCCTGCTGACGAGCGAGAGAAGCGAGCGTCCATCGTGGAGGACAAAACCAAGGGATCCAAGAAGTTCTCCAAACCATGGGATGAGAACGATGAGTCGGACGAGAGGAGAAGAGAGAACAGGAGAATCCAGAGTCCCTCTTCACAGAGGAGGACGACGACCCCAACGGCAACGCCAGACCTGTCTTTAAGAAGGCTGTCACGAGCCCTGGAGGAGAGATGCCGCCTTCCCCAGATGATAAGAAAGTCGCCGATTTTTCCTACTCCATCTACGGCCCTGGGCCGACACTCTGTCACCATATGTCCTAAGATGGAGTCCCTCTGGAAACACTCAGACTTGGACATGAAAAGGCCCCTCTCATTTAAGTTATCGGTAAGCTGACTGTGTGCTTGGTGTCACTGATGGGGTGAGACGTCAGGAGCGACTTTCATCTTCCACACTTACCGGTAAGAGACCGCTCACACCACGGCCGGACGAGGGCGTGTCTTGCCGCTCGACGAACAAAAGCTAAGCTAACGAGCGCAGGCCGCCCACTATATTGGCTCGGTGTCCGTGTCACTGAAAGTTCGACCCGTTTTTGGCCCTGCGACCCCGGAAGTAACTGTGACGCATCCAGCCGATTCTGGCAGCCATTTGCAGAGACCAGCGGTTCGTCACAACGCTGTCACCAACGTCACTGCGGCACAAGGTAAAAAGCGACCACTTCAAAGCGGCACTTTGTCACTTTCTTTCTTTTAGAACTAGATTAAAGCCTCAAAGTATATCGAGTGAGGTGTTACATGTTCACCAGCACTTTCATGGTGGGCCCCCCGTGTGTGACGAATTCGGACGGGCTTTCTACCAATCCAACCGTCCCGCAATTGACTTCCACGGAGAGTGGGCGGTCCGTTGCGGTCGACTGTCACCGTGGATGGACAGGATGGTCAAGCGTGGCTATGCCATGCAGTTCTGCCGGCAGCCCCTATGTTTCGCTGGGACACGATCAAGTCCCCCCTCTCCACAGGAGAGAGAGTGTTTAAATAAGGTACTCGCTGCCCTCCTACGTAAGGACGCAGTGGCCTCAGTAGCCAAAGAAGAGGAGGAGGAAGCATTTTACTCCGTTATATTCAGGATTCTGCTCCTGAATATGACATCTGCAGAAATGGGGGACAAGCCCAGGTTAGTAACATTGTTTGGACAAGCCAGCCAGGATCTCACATTCTGGGACTCGGCAGAACGACTCAGATGCATCCCACGTCACATAAACGTGCAACTCCACAGTAGTAGCATATCTGAACGGCTAGGGTGGGGTGAGGTCCCCAGCCCTTCACCGAATGACAGCCAACATTCTGCGCTGGGCGGACAGACACCTTCTGTCTCAGAGAGCCCGACATTGAACCTTGAACGTCAGAGCAGACAGGATGTCCAGAGGGGGAGTTCTAATGGATGAGCGGGAACTCTCCCAGCATATAGTGGAACAGATCTGGAGACAGTTTGGTGTTCCTGTAGCGGATCTCTTTGCTTCACGAGCGGATGTGAAATGTCCCCTCTGGTTCTCTCTGAAGGCGTCACAGGGCCCTCCACTGGGGGTAGACACGTTTGCTCACCCAGTCTGGCTCGAAGGGCTGCTGTCCGCTGCTGCATTTCCCCCACTGCAGTTGATGCTCCCACTGCTGCACTGCGTGAGGACGCAGGGTCTCTCTGTGTTGGTGGTGGCACCAGAGAGTCCAGGCACCAGATGGTTCCCGGAATCGGCGACGCCGAGAGTTGGGGACTTGGCAGCTTTGTCAATCAACCCGACATGTTTGTCTTTTGGGGATGATGGGGATTCGTTCACCCTCCGCCTGAACCCATCTGATATCCCTAAAGTGATCACATCAGCTTTTAGGTTAGGGGTCATCTCTTTGAGAGCCTTTTCCCCTCCGCCACAACAGGATGAGCAGGCGGCGTGTTTGCACCTGGTCTGTCCAGTGAGGGCCCGGGGGGCCTATCCGGACCGTACCAAGGGGGTACGAAAGTCGGAGAGACTTTTCATATGTTTTGGTGGTCAGTCAGCCGGGAGGGCGGTGACCACACAGCGCTTAGCTCATTGGATCTGGGCAACCATCTCTGCAGCATATGAGGCCAAAGGAGCGGAGCCTCCAGCTGGGTTGAAGGCTCATTCGACTAGAGCCATCTCAACGTCAGCTGCTTTCTTCAGAGGTGTTTAGATGCTGGACATCTGTGAAGCTGCATCATGTGCATCAGCTTCCACGTTCGCCCGAGCATATCTCAGGGATATGGCGTCAGGGTCCGTGGCCCATTCAGTCTTGCAGACGGTTTCAGGGCCACCTTGAGGTGGGTCACTGATTGTGTTTGGCTTCTGTTTCGGCTGGTTCTTCGGTTGAGGGCCATGCTGGGAGGGAACTCATCCCTACGGGCTTCACCGAGGTGTTAAACCAATAGTGAAGCCCGTTAGAGGGCAAAGCATGTATGACATATAAATAATAGTTACTGAACGTAACTTCAGTTCTATGCATACGTGCGGAGCCCTCTAACAGTCTGCCCAGCAGGCACTGTTCTCTCTGAGTTTCCAAAAGGAGACGAATGGTGATGAACAGGGGGATTTATGGGGAGAGGTGGAGCCTTCCTGGGTGGAGAGTTAAGCCAATCAATTCTCAGGCACGAGGCGGAGCCTCGGAGTGGTTAAACCAGTGATTTTCAACCACTGTGCCGCGGCACACTAGTGTGCCGTGAGAGATCGTCAGGTGTGCCGTGAGAAATTATCCAATATCACTTTTTTTTTATTAACATTTATTAATAATTTTCTGCAAATATTATGTCATTGTCCAGTGTCCGTGCTGTAAAGGCTGGCAGAGTAATGTAATATTTGTCCGTGTGGCAACACGTAGTTGATTGCTGATTGTTCCTCCAAGAGAATTAGTGATGCACCTGAGAGGCCGTGGTGACAGTCATGGAGAAGTTTTTAAAAAGGACAACTGCAAACTCCGAACTGGGCCCTGGACAAGATTCTGACCCGGATGAAGGCCCTAGTATGAGTGGTGGGAAAAAGAAAGCAAAGACGGTGAGCTCAAGGCAATATAGTGAAAGCTGTCTTTCGTTTGGATTTACTTTCACCGGGGATGAGACGACACCTATTCCGTTATGCCTGGTGTGTGGCGAGAAGTGATCCAACAGCGCCAAGGTGCCAAGCAAGCTTAAACGCCATCTCCAAACGAAACACCCGTCGCTTCAAAACAAGCCGATAGACTATTTTGTTCGCCTGCGTGTAAACACAGAGAAACAGGCAACGTTTATGAGAAAAACCACAAAGGTAAATGAGAAAGCGCTCAAAGCTAGTTACCTAGTCGCCGAACTTGTTGCTAAATCAAAAAAGCCGCACACTGTGGCAGAGACATTAATACTACCTGCCTGTAAAGCCATTGTCAACTAGATGCTCGGCCCTGATGCGGTTAAAGACATAGCTAAAGTCCCGCTCTCTGATAACACAATTGCCAGGCGTATTGATGACATGTCTACAGACATCGAAAGCCATGTTTTGGAAAAGATACGCATCAGTAGGAAATTTGCGTTGCAAGTTGACGAGTCTACGGATATTAGTGGACATTCTCAGCTCTTGGCCAATGTGCGTTTTGTGGATGGAGATGCCATTAGAGAAAACTTCCTATTTTGCAAGGCACTGCCAGAAAAAACAACTGGAGAGGAAATTTTTCGGGTCACATCGGAATATCTTGACCAGGGAGGACTTACGTGGGAAAACTGCACAAGTGTGTGCACTGATGGAGCTGCAGCCATGGTCGGGTGCAACAAAGGCTTTGTGAGTAGAGTGAAGGAAAGAAACCCAGATCTGATTGTCACGCACTGTTTTTTGCACCGTGAGGCCCTCGTTGCTAAGACTTTACCAGCAGAACTGGTTCCTGTGTTGGACGATGTGGTGCGCATAGTGAACTTTGTAAAGACACGACCTCTGAAAAGCTGTATATTCGCATCTCTGTGTGAGGAAATGGGAGCGGAGCATAAAGCCTTATTGCTCCATACGGAGGTCCGATGGTTGTCGCGCGGTAAGGTGCTGACCCGTGTGTATGAGCTGCGAGAGGAACTTAAAATGTTTCTGACAAATGAGAGGTCTGATTACTCAAATCTGCTTGCAAGTGATGAGTGGTGCGCAAAACTGGCATACCTGGCTGATATATTTCATCATCTTAATGAACTGAACACAAGGATGCAGGGCCGAAATGAAAACCTGCTTACAAGCACAGATAAAATAAATGGATTCCATTTAAAGGTGCACCTCTGGCAACAACATGTGCAACGTGCCAACCTGGAGATGTTCCCACTCACAGACAAACGGCAAAGCAACACTGCTGCACTGTCTGAGGTAATAGGTAAACATTTGAAAAGTCTTGAGGAGAAGTTGTCATTTTATTTCTCTTCAGCCTCCACTGAATGCTTTGACTGGGTTAGGGACCCATACAGCTCGGCATCAGTTGTTGGAGAGGACATGACTTTACAAGAGCAGGAGGAACTAACTGAACTGAAACAGGATCGTGGTTTAAAACTAAGATTTGCTGATCTTCCTTTGGACAGTTTTTGGTTGACTGCTGCCAAGGAGTTCCCCATTCTGGCCAACAAAGCTGTTCTGACATTGCTCCCATTTTCCACAACATATCTGTGTGAGCTGAGCTTTTCAAGCCTAACTGCTATAAGAACTAAAAACAGAGAGAGACTGAGAGCTGTTGAAGAAGAGCTTTGTGTGTGTCTTTCTTCTATTCCTGCCAGGATATCGGCTTTGTGTTCATCTAAACAGGCCCAGGTTACACACTGACTGAGTATAAATAAATTGAGAAATTATATTGTAATTAAATATACTATACAGAGTGTCATTTTGTAACATTTTTGGTTAGTGGTGTGCCACAAAATTTTTCCAATGTAAAAAATGTGCCGTGGCTCAAAAAAGATTGAAAAACACTGCGTTAAACCAATAGCGAAGCCCGTTAGAGGGCTCCGCACGTATTCGTAGAACTGAAGTTACGTCCAGTAATTCAGTAATTATTTCCTCACAAGTGTGGCTAGGATTTTGCTGTCTGAGCTCTGATGTCAGAAATCCATTCAAATAGCACCTCTGTCATAGGTTCCTGACCCCTGTCCTAGCATGTCTTGATGATGTCACTAAGTCCTTATAAAACTTACAAAAACTAAATAAAAAAATTCACGTGCTCATATTCTCTCGCATATGAACTTGACAACTCCGCATAGCAAAACCGGGCTCCTCAATGCACAGAGTGTGCGCGCTAAGCACTACTTGGCACAGAAGCCGCTCAGACAAAACAGTATGAACTCCAGAGCAATGATCAAAGAATGATTGAGGTATTGGCTAGACAATTGTTGTAAGTGCTCTTGATACCTCACTTTCACCATTGAAAGTCTTGGCACTGTTATCAGTGTTGTGTGTGTCATGTTCTGATTTTTGCTTCATTGAATCACCATTTAAACGAACCAGTGCGGCGAGGCGACCCTTCGCAACATTCATTTATATGACAACTATTGATAGTCATCAGGCGTTTGTTACTCAAAGTGCAGAGATCCCAAACAATCTGAGCACAAACAAGGCTTTTCTATTGATCTGGAGTCACTGTCCAGAACTTAATCACGCTGATGGGGTGTTATGTCACTGACCGTCCTCACTAAGACAGAGAGACTAATGTGTGTGTCTGTGTATGTGTTTATTGATATATGGTCTAGTTGAAGCACCTTTCTCTAAAACCTTAACTCATTTGTTTTCACTTCTGCTTCCTCACCTTCACCAGGCCTCCTGCCTCTCTCTCTTTTGTACACCCATTTATTATTGTGCATCTACGGAACTTCATTCCTCTCCTTTCCAGCTCATACTTCCACAGCTTCTCCTCTCACTACGTCATTCCCGGTGTAATCTTAGGATGCACTTGAAACCTTCCCTAACTTCATCTACCTCACCACTTTCTTCCTCATTGTGGTCCTCGCATGCTTCTTCTCCTTGGAACTCGAGGAAGCTTCCTGTTGACCAGAGTAACTCCTGACCTTCTCTGTACCTTGCTATCAACATCCACAGTGTAAACACCACACTGCCGACACATTTCTATCTACGCCGCTCGATATTTCGAGGAGGATCACTGTAAAATGTGTGAATTTTATATATCATATAATAAATGCACAAGAGACATGCCGAGTGCGAACCAACAACCATGTGACACACAGGGATATGCCTTAACAGCTATACTGCCGCTAAGTCACATGACCAGCTGTTCAGGCCACACAGCCTTACATATTTGCAGGATGTGGCTCTTTTCAGTAACACAGTAAAACAATGTGGCTCTTAGCCTCTGACTGGTTGGCCACCCCTGCTGTATAGCCTTAAAGAGCATGCTGCGCCGTACATAAGAAGACATTTTGGATCAGACCATCGTTTTGCCAAGGGCAATGATCGAAAACACACTGCTGCTGACCATGCATGGTATCTGATGGTATCAACTTGGTCAAAACTCCACCATAGTCATCAGACTTGAATGAGTGGATCTATTAAACTCAAATGAAAAAGAAATGAAATAACGGAGCATTGAGCTTCTGTATTAAAATGAAAAGCTACAGATACAACGGCACACCACCATTTGCAAGATTTGACAATGGAAATAGCATGAAGAAGTTGTCTTATGAATCCAAGTTTGCCACAGACGGGATCCTCAGGTAACCTATTCCTGAGACATGGGACTCTTCACTGAGTGGAGGGATGATGTATGGAGCCCTAAGTTTACATTTTCAAAGTTTACAGTATTCAAAGACGTACTGGGAGTTGGCTGGAACTGTGGAAATGCTCCGACTGTACATTCTACAAGATTTCAGATGGGGAGAACTGATAAAGCAATAACTTAAAAGTGGAGCACCATCATTATTAGGGGCTTACTATATCACAGAAAAGAGGATTTCAACACGTGAAACTAGCATGAGTCAGGACATATATATATATATATATATATATATATATATATATATTAGTAAACCTTTTATTTGTTTCTGTCCGAGGCAAACACTGGGCTGAACACAAACAAGATGGAGGGCTTACTTTTGAGATCAGGACTAGAATGAATAGAACTAAAACTAGAAAAAAATACATCTTTTGCTCACAAACCTCGGGTGCAGTCTGGGCCCAGAGATCCAGGAAAACACTGACACACTCCAGAGACACAGTCCCCATTTCCATGACAGTTCTTCGGACACTCCAGCAACGACTCTGAGTGAAAGACAGAGGTAGTCTTGTTTTAATTGCTGGCTTGGATAGTCTATGGCATGGGTGTTATCAACAGATCCCATCACCCCACTTCCTCTGTGTCACTCATCTGGCACTGCACTGCTGGCTCTGTGCCTTACAAGAGTGGTCCTCTCCTGAGGATGCCATTTTTGACACTCACACACTTGTAAATGTACACAAATAAAAGATGTGGCTTGTACTCACCTATGACGAGTGTGTTGTAAGACATTTGCTCCATGTTGCAGCCGTCATTGTAAAATGCCAAATGCCAGATGCCAACGTCAAGGAACTGTATGAATCCGGCTTCATGAAAGGTCACTGATCGAGCATATCGCACTCCTAAATATTCCTTATCATGGCCGCCAATGCCACCAACAATTTTCTCTTTTGAAGTGAAACGACTGCCATCCAGCAGTTCCACAAAGTCATACTAGAATGAAAACATAAATAAGTTACAATTGGTATAGAAAACCATTATATGGTAGAGTCCAGGAGAGCAGATGTTTCATTTGATTTTTGAACTGAAGGGGATGGACATGTCAGCAAATGAGTTCTCAATGAGTAATTGTGTAATTTAACTAGCAACCCAGTACTTTTGTAGTAGCCTCTTGGCTACACAGTCAAGACTTGATCGTGATCAATGCCGTTGAATGGCCGACCGACGTAAGCGGATTACTACACCTCACGCCAGCGATACAGAGAAAACGACAGAGGGAAAAAGAAAGAGACTACGACACCCACGATAAGGAAAAGAAAGCAGATCGCCTTAACCCCGTGTTGGATTACTGTACCCTCAAAGAAAAAAGACGCATACTATTTTTTGTCTTTAAGCAATAAAGTTGATTTATTCATTGTATTTTAAGAGTACAGTTTTTTTTTCCCAACACGATTACACACGATTAGAGGTTACAGGTTTTTCCATGAATTAATAATTTCAGATTTTCTTGTAATGCTCTTTACAAACCGACAGGGTACTGTTGTATTGTTTGGATGGGCAGACGCCTCTTTTTCCCTTGAGATGTTGATATTTTTCATCTTTATACCGTCCGAGTGCTTGCTCAAAAGATAATCCGCAGCCGCGTTGGTAGAGATAGTAGATGCAGTGATGACCGCAGAAGTCTGATGGGATATGTTGCAGCTGAGCATCATGATACTTGATCTCTTGAGAGTGTTTGTCCAGAAACCTTAGAATTGATACGGGATAATGCGAGAAGTGGGGTGGAAGACCAAAAGAATGCAAGAAAGTGGCCTTCCCATCTTTTTCCAGGATTAAAGCTAACCAATGATCGCCCGGTTTATGGGAGGGGTGAGTACTGACGACAAAATAGGCAGGGGTTTTGAATGTCAAAGGGAATTGATTCGAGGCCGACACCCCGCAAAACTCATACCCCAGCATCGCTTTCAGAATTTAGGCTGGAAGGCTTTGGCGGGGATCTGTCTCCCATCTTGACAGAGAGCCAGTTATTCTACATTCTGATGGTGCAAATTGAACGGAGAGAGATCTCTTTTTCCAGTGAAGGTGTCATGATGCAGTTCATCTCAGCAAACTTGGTCAGAGCATGGCTCAAGAGACGGAATGTGATGTTTTTTGTTGCTTTCAGGAGGACGTCCGATATCCAACCGTCCACCTCCTCCTCCTCTTTCCCCATGGCTGGAGATGGAATAGTCTGGGTGAGGAGAGGAGAAGGATCCTCAACCATCGGATCGGGGGTCGCCCACTGATAGTAGTTCACAGTCAGATCATCTGAATCGGATTCGAACGCGGGTCCCTTGTTGCTGGATTGGGAATAAGCTATCCCCAACACGGGGTGGAATGGCGATGAAACATGGGCCTCAGCGCTCATGGTTGAAGCGGGGCCCAGATAGGTGGAAACTAGTTGTCTTTTCCCTCTCATGCTTGGTCCGAGTTCACACCCTGTGTACGTGTGGAATGGAAAATCCATCTTGGGTGATGGTTTTTTATAGTCGTGCGCCGTACACGGGGCACACATAGAGCGCTTAGTGCACGTGTTACAAAGGAGGTGAAAGGCCGTAGTCTGAAATAAAAGGGAGGAGTTATGAAGAGAGAGAAAGTAAGAGAGAGAGAGAGGGAGAGGAGGTGGATACAAAAAGAAAAGTGCTTTTTTCACCATCAGAGTATCATTCCACTTCCAGCTACTGTTGAACGTCTCCACTCTCCCCGCTATTTCCTCCATCTTGTCGATCCACACCGACATCAGGATGCTCAGCAGAGTACAGAACATTCCGCATTTAGTGTTGAAGTATTCCAAGGTCAAATATTCTTCCTTGATCAATGACGGGTTCGTTAGTCTACGAGTAGCTTTGTAGAACCAACGGCCTGATCCAGAGTTCTTACATATCCAGACAATAGCAAATTCACCGGGCTCTTTCTCTTCTGCTCGAAACTTGGGGATCGCCAGCCGTAGAATACTCCAGTCACTGGATGATAACACACCTTGATAGGTCAGCGGCGTCAGAAGCTCTTCCACCTTCAGTTGGTGCAGACGCAATTCACGCGCCTCATACTTGAATACGTAGCCCCATTTGCCTTTATGACCGCAGGACTCCCAAGACCATTCCTCCTGAAGAACGTCGGTCGGCGGTGGCGACTGGGTTCTTCGAAGATACAGCATAGATTTTTTCGGGGCTCCTACCGGCTCCTCTCTGACCGTCAAAGATGTCTCATTGATAATCGGAGTTTTGTTTTCCGAAGCCATCATCTTCCATCTGTTTTGCGGCTGTTGACTCGCGGTCATGGTTCCCACACACACACACACACGCCCACCTTGGCGGTGGTGACTGGGTTCATCGATGCACCCACCCATCTACACACCTCATACACTTTTTATTTCTATTTCATCTCTTTTTTTTTCTTCATATCCACATCGTTTTCACTATCACTCGATATCATTTTTATATTCACATTATTTTAAGAACTTTATATCAATTTGATATTAAATGTATATTAATTTTATATTAAAGAGACAACTATAACCTTAACACCTGTCAAGTTTGACGAATTGTCAGGTATTATATTTTTTCATAGAGATTATAAAGAGTTACAGAAAGGTGCTTCAACTAGACCAGACCAGACAATAAAACAGTCTTGGTGAAAAATTTAGAAAAGATGAATAAAACTTAAGTTTAGCTGCCAAATATTGTATTATTTCCAATTAATTTTCCCCTGTTAAAAGGGTTTTGGGTAGTTTTCTTCCCACTCAAGTAATGAGAAGGTTTTGCATTATGTTATTATTGTTTTAATCATTGATAAACAGGAGGGAAATGTAAAAGAAATTAACCAAACGTTATGTTATCTATGATTAAATGTCACAATGTCACTGTGCACTGCTGAAGAGAACAACTGGAAACTGGGCCGACTAACCGCACGTTGTGGATGAGGCGATTCAAGTGTAGAAACACAGATTGTGAACACCCGGGCGAGAGATATTGAAACCCTCCTGGTAATTTTCCATTGTAATATGATTCGTAATCTCTTGCTTCTAATCTCAGATTTTTTTCTTCAATAAAAGATCAAGGAGGGTGAGTGCTCACTGTCAGTTCCACGACGTCTGTCTGAGACTCTGGTCTGCAGTAGCGCCTCTGACCATCGTGAGTGAAAAAGACAATCTTGACTGGTCAGAATTCTGTGAATTTTGAATTGCTATTGAAGACTAAAGGGGGAGACAGTAAATATGCTATTGTTCCTGAACAAAAACCTATGAGCGAGGGCTGACAATGTTGGATGCTGTGTCTACATATTCAGTGTTTTCATGTTAACATGTTCATGTTGAATTACACTGATAGTGATTGTTAATAATTAAAAAAATGAATGTCTTATTGTTTCAGAGTAAATAAATGAATAATCAAGTTACTCATCCTTGTATTCAAGGAAGCTATGATTAGGTGTAGTCACATACATATAGGTATCGGTATCGCAGATACCAGCCCGAATATTACTCAGTATCGGATCGGAAAGGAAATCAGTGGAATCAAACATCACTAACTTCTAGCAGTGCCAGAATGTAGTATCGGGGTAGTTTAACCAACAATGTTTGTCGCCTTATGCTATGCCTTCTGTGTCGTGAGTTTGTTGCGAGTGTTTATGTAGTTTACCTGAGTGTGTGAGGGGGCAACACTCTTACGTCCATACACTCCAACAAGAGCATCTTTCTGAAGAGAGATGTTGAATTTCAAGAACTGGGGTTGGTCAATATGCAGCTGGGACCTCCAAAACACACCTAGGTGATGCGTGAACAAAGGTATCAAATCAATTTTCATTTTGCTGCGACATAACAGATTCCAACATTGACCCAGGCATGGAACTTCTAGAGCAATTTCATAATGAATATTTCAATATGATTCATTACATGGGGTTCCTCCAGTTGGCATTTTCCTGGCCTTGTGCCCCACAATGTGGTTGGGAGTATATTTCAAATAAAGAAATTAAGAAACTCACAATCAAATGTCTTTAAGTCTCTAATAGACCTTGTTGTCACAATGAGAGAAGGCTGTAACAAAGATAAGGAAAAATGGCAATGTTCTAAATTAGGAAAGGAAAAAAAAATGCTGATTTGCATCGGAGCAGACAGAAAAATTAACAGAGGTGAGAGTAGGTCAGTTGAAGTCATAGCTATTCTCAAGCATTTACAAGTTAAGTCATTAAATTATATCGTTGGAAGACAACCGTCTTAATGTTTTAAGACCCAGTATTTTCTTGAGTTTCATTTTTTGAAATTTGAGATCGGAATTACTTAGATGGACTAATAACTGAACTTTGGAAAGTTGTTTTTGCAAAGAAGAATGACCTTGTTATAATTTACAATTACTATCTGGCCTCAGGCAACTCGCTAGATGCTGGAAACTACATGTACAGCTCGACTCCACACAAACATGATGAATGGCAGCATGCTCTGCCCTGTACCAAATGTCTATGTCCCCTCTGACTTGCTTTGCATAGGAAAAACAAGTTACTCACAGTAACAAATTGATGGCGATCGTCACAGTGACTGAGAGGCTTTTCACTCTGCGGTTTCTGTCTGGGGTGGCCTGAGTTCAATTCTCTCCATGCTGTGCAGCCTTGCACCTCTGCGCCATCCTCACCTCAGATATGAACTCATGACGGACCTCTGCCACGGCTGAAACGGAATGTGGTGTTTCACAGCCAAAACTAAGCATGAAAGAGTGTTGTCATGTTTATTTTACAAGAAAATAGTAGAAATAAACTGTGTAATACAGAGCACCTTGATTGATCTATGTCACTCTCAGGTACCAATCCAGACGTCAAAAATGATCAATGAGTAGACTGGTGATCTTCAATAACTTGGGAAAAATCAGCGTCTTTCCTCCTCGTAGTCCTCCTTACTGTAGGCAGCATGAATCATTTAAGCAAATCTGTTTATCAGCCTAATAAAGGCGAAAACGTGAGTTCTATGTCACACTGCGCCGCCCTCTAAGGGGTTCACTATTGGTTACTTCCACTCCGAGGCCCCACCTCGCCCCTCAGAATCGAATGATTAACTCTCTGCCCAGGTAGGCTCCATCTCTCCCGTAAACCCCCTCATAGCTGCTGCTCGTCCTCTTTTTTCACTCAGCCTGAGTTAGTATCACCATCGGGTGCTATTGGATATATAGGATTTTGCAATTTAAAGGATGGAAACTTCAGCATGAACAGTTTGCAAGGGTGAGTTGGCCACGTATTACACTCACGATGCTTCCCGGCGAAGAGCCAGACAAGCAGACGGCCTCCTTGCTGTCAGGGCAGTCGGCTCAGTCTGCCTCCCCTCCACCAGCCATGCCAAGGACGGGCAAACCGAGTCCGCCCCTATGAAGCCCTGGGAGGACTATAATGAGGAGGACGTCCATAGGGTGTTTGTTGAGGAGGACCCGCACAACCTCTTTGTGGACGCGCCAGAGGAAGAATTCGATGAGCTGGACCCAGAGCCCACCGTCAGACCGGCAGTCCATATGTTCCCTCTGGACGACATGCCCGGGTTGTTCAGAACAGCAGTCGAGCGTCTGGGAGAGAAGATGCTGTCCTCTCCGGTGGAGGAAGACGAGGAGGACTTCCGGACCCAGCGCATGACCACAACGTGCCCAAAAATGGCGACGCTCTGGAGGCACTCTGAGGTGGACAAGTCCGCTAACCTTCTAGTCACCCGCCTCAGCTTACGCCGCCTACTGCAACGTGGAGAGGGTGGACTGGAGGAAGGGGGTCCCCTCCCTGGGCGCGGAGTGGGTCTCCTCCCTTGGTCCATCACATTCCCCGGCCTATCGTCGAAGCACACCCTCCCGGCAGAACATGACCGGCTAACGTCTGTGATGGCGGACAGGAGCTTCGCGTGTGACACTCAGGTCGGATCCCTTGATCGCCTTGTTTTTGGCAAAATTTCCTTTTCGGAGGACGACATCCAGGAAGTCCAGATCTCGGCGGCTGGACTTCTTAGGATGTTCCAGGCATTGTTGAAGGACGGGGAGGCGTGTGTGCGCGGGGCGCAGATGACCATGTGCAACCTATGGCTAGTTGGGATGGGGCTGAAAGAGAGTGAGCGCCGGCTTGTTATCGGGGCACCCATAACGCAAAAGTCACTTTTTGGCGCAGTGGAGGAGCTGGTGAAGCTTATGGACGGTGTTAAAAAGCCCAAAGGTGTACTGGACGAATTCCTGCAGAAGCCATCTCCTCCAACCTTCCCTAGCAGGTTGGCGGAGCGCAAGAGACCGCGCAAAGTTTGCAGCAGCAGCAGCGGCGGTGGTGGGGAGTCGTCAAGAGCAGGACCCTTTCCAAGGGGCTCTGGGCTGACCAGACCAGGTCCCTACGAGAGGTCCAGGAACGTCACACCAGAGACCGGGAGGCTCCAGATCGAGGGGCAGAGGCTTCCCGACACCCCCGAGCATAATGTGAATAAAAAATAGAGAAACTATGTTGGTGTCGCTTATACTGCTCTGATGTCCGTCCGTGGTTCGTACTACTAGCTCAGGGTTTCACCAGGGCTGGTTAGTAATGTGGGTAATTACGTCTACACGCTTGCAAGACCCGGAGAGCTGCAGCATCTTGCTGGGTAAGAGACTCACGAGAGGAGGGGGCTTGTGTATGAGTGATGAAAAAAGCTAAGCAAACTGGTGCTATGCCGGAGACCCACCATATTGGCTTCGTCAGTGGTAAGTGTAGTCACCATTTCATGCATCTCCCGTCTCACAGAGCGGGTGCGTAACATCCGGGACGTTCGGGCGGCCATTTGCAGAGTCCAGTGATGCCTCACCTCCCAAGATGCAACACCAAAGATGGCGGCACTTTTACCAGCGAGACCCGGCAACAACGCAGTTTGTGCAGCGGTTTCTCCCTCAATAAAGGCAGAAAGGTTGGATGTTACCTGCGTTATGATCAGGGGGGTTGAGACCCATTTTTGATCTCAGGGACCTAAATTACTATATCGCACGGTGGTCATTCACAATGCTGACGACCCGAGTTGATACAGTGCGTCAGACACGGCGATTGGATGACGTTGATTGATCTGACAGACACTTATTTTCATGTTCCCATCCTTCCCCGTCACAGGCAGTACCTCCGTTTTGGGTGGTGGGGAAAATGTTTTCAGTTCAATCGACTTCCGTTCGGATATTCTCTGGATTCCATTGGATTCGCGGGGAAGGTCGGCTCTGCTATCGAACGAGAGGATGGCGTCATTGATGGAGCATCTCGGCAAGGTATGGGACAGCCCCTCAGTGAGGACGCACAAAGCGATGTCACTGCTGGGTCTGATGGCTGTGGCGCATCCGGTAGTGAAGTTGGGGCTGCTCCACATGAGACGACTTCAGAGCTGTTTTGGTCGTTTGTCATTGCATCATTGTCAGGGACAAGCACAGACGCTTAATACTGCCGGCACAATTGGCCTGTTGGGACTCCCTGGGTCTGACGGAGAGAGGTGTGAAGCTGGGTTGCATTCCACGTAACGTTCATGTGTTCACGGACGCGTCTCTAACAGGTTGGGGAGAAACCTTGGGTCAGGCCAGTATCGGAGGGACTTGGACGGGTCCCCCGCGACAGAATACATGTTTTGGAGCTGATGGCGGCGGAGAAGGTCTTTCATCATTTCTCACATCTGGTGGCAGGGCAACATGTCTCAGTCAGGTCAGACAACTCCACGGTAGTTGCGTATCTGAAGCGCCAGGGCGGCGTGAGGTCTCTGGCTCTTCATCGGGTGGCTGCCAGCATCCTGACGTGGGTAGACGACCAACTAATGTCACTAAGGGCTCGTTATGTCCTGGGCCTCCTGAACGTGGGAGCGGACAGAATGTTGAGGGGGGGAGCTCTCATGGACGAGTTGGAGCTCTTGCAGGAGGTGGTAGAGATGATCTGGGATCGTTTCGGTGTCCCAGTTCCAGATGTCTTTGCTACTTGAGCAAATGCTAAATGTCCCCTCTGGTTCTCTCTGAGATCGTCAGACATCCCAACGTTGGCGGTAGACGCATTGGCGCATCGGACGTGGCCGGAGGGTCTTCTCTACGTTTTTCCTCCTATATGACTGATGTTGCCACTGTTACACCGTGTGAGGATGCAGGGTCTCTCGGTACTGGTGGTGGCGCCGGAGAGTCCGGGCACCAGATGGTTCTCGCATCTGGTGAGTCTGACAGTGGGGACCCCTTGGCCTGTTCTAGACCTTACAGGGGTATTGTCTCAAGCTGAGGCAAACCATCCGCTCTCATCCCATATTAGGTCATTCTCTAAAGGTTTGGAAATTGAAAGGGTGAGATTGGGCTCCCTCGGATTACCTCAATCGGTGGTGGACACAATACAGAGTGCTAGGGCACTGTCCACCACTAAAGCATACACCTCACTGTGGAATCTGTTTTGAAAATGGTGTGAGGAGAGACACTTGGTGGCATCATCATGTCTGCTTTCAGGGGGTCTGGTCTTCTTGCAAGACCTCTTTGATAAGGGACCGGCAGCAGCGACGCTTCATGTGTTCACTGCTGCTATCACTGTGGGCCACCAGGGATATGGATGTTTCTCGGTCAGGAGCCATCCAGTGGTGAAACACTTTGTATTGGGAGCGAGGAGGATTAAACCTCCAGTCAGGAGTATCTTCCCACACTGGAGTCTTCAGGGAGTGTTGGATGGCTTGTGTGGTTCACCTTTCGAACCACTGGTGTTGGCCTCATTGGAGCTTTTGAGTCTGAAGACAGCCCTTATTTTGGCTCTTGTCTCAACTAAGAGGGTGAGTGACTTGGCTGCTTTGTCAGTGAATTCACCCTGCATGGCTTTTGGGGCAGACAGAGATTCTGTTACTCTGTGCCCTAATCCTGCGTTCAGACCTAAGGTTATAATGCCTTCTTTTAGGTCAAGAGTGGTGTCTTTTCGGGCCTTTTTTCGTCCTCATCATCAAGATGAGAAGTCTGCCCGGTTGCATCTGCTATGTTCGGTGACAGCTCTGGCTTGCTATGTGCTCCATACTCAGTCTCTTCGTCGTTCGGACAGACTGTTTGTATGCTATGGTGGTCGTTCTGCTGGGATGGGACTGTGGCAGCTCAGCGACTGTCACATTGGATCTGTAATGCTATTGTCAGGGCTTATGAAGTTCGGGGTTGATTGAACCTCTGGTGGGGCTGAAGCCTTGCCCTCTAACGGGCTTTGCTATTGGTTACATTTATCAAACTTCCATACACATCACGAGTCCCGGACCGCTGCACTCCCGTTTCCGAGTTCTGACAGTCTGCAAAGTTGTTTTTGAACAATGTTGTCCGCCCAGACAGTGATCAGACCCCTTACTGCCTGGCATTTATCATGTTTGTATGGAGTCGATAAAAATGCATGCATCTGCTTTTCAGTGTAGAGAGCGTCTGAACCTCTTGCCCCTGTTCTGGCTGCCTTTGTCATCAATGTAGGATGCAAAAGTCCAGTTCCCCAGGTAACAGCATGTCTCTTAAAACATCAGTAATATACGCCTGGAACAGAACCACAGTGGTGAGGTCCAGTAGAAGTGCCTTTCCAATCTGGAGGTCAGTTCAGTTACTCAGTTTGGTATCACACTCAGAATTTCCACTGACATGGCCATTTGTTCTGAATTGTGTAGCACATTCCAGCCACTACAGTTGAAACTGGACCCACATGAACAGGATCAAACGCCTTATGAAGCTCAGTGCAGAGAAGGATAACAACAAATGGTTGAAAAGTATGTTCAAGTTGTCAGTATATCTTCTCTGGAAAGTTCTGAAGAGTTTTGGGTTCAGAGCAGGTTTCAAAACTCAAATCGAAGTATTGTACTGCAGCATCTTGAAACTCTGATTTTCCTGGATTTTTAATACACTCCTCAGATACACTCTCCGACAAGAGTTACTTTAGCCTACAACATCTGGTTTTACCAGGTTTCAATGAAAGTGTGGTTATGAATATAATTCACTTTGACCTGAAAGTGCAATTTTAATACTATGAAATGCCACAGTTTTGTGGGCGATTACTCATGTAATTTTTAATTCTTTTGATGTAATGTATGCAAAAAAATATATGTTGACTCCATTGCGTGTTTGTATGTGAGTGTGCATAGCCACAAACCCGGCGGAACATCTTGAACAGTTCGTCTCCCTATGTCCACTTCACCTGTGTCTATGGTGTTGTTCTTGACAAGATAAATTTTACCTGTTGACACACAAACAGCAATGTGAGTAACTGTTCCACAAATTCCAAAATATGAAGTTGTAGTCAGGTGGTGAACATGAACAAGTTTGGGTCATTTTTGGCTGGCTTAAAGAGGATGATGCTGATTGCCACATCTGAGACTTCAACTCGTCCAGTTCAGCTAATGAGACAGTGTGATCGCCTCTCAACCAGAAAGTTGTAGGTCTGTGTCCAGCTTGAGGCAAGATTAATGAAAATGTGCCTCCACTTATAAAAGGCAGAGAATCTGACCAGACATATGGGTTTGCTTTTTCATCCAATTTGGGGTTGCTTTTCACCCAGCAATTTTGATAGTGAACACTCAGCAAGGTAAGTCTCAGGCAATTCTCCGTCATCTTCCTTTGCTCATGCAGCAGTGACCCCCCCTTCTGCGGTTTGGTATTTTTCCACTTTACGTCCTGGAACTAAACATTTCAGCTTTGCAGGAAAGATGATGAGTCCCTTTGTCTTATTTCCTACGTACTTCTTCCTCAGTCATAAAATTATTTTACTGATGACAAAACTGAGATCTAATATTGTCACGTCCGCATCTTTTCTGTTTTTTGCTTTGTGTTCTCTCCGCGCCCCTTCCTCATGCTTTTATGTTATTACCGTCTCTTGTTTCCGTTTCCCTTTCACTATCCCACTTTACAGTAAAACGCAGCTGGCATTCATCATCTCATCAGTCCTCCCGTGGATAGATTCCTCCCGTCGCCAGCTACATTTGCCAGTTGGTAGATTTTCAACTCTCCACACAGATGCCTCTCTTAAGACTTCTGTGATCTCATTTTTGAACCCTTGAACTTTCTAAATTCCTTCCGCGCGGAATCCCTATTCTGTCGCCGCTCAGCGTTCTCCCGTTCTTCCTTGCAACTCCTTTGTTTACCCTCAACCCATCCCGCGTGTGAGCCGCTTTAAGTCTCACTTTCCAGTTATAAATAGATCTGCTAAGTTTAACCCTCATGTGGTGTGAGTGTGAATAGCCACCACCACCGAGTGCTTTCTGCTAATTGCCACCTGCTCGAGCTTAACTCCTAGTGTGTTTTCTGTTCTCCCATTTTGTAGGCTTGTGATTTCTAATCCGCCTTTTCTTGTGTTCCAGATTCTTCCCTGTTCCTGCGCCCTTAGTTTCTTCATAACTTGTCTGTGTATTTGTTTGTGTATATATATATATATATATATATATATATATATATATTTATATATTTATATATATATATATATATATATATATATATATATATATATATATATATATATATATATATATATATATATATATATTTATATGTATACACACATATAATCAATTAAATTGTTAACTTTAGTCTCGATCCCGTGTCATCTGTCGACCAGTTCCACGAAAGCACTTGGGTCCATCCTTCCACGAAAGCATGTCAAATATAGTTTAATAGTAACCGTTCAGCTGTACATTTAAGCTGTCTTCTTTTGATGTGTTGCAAACACAAATTAAGCGAATCCATTATTATTATTATTATTTTTAATTATATTCATGCATTTTTTACACCTTTATTTTGACTTGATTTATTTCCTGAATGGCTGTACATGTTCTTTTCCTAAGACATACTTTCATGCTGCAGCATTTGAAAACCGTAGAGATAGATCTTTATTTTTCAATTACGCTGTGTTTTCATTCAGGATCTCAGACTTTTTAGTTTCATTTGTTGTGAGAAAAATAAATTCACCATTGTGTGTAGACACCAGGAAAGAGTTAATGGCTGTCACTCTCCGTCCATTTCCGCTCTCAAAGGCTCCATTCATCTCGCTGTCATGTAGCTGCCAGTTTAGTCCAAATAGATGCATGGCTATAAGAAGTTGCAGGAGAAAGCAAAGAGACACATGAGTGAGAAGGAACACAAGCAACAAAGAACCATAAAAACATATTGATTGATATGCCTCCTGGTCAGTTTCAGGAATTTTCCTGCAACCCATCCAGGGTAAATTTTGGTTTATGCTCATCAACCACATTCGAAAGTAAGCTGCTCAGGCCTGATGAAGACTACTGGCCAATTTAGTGACAATACTAGTTACAAGAAGTTTCTTTGACATGTTTTTGCATTGTAAATAGACACGTACTCTGTTAGTTTTAATTATGGAGTCAGGATAACTGAAAATATGAAAATATGACGTAATTTTGCTGCTAAGTTTGGCCTTTAGACCATCCCTAACTTCAAGTGTTGAAACATCTCCAGTGTTATTTGTTTCAAAATAGAGTGCAGTTTTTTCTTCAATGTATTCCACAAATATGAAAGTAGAGTGTTGTTAAAACGGCAATGAGTGGGTCTACTCTGTCGAAAACTGAGGTACGTTCCATCCTGGAATTCGCAAATACGCTCCCCGCAGCTTGGAGCAACTTTCTAACACACAAGGAGCACTTGAAATATCCAGCACAAGCGCCACCTTGTGTAAACATAGGGCTGAGCTCTCTGAGACAGAGAGCTGATCGCTGTTGCTTTGTGCTGTTCTTACAATTTTAAAGGAGGAAGCTCAGTCTGTGTAGTGGACTCATTGTGCCTCCCAGAGTGGCTTCCTCAGTGTAATTTTCCTGAAACACACGTCTCACATCTTAACAAAATCAGTTTCTCAGCCACACTATGGCTAATCCCGTGATATTTCGCGTTAAACCTTAGAACCCGTTTAACCATTAAATGCCACTATTCCATGTTTGCAGAAGGCATCAGCTTCCACTGACTACACAAAGTTCCAACACCATGTGGGTCATGATAACAAGTCATCCCCAAGAACATGCATCAATCTCTTCCTTTACATAGAAAGCTCTGGCTTACTATGTAAAAGCTATCCAGCCTGCATCACCAGCATCATCAAGTTTTGGCCTCATGCTACTATCTGACTTATTAAGCAAGGTTAGGAGAACATGACGGCTAATTTCTTTTTCTGTGAAATTAATCTGCCTACCTATATATATATATATATATATATATATATATATATATATATATATATATATATATATATATATATATATATATATATACATATATACATATATATATAGATCCATACCTTCTCATTGCATTTGAATTAACACTAAATTGTACCACATAGGTTCAGATGTGTTACATGTAATGGCAATTTACCCAGTAAGCAACCTAACTGTACTGTTAAAACAATAAAAATAAAAATAGTCTTCACCCTCGGAGGAAACTTTGAAGCTTCACACTGCTTTGTGGACACTTGGTATAATGTTGAAATGTGGTAGGGTTTTTTGCCTATTGAAGGATGTATACATATATACATATATACATACATACATCTTCAGTTAACCACTACTTAATCCTGTTCCATTCTTTTGTCTGTTAGTGTTTCTGTTTGTAAGTGTGTTCTGTTTGAATCCCAAATGTGCAGTGATAAGAATTTGCTACAATTTAAACTTTGGCACATCTAGTTGCTATGTACTATGTACTACATATACCGTTGAAATGATTAAACATTTCATTCTGTATAATACAGTTCCATCTTAATCACTGAATATTTCTACTTTGAGTATATAATTAGACTTTTTTTGTCTTTAATGGAAAACACTGAGAAAGTGACATACATGGCTGTACATAATGTGGCAGTATAGCATGCACTCATGATGCCTCTTTATGTGGGTCAGCTGCTATTTGATGTAAGAACACACTTAGCATGTATTATAAAGTAATATATCTTGACCTACACGGTATGAGTTTGCGTTCAATTTCCAGACAGAGGAGTCATCTACTCTGAGCTGCAGATGTAAGAACATGGCTTTCACAAGTATACAAGCAAGGCTTTCACTTATATAATGGAAAATTATTGTTATTGTTCAGGCTAATGAGAAGTTACTGGTAAACACTGCCTCATTGTTTTTGGTTGTACCATTTCTCCTTGTTTTCAGAACTCTGAGAACACACTGAGCATCTCACTGATGCTCAAGGTTATTGCTACATTCTTGCTTGTTACCTGCAATGTTGTTGTCTACCCCTCCTGTCCAGTGATTAAAGTAATGCCCGGTGACAATGCCTCAGTGTGAGTGGCCACTTCATACTATGAACATTTATTCTCACTCTCTTTGCAATGATTCTTCAGTAAATATTCATAAAAGACAATTCTTTCTCTTAGATCTTTATTGCAGTCCGGAAATTCAAAAAAACTTACAGTACAGTTTTTGTTTACTTACTGGGTAGATTACCATGTATTACATAGTTAAACATCTGAACCTACATGGTCTAAGTCTGTTTTTATTTTCCAGTCGGATGAGTTATCTGCTCCAACTGGTTATTATATGGAAGCAAGAAAGGCTTTCTTTTACAGTGCATTACATAGTAACATATCTGGACCTACATGATATAAGTTTGTGTTCAGTTTCCAGTCACGTGAGATATATACTCCTACTCCTATACATGCAAGAACATGGTTATTACATGGATACAAGCAAGGCTTTATTTTACAATTTACAGTATTTTACAGTTTTTTGTTTGTTTACTGGGTAAGTTAGCATGTATTGTCTTTTTCATTTACTGGGTCGATACTGGCGAATAATCCCCCTCCATCTCACCCTGTCCTCTGCTTCCTCTTCTCTCGAACCTCCAAACCTCATCTGCTCCTTCACCACATCCATAAATCTCCTCTTTGGCACACTTCTTGACCTTCAGCCTGGCGGTTCCAACCTCCACATCTTCCTACGAATGTACTGGCTATCTCTCCTCTGTACATGTCCACACCATCTCAATCTAGACTCTCTGACTTTGTCTCCTAAACACCTGACATGTGCTGTCCATGTGATATACTGGTTCCTGATCCTATCCATCCTGCTCACTCCTAGAGAGAACCTCAGCATCTTCATCTCTGCTACCTCCAGCTCTGCCTCCTGTCTTTTCCTCAGTGCCACTGTTTCCAAACCATACAACATTGCTGGCCTGACCACAGTTTGTACACCTTCCCTTTCATCCTTGCCGACACCCTTTTGTCATCACACCTGACACTTTTCTCCAATTATTCCATCCCAGATATTTCATCCATGCTATATGTCTTGTACTGTAGCATATTTGACAATAAAGTTACCTAACCTAATCCTGCCTGTACCGCTTCTTCACCTCTTTCTCACACTGTCCATCGCCCTGGACTCAACTGTCAACTGGATTATAAGTACTAAGGCTCAACTACCGTAGTACTTATAATCCTCTACCTTTCTTATCTCTACATCCTGTAACTTCACCTGTCCACTTAGGTCCGTCTCATTGTTTATGTCTAAATATAATCGTTAACTAAGAGTAGAGAAGAGGAATTCAATGTTTCATGTCTCTCGTAGAACCCCGTCATTTTATTTAGGGGGTTAAATAGAGGCGTCTGGCTGCTGTATCTCAATAAATGATCATTTAGTCATATTCTATTCTAGAAATCATGATACAAACTGACAGTCCTTCGTCTTGTGTGATCAAAACCATTTTCACAATTTTCTTTTCTAAAATGGTAGTTTTTTTCTTTGCCTTATTGAAGATTTCACGTTTTAGAATTTGTTGATGGTCCCTAACTGATGCCGGGTCGTAGCATTAGTGCAGCCTGAGTGAGTGTGTCCGCGATCAGTGAATCCTAATCGAGTACGTGGAAGAGGACGCCACTGCCAGTACCAGAGCGGATGTCCGTCAAATATCCAACTATTTTCACCACAGTGTTTCACCAAGGCGGCAGCGCAGCGGGAGACCAGCATGTGTCTTCTTATGAAAGTGGTTAATACATAGTAATGCATCTGTTTTACAACATATTAACGGGGTAATAATCTATTAGGGGACTGTAGCTACTTGCTTATTACTATCTTATATACAATTACCAAAAGGTTACCACTGACCACATTTACGTAGTATTTACATCTTTATTATTTCTGGGCTGTCATTTAACTGAGAGGCCATCATGTCACTGAGAAGAGACATCTGGTAAGGCACCAGCCAGTTGTGCCAAAACTCCAATTGCTTTACAATTTGTTTGTAATCGAATTTTATGTTGCATGCAGTTTTAGCAACCTACACCATCACCCAGCTGCAGAGTCAGTGACAACAAAATTACCATCCGCTGTTGGCAAAATCTGAATCTGAATGTCAGTGACTTCCCAGGAATTAAACCTTACAATGCGTCACTCTATGATTTCGCATTGCACTTTTTCCCTCCAGAAAAAAAAAAAAAGATAAATTTTGCACGACTTAAATTCTGTCAGTATTATTTTGGGGTGACGCTATGTGTGTGATGGAACACATGTAATGAGATTTGGTCAAGGATAACACAACACAACAATTAACATAGGCCTGAAAATGTATTGAAGGAAGATTAGAATAGACAGAAACAGAAAAGGATATGTAGTTATAAGGAATTAAGATGACCTTGTCTATCTCTTTGTAAGATCTGCTTAAATATGTGGTAATTCATGATTCACTTTTACTTCAACTAGTAACTTCTGTTTTGTGTTTCTCTCTCCCACTTGGTTTATGGCACATGATTGGAGTCAATCATCTCAACTTCATCAAGAGCTCATAAGCACCTGGACTGCAGCAACGTGTGCCAGATCCACTCCATTTCTTCTAGGGCTGGTCGATTATGGCAAAAATGATAATCGGGATTATTTTGATTCATATCATAATCACGATTATTCAAACGATTATTGAACGACTCAAGATTTAGCTGCGATTAAACTTTCAAACTTGATTGAACAATGAACTACAATAAAACAATGTGTAAAATTGAAATAATAATTTAACAGTTATATTTAACCGTCTTCATGTAGGTTAAATATTTCTCTCTAGAACTGTCGCCAATCAGTATGGTCAGGCTTCAGAGAAAAGAGGAGATGGGACTCAATTCTTCGAGCTGAGCAGGCACTTGGCAGGGACGCAAAGATGTGATGTCATATTCCAGGTTTTTTATTCATTGATTCATGATAGAAGAAGTCACTCATTTTATTATAAAATGTACATATTTAAGTGCTCTTCCTGCGTCTCAGCAGCATGATGAATGACAAGGAGCGCCTGATTTTATCACCCCATCTCAGGTTGAGCGCAAGCGATTGTTCTTATGCATTTATCCATTTCCAAATAATCACAGATTTTTGAAACATCGCCAACAAGCAGCTAGCATTGCTGTTGTGATTGTGAATGCTGGATGAGCGTTGCTCCTCTGAGGTTCTGAATACCATGCCGCCGCTGTAGAGGCAAAGGAGTTGGTAGCTAACAGTGGCTAAAATTAGCGTCCCCCACTCCATGTAAATAGAGGCTCAGGCTCTCTCGCTGAACAACGCTGATCAACCTGTGCACAAAGATAAAACTTGGTAGTCTCCCTACAGGGACAGAGTTGGTCCCACGAGCAAAAAGATGTAACTTCACTCAGATCTGATTACCTGACCTGGTAGAGTATGTCAGATTTGCGCCTTGATGAGGAGTTAATCTAGTAAGTACTTTCTTGACAAAGACCTGCACTCAGGTTCAGTATCTTTTTACATAGAATGGACTTAGGTGCTGAACAGCTGACAGTTCAGGAGAAATGGATGGCAAAGCAAAGTTATGAAATTTGCAAGAAGCAATAAACTTTTGGAGAAGCAGTTGAGAAATGTTTAGAAAAAGCGCAGCCAAAAATCATGCTGATCGTAAAGTTGGGGTTTTCATGCTATCTTTAAGCTTACTCAAAGATATTGCTTATCTGACCTTTTATTCACAAACTTACCAAAGAAGGATTCATTCAATGTCTGACGGGCCATGCACCTGGATTAATTTTGACCTCAAATAAGCCATTTCTACTGCATTAATTCAATATCATTTACTCCATTGTCTGTGAGTGCCTGTGTATGTACCGTGCCCGTGTGTGTTCATTTGTATTTACCTATACAACAACAGAGCATAATTGTGAGAAGCACAGACAGTCCAACTGCACTCAGGGCTGTACACCTGAAAAGAAAAAAAGAGAAACAACAAAATCTGTTAATACCAGATAACAAAGAGGATTTCTATTGCCTCATTCTGGTACACTCTATCTAGAGGGATTGACAAAATCACCGCAGAGCTGTCGACAAGCTTCCCAACTTATTTTTCTTCCAAGTCATTAACTGCTGATATATACAACAATACAGTAATAATATAATTATAATGAATAATTGTGATTGGACCTCATGGAATGAAGAGATATGATCATCTCTTTTAACACCAACGGATATGACACGATGGGAAGCAGCAATTTAAACAGGCAAAATTTTGGTACCAGCATGTAATGGGTGCAATAGAGGGAAACACTTTGCAGAAGTACCCAGTCTTGCAATTACAGCAAAACCTAGCTAACAAATTGCTGCCTCGGCATTTCTCATATCTAATGAAATACCTCCACACCGCAGAGCGGTCATCACCAGGCGATCGCGCTTGGCCATGGTTTTTGCTTGCGTGGTCTGCAATTTTACAGCAACAACAATGTTGCTGCTACTCTGACACCTTGTTTTGTTCTAGTTTCAATGAATACTCCTACTGTATGATCAAGCGCAAACAGCTTTCATCAATGTCCCTTTTGACAACCTTCACACTGAAGTACTTCACCTCAGCAGAAAGATCAAGCATTTGAAAATTACTTTAAGAATGGCCGTTCTTCATGGAAGCAAACAACTCCCCAAAGTACAACAACATCTCTGTACCTTGCAGGGAAAGAGCTTAAGGAATGTTATAAGTCAAACAATCTCTTTTTCCACTGATTGGAAAATGGAAAGAGTACTTTGAAGAACTGATGAATCAGGAAAATGAGATAGAACAAATAGTAGATGTAGAAGCCATTGTAGATCATGACTTAGCAAAGATTAGTCAGGCAGAAGTGAGGAGGGCATTGAAGAGGCTGAAGAGTGGAAAGGCAGTGGGCCATGATGATATACAGGATGTTCATGGCGAAGTACAGAGAAGGTTAGAATGAGCTCCATTGTGTCTTTGCGGACCTGGAGAAAGTGTACCAGTGCCAAGGCAGGAGTTGTGGTATTGTATGAGGAAGTCTGGAGTGGCAGAGAAGTATGTTCGAGTGGTGCAGGACATGTATGCCAGGTGTAAGACAGTGGTGAGGTGTGCTGCACGTGTAACAGAGGAGTTCAAGGTGGAGGTGGGACTGCACCAAGGCTGAGCTCTGAGCCCCTACTTGTTTGCGATGGCGATGGACAGGTTGACAGATGTGGTTGGACAAGAAGCCCATTGGACGATGATGTTTGCGGATGACAAGTAGAAGATAAGATGGAGAAGTGGAGGTTTGCCTTAGACAGGAGAGGAATGAAGGTTATGAACACGTGTGTGAATAAGAAGGACCCAAGTGGACAGGTGAAGTTACAGGATGCAGAGATAAAGAAGGTGGGGGGTTTTAAGTACTTAGGCTCAACTGTCCAGGTCGATGGAGAGTGTGAGAAAGAGGTGAAGAAGCAGGTGCAAGCAGGATGGAATAATTGGAGAAAAGTGTCAGGTGTGATGTGTGACAAAAGGGTGTCGGCAAGTATGAAAGGTAAAGTGTACGAAACGGTGGTCAGGCCAACAGTGTTGTCTGGTTTTGAAACAGTGGCACTGAGGAAAAGACAGGAGGCAGAGCTGGAGGTAGCAGAGATGAAGATGCTGAGGCCCTCTCTGGGAGTGACCAGGATGGAAAGGATCAGGAACCAGTGTATCAGAGGGACAGCACATGTCAGGTGTTGAGGAGACAAAGCCAGAGAGTCTCGATGAGATGGTTTGGACATGTACATAAGAGAGATAGCGAGTACATTGGTTGGAAGATGTTGAGGTTGGAACTGCCAAACAGAAGGTCATGAGGAAGGCAAAGAGGAGATTTATGGACATGGTGAAAGAGGAAATGAAGTTTGTCGGTTTGAGAGAAGAGGAAGAGGACAGGATAACATGGAGGAACCTGATCCACTGTGGCAACCCCTGAAGGGAGAACCCGAAAGAAAAAGAAGACGAAGAAGGAAGATATTAAGCACTACGGGCACAATTTATAAATAGCACTGCTCTGAGAAATAATTTATATATATATATAACAATTTATATAGACAACAAGGAGTTCAACAATTTCACTCAAGCTTGGTAAATATTTTATTTGTTTCTATGTTGTGCTCTCGAAATATTCTTCTGCTTATCTCAGAAAAGAGCATGAACTCCTGACCCATCTTGAGAGTGAATTATTAAATAACTTACAGAGACTATAAATATTTGCCTCTTGGTTGTCTGCGCCTCAAAAACAGAATTAGTCATGTTCTTTTCCTACCTCCAGGAACAGGATCTAGATGACTTCTTAAACTTGAAAGCTGATTGTGGCAGGGCATTCCGATGCAGAGGTCTGGTTGGTGGGGAGTACACTGAGCCTGTTGCCATGGTGTAGCTCGGGGTTGCAGTGGAAAAAAGCGGTGTGGTTCCGGTGTTGGTTTTGAAAAGAAAGTGACTGAAAGGGAAAGGGACACAGACTGCTTAGATGCAATTAGATAATATTATCAGAAACAGCTTTTATGGCAAGTATAACAACAAGTGATATTCTGAATTCTTTCCTGGGTGATGGTGACTCTCAGCAATTGCAGGAAAGTATCACACCATCACGCCGTTATTGATGCACTGCCAGACCAGTCATGCTGGAGGATGTTGCAGGCATCAGAACATTCAGATTTGCCAATCTTGGTTGTTCTCTGACATTTGACAAACCTCCCGTACACTGTTGGCCTGCAAGCACAATCCCCAGCGGTGGACGTCAGGCCCTCATATTAGTCTCATGGAGTTTCTTACCATTTAAACAGACGCATGCACATTTGTGGCCAGTTGAATATAATTCTGAAGGGCTCTGGCAGTCCTCCTCGTCTTCATCCTTGCATAAAGGAGGATGAGGAGGAGTTGTCTCCTGGTAGCGTCTCCATGCCTTGGACACTACTTTGACAGTGACAGCAAACCTTCTTGCCACAGCTTGCACTGATGTGCCATCCTGGATGAGCTGCATCACCTGAGCCACTTGGGTTGTAGACTCAGTTTGATGCTACCAAAAGGGTGAAAGCATCGGCAGCATTCAAAAGTGGCTAAAACATCATCCAGAAAGCATAGAAACGAAGAACTGGTCTGGGGACACCGCCTAACCACTCCTATATAGTCTTACTAAATGCTTCTGATTTCTACCTGTTATCTATTCCATTTGCATGACATTATGCGAAACTGATTTCAATCAGTGTTGCTTCCTATGTCAGGATCTAACGGTTACTGGTATAAATGGGATACAGTCAATTAAATTCTTACAGTCAATACAATTCTTAGACATCTTCGAGAAGACCAAGCGGTTGAGGGAGCCTGCTAATATAGAGCGTTACCCAGCTCCCTCACTTGCATTCCGCAGGTGAAGCCCACTTTGGCCAGAGTGACCGTCAACAGGTCACGGGGGTCTTATGGGGAGAAATGGAGCCTTCCTAGGTGGAGAACCAGTCAGTCGCTCTCAGGCAGTCGGGGACTCAGAGAGGAGGTAACCAATAGCAAAGCCTGTTGGAGGGCAGCCTATAATCCTCAGTTCTATTGACGGTCATAGGGGACAGCTGCAGTGTGTCATGTCCACTGTCATTCATCCACAAGTCATCACTTGGTTTTTACTCATTGGGAACCTGTTAGTGGGCAGAGGACGCATAATGTAGAAACCCATGGTTACACCCTCTAAGCCTGGTTAGCTAACTCTGCTTTTAGCTGTGTCACTGTTTAAGCAGAGATGAACGTTGTTCAGTGCAGTTTAACGTGACATTTTCATCAGTTGGCTGTCAATGCCTTCCACCGCACCGAAAAAGTTAACGTTATCGACGTTGTATTATGAAAAGGCTACCAATTGAAATAGATTGCGGTTAGTCATCCAACAACGCTGGGGAAACCGCCAATTTTATGTTATTGGCAAAGCAATGAGGTCCAGGAGGTGACTCAACAGTATTAGCCACCAACATGTCATTACTTATTTAACTTAAAATAAATGTTTATCATACAGGTGTATCGGCTTAATGTAACTCAGTTGGAAGCAACGGTCCCAAATACAGATCAATTAATAAACGCAGACACATTATTGTGATAAGCTAACTAAGTCCCTTTCTGTGTTCTTCTATTGCAGGTTACAGGCCAAAATGCTGTGGATGTGTAAGTATTTTAACTGTGAAACGATAGCAGAGTTATTTATTACATTACATTACATTATCAAATAAAACATGGATGTTATGCAAGAACAGCATCGTGTCCCTGTTTACATCAGGAATGTCTGTGTATATTTAAATCACTAAATGTGCTAAAAGTACACTTGTCCCGCCTTCATACCAAAGCTCTGGAAGAGCAACCAAGTGCAGATGTTTCAGTAAAATTTTGCTGTCATGTGGGTTTGCTCAGTCTTGTTCTGAGACTGACTACTTAACTCACCTTTACTCACCATGTACTGCACACTTTAAAGTAAACCATAAAGCCAGGTGTCCTGATAAAGATTGTAACTTTGAAAACAGTGTCTACTCTACTTTCAAAGTGCACAAGAGTAGAGTACACAAGGAACAGAATTGGAAGAAGTTCAAGTCAGAAATCATTGGTTGTAATTATGTAAGCCACGTGGAGGAGTTTGAAGAGATGAGTGAAGAAGCCAGTGAGAATGATCTTTGTGATTTAGAAAAACAGCTTGAGCACAACCTATCATCCGTTCTGTTAAAAATGCAAAGTGTTCTGCATGTACCTGAGAGCAAGAAGTAATACAACAGCTGTGTGAAATTGATAGGCTGTCACAGCCTCTTCTGCTTAACAGAGTGAGAGCTGTAATGAAGAAATGCTATGCTGACATGGATGAAGTAGTTGTCAGAGAGGTTACCAGGGGCATGTCAGGAAGTTACTTGATTAAATTTTGTGCCAAAGATGGCTCCTTAGGAACTGCTAAAAGAATAGCAGCATATGTATACAGACAGTTTCCACTGGTAAACCCCATAGAATAGGTGGTGGAAAAGGGCAAAAAACCACTTGCATATGTTCCCATTGATCCCATGCTCCAGAAGCTGCAAAACAGACCTGATGTGTTAGACAAAGCCATGTCAGAAAAAGTCCATGCCCTTTAGGAATACAGATCATATGTAGATGGGCAGCACTTTAAGGAAAATTATCTTCTTGCAAGGGATGAGTTCACAATTGCTCTTGGTCTGCCTTGTAGTCTGCCCTTAACTCAGTCCACCTTGCTTTACTATGCAATACTTCTACAGTCAAACAGCATGGTTATGCAAAGGTTCCGCAGTCTCTTGTCCATGATCTCAAGTTATTGGAGCAAAATGTTGTTTACCCGGAGCTACTAGGTGCAAGTGTGAAAGGCACACTCCTGTATGTTGCCTCTGATAACCTTGGTGCCCACCCTCTTGCAGGATTCCTGGAGAGCTTCACTGTTGACAATTCTGCAGATTCTGTTTGGCAAACAGTAGGGACATTGAAGAACAAGAGGTATGTTCTGGATTCTTTCAGCTCAGAAGCAGAGACAGAGACATGCAGGCAGGTGCAGGACGTGAAAGAGGACTCAGGATTGACTTGTGGTGTAAAACGGGCATGTCCATTAACTGAGAATCTCAAACACTTTCATGCAGTCACCGGTTACCCTAATGACACCTTACATGACATCCTAGTTAAAACGTTTTTCACACTGGATATGCTAAATCAGGACATAACGTACTTCGTACTTCAACTACACATTCACTGACAAAACAGACCGACCTCTGATTATTGGAAAATGATTTTCCACTAAAGGAACCATTGGCGGAAATGCCCATGAGAATTGGTGTCTCCTAAGGCACCTTCCTTTTCTTATTGGTCAATGTGTCCCTGAGGGTGCTTCTCAAAGACATTGTTGAGCTAGCTGTGGCACCAAGACATACTGAAGAGACACTACATTTCCTGGACTGTAAGATAGCAGAACACAGACATCTGCTGCAGTCAACTTTTCCACATTTTCGTTTAAAGCCAAAGCATCACTATGTGGAACATTACCCTCATCTTGTATGGAAATTTGGTCTGCTGGCAGAGGTTTGGAATATGCGCTTCAAGGCCAAGCATAAGTTCTTTAAAAAGGCAATTTGCAATGCACAAAATTTCAAAAAAGTTGCCATGACACTTGCTACAAAACATCAAAAAGCAGCTGGTTACCATCTTGACTCTAGCTCATTTTTCAGACCATCAGTTCAGATCACAAAAGTTACCCTGCTATTGCTTGCCTCTTTCCGTTTGAATGTTTGGAGGGCAATCACTAAAAACATTTCAAAGGCAGGATCAGTTCTTGAGGCATCAACTGTTTGTGTGGATGGAATCAAGTACCATCCCAGCATGATACTCTTTTCTGGCTCATGCTCAGGTCTCCCTGAATTTGCCCAGATTGAAAAGATTGTTGCAGTTAACACTAAAATTATATTTGTCTGCCACAAAATGACAACATGGTATTGTGAGCATTGTAGATTTTACCAACTTCTCTATAGCGATGTCCCCTCTATGTGTGCGCTTAAGAAGAGCTGAATGATATCCTCCTGTTATCAGCATTCAGGGTGCAAGGAGAACTTATGGTAACATTGAGGCGATATGTCATTTGCTAAATGCCTATTATTTTTTTCCTCAGATGGCTGTGCAACCGAAATTAACCTTGAAGATTATTGTCTCTGAGGCAGATATAAGAAAGATAACAATGCCAGCATGACCTGACACACTTGAAGATTTGATTGGCTGGCTCAAAGATGCACTCCAAGCAAACTACAGCTTTGCCTTACAATACAAAGATCCGGAATTTGACAACGCGCTGTGCAATCTAACTAAATCTAGTCATTCCAATGATTGATCTTTCACCAGTCACTGCGGAGAATGCCAGGTCCTGATCAGTGAAATGACGAAGAGAAAGCCAAACGAATCCCTCATTAAGAAGGAGATGGATGTGACGTTTGCTCTTCGGAGAAAAGAAGTTGTCATAGACAAGCCGGCCATCAGCCAGATAATACATCGATGGCCAGATCTTTTCACAGAAAGCCAGGTTTGTGTGACTTTACAAAAAATGATGATAGCTTTCTGTGGTAAAATGACAATAAAGAACGTCTAAGTCTAAATGTAATGTTGAATAAAATTGTACATTGTTTGCTTGTTTCAGGTATATTATGAGTTCAACAGAGTGATGGGGAAAAATCTCAGAGAGAACTTTTTGGACGCACTTGACCAGTTCTAAGCTTTTACATCAGACAAAAGTGTGTTGACCTCTGCTCTCCTTGTCCCTCTCCTCTCTTCTTCCCTTTTCTCACCTCTTCCCTTTCCTCTCCATTCTCAAATCTTCTCATTTCCTCTGATCACCTGACCTTTCTACTTTGCTGTCCTTGTTTCATCCTTCCTCTTCTATCCCTCTCCCTTCTCCTCTCCCTCTTTTCTGTCATGTAATGTTGCAAAACTGTGCTTTATGCCCACTATCCTCCAGACCGCGGAACCAACAGACATCAGGTGCCTCTGTCCTCTTCATCTTGGGGGATGATCCATCTGCTTTTTTCATGACCTCCTCCGTAAGTAACTTTTATTTTTTTCTTTATTTTTTTGGTGCTTATTTTGCTTTTCAATTTCAGCCATTAATGAAGACCTGTCTGTCGCTTCTTTTCAGAATCATTTGAGCATTTGAGTGTTCAGTGTCTCACAGACTTTTATTTTAAAGCCACATTTTAACTAATTCATTTTTCATACATCCATCATTAATTTATGACAACATAAACTGAAAAAAAAAAATACTGTTCTCTTCTTGTTAATCTATTTTCTTGCTGTTAGGATGTGACTGACAAGGACTCCTACAGCCAGACTCCAGTGGTAATCATCTGCATTGGTCAAGTCCTGAGCTCAACCCATCCAGAGTGGGGATCATCTTGGAGGGGAGTGTGGTAATGGTGAAAGTGAGCTGACACCCAAAATCCAAACATTGAAAAACCAACTCTCAGTGTAAAACAGGTTTCTGAATAGGTAAACTACTGCTCCACTTATTCAGTGCACTTCCACTGCTGGAATGTTCTCAATCACCAGCAAAAGTTATTGTTCATCATTGTTTAATTGCGTCTTCACACATTTTCGGTCTCTCTGAAACAAGCAGATGCTTTTAGGTGCCAATTGTCTTCTGACTGCTCATTTTCAAATATTTTTCTGTGTTCAAGTCAGTAATTGTCAAATGTTCATTGTGACCAAACAGAGGCGTTACTGTGTCCACTCACAATGTATATTTTGCAAAAACTGCTCAAACACTGTGAGCCTTTGCACTGTGTTTATTTTTCATGATTAATTTCTTTTAGATTTGGATTTTTTTGTTTTTTGTTTTTTTTTCAAAGTTTTGTGTTTTGATTACTTGAAGATTAATTTCACTGATACTTCTAAAATAAAACAGAAAAAGAATATACTTCTGTTTTGCTTTACTTTAACTTAAGATACTTACTGGGGTAAACGGGCAAAGAAATTGCTAGGACAAATCATTTTAAGTTAAATCTATTTTGAATTTAGTGCAATGAACTTAAGGTTAGTAAGCACAATAATTGGGTAACGTACTTGATATTACAAAGGATTTTAAGTTAAATTGACTTGGCACTTAGCGTATTGAACTAAAATTTTTAGTTAAATGCACTCATTTAACCATTATACATTACTGTTTTTTTACGTAACCGGTTTCCTCAGATTTTTTGAGTAGAATCAACTTATCCAGGCTTACAGTGGCAGCTGTGGCAGAACTGAAAAAACTGCCTCGACCTGGGAGAATGCTTGAGAGAACCAGGCAGAGAGTCACCGCTTTAACTGTTCAGGCCAGGCGCAGGGATGTTTACTCCACAGGAACGCACAACCTCATCATTCTGGAGCTTTAATCACAGTCCACTGAGGGGTGAGCTGCCATTAAAAAGTTTCTCGATGAAAGCAAAGTGGCAAGTTTCTGCATAAAATGAACTATTCAGTAATGCAAGCTGTAGTTAATTTATTCAGATTTGTGGTCAAATTCACCTTTATTACGATGTCTGATGTAGAAGTAACAGTATGAAGGACACAAAACTCTCTTCAGAAGTATTTACTGAACTAAGGTGATTTGTAAAAAAAAAAAAAAAAAAAAAAGACGTCATTTTATAAAGTAAAGAGAGTGAAGACCTCCAACAAGGTTTTGTCCATTTTCCTTTCTGGATACAGATGGTGCTCCAGATCAGTAACAACACTGAATCATCTGTTCTTCAGGCCATCATGCTGAAAAAAAATTCCATTTCCTGGAAATGCCACAAATTCTTAGTCTAACGGCCGAGGGGAAAAAGCTGTTCTTGTGACGGAAGGTTCTGGTTGGATTTACCATAACCCCCTGCCAGCGGGACAAATAGTCCATGACGTGGCTTAGAAGGGTCGGCTCCGATCCGACCTGCACGTCTCTGGGTCCTGGACATTGCAGGTCACGAAGAGGTGGCAATCTGTGACCGATCACCAGTTAGGTATAGATGTAATAAAAGAAAACACTTCCGCATTATGGATGAAATGTTGACTCTGCTGCAACCTCAGACAGTTGCATACAAGGAGGGCCCAGGTGAGATGATTAGCATAAGTGCTTCTCCGACCACTCCTGACTTCCGGTTCCCTCAGGATTGGGAAGTCAGTGCTGTGAGTGACAGCAACCTCAGCAACCCCAGATACATACCACCAAGGGAACCTAAAAGCACAAATTTGCTTTGTTGAAAATTTACAAAATACCTTTCAATTTGTGAAAAAATGACGCCACAGTACTGATACTGGGCTATGTTGGAATTCTAATTGCAGAAAAAAAAATGCAGTCAATTCATGTGTTTTAGAAAGTTACTGGACATGGATGGGCCATGAGGCAAAAACATAAAAATGTAAAAATGTGTTTTATATGTGTTTTGTATTAAAATATATTTTATTTTCTGAACCACTGTTTGATATGGTCCCAATGTCACATGAATGTTTGTGACATGTTGTGCATGTGTCTAGTCAGTGCAGCCTTTTCTGTGTGTAAAGCAGTCCTTAATAATAATAATAATAACAATAATAATAATAATAATAATAATAATAATAACCTGACAATTTAGGCCATTTTTTATGAAGCCAAAATTACCACAAGATGAAAATGGTGATGATGTCATTCACTGTTCATGACAGTTTTGCACTGCACTCTCTATGCTCTTCACACATTCGCACTAACTTTATCCTGTATATGGCATACAGGTGTGTACATATTGTAAATATCCATCATTGCATTTTATTCTTCATGTGTGATACTTCACAGCAATTACTGAGAGTCACCATCAGCCAGAAAAGAATTCCTGTATATCACTCGTTGTTACAATGGGGATTAAAGCTATTTCTGATTTTCTTATTTCTGATGTCAACAACAAACTGAAAGGACACTTTTGCATCAACAACAAAACGGTTGTTTTAAATAAACCTGTTGATTGTTTTGCTTTCATCAACAAAATAATTTTAATGAATGAATGATTTTTTATTTCAAATACAAATCAAACATAAATTTCACAACAATGCATTAATTATCAACTTCAGCTAAGGGATCAAAAAGAAGAACGATTATAATTTCTGCACCTTTTTTGTATTTTATTTTCCCAGACAGTATTAGTGTTGTAGAATAGGACAGTTTCTCAGTACCAATGGAATGTTGAACAACCCACTCTGTATTCCAAATACACCAGAGATAGCTAGGGTGGGATAGCTAGCTGGGGTGAAGACAGGAATGCCTGTCCTGTCTGTTTTTGTCTGTATCTGGTACGAGGAACACCCTTGAGCCAGTCTCAAAACTGAAATTGCGAGTAAAATATTTAAACACATATTGCCACAATAATTGCACTGGTAAATTAATATAAATTGTTATTCAAGTTATATATATAACACTCAAATGCTATATATATATATATATATATATATATATATATATATATATATAGCATTTATATAATTTTATATACATTTTTCATCAACGCTGTTTTATATGTCATGTTCCCTGTTTTCTGTCATGCTTTTATTTTGTTTTTGTCTGTCCATTTCTGTGTTTCTGTTGCCCTGTTTGTCTCCAGCTTCCCGAGCGACACGGCTGAGATTCATTTGTGAATCAAGCTCACATGGATTTCAACACCTCTGTCCCAGCTTGCGTCGCCAGATGATTGCTTTGCGTCCGCACAGAAAACTCCTTCGATCCTCACTTCTCTTGTGCTCCTGTCATCTTGACGTCTTTTCACAGTCGCTGCCTTAGTTATTCTCGTTCCTCTGCTTTCGTTTATTGCTTCTTGTTCCTGCTGCGCGTGAGTGTTTTTGGTGAACTTTTTTCTGTTTCTCCATGTTGTAGTTATCCTGGTGAATAAGCGATGAGCACGTTTTGTTACTTGGGCCTCGTGAGCAACCTCTGAGTGCATCTTCTGTTGTCCCCCATAGTCAGGCTTCTTATTAATCACCTGCTTTCTGTTTCAGGTTTCATCCTGCCCATGTTCCTGTTTTCTCACTCCACTTTGGTGTTGATGTCCTTGGTTTATTGTTCCTGTTTGTCTTTTGCATTTATATTATTTATCTAAATAAATTATTAAATTATCATCACTCTCCCAAGTCTTCTGTAAACTTGCACCAATTCAGCCACTGGGTTCAACCTCCTAGAAAAAGCCATAACAGAACCATCTGGCCATGTCTCGGACCCAGCTGTTGTTGTGGGTTTGCAGAAGGCTGTTGGCATCCAGTGTACTAGAATAGCGACCCTGGAAAGAGCTACGCAGTGTCCTGGAGCAGCTACAGAATATCTCCACTGCCCTTGAGCGCATGTCTGTTCCACCCACTGCAGCCGACTCCTCTGTGTCGGTTTCAGCAGGAGTTTCTGTGGCTGACGCCGTACAACCTGTTGCCGGCTGTCGTGAACCAACCATCCCCACGTTGGAGGTTTATGCAGGTAAACCAGGGTTTTGTAAAAAAAAAAATCATTCACTGCAATGTTCGCTCGTCTTCAACTTACAGCCGTCTCACTTCCAGACGGACTGTGCCAAGAGCGCATACTGCATGAACCTCCTGCGCGATAAGGCCATTCAGTGAGAGCTCTCCTTATGGGAATCAGACCCTGGCAGACCTCTACTAGACCTCTACCTAATGCTTTTCAGCATTTACTGTGAGCTACGGGGGGGTTTTGACGCTCCTTTCATGAGCGGACCTAGATCTTCCAAGTGTCTTATCGCGCTCGCTCAGGACTCACCTCATGAGTCACAGGAGATACCTCCATTTCCTGATGAGGAAGACATGTTTTCAATTCAACCGTGTTCCCTATGGGTACTCCCTGGTACCAGGGACCTTTACTGGGGTCGTGGAGGCAGCGCTGGAGCCGCTCTGGATAAGTGGGATCAGGACGCTCATCCATCTGGACGATTGATTGATTCTAATGTCATCCAGGCAGGATTCGGAAGCCCACACCACTGCTGTCCTGTGTCAAGTGTCTGGAATTTGTGGTGAATCTACAGAAGAGCGCGCTGACACCCTGCACCCAAATCGGACAGCATTCCATGAGGATGAAAGATGGTGTCTCAGTCCTCCACCTCTGTGTCCACGGGAGTTGGCTCTCCTGTGTTGGGCCATTCGTTTGTAGAGAGGTTGTTTAGTTTTTGTAAAGGTCTGGGCACTCATGGCTGCAGTGGACTGCATAACATTGCTCCTTTTGTGGGGAGGCGTTTTGTCCTTGGGATGGACGAGTTTCTGTCTTAAGGTACGTTCACACCGAACGCGACTTCCGTGAGCGACAGGACTGATTTGCATACAAAGTCAATGGAGTTGGGCGATTGACGGCGATCAGCGGCGACCAACATGGCCGCGACATGACTGGAGTGTGCGACGCTACGCAATTTGAGCTACATACGGTGATTCCGGCTACTCAAGACGACACAACTGGGCTACTGTGACAGTTGCAGTAGTTAAAAAAATTGAACTACTGCGACCAGTCGGCCTGCGTTGACAAATCAGACACCAGATCCGCGAGTGACGTGTCCCCCAACGTCTTCCATGTCCAGATGCTAATCGCTGTTGTTGTTGAAATAACATTTTCTAGCATTACTCTAATTTTTTTATTAAATGTTATTGTTCTACATCATTCAAGCACTGTCATAGTGACATGACTTGCTTTAGGTTAACTATTGCTGTCCTATACAGATTTTATTTATTAGTACTCATCACTATGGCATGTAATTGAACTCAACTTTCATTATGTGCAGGACACCGAAGGAAGAGACCTTCAGAGGAAGGGGTCACCAGATGCTGAGCTCAAACGTCTACTAATGTACTCCCTCCACAAACCCAGCTCAGAAGACGGGATAGTTTTCAAGGTCCTCGTTCCTTCCAGGTTCCACATAAATTTAAAATGTACATGTTACTTTACCAAGCAAAACAACAGTTGACTGAAATGTGGATCATTTGGATCCTTCATTTATTTTCTTTGTAGCCACAGTTTCATTAAAGAACCGGATGCCGCCCCACTTCCTCCGCCTCTCTTGACCCTCATCCCTCTGGGGAAGATCTTTCAAAACACACCTACGTAGTTCACTTCAAGTTTGACTGTGATTCTGTGTGTATTGAATGAGTATAAATGAATGAGTTACTTTATTTTTGCATTTGTTTGACCAAAAACACAGCTTTGTTTTATTGCAGAGATGAATTATAGGTGCAACAATGTGGACCTATGCTTTGTTAAAATACGTGGCTGACTCTTTAATGAGCAAAAAGGAGAAGCCTCATCTGCGACGAAAACATATGCGGTTGGTGGCCGTGGTCCTCTGATCAGCTCCTGGAAGTGGACGGTCACACCAACACTGAAGCAGTTGGTGATGAGTCTCCTGTTACCGAATACCTGCAAAATATAAACCATACATGGATATGTAAACATACAGTATATATATTGGTGATAATTTAACAAAGTATATATAAACCATACAACAGTGCATCTACCTCACAGGATAAATACTATCGTCACAATGCATTTAACTGTTGCATTCATTGATTACCACAAAGTGGCGCTAACTGAAAAGACTCAAAGGAAATATAAACATTGTTTCAAATAGTCTAGTTTTAGTGTACAAATTATTGACGATGACAGATTACATATCTCCTAAAATTACTTCAAGTATACAGCAGATACGACTGCGGAGTTCATGAATTGATGACAGTTCAAAAAGACTTGGACACAAGTCGCCGTACATAACGACACATCGAATTGCTTACCAAGGACAGACCGAGGGCACTTGGTGTCCTGTATTCGGCCTCTGATCCGGACCAACAGGTCGTCCAACTCGCGGCAGTTCCGCCTGAAGTACCGCTCGAAACGGCCGTATCCCGGTGACGCTGCTGGAGGAGGAAGTTAAATTCACCAGTGTGAGCGGCTCTCGCAAATGCTACGAACCGAGAGACATCTCTTTTTCCATGTTTTCATTTAATATGTAGTGAGCACCGGCTCCGCCATCTTCAATCCACTGTCCACATCCTGAGACCACGCCCCCCGGCGATTGACCTACTTTGCCGACGTGTTCGAACCGGGCAGGTGGCAACTAATCACGACCTGAGCAAGCTACCTGCTACTGACGACTGGCGCTACCGCGACTGAAAAGTCGCGTTCGGTGTGAACGTACCTTTATGGTGTTGCGTGGTTTGAACTGAACCCTGACCTCATGTTTGCTACAGATTCTCGGAGTTTCTCAGACACAACAGCCACGTAGGGAATAACAATGCTGTTACGGCGCTGGAGATTGTTTTCCTTGTCCTTTGTTTTCCCTTTTCATGTTTTGGTAAAGGCCTAGTTGGGGTAGCCACATTTTTGAAGAGCATTCCTGATGTGAATCTGCTCCTTTTCTCTCCCCTTAGGTGAGCTGGGGATGTTTTGGGCTCGATGTCTCAAAGTTCTGATGACTCCAAGTTTTTGTTCTAGTGGGTGATGCGAGTCAAACTGGAAGTATTGGTCGATGTGTGTTGGTTTCCTGTACACTTCGATGTCGAGGCTCCTGTCTGCTTCAATGTTAACAGCACAAGGTCCAGAAAAGGTAGTTGGTTGTTTTCCACATCTTCTCGGGTGATTTTGATGTGTCCGTCTAAAAAGTTGATGTGTTGTGTCAAGGGTTCCACTTCATCCTTTTTGATTAGGACCCAGGTGTCATCAACATATCTGAACCAACAGCTGGGTGGTGTGCTCTTGTATGAGCAAAAAAGCAGCTTTCTCAACGTCTTCCATGTACATTTTTCGCAACTATGGGTGACACTGGGGCCCATTGTACAACCATGTTTTTGTCTGTAAAAAGATCCATTTTGTAATGGAAGTAGGTGGTGGTGAGGCAATTCACATATGTTCTCTGGTGAGAGACTGGTTCTGTCAGGTAGACAGAACCAGTCAGAAATTCAGACAGAGATCGTGGCTGAGTTTCCTTCTTACCGCGCCGACCACTTTGTTGGTGGGGATACGTGTGAAAGGGGACGTGACATCATATGAGACCATAGTCTCATCCACATCCAGTTCCCTGTATCTTTTGTGCAAAGTCTGTTGAGTTGATGATGTGGTAGGTGTTGTGCCCTACCAGCGGTGCCAAGAGTGTGGCTAGATGTTTGGCAATGCTGTATGTCACAGAGGTAATGCTGCTGACAATAGGTCTTAAAGGCGCTCCTGCCTTGTGAACCTTAGGGAGACTATAAATGCGCGTGCTGTCTTCCCCTGGGTATAAGCGGTAGTAAAGGAAACAGTCCAACGATTTGGACTTCTCAAGTCTTTGCAGACAGTCAATTGCCATCTTCTCATACAAGAAGATGGCAATTGACTGCAAAGGAGGTAATTGAATAAAATGCTACCTTGAATTACATGGTATTTGCCACTAGGACTGCACAGTATTGCATGTCAAATGTTGGATTGATAACTCCCCATCTCTAACATCTAGTAGCAAGTGGATTATTAGTCGGTGCATCTAAGTGTCATCTTTTTCTGACCTATGAATTGTTCCACTCTCATCCACTCCAGATTTAACTGAGGACAGTGAGGAAGAAGATTCGATTGGAGGTGATGCCTCTGACGATGCAGATGATCCTTGTGATGGTACTGACACTGGTCATTATCTTGCAAGCCAAGTTGGGCAAGGAATGGTTTTGTTCTGTAATTTAATTTCCATTGAGACAAACTATTTAACTGTCTGGTGGTCCATATTTCTGAGTTTCCCTGCCTTAATTGCTGACTTCAGGGATTTGCAAAGATTATGAAACAATTCATTAATATCCTGTGTGAAAATGATTCATATCATCCATGACCTTGCTTCTGCTGAATTTAAGTGCTAGATTAGTGAAGAACTATTTCTAGCTGTTAGTTGGTAGTGTCGTGTAAACAAGCTGTAAAGCTTCCATATCAGTGAAGGCACACCATAACATTGTGTGGAGGCTGGGGATTGTTGTTGCTCTGTTGAACATGTAAGCTTGTTCATATTACAAAAAGATGTAGATCTTCATAAAGAATTGTTGAAGCACAGAGGGACAAACCAACGTCATCTTTTGTCCCCAGTTAAGTTCACGTCAATCAGTTTCGAGAAACCTTTCATCATTTAAGGTCAGTACAGCTTCTGAAACTGACAGTTATCTCTGAAGTAACCAACAGCTCAAGATGTCAACATAATAAAACAGCTCAGAGGTGCAACAATGTCAAAATGCACACAGAAAAGTTCTATTATGTGTATGCATTGTTTAATACAATTCAGTGATCTGGAGGTGACTGGCCCATCACTAATCCATGAATTCATGTTGGGAAAAAAATGGGACTGCACAGTTTCTTTAGAATCAACTCGCTCTCTTTCATGATATGATCTTTTTTTGTTGACAAAATTGAGCACTCAAATCCTTACTGATGGCCCCTTTTCGCTTCAGTGTACTCAGCCATGTCACTGTATATTTTATGGTGGCATGTGGAATTATTTTATTCATAATTTTCATCGACTTTTCAATTCATTTTTTTCATATGCAGTCATTTTCGTGAATGTCTTGTTTTATGTATTTTATCCTTTAGAGGGTTCGTAGGGGGAATAAGAATTTCATGTCGATTATAGCACTGTCTATCTGTAGTTGAATTCTTGCCAATAGCGATGTTTTTATTTGTTTCAGATGTTTCCACCAATCTAGTGTGTACCTCGATGGAACCTGTAACCTCAGCTAGTGTGATCTCTGGAGAAAATAGTATTATCATCTGTAAGAAAAAAAAAAAAAAAAAACTTGTTAGCTGCTTGTTAAGTGGTTGCAAGCGTAACACATCTTCATTCATTTATTGAGACGAGCCCCAGTCGCTAGAGGATCTGATATGTTTTGCCGTCCGGATTGACAATCAGTTACGCGAGCAGCATAGAGAGCATACGTTCTCCAGCTCACAGCCCTTCACTCATCCTTATCCCTGAGTTCCTACTGTCAACTCGCCTGCTTCAGAGACTCACTTAACCAGTCCGGAACCCATGAAAGTGGGTCACACCCGCCAGACCATCGAGGAGCGCAATCACTGGTTCTCCATCGGTCCCTGCCTTTACGGTGGACTGATGACATTTTAATATTTTCTAGAACCCAGGTAGAACACATACTCTATGTTCACAAGGTTCTACAACATTTGTTAGAGAACTGTTTATTTGTAAAGACAGAGAAATACGAGTTAGGGGTTTCATCTGTGAGTTTTCCTCAGTTTCATTCTGGGACAGGGACAACTTCGACCAAGACTGAGGCGGTAGCTCAGTGGTCCGTTCCCACTAACCGCAAGAATTTGCAGCAGTTCCTCTCACGCTGCTGACCTCACCCCAACGTCCTTTTGTCTGGTCATTGGTGGCGGACGCTGATTTCAGACGACCACGGCAGCTCTTCTCCTATGCTCCTATCTTTCGGCACACGGATCCAGCTCTGCAGTTCATCGTCGAGGTGGACGCATCTGCCACTGGAGTCGGGGCTGTTCTCTCCCACCATGGCCCATCTGATAACAAAGTTCATCCCTGCGCCTTCTACTCACGGAACCTCGCTGCGCTTCAGGAGTGGAGGCACTGTCTCGAGGGGGGTGGATACACCGTTTATCACCCTCACGGACCACAAGAACTTGTTCTATTTAAATATAGCTAAAAGACTGAATCCCCAGGCCAGGTGGTCATTGTTTCTCGGACGCTTTAATTTTTCCTTGCCTTTCCGTCTAGGTTCTAAGAATGTCAAACCCAATGCACTGTCCTGCCATTTTGCTGCAGTAGAAGCCTGCTCCTGATACGATCCTACCGGAGTCCCGTTTTATCTGTGCTGCTACCTGGGATATTGAGAGGGTTTTATTGGAGGCTCAGACAACAGAACCAGGTCCAGGTAATGGACCCACTAATCGGCTGTACTTACTTTCTGCAGTTTGCTCCCAGGTGCTACAGTGGGGACACACTTCAAAGCTAACCTGTCATCTGGGGATCCACCGCACTCTCTCCTTCCTCCACCAACACTTTTAGTGGCCCAATATGTCCCGGAATGTTAAGGACTTTGTATTAGCCTGCACAGTTTGCTAGAGGGAAAAGTCTGGTCACCAACCCGCAGCAGGACTTCTCCAACCGCTTACTCTTCCAAGGCGGCCATAGTCCCACATCTCTGTTGACTGTATCACTGGTCTTCCCCGTCTGAAGATAATACAGTGATTCTCTGTCATGGATCGTTTTTCGAAGATGACACACTTCATTCCCCTGCCGAAGCTTCCATTGGCATTAGAGACTGCTAATCTGCTGGTGCCTTACGTTTTTAAGAACCATGGACTCCCCACAGATGTTGTGTCTGACCGTGGCCTTCAGTTCACACCTTAAGTTTGGCAGGCTTTCTTCAGGGCTGTAGGTGCCTCGTTCAGCCTCTCTTCTGGATACCACCCACAGTCTAATGGCCAATCTGAACGAGCAAACCAAGAACTTCAGTCAGCTTTGTGCTGTGTTACTGCTCGTCACCCCACATCTTGGAGCGCTCACTTACCCTGGGTAGAATATGCTCACAATTCCCTAACGTCATCTGCCACTGGCTTGTCTCCCTTTATGGTGGCTTATGGCTACCTGCCTCCACTGTATCCTTCCCAAGAGCGCAAAGTGCTCAGGCTCACATTCGCCACTGTCAATCCATCTGGAGGCACACCAGGGCAGCCATCTCTCGTACGGCCCTGAGGAGCCAAAATGTGGTGGACAGGTATCGGTTTCCTGTTTCACAATATGAACCTGGGTAAAAGGTGTGGCAGCGACCTTCCCCTGCAGGTCAAGTCCGCAAGTTGGCTCCACGTTTAATTGGACCATTTGAGGTGAACGCCTCCGCAGTTCATCTCAAGCTCCCTGGATCCTTAAAGGTCCACCCTACGTTCCATGTGTCCCTCCTGAATCAGCTGGCTGGACAACATAAGCTGCCTCTTTTAGCAGTCTTTTTTGATTTCGACAGTCCTGTGAGTAAACTGTGTATATTGATGGATACAATAATGACACAGATACTGATCATGTTAACATTTATGAATTACAAATCTTTTTATCCATATTGCTACACTTCCTTGACAATACATACTGTTTTCTGAATGTTTCTGAACGTGTAATTCTCAGTCAATCATACTCCTCATTGCTTGCTCCCTTTGGTGATCTGGCAGTGGGCATAAAAAGCCTGTTGTGTAGATCACCCATGACGCTCTTTGAACTTAAGCCACTGCTTTGGAAGGGAATGCGTGCCTCAGTCATCAATTCCCAGAACCTCTTTGACATTAACACTTGCTTCATCCTATAATAATATTATAAACCCTTAGTATGTAATTGTGGTTGAATGATATGGTCATTTCAGATTGTTGACTTTCATTTCTCCCCGTTGGAAATTTTACAAGAGTGGGGCATGGTCTGGCATCCTCGACGGGCATATGGCCAATCCTATGTGCAAAGCCGATTACAAATGTGGTTAGTGCATAGTGAATAGTGTAGAGGTTGAGGATTGTTTTGGTTTTGTATCTTCTATTATAATTAAATTGTGAGTGAAAAGAATGACTAAACTGTTTTGACTAAAATGCATTGAGTTTTTGTTTGACTAAAACTAGACAAAACTGTTGTGACTTTTAGTCAACTAAAACATACACATAACATCAACAGTTAACCACCTCCCCTAAGAAAAATAATATGTGGCATGAGATGAAGACTAAATAGGTGACAAAATGAACACCAGTTTCACACTGCAACAATGGAATCCTAACTGAACATTTATTTTATTTTCTCTCCCTTGGTTACTTCCGCTTAATTTGTCGTCATCAATATATTCTTTGTATGTTTTCCTAATTCTTCCATCATATTCTTCATTTCCATTTGAGTTTGATCAATTTTGGTTGTGACTTGCAACTATGCATTATAACATAATTTAAGTGCACAAAATCTAAATAGCTGATTGAAAATAGTCAAATGAAAATGCAAACTCAGCTAACATAACTACCTGTTTCAGTGGAACATTTTTCGACAAATAAGATCAACGTTTGGGACGTTACGTTTGGGACACATCACTGGAAACACTAGAACGACTGGAGCTAAAACGAAAAACAAAAAAGGCACACCTACTGAATCCACATTTATTTTGAGCAGGCACCGATGATCACTTTAGGCAATAAAATAGGGCATACTGTTGCAATCCAAGTTGCATGGCAGCACATCTCTTGGGTGGCTCACATCAAGTGGAAGGCACTGTGGATATTGACTGTGAGTTAAATACAGTTCACACAGTGATCATAAACAAAAATGTCCCAAACTTATGTGTCACCTGCTTTCTCACTAGAGAACCTATGTCTATGGAGTGAGACAATATTTTGAGCTAAGGAGGCACTTGGCTGGGATGCAAATTTTTTCTGTGGTTCTGATGTTATTTTCATGAGAACAAGAAGTCTTCCTGAGTCTCTGCAGCGTGATGAATGACAGGGAGCACTTAATTTGATCACCCCTGTGTCAGGTTGAGAGGGAGCGATTGTTCTTATGCATTTGTCCACTTCCAAATAATCAATGGTTTTGAAATATCTCTAGCAAGCAGCTATCACTGCTGTTGTGAGTCAGAACACTGGATGAGCATCTGCTCCTCAGAGGTTCTGACGCTTTATACCATGTCACCGTTGTACAGACGAGACCAAGCCTGTAGCTAACAGTAGCGTCCCGCACACTGTCGTAACAGAGGCTCGAGCTCTCTCACTGATAGGCAGAGTTTGGCGCTGAGGGGCTCACTTTGTGTAGCAGGCTCACGGTGTCCACCGGTCAATTTTGACAGGGATAAGGCGTGGTGCAGTGTTTGGTTTCATTGGGACAGAATGAAGCAAAGGGATCCTGGTTTTCCCTCTCGGACTGTACATTCGTACAGTGCGGCTACCAGAAATGAAGCTCGAGGTGCCACCAAAGATGTGAACTGTGGACTGCAGTCTGAGACAATGTCCATAGCAATGCCATGGAGGTGAAAAACATGACTGATGACTTGGTCTTCACTCTCTAAAGTGGGCAAATGCTTGAGTCAGGCGGCAAAGTTCACCATCTTTTCAAATCTGTCCACAATACTGAGGATGGTTGTGTTGCTGTTGGATGGGGACAGCCTAGTGACAAAGTTGATAGCAATGCGGGACCAAGGCTGCCTAGGGATGGGGAGCCACCACATGTGTTACATATATAATTACATAAGCGCTGACAATTCGGGCAGAAATGCCTCCACAGTACAAAGACTTTTACCACCAAAGCTACATCACCAGAAACAGAGTGCTCTCTCTCTCTGTATATATAAAACTGCCTGAAGCCGCAAATCCTTATGCAGGATGTAAACTTCTGTAGGTACATGACGATGGACGACCGGATGGAAATCATAGAGAATGGAACAGATGCATCGATCTATAAGGGACATCTCTGACAGAGTGGACTGATCAAAAGCAGACTCTTCGTCATGATGGCAGCAACTCCGGAGTCATCAGAGTTGGCAGACAGGGTCATGGCAGACCCGAAGAATGCTAATGAGCTGACCTGAGTAGAGACATGAGGAACAGACTAAAAACAACTTCAGATATACATAATTATCTGCTGTGGAGTCTATTGTTATTATTGTGCAATCTAAAATAAAAGCAATACATACATGTCTGCCAATCACGGCCCTTGGTTCACCTAACGCGGAAGTGGGAGGACCAATTTGATAGGGGTGAAAACTCCTTCAAATATGCATATTTCCCATGGCAAATGAATAAAGCTGTATCTGGAGGTGTATAAGTGACTACTATGGGGTCTATTTTGATTTTTGTGCAATATAAAATAAAATCAATACCTCATACACGTCAGCCAATCACGACACATGGTTCACCTAACGCGGAAGTGGTGGGACCTATTTGGTTGGGATAACAACTCCTTCATAGATGCACATTTCCCCCTGGTAAATTAATATATCAATAATAAATCATGTGGAGTCTATAGTGATTTCTTCAAAGAAAAACAGAGCTCTGTACCTGTCAGCCAATCACGATACATTGTCATTAAGACTGCGGAGAAAAACGGACATAGACGATCCAATGACAAACATCTGATTTTGTGGAATTAATGTTTTGCATGTGGTAGAAAGCGCCATGAAATCATTTATTTCAATTTCCTCTGACTCAATAAAAGAAAGAAAAAAGCACCAGACATCAGGAAGGCCATCCAACTCAAGAAGGAGTCTTGTCAAGACCTTGATGTCTCGTGGGACTCCTGAAGCAGTTACAAGGTACCGGTTGGACCAGAGAGCTGCTGCTTCAGCTGTTGCTCAGGCTAAGCAGCAGGTGTGAGAGGATTTCGCAGAATCCATGGAGGAAGACAGTTAGTCTGCACCAACACGCTTCTGGAAAACGGACAAGCATCTCAGACTGGGGAGACAACAGAATATCAAAGCTCTTTACAGTAAGGATGGAACACCGTTGATTTAAACTAAAGATGGAAATTGCCATCGGAAACAGCACTTTGAAGAACGGACGTTCCACCCTCGGTAAGGGAGACAGAGCTGGAGGATGATGTGCAGTCTTCATCGATTTCTCAGGCTGATTTGCGGTTTGGTGGCCTGAGAATCCAGTCACTGCTATTTGCAGATGATTTGGATCTCATGGCTTCATCACGGTGCGACCTTCATCTCTCACAAGATTGGTTTGTATCTCAGTGTGAAGCTCAGTGTGGATCAGCAAATCTCAGTTTGAGGTCATGGTTCTCAACCGGAAAAGGGTGGATTGTTCTTTTCAAGTACGGAATGAGTCCCTGCCTCAAGCAGAGAAGTTAAAGTATATTCTCGTCTTGTCTTGTTCTCGAATGGGGGGGGGGGGGGGGGGGGGGGGGGACACCGCAACTGAAAGTTCTCCTTGGCACGGAACAAATCCAACAAAACTCAAACTTAACCTAGAAGTTATATGTCATGTTCTGTCATGTATTAAAATTATGTTCTTCCACAAATTGTTTAATAGGTAAGTGGAAAACGACACTCATTGTGAATGCCCAAACACAGACAACATTCAGATAACAGAGTTTACCTGGTTTCCAGAGGAACATTGCTGCCCTGCGCCCAGCTGCCCTGTAACGGGGCACTTCCAGGGCGTGTAGTCGGCAACTTGGCTGGTGATTGACCGGCAACAGGGGCCGGGCTTCCACTATAGGTTGTAAACTGGTGAGTGGACGTCAACAACTGTCCAGTGGAGCACAAAGATTGGTTGAGTGATGTTATGGCGGCATGCAGTCCATGCAAGGTTGGCACGGGGAGCAGTGTGGAGTTGTGGTAATTGGATGGTGGCTCTGCAAACATGAAGAACACATATGTATTTATATATAAAAAAATGTCTGTCTCTACTTGATTCAGAAATAAAGTGAAAGATACAAACTATTAAAATACTGGATTCTTGCAAAAGTCAGCAATATCTCATTAAAAAAACACCTCATGCATTTTTTTTTCTAGTCAATGACATTTCAGAGAATACCGCCAGAAATACATGACTCAACTTCTGTTCGCTTCATATTAATGCAGAAACATTGCAAGGTAACCTTTGTGTGAACCATACGAAACAACCAACTCATCTTACTTTGGCATCAATAATTTCTTGCAACAGCACTAACACAACACAAAAGGAAGAATGCTGGCCCTCTCAAGTACAAATACCCTTCTTTTAGAGTCAGTTAACACATGTTTCAATGAGCTCTATTCAGATCCTCTCTGCATCATCGGAACTGTATGTGACCTGTGTAACGCGAAGGGAGGAAGGTAAATAGCGGCACACATGGATGCGTAAAACGGCAAGACAGAGAAGCACATTGCAAAGACAAATATGAACACAGTTAACATTCAATATGTGCCATGGCAAGCCTTGTTTTGATAAACAGTCATGTTTAATTAAAGAAAATATTGTCTATATCTCTCAACAGTTGCACTTGTTCTGAATGCACTTAGTTGTAGTGATCGTATGACTAAAAGTTACACTGCATATACAGTACCTTAAATGCCCATTTTATGAGAGAACATGTTTAATTTCATGTTTTTTCAACAGGCCGCTCAGCCAATTGGTCATTATTTGATTTCTGAGTGAGGCAAAATCTGAAAATGATACATTTATTTTTATTTAATTTCATGTTTTATTACACATTATCGAAATGTTAGCGATAAACACATATTCAACATTCATAAATGTTGTAGTAATTAATGATAAGATCTAAAAGTACTACGACTAAATATAGTTGTAATTGTCATGATCTGCTTTTATTTTGTCCCGTTTTGTTTCTCCCTCCTTCCTTCCAATCATCCTCTAATCACCTGTGTATAAGAACACCTGAACTCCAGCAGCGTGTGGCAGATTGACTCATCTTGTTCCCGTGGTAAATTGTCTCTCCTCGTTCATTCTCGCTTTTTGTGCGCTTGTTTACTTATTTTGATTAATCTTTCTGAAACCCTGGTGCCTGAGTTATTGGTTTGTTTCTTCCTCTGTTTCCACGTATTTCCTGGTTTGTTTTGTGATTGACTATATCTCTTCATTGTGTTTTTGTTTATCTGTTTATAGATTTAAGTTTGTTTGATTCTCCCGATTCGGTGACGCTTTCTGTTATTCTTGTTTGTGGACTTCTGCCGGTTTGGTGACTCTTTGATTTTGGACATTACATTCTGACTTTGCTTTGTTTCTCCTGGTTAGGTGACCCTTTCTGTTCAGGTTTTATTGAACCATCTTCAACCAAAACAGTAATGCCTTGGTGTTTGCACAGAGTTGATGCCATCAATGCATCATTGCAACTAGATGTCAAATTACCACATTAATTGTGATTAATTAAGCACAGACATGACTTGTGAGTCATTTTTATTTATTTATTTTTTAATTGTACTAGTGGGGCACAAAACGGACAATACATGCAAATCATGGTAATGCCCCTCGGCACTACCATGATTTGTCAGCAACAAGACCCAAGATGAAGACAAGTTCATTTATAAGCAGACAGAAATTAAATTATGAATCAGGGTTACTGCCCCGTGTAAACAGTCGTGGTGCACCACCACGGCTTAAATGAAAGCCGCCATGCTTCCAGAATAATGTTCATTTAAAGCTAAAGTTTAAAGTGAAGAGAGAGCCTGCAGCCAACCAATCAAAGGAGAGAACAGCAGTGATGCAACCATGTGCCCAGTGCTGCAGTGACACACACATTGCTCAAAGAAACTGTCTCACTGTGATCTACAATTATACATTTTATATTTACAATTCATTGGTAACACTAATCCCTGGTTTCCACATAATTTCAAATAACCAAGGATGTTTTTTCGGCGTCGATTAAATAGCCATAGTAAAATTGTGACAATGTGCAGGTGTGTGGGTGACACAACATACAACATACATACTTTCAGTACTTGAAGAATGATGGCAGTGGTGAAGACAGATGCTGAATAAGTGTGTGAAGACAGAAACTGACAAAAGCATGAAAGCATTTCCATGTCGATGAAGAGACAAACACGGTATCCTGTCTTTAAAGCCATAAATATTGCCTCCTCATCATTATAGAACATGCTCCATCGCAGGCATCTAGACTAGAACTGTGGACCCCAAACAAGGTAAATACAATGCGACTTCTCTGTTTAATACTGATCTTTCTTTTGCCAATAAGTGCCTCATGAAGTCATATGAATTTGATTGAACTTCAAGTGCTCAAATCCACACATTTCATCCATGTGTCTCCAGTGTTCAGCTCGACCACCATTGCCCGTCAGCTGAGCAGCTTGGCGAACTGGAGCGGATTCACCACTGTGATCATGACACAGTTCGTGAGCTTGTTGGAATCAACTTTTCAGGTTTACAAACAGATGTTATCCCGTCAGAACACGCCGCTGGCTCAAAATTGTGAGCATAATCCGAGACCGGCACAGAGCTGTGTACATGTGATTGATTCAGAGGGCTGCAGAGCATCATGGGAACCATACAGTTTCATTTCACATCACCATACCCGTACTGGAGATTATTGTCGAGAGTGACTGACATGCCAGCTATTGTTACATTAGTAATTCTGCCGGTATGTTGTCAGTGACATTTATTATTATGCCGCATTAAAAGACTGATGCAAACAGTTCTCCTACTTGGAAAGATGAAACTGGACTATAATTGTCATCAGTGGTACACTTCAACTATGAGAGATGGGGTGGATACGAGTAAGGGGTGCAAACCTCATGCTTTGGGTCTGTAAAAGGGACATGATGACTGATCCGACGGTGAAATGTTAAGCCAAACCTGCTGCCATCATAGAGAGTATTAAAGATGGAACATAGTTGGCTCTTCTAGCGTGACAATGATGCCAAGCACACCAGTTGGGCAACAAAGTGATAGCCTCATAACATGACTGCTCTAGAGCAGATCTGAATGGAGGAATGGGCTACAGTGTGTGCAAACATAACTCAAATGAGGTTGTGTTAGATAGAACTGAGCTCAACTTTTGTCATTAATCAAATACTTATTTACCATCATAATTAAAAAAAGTTCTTTAATAATTCTACAGTGTGATTCCCTGAATCAGTCATTCATCAGACATCACACACAGTAAAACAGTAAAAACAATCAAGTAAATAAATAAATCTGAAATGGAAAGCAGCCAATCAAGAAGCGAATTGAAGTTTTGGCATTTATTGAAATGGTGACTACAAAAACACTAGTTTTACTAGTCCCCTACGTGCAGTTTCCCTCAGCTGGTCCCTTCATATGTCTGGCCGGATGCACGACTTCAGTTCCATGAGCTGTGGACACATTACCATCATTTTGTTGTGTTTCTTTTTGCATATTTCCATTAAAAATATGCTTATTTTGATGTGTGAGATTTCATTATTCATTATTTCGAGGGCATGATGGCTCTCATTTAAGCAGTCGCGCCGCGCCACAATCATTTACATGTCGCCGAAATCCTGAAATTGCAGACCCATTGCAGCCTTTAACTGCTTGCAGCTTCAGCTTTTGCAGTAATTCTCCTTTATACATTTTTTTGAAGCCACAGGGGTGCAGTGACTAGAGGATAATTCAGCTTTCTTGTGCAGTAAACGAAAACGAGAAGGGAGTATTTGTTTATTTTTTATCCCCATGTAAGACGCTTTAGTCTTATTTTTATTCATCAGTTATTACACACATTCACACAGTTTATTGTTGAATCAGAATTATTTGATTCTCATTGTGATTGTTATTACAGTAGGAACAGTTCAACTGTTCTCCTCTGGCACAGTTCCAGCCACTGGAGTGACCCCCCTCTTCTTGAGGAATTGTCTTTAAATAATGTAAACTCCACCTATTCATTGCGCTACGGGGTGCGAACTGAAGGTGGCACTTTCTCTTCATACACACAGCCCAGAGTGACGAGTGAAAGCTGGTCTCACACCAACTTCAGTTGTGTTTTGAGACAACTCTAGAGAGTAATTAGGGTACCACACATCATCTATCCAGTCAGTAAAGAGTCAGGAATAGGTTACTTGATGTCACTTGAAGAAGATTAGTGATTGTAAAGTAGTAGTGGGTGAGAGTGTGGCCAGACAATGTAGGATGGTGGTGTGCAGGATGACATGGTGGTGAGGAAGGTGAAGAGGGCAAAGGCGGAGAAAAAAACTAAGTGGTGGAAGATGAAAGAGAAAGTCTTGATTTGCTTTCAGGGAGGGTTGGACGCAGGCTTTGGGTGGCCAAGACGGACTTCCAGATGACTGGGCAACTACAGCTGAGGTGATCAGGGAGACAGGTAGAAGAGTTCTTGGTGTGTCATCTGGAAGAAAAGTGGACAAGGAGACTTGGTGGTGGAACAATCAAGTGCAGGGGTGTGCAGAAAGGAAGAGGTTAGCTAAGAAAAAGTGGTACATTGAGAGAACAGAATAGAGTAGACAGGAGTACAGGGAGGCCCAGCAACAGACAAAGGTAGTGGTGTCAATGGCCAAACAGAAGGCCTATAAGGACTTGTATGCAAGGTTGGGCAGTAAGGAGGGTGAGAGAGATTTGTACAGACTTGCAAGGTAGAGAGCTAGAGATGGGAAGGACGTGCAGGTTAGGGTGATCAAGGATAGAGAGGGGAACATTTTGACTGATAACAGAAGTGTGTTGGGAAGATGGAAAGAGTACTTTGAAGACCTGATGAATGAGGAAAATGAGAGAGAACAAAGAGTAGAAGGCTGAAGTGAGAAGGGCATTGAAGAGGATGAAGAGTGGAAAGCCAGTGGGCTCTGATGATATACTGGTGGAGGTCTGGAAGTGTTTTGGAGAGGTGGCAGTAGACTTTTCAACGAGAACATTTAACAGTCTTTGAGAGTGAGAGGATTACTTAGGAATGGAGGAAAAGTGTGCTCGTGCCCATCTTCAAGAACAAGGGAGATGTGGAGTGTTGTGGCAACTATAGAGGAATAAAATCAATGATCCATATGATGAAGTTGTGTGAATGAGTAGTGGAAAGTAGACTAAGGACAGAAGTTAGCATGTGTGAGCAACAGTCTGGCTCCATGCCAAAAAAGAGCACCACAGATTCAGTGTTTGCTTTGAGGATGTTCAAGGAGAAGCACAGAGATGGTCAGAAGCAGCTTCATTGTGTCTTTGTGGACCTGGAGAAAGCGTTCAACAGAGTGCCAAGAGAAGAGTTGTGACATTGTATGAGGAAGTCTGGAGTGGCAGAGAAGTACGTTGGAGTGGTGGACATGTATGCCAGGATTAAGACAGTGGTGAGGTGTGCTGCAGGTGTAACAGAGGAGTTCAAGGTGGAGGTGGGACTTCACCAAAAGCTGCAGTAAGATAGATGACTTGTGTGAATGAGAGGGACCCAAGTGGACAGGTGAAGTTACAGGATGCAGAGATAAAGAAGGTAGGGCATTTTAAGTACTTAGGCTCAACTGTCCAGGTCGATGGAGAGTGTGAGAAAGAGGTAAAGAAGCGGGAGCAGGCAGGATGGAGTAATTGGAGAAAAGTGTCAGTCGTGATGTGTGACAAAAGGGTGTCAGCAAGGATGAAAGAGAAGGTGTACAAAACAGTGGTCAGGCCAGCAAAGTTGTATGGTTTGGAAACAGTGGAACTGAGGAAAAGACAGGAGGCAGAGCTGGAGGTAGCTGAGGTTCTCTCTGGGAGTGACCAGGATGGATAGGATCAGGAACCAGTATATCACTATTCTTTACCTCTAAACCCTTCACTGAGCAACTCTTCCACAATGCCCTTCAATGCAGACAGCTGCAGCCTGTAATCAGTTTAACCCACATTCTTTCTTGTTATTGAAGCCCGTCTTCGACCTAGCTTCCTACGCCAATGTAAGTAACTAGACTATGGCAAGTGGTTCCTGCGCAGATGGACTATAATGTTGTCCAATCCACGAGTGATTTGAGTGATTGAGTTAGATATTGAGTTAACTGGCCTTCTCTCAAAAGTGAAGCATTTGAGTTCTTGACTCCTGCTCTTCTTGTGTTAAAAAGACAATTCTCTCATAAAAAGCAAATTTAAGAACTTGCAGTCAATGAAGTGTGAGTGGAGTAATGATCTATTCAGGATGCTGTATTGTCTTTCTGTTTCAATAAGGTGTTTGCAGAGCTCCAACAGATCACAAAGCAGAACCTACCCAACACTTTCAATGCTGAGCTTGACTGCGATCTTCCACAACTGATGTCGTTAATCAGCCAGAAGGCTTCCAAAACTGGGATGATTTCAGATTGTTTGGCTGAAATTTTGAAAGTCCATGATGAGCAGGTGAACAAATCATACACATTCTAGTAAATCACACATGTAGCAATGTTCAGTCATTATTTTTTTTCTGGATTGTGAAGCAATTGTGTTGTTGGAATAAATACTTTTAAAATGCTATTCATTTACATATGTATGAAACTATTACTCAGTCATCACGCTAACAGTAACATCAAGTTTCACGTACCACTGTCCTTCATTGCCAACCTGTGTTTTTGCGTGAGGATGCTTCTGGGTTTTTCAAATCTGAAAAATCACTGAATGTGGACAAGACCAAAGAGATTGTTGTGAACTTCAGGAGAGCTCACGTCCAGCATGCAACGGTTCTGCAGTGGCGAGAGTGAGCGGTACTTAGTTCCAGGGAGTTTCTGCAGTTCGCAGAGGACCTCTCCTGGGCCAGCGACACCTCATATCCATGTCCAAACTTGTTGATGTTTGAGTGTATGATTCTCCATATGAAGACTGCCAAAATCAGTTCACATCAAGCTGCTTACCATGCTGTGATGTCACAAAAGATGGCCCTTGTAAAAGCCAGATATCTCAAGCTGCAACACTTCACATTCAGTATCAAGTACCATGAAGCACTCAATTTCTCTGCGATCATCTGCAAACCACACTTTTTCATATCGACGTGGTAAGTGCCAAGGAATGTCCCAGACTTAAGGAACTCAAAGCTAGATATTTGCACAATGCTTGAACTTCTCAATAGCCTTATGTTCCACTGTTAGATTTGTAATACACACCACAGAGGTTCTGCATTGCTTTGTCAGTATGAAGTTATACAAAGTTTATATCCTGGTCCCCACTTGGCAGGCTTTTAGCTAGGATTTTGAAACATGGAGTCTACAAAACCAATTTTGATCCCAATTACGCTGTGCAATCCTTCGCTCCCTGGAGTGGTTTGGCACTGGGGGCGGGAGGAGGGAGCTGCGTGAAAAAAAAAAAAAAACGAAAGCACCAAACTTCAGACAAACAAAATTCCATGTCAATTCAAAAGATATTTTTAGGATACAACACCTACAACTCTTCTTTGTGTTTTGCTGGAAAAGAGCCCCGATATAACAGCAACACAAAACAAATTTTCCCGGTTGCAGCAGTAAGAGAGCAATCCATTCAGGGAAAAAAACAAGCAAGCTCAAAAATTCAGATAAACACCACCTATGAGGTCCCTGTCATAGAGATTGTTTAGAACTAGTGGCAATATCGTCACATGTCAGCGCTCACGTTAAAAGGAGTTTAAGTTGACTGTGGTACAGTTACCAGCGACAGGATCACAGCCAATCAGAGGCAAGTGTGCACATTCAGACAGTTTCCATGGCATAAGTATGAGAAAAATCAAAATAATACACAGCTTTTTCTCTAAGGAGTGTAGTCAGAGCATGGCTGGGAACAGTGCATTCACAACTGGAGCAACAACCTTCATAATCAGGACGTAGAAGAAGCACAACAAATCCGAAAAGCATGACATTGTTGACACTGCATGTCATTTTTTTTTTATTTTTCAAGTGAATTTGAACAGTACAATTCCGATTTTTTCAAATCCGAACCAAAGCTCTTTCATATGGAGATAAAAATCAGATGTCTGTCCGATGCAACTGCAGTCTGTACAACCAGGTCACATTCATCCAACCTACGCATCATCAACAAGCGAGAGAGTGGAAAAAGGGTTGGTACCCACAAACTGACATTTCTTGTGATACGCAAGTAATGAATGAACTCTGTGTTAGCAAAGCAGCAACAAAAAATGTTTACAAGGAACCAGTTCCGCCACTATCAGTGCAAGGTTTTTTTTAATTTCTATACATTGTGTTCTTATTGAAAAATCATATGAAAATTAGTGTACACAAAAAATTTGTTTTGGTGCACCTAAAACAAATACGAACAAAACAAAACCAAAGTTGAAAGGCTGTGATGGCTTGGCTATGACACTAATGAATGTTCAAATGTGCGCAAGCCAGTGACCATGAGCTTATTTCATTTTCTTAGCCACACAGGGATAATGGGAGGCATGACTAGAGATTCCTGTCGTTGCGTGTGTGTATGTGTAGGCATGTTTTGCCATACTTGTGAGTACCAAGTCTTGACAAGCCACCTTCTTGTGAGGTCATTTTGCTTTGTGAGGACAAAGTGATCGAGACACAACAATACACAAAAATATACCAGTATGACGATATTGTTTTCATTTCTATAGGGATAAATAAGCCAGCCCGACGTGATGTGCAAAGGAAGAGATATGATTACTACATTGGCAGGGACTTTGGATGTCCCCAGTACAAATGGTATACCATGCCAAAATTTGGAACGGCTAGTAATAAATATATTTTTATATATATATTTTATATATATATATATATATACATATATATATATATATATATATATATAGTTGCTTATTGCGGTCTGAAGAATGGGAGAGGGCAGCCAGAATGTGGGACCAGGTCTCCCGGCAACGTTGAAGGTGGTCATTAACCGAGGGGGGCGGTGCTCTCTGTCACCTGGGAGGGAAAAAGTGGAGGCTTGCAACCGTAGGCGACCAGTGGAGGAAGGGTTAGAGTGTGCATATTCCACCCAGGGGAGATGGGAGGACCAGGAGGCGGGATGCTGCGCAAACACAAATCGTAGGGCAGACTCCAGATCTTGATTGGTTCTTTCAGAGAGTCCATTTGACTGGGAGTGGTAACCAGAAGTTAGACTAGGAGTAGCCCCCGGGGACTTTACAAAGGGCCGCCAGACTCGTGATGCAAATTGTGGTCCTCTGTCGGAGACCACGTTGACTAGAATGCTGTGTCAGCGAAAAACGTGAAGTACCAACAAGTCGGTTGTCTCAAGTGCAGATGGGGGTTTTGACAGAGGAATGAAATGTGCCATTTTAGAGAATCTGTCCACTAATGTCATGATCGTTGTCTTCGTTGTCAGGATGACAGACAAGCTTGGAGGAATGACCCCCCTGGATAATCTGGGGTGTTGTGGGTTCGGGGACGAAACAACGACCCGGTGGACCGGAGCTTGGAGCAGGGTGAAGCTTCTGAGCTTGCAGGACCGCCCTCTCGATGTCCCAGCAGGCGACGCAGATTATGTCCGTAGAATGGTCTTTAGTCCTGCTTCAGAGGGTTCGTGGAGTCGAGAAAGGGCATCTGGCTTTGTGTTGCGACTCCCAGGTCTGTACATGATGAAAAAAACGAAATCTCCCTAAAAACAGGGCCCACCGGGCCTGGTGTGAGTTCAGGCGTTTGGCGGTCTGGAGCTACGTTAAGTTCTTGTGGTCCAAAATAACCATGAATGGTATCTCAGTGCTCTCTAGCCAGTGCCTCCATTCCTGCAGAGCAGAGACTACAGCCAACAACTCACGGTTACCCATATCAGAGTTTAGTTCAGCGGGAGACTTACACACAAGATCAGTTGATGAACATCAGGACTATGACTCCGTCAGGTTTACTACCAGTACTTCTGGTGTCAGTTAGTTCACCTTTTGGTTGGGCGGAAGAGACTGAGGAGGAGAGGGAAACGTGCCGGTGAGCTTGTTCGCCTTCGTCGAAGAAGATCGCACACTCCGCTTCCCTGGATAATCCTCTCCAACGTCCGCTTGCTGAGCAATAAGATGGATGAACTGGCGCTGATGTTCAGACGGAACAGAGACTTTTCCTCCTCTTGTGTTTTGTGTTTCACAGAGACGTGGTTGAGCGATCTCTTCCCGGACACTGCGCTTCATCTGGAGGGATTCCAGCTTTACCGCGCGGACCGGGTTCCGGAGCTCACCGGCAAAACCAAAGGCGGAGGACTGTGATCGCTGGTGTACGGATGTGACGGTGATCTTTCAGCACTGCTCTCCCTCTCTGGAATGTCTGATCGTGAACTGTAAGCCATTTTACTCCCCACGTGAGTTCGCTTCATTCATTCTGGCTGCGGTATATATCCCGCTCAGCGTGGATGTACATGAAGCTCAGAGTGCGCTCGTGGATCAGGTTCGGCATGTGGAGCGAACTTTCCCGGACTCTCCTGTGATTGTGCTTGGTGACTTCAACAAGGCGACTCTGAGCGAGGAGCTTCCCAAGTACAAGCAGGTGGTAAAATGCCCCACCAGAGAGCAGAGCGTGCTGGATCACTGTTACTCATCGCTCCGCAACTCTTATACCGCCCTCCCTCGAGCTGCACTGGGATTCTCTGACCACTTGATGGTTCATCTTGTTCCCACGTACAAGCAGAAACTGAAGCTGGCAAAGCCTGTTGTGAGGAGCACGAGGATCTGGACAAGTGAAGCTAAAGCAGTCTTGTATGGAGACCACTGACTGGGAGGTGTTCAGGGCTGCTACCAATAATCTGGATGAGTATAAAGTACAGACACTGTGACTTCATGGATCAGCTACTGTGAAGAGTGCATAATTCCAACGCGCACCAAGGTGAGTTATGCTAATGACAAACCTTGGTTCACAGCAAAACTCAGCCAGATCAGACAGGAGAAGGTGGCAGCTCGCAAGAGTGGGGGCAGGAACTGCTACAAAGAGGTGAAGTATCGGTTTCAGAGAGAGCTGAAGAAAGCTATGGCCGCATACTCTGAGAAACTTACGCAGCAGTTCTCAGCCAATAACTCAGCCGCGGTGTGGAGAGGGCTCAAGGTGGTCACTAACTACAAGCCACGTGCCCCCCTACTCCGAACAACCTTGCTCTGGCACAGGACATGAACAACTTCTATTGTCGCTTTGAGCAACCTTTTTGCACCAACACCTCTGTGGTCTCTCCAGCCCCATGTTCCACTTTACAAAAAAGGACTATGCTGTCTCTTAGTGACACAACTAAGACGAATGATGTCACTGAGACAGCAAAGTCGATCACAGTCACTTTTGATGAGCCACCCACTCACCTCCCCCCTCTCTCTCTTGACATCATGGAGCAGGACGTGCTCACTCAGTTCAGGAAGCTGAACCTTCGGAAGACTGCGGGTCCGGACAGAGTTTCCCCTGCCATCCTGAAGCATTGTGCTACTGAGCTTGCTCCAGTGTTCATGGACATCTTCAATGCTTCCATGGTGTCCTGTCATGCTCCTGCCTGCTTTAAGTCCTCATCATTCCTGTTCCCAAGAGAGCCAGGATCACAGGACTGAATGATTACAGACCGGTGGCACTGACGTCTGTAGTCATAAAGTCCTTTGAGCGCCTGGTTCTCTCTCACCTGAAATCTATCAATGCTTCTCACCTGGACTCATTGCAGTTTGCCGACAGATCCGTGGACGATGCAGTGAACCAAGCCCTTCATTTCCTTCTGCAGCATCTGGATTGCCCAGGAACCTACGCCAGGATCCTGTTTGTAGACTTCAGCTCTGCCTTTAACATGATTCTTCCAGCTCAAGTTTGCGGATGACACCCCATCATCGGGCTCATCTCAGATGGAGATGAGTCGGCTTACAGGAGCGGCTGGTGTCCTGGTGCAGCCACCCCCCCCCATGTTGGCTGGTTTACCCATTCCTATTGTAGACTCCTTCTACTTCCTAGGAACCACCATCACTGAGGACCTCAAATGGGAGCCAACCATCAGGTCCCTCCTCAGGAAGGCCCAGCAGAGAATGTTCTTCCTGAGGCAGCAACGAAAACTACAACTGCAGACGAACCTCCTGTCACAGGAACAGCTTCTTCCCCTTGGCCGTCAGACTGTTGAATTTGTGAACAGCCTCTGAAAGATTAGTCGTACGTGTTCCTGGTGTTCCTCCTGCCCCCTCGGGAAAATCATCCAGATACACATACAATAAATGATTGATCATGTCTCTGAGAACATCGTTAACTTACGTTTGAAAAACGTCCTGAGTGTTAGCAAAACCAAAAGGCATGACCCAATACTAAAGTGTCCCAGGGGTGTCTTAAAAGCAGTCTTCCACTCGTCTCCCTCATATGCAAAGCAAGCGATAGGCATTTTGGAGATCGAGTTTGGAGAAGATTGTGGCCTGATTTAGTGGTTCAAACGCTGGGTTGATAAGAGGAAGGGGATACTAATTTTAGATAGTAATCTGGTTGAGACTGCGGCAGTTGATACAGGGGCGAAGAGTTTTGTCCTTCTTATTAACAAAAAAGAAACCTGCTCCCAGAGGAGTGGAGGAAGGACGGCTCAGACCTGCTGTTAGGGATTCATTCATGCATCTTTCAAGAGCTGATGTATAGTCTGTTCGGGGGGAGAGGAGCCCCACAAACCAAATCAATAGCACAGTCATATGGACAAAGGAAGGGAGGGAATGGGCTTGGACTTTACTAAGCACCTTCCCAGATCATGGTAGCAGGAGGGGACTTGTGAGAGGTCGGGGGGGACTGGAGGAGGGGAACGCGAAGAAGAATAGAGGCTGGTGGCAGAACATAAACAATGGGAGTGACAGTAAGTGCTCCAACCTAAGGGAGGACTCCCAGTGCAGATATCGGAAGGGTAGCTGCTGCCATATAGGCGCAGCCATTTTTCTGCCCTGAGAGGGAGGGAGGCACAGTGGGGGCCAAAGACGGGGGGGTGAAAGCCAAGGGTGAAGAGTCACTAAAGGAAAGGGAGGCGGGGGCGGAGCGGCTTGTCTGCAAAACTTCCAGGAGAGTTGAGCGACCTGGGGTTGCCGGTTGTATCTGGGAGCCAATAAAGATAGCTGGTTTTGGGTCAGGCTGATGCTGGAATTTTCCATCTGCCCTTGAGTCTCTCTGAGTCTCCGGGTGGCTTGTCCGAATTCGATGGTCAGATTCAGCCAAGCCGAGCTGACATTGTTATCCACTTTGCGAAGGTGTTCAGAAATGGCCTCCAGCAAGCGGCTTAGCTCAACTAACGTTTGAGTCTGAGTGCTGGCAGCCCTGCACAATCCCTCAGACATGACTGGCAGCTTCTCCATGGCCACATATGCTGCCAACGGTTTCCGAATTTTGTGACAGAACTGGTAGCCACTTAGACAAATCAGCAAGAAAACCTGTGTGTGGATGTCCACATAGCCAACATGTCCCATTATGGTTTTCCTGTCTTCTTTTCTCATCTTGTGACAATGTCTTGACTCAGATGGGATATTGTGACCTGAAGAATTTGCAGAGAAGCCTCTCAAAACATGAGCGGTCGACCACTTCACATTCAAAGTCAGATCACACTAAAAATGTTGTGGTTGTCCAAGATAGACTTGGCTTTGGATGAACAGCGGGGACTCATTATCGGCATCCACATTGCCAAGGTAAAAGAGAACCGGGAGATTTTAAAAGATCTACTTAATGCCACGTGCTTCCTCGCCAAACAGCAAAAAGGTAACACCATAACAACGTTTTTTGTTGCTGTAGTTTGTTTTTTGTGCTTTTTTGTATAATACAGTTTGTATGTCAAAAAGCTGACGTGAGATTTTCAACATAACCCGTTAACTGCTGCCAATCAAATGGTGAATAGGCAACTCTGTAGGGTTCATGTGTTTGTAAATCTGATTGTTATGAAGTCAGTGCCTCACCAGCCATAA